>NC_072428.2:67518333-68206666 GCF_028878055.3 Symphalangus syndactylus | reverse complement strand
TTCATTTCAACCTTTGTGATTCTGACGATTATGTGTCTTGGGGTTGCTCTTCTTGAGGAGTATCTTTGTGTTTTTCTCTGTATTTCCTGAATTTGCATGTTGTCCTGCCTTGCTAGGTTGGGGAAATTCTCCCGGATAATATCCTGAAAAGTGTTTTCCAACTTGGTTCCATTCTCCCCATCACTTTCAGGTACACGAATCAAACGTAGATTTGGTCTTTCCACATAGTCTCATATTTCTTGGAGGCTTTGTTCATTTCTTTTTATTCTTTTTTCTGTAACCTTGTTTTCTCACTTTATTTCATCAATTTGATCTTCAATCATTGATACCCTTTCTTCCACTTGATCGAATTGGCTATTGAAGCTTGTGCACGCATCACAAAGTTCTCATGCCATGGTTTTTGGCTCCATCAGGTCATTTAAGGTCTTCTCTACACTGTTTATTCTAGTTAGCCATTCATCTAATCGTTTTTCAAGGTATTTAGCTTCCTTGCAATGAGTTCAAACATCCTCCTTTAGCTCAGAGAAGTTTGTTATTACCAATCTTCTAAAGCCTACTTCTGTCAACTTGTGAAAGTCATTCTCCATCCAGCTTTGTTCCGTCGCTGGCGAGGAGCTGCAATCCTTTGGCAGAGAAGAGGCACTCTGATTTTTAGAATTTTCAGGTTTTCTGCTCTGGTTTCTCCCCATCTTTGTGGTTTTATCCACCTTTGGTCTTTAATGTTGCTGACCTACAGATGGGGTTTTGGTGTAGATGAACTTTCTGTTGATGTTGATGCTATTCATTTCTGTTTGTTAGTTTTCCTTCTAACAGTCAGGTCCCTCAGCTGCAGGTCTGTTGGAATTTGCTGGAGTTCCACTCCAGACCCTGTTTGCCTGGGTATCACCAGCAGAGGCTGCAGAACAGCAAATATTGAAGAACAGCAAATATTGCTGCCTGATCCTTCCTCTGGAAGCTTCATCCCAGAGGGGCAGCCGCCTATATGAGGTTTCTGTCGGCCCCTACTGGGAGGTGTCTCCCAGTTCGGCTTCACAGGGATCAGGGATCCACTTGAGGAGGCAGTCTGTCCATTCTCAGAGCTCAAACGCCGTGCTGGGAGAACCACTGCTGTCTTCAGAGCTGTCAGACAGGGATGTTTAAGTCTGCAGAAGTCGTCTGCTGCCTTTTGTTCAGCTATGCCCTGCCAACAGAGGTGGAGTCTAGAGGCAGTAGGGCTTGTTGAGCTGCAGTGGGCTCCACCCAGTTTGAGCTTCCCAGCTGCTTTGTTTACGTACTCAAGCCTCAGCAATGGCAGACGCCCCTCCCACAGCCAGGCTGCCATCTCGCAGATGGATCTCAGACTGCTGTGCTAGCAGTGAGCAAGGCTCCATGGGCATGGGAGCCACCAAGCCAGGCACGGGAGAGAATCACCTTGTTTGCCAGTTGCTAAGACCTTGGGAACAGCAAAGTATTTGAGCAGGAGTGTCCCGTTTTTCCAGGTAGTCTGCCATGGCTTCCCTTGGCTAGGAAAGGGAAATCGCCCAACCCCTTCCACTTCCCGGGTGAGGCAATGCCCTGCCCTGCTTCAGCTCACCCTCTGTGGGCTGCACCCACTGTCCAACCAGTCCCAATGAGATGAACCAGGTACTTCAGTTGGAAATGCAGAAATCACTGTCTTGTTTGTCAATCCTGCTGGGAGCCGCAGACCAGAGCTGTTCCTATTCGGCCATCTTGGAACACCCCGAGATATGAAATTTTTGGTTGAAACTTATTTCCTTTAAGAATGCTAAAAATAGGCACCTAATCTCTTCTGGCTTGTAAAGTTTCTGCTGAGAAGTCCTCTGTTAGCCTGAGGGGCTCCCTTTGCACATGATCTGACCTATTTCTCTAGCTGCCTTCAAGATTTTTTCTTTAGCATTGACCTTGGACAGTCTGGTGACTATATGCCCTGGTGGTGTTAGTTTTGTATAGTATCTCCCAGGTGTTCTCTAGATTTCTTGTACCTGGATGTCTACCTCTCTAGCAAGATTAGAAAATTTTTCTTGAATTATTCCCTCAATACGTTTTCCAAGTTGTTTACTTTTCCTCCTTCTTTCTCAGGAATGCCAGTAATTCATAGCTTTGGTTGCTTCACATAATACTGTACATCTTAAAGACTTTGGTTGTTTTAATTCCTTTTTTTTTTTTTTTTTTTTGTCTGACTGGTTTAGTTTGAAAGACTGGTCTTCAAGCTCTGAAATTCTTTCCTCTGATTGATTCAGTCTATTGCTAAAGCTTTCAGTTGTATTTTGAAATTCATTGAGGTTTTCAATTCCAGAAGCTCTGGTTGATTTATTTTTAAGATGTCTCTTTCTTCATTTCCTGGATTGCTTAGAAGTTTCTTTGTGTTGATATTCAACTTTGTCTTGGATCTCATAGACCTTCCTTGCAATCCAAGCTTTGAATTCTTTATCTGCAGTTTCTGAATTTCCATTTTGGTTAGGGACCCTTGCTGGACCAATTAGTGTGATCTTTTTGTGTTGTCTCCACATTCAGATTTTTCATGGTGCCAGAATTCCTGTGCTGGTTCCTTATCATCTGGAGAGACTTGCACTTCTAATTTTTGTAGTTATTTTTATATAGGTAGATTTTTTTCTTTTTCTTTCTTTCCCTATTATATAATTGTTTCCTTCCTTTTTCTTTTCCCCCACTCCCTAGGGAATGTGACTGTAGAGAATGCTGGATACACTCTTTTGGCTTTGCTTCTATAGTCCTAAGTACTTTTTTAGCGGGTTTTATTACTGGGCTGTGCTGTTTGACCTACAAGCCAGTAGAAGGTACTTATAAGTAAGTAATCTGTGGCCAACATGGCTGGGTATATACATGATCCTTGTTTACTGGCAGAAGCTGTTTCCTCAGGCAATGGGCTGATTCATGGAAGGCACAGTGGTCTGAGCTCCATGTTTAGCCACTGGTGGGTGGGGGCCACAATGGGCAGGGCTGGACTGGGGGGTCCACCTACAGATCCCTGATGGCAGGCATGAGCATCAGTGCCAAGGGAGAATCCAGCAGGCAGCCACCAAGTACCTAGAGGAGTGCCTAGGCATGGAGCTGGGAAGCCTACTTAGCTCTTCAAGTTCTCTGCATGGGGATGGGAGAGGGCCTAAACTCCTAATCTGGGAAAGTGGGTGCTCCAGATGCTTGGAGATCTGTTTGAGCACGGAGCAGAGAGAGCCCCCACTACACCAAGATGTCTGCACAGGAGGGGTGGAGTGACTGAGACTAATGGGGCAGGCAAGCAGGTGCTCTGAATACCTGGAGATCTGCCTGGGCATACATCAGAGAAAGCTCAGGTGCACCACGATCTATATCCAGGAAGGGTGGGGTAGCTCAGGCTGCTGAATAGACAAAATGCCCCAAATACCTAGAGATCTGCCTAAGCATAAAGCAGAGAGGGTGTCCCTGCACCAGGAACTCTGCCCAAGAAGGGTAGGGTAGGTCAAGCTGCTGATCTAGGTGAGAAGATGCTGTGAATGCCTGGGTGTGGAGCAGAGAGAGCCCTAATTCACCATGATCTATGTCCATGGAGAGTGAGGCAGCTTACACTGCTGGCCTAGGGAAATGGGTGCTACAAATGCCTGGATTTCTGCCTGGGGGTGGAGCACAGAGGGCTCTACTGAACCACAATCTCAGGGGAGCAGGTTGAGGGTGCCCAGCAATGGCACACACAGACCGGTTCCAGGTTTCCAAGCTGTCCCTAGCTGCAAGTCTCACCTCTCAGGAGAAACTGCTGCTGTAGTATTTCTCCTCCACCTCTAGGCTTGCGATGAGGGACAGCATAATTCTAATGCCTGCTGCTGAAATGCCTTCCACAGTTCTGGCTGTGGGAGCTCCTATTCCACTTCAGAGTGGGTGCTCCAATATCTGGCCTGAGATTATATTGTTTGTGTGGCCATGCTGCTGGGTAGCCAAATAATGGCTGACTTTGTATATGCCCAGGTTAAAAAGGGCATCCTGATCTCAGTCCTGGCTCTGGGACTGTGTCTGCAGCTTTTCCCTGTCTTTCCATCATAGCATATTCAAGCCTCTCCCTGTTAGTTACAGGGCTTGGGAGAAACATAGTGCTGTATCTCAGCAGGAATTGCTCAGTATCACTGAGCAATTTGGTATCACCACCAAATGTTTTGGCTCTGCATCCTCCCCACCCAAATCTCATGTCAAATTTTAATTCCCCATGTTGGGGGAGGGAACCTGGTAGGAGGTGATGGGATCATGGAGGTGGATTTCCCTTCTTTTGTTCTCATGACAGTGAGTTCTCATGAGATCTGGTTATTTAAAATTATGTAGCAGGGCTGGGTGTGGTGGCTCATGCCTGTAATCCTAGCACTTTGGGAAGCTGAGGCAGGCAGATCACTTGAGGTCAGGAGTTTGAGACCAGCCTGGCCAACAGGGTGAAACCCTGTCTCTACTATATGTACAAAAATATTAGCCAAGCATGGTGGCATGTGCCTGTAGTCCCAGCTACTAGGGTGGCTGAGGCAGGAGAATTGCTTGAACCTGGAAGGCAGATGTTGCAGTGAGCCAAGACTGCACCACTGCACTGCAACCTGGGTAATAGAGCAAGACTCTGTCTCAAGTAGTAATAATAATAATAATATGTTTCCCCTTCACTCTCTCTCTCCTGCTGTACCATGGTAAGACATGTTTGCTTCCTCTTTGCCTTCTGCCATGATTGTAAGTTTCCTGAGACCTCCAAGCCATGCTTCCTGTATAGCCTGTGGAACTGTGAGTCAATTACACCTCTTTTCTTCATAAATTACCCAGTCATGGGGAGTTTGTTATAGCAGTATGAGAACAGAATAATACACTTGGATTCCCAGTGGAAAGGTCAGTCACAGGGGAAGGCTGTCTGCCTCTCTCATGTACTTAGGCTTCAATCACCATTATCAGCCAGACACCATCACCAGAGCTGTTTGCTGGCATTCTCCTCCCTGGAATCAGTGATGTCCTTCATAATTCCATTGGATTCCCATTTTCCTTCTTGAATTAAAACTCACAGAGTAGACCTTTATGAACTATCATGCTATTTCCACGTAGCTAAGGCATGCTAAAAGCTTCTAATCTGCCATCTTGGGGGAAAAAAAAACTTGTCTTTTTTTTATATGAACGGGGCCTTAAAGCAATCAAGTAGGTATTGAAGAATTTTTTTTCTATAGAGGTATTTCAGATTACAAATAAAGAAGGAATGAGGGAATGTTACCTTTTTGCAAACTCCTTATAGGGATATAGGCTTATTAATTGCTGAGGACAAAATTTCATCCCCCCATATTTTATGTATTGAAGCCCTGGATCCCAATGTGACTGTATTTGGAGATAGGGTTTCTCTTAATCCATCTTCTGCTGCTATAACAGGATACTATAGACTGAGTAATTTATAAAGAAAAGAGATGTTTTTGGCTCACAGTTCTGAAGGCAGAGAAGTCCAAGATTAACTAGCCACATCTGGCGAGGGCCTTCTTGCTGTGTCATAACATGGTGGAAAGCATCACATGCTAGAGGCATGAGCATAAGACAGAAGAGATAAAGGGGGGCAAATTCCCATGATAACAGAATTAATCCATTCATGAGGGCAAATTCCTCATGATCTAATCACTTCTTAAAGTTCCATCTCTTAATACCATTACAACGGTAGTTAAATCTCAACATGAATTTTAGAAGGGACATTCAAACCATCAAAGGCCTTAATTACCTTAAGGAGGCAATTAAGATTAAATAAGGTCACAAGCATGGAACCCTAATCCAATAGGATGAGTGTCCTTATGAGAAGAGGAAGTGACACCACCAGAGCTCTGTCTTCACACACACATAGAGAAAAGGCCATATGAGGGAACAATGAGAAAGTAGTCATCTAGAAGCCCAGAAGAGGTCTTACCAGAAACAAACTTTATTGGCACCTCAGTCTAAGACTCTGAACCTCTAGAACTGTGAGAAAATAAATTTCTGTTGTTTAAGCCACTCAGTCTTTGGTATTCTGTTTTGGTAGTCCAAGGAAGCTAATACATTGATATCAAAGGAGAGAACAGACACTATCTTTTTTTTATGGACATATACACCACCACCTATGAGGTGAATTTATTTATAAAAATCTGTGAATCTGAATCACATCAAGATTTAGTGCTAAGTACTAATTTCATGGAACCACATGGAAATGGAGACAGAGGAACATTTCATGATACCATGGGGAGCAACCAGCAAAACTCAGAGTATGAAAAATTTCATAGGAAAAATGACTGTTTCATCAACAAATATTATCTCAAGGAAATAATACAAAGAAGTAGAACCTATAAATTAAAAGATACTGAATAGATATATCATATAAATGCAATATATAAACCTTCTTTAGATGCTGATCCAATCAAACTGTGTGTGTGTGTGTGTGTTTGTGTGTGTGTGTGCAGGGGTTGGGGGCAGAGAGAGAGAGAGAGAGAAATTTGACCCCTGAGTGGATATTTCATGTTATTACTGTTTTGGTTTATCTTTTACATTCTTGATAAGACAAGCTATCTGGGATTTGCTTCAGAATAATCTGTCTCATGATAGGAGACATGAGAAAGGATGTAGATAAAACAACAGCAGTAGAGAATTAATGTAGAAATTATTATAGGTTCAGGAGTTTTATTCTACTAGTCTCTCTATGTCAAGTGTGAATTTTTTACATTAAATGTTTAATTTAATTTCAACTCCCGTTTACGAGCAAACTGAATATATCCCTGTTTCTCATATTTTGAAAGGATCCAATCAGTACAGAATTATTGTCAAGATTAAATGAAATCACCTATGGAGAACAGGGAGTTTGGTGGCTAGAAAAGATAACAGAAAGTCCAGCTATGATGGATAAAATATTACGTTTCAGGATTTCAGTTTATCTCAAAATGTCCTGTGCAATTAATTCAAAAAATCCTGTATTGATTCTATACAAATAACACAGACAAAATGGAATTCCTATACATTTAGCATATATTCAGAAATAACATCTTAAGCACTGCCTCTTTGGTTCCAAATGATTATTTAGTGTTTCCCTGCCTGGTGTCCAGCACATGAAGACTTCTTGAAGTCCCATCTACTGAATGCATACGATACTTCCAAACTCAGCCCTGAATAATCCCAAGTAGCTCTTGACATTACTAACATTATTGCCTCTTTTTCTACACCATGCACACCTGCTATTCTTCTTCAAGTCCAACATACCCAGTTGCTCTCTCCATTTTGACCTTGTCTCCTCTCAGGGGTCATTTAATCTCTCCACCTAGGTTAAACTCCTCAGGACAGCCCTTCCAAGTCCTAAGGCATGAGTAGCCCTGCCACGAGTTTCTCCATGAGTTCCCATAGCAAAGATGATGCCCCTTCAAAATACCTCCTTCCTGTCTGTCCACCCTACCCTTGCCATCTCACTATCCAGCCTAGCTATTGTCAGAACTTTCAAATCATTCTCTCAATATCTCTTACTACCTCTCTGCTGATACTTTACTTCCATTTTGCAATATGCTTTGTCCAAATTTCACAAAAAGCAATGAATCCAGGATAACAGTAGCCTTATGTGGCCTCCCTAAGACTGATACCATATTGCTGTTGACCTAGTTGCATTTTACTGTCACTGGAAATCAACTAATTAGGCAATTTAGGGAGTATTTTGAATCCATTTTTTTCATTTTCACTAAGTAGGGTGACCTTGTAGAACTGCAACGGTTATTCCCCAAAGTAGGCCTAATGGCTGGCAATCTTAACACTTGTGCACTTTCCAAAAATGCTGGATTCCATATTCTCTTAAAAGAGAATAACCCAAACCTCTAATTTTCCACCATTGTCTATTCCAATTGAGCCAAAGAATTTAGAATGATTTAGTGCCCAAACAGGATATATATTCAGCATGGAAAGAAAAGAGAGATTACAATTACATCTTTGATTAAATCACATCCCCTATTCTAGGCTTCGGTTTCATTACTGATAATATAATCTCTCTCTCTTTTTTCTATTTTTTACTTTTACTTATTCCCTAAAATCCCAAGAGTCCTTTGAGGTCAGAGATTGTATTTTATTTTCTTTGTATCTCCTATGCCAAACACAGTTCTTTCAAATAGTAGCATTAGATTAATCTTAAATAAACAAATGAATGTCCAAGGTTCTGTGAAATTGTGACTTCCATAGAGATATCCAAAACACCTGACATCATCACCAGTTCTGCATAGCAGTAACAGCCAACCATTTATGATGAACATGAGCTACAGGCACATTAAAAGCCTGCCCCAAATTGTGAGGTTCAGTTCTTGGCCACAATCCTGGAGAGGCAATAGTGTGCAATGAGAAGTGTGCCAGAATCTGCTTCAATTCAAGGTACCACTGGAATCAGCATTATCTTGTGCAAGCTACTGGGCATAGGGAAATCATAGATTTTAGGGACAGTGAGGTCCACTGGTCTCCCATCAAGAGTCTTTGGATGTAAGAAACAGAACTTACTTGAGCAAATTTAAGCAAAAGGTGATTTTTTTAAGAGAGATATCAAAACAAACTCAAAGTCAGGGAGTGTAGACAGGTACCCAGAAAGCCTGATTCCAGCAACTAAACGTACATCCCCCAAATGAGGCCACAGACCCACCCATTACTGAGTCCCTCACTCTCTGTAGCCACATGGTCTCTTACCCCCTCTTCTCTCTGCAAAGCAATTTTCTTATTCCACATGTAAAGACGCTAAATGGGGCTGCCAGATCCTATTATTTTCTTAGCACTCAGTTCAGTTACACATGGAGGCTGGCTCATGGTTCTCAAGTTCATTTCCAATTTCCTGGAAGGTGGGGTTTGATTCTCCCCCACAGTCTGGACAGTGATCTCTGTCTACCTCCTAGCAGGGGCTGCAGCAAGCTACATTCTAAAGAGTGATGATTTTAACCAGGGACATAAAATGATCAGATTCCACTTCATAAGGCTCACACTGGCAGAGATATAAAAGATACCCAAGGCCAAGAGAACAGTTCAGTGGGTGTTGCATTAACCAGAAAAGAAATGAGGAGAACTTAAAATCAGGAAATCTGTTGGGGAGACAATATTGAAATGAATTTTGAGAACTATGAAAGAATTAGAATCACGAAATTCAATGTGGGAATGAGAAATGGAGATTTCTGGGCTAGAGAGAGAGGGATGACACAATTAGTCACTGAACAAAAGAACTAAGCAGAATGGCAAGTTTGGGTGGCATTGGGGATAGGACAGGAGTGAATAAAGGTATCATATTTCAACAAAGAACAACAATCTGAGTACAGATTCTTAACGATTTTTCAACTTTACAATGGTACAAAAGTGATACAAATTCAGTAGAAAGCATACTTCAAACTTACAATTTTGATATTTTCCTATGCTAGTGATATACAGTACAAGACTCTCTCACACTGCTGGATAGCAGCAGCAAGCCATGCTATTTTTCACTTTCAATACAGTATTCAATAAATTGCATGAAAAATTCAATACTTTTTTATAAAATAGGCTGTATGTTAGATAATTTTGCCCAACTGTAGGCTAATGTAAGTTTTCTGAGCACATTTAAGGTAGGCTAGGCTGAGCTATGACGCTTGGAAGGTTAGATTTTTTTTTTCTTACTAACCAGAGGAAATAGGCTAGGTAGGTATATTAAATACACTTTTGACTTAAAATATTTTGAACTGATGATGAGTTTATTGGGATGTAGCCCCACCGTAAGTCAAGAAGCATCTGTATAAAGATTAGATAGAAATATCAAAGGTAAAGTAGGGAAAAGATGACTTATAATGATCAGTTACAAACACATTTCTTTGAAAATTCTTTTTTTTAAATTTTATTATTATTATACTTTAAGTTTTAGGGTACATGTGCACAACGTGCAGGTTTGTTACATATGTACCCATGTGCCATGTTGGTGTGCTGCACCCATTAACTCGTCATTTAGCATTAGGTATATCTCCTAATGCTATCCCTCCCCCCTCCCCACACCCCACAACAGTCCTCGGTGTGTGATGTTCCCCTTCCTGTGGCCATGTGTTCTCATTGTTCAATTCCCACCTATGACTGAGAACATGCAGTGTTTGGTTTTTTGTCCTCGTGATGGTTTGCTGAGAATGATGGTTTCCAGTTTCATCCATGTCCCTACAAAGGACATGAACTCATCATTTTTTATGGCTGCATAGTATCCCATGGTGTATATGTGCCACACTTTCTTAATCCAGTCTGTCGTTGTTGGCATTTATGTTGGTTCCAAGTCTTTGCTATTGACAAACACATTTCTAATCATATTAGTAGAGGCAGGAGACAGAGAAATCCTAGGCAGTCAGGGGTGGGTCACCAGTGAAACCCAACCTTCAAGCCAAAGACAGTCCCAAGTAAAACCTCAGATCAGAGTGAGAACTTCTATTCCTATTTGCCCACTCTTTCCCAATTGGTTCTTTTTGAATAATGCCTTTCAACCAACCAAATGTTGCCTTTTCCAATACTACCTGTGGCCTGCCCTGCCACTATTCTGTGCCTATAAAGGCCCCAGACTCAGTGGGTAGACAGAGAGAGACGACCTGAGTTTGGGGAAGACAACCTGCTCTTCCCATTCCCCTCTCCAGCTCTCCTTTCCATTGAGAGCTGTTTTCATTGCTCAATAAAATTCTCTGCCCTCACCATCCTTCAATTGTCAGTGTGACCTCATTCTTCTTGGACACCGGACAAAAGCTCACGATCCACCAACTGAGGGTACCCAGAAAGGCTGTCACACTGGCCGTTTGCCCTCACCAGCAGAGGGCAGCCACCCTACACAATGGGGCCAGGGGCCAACTGAGCTGCTAACACACCGCCATCCATGAGACTGTGGACAGCAGAACTAAAAGAGCTAATTAGCACAATAACACCCCCTCTGGGGTTTCAAGGTCATGGTCACCCTTGCCTGGGGTGCCACTATGTTCCCTTCAAGGTGACACACCTGGTCTGGCCACGTGCCCTGCATGGAGCTTGTTCCTGTGTCAGCGCCCAGAGCAGCCAGCCCAATTCCACACTCACTTGGTCATGTGCTCCCTCCCTCAAGGGGCTGAGCACAGTGAGTCCAGTAGACAGGGCACCCCTGCTGGGAGTCCAGCAAAGGGGCTGAGAAAAATCCTGCATCAATATTACTTCCCAAATTAACACACCTCAGTGGCCCTTATTACTAAAAGATAAAAATCCAATCTACTATGCATGGACCTTAAAGCTCTTCATTATACAGCCTCTGGCCACTTCTCTACCCTTAGCTTCTGCCACAACAAGCAATAAAACTAGCTACAGTTTCCTGGATGCACCACCTTCTCATATTTCTTCTGTGTATTTAGACATCCTGTTTCCTCATCCTGGAATATCCTCCCTCCCTCAGCTGCCTGGGCTTCTATTTGTTCTTCAAGACACAGTTCAAGACACCTTATCCATCCAAACCTACCTCACATACACTTTTCACTTGCTGATCTGTGTACTCCTTCATCTTGGTGCCTAGAAAATTGCTAAATTTCTGTTTCTAACATTGTGACTTGTCTTGCCAGACGGTGACCCCATGAATTCAGAAAATGTGTTTGCAACTCAGTATTGCAATGGCTACACATAGTAACACCTATCCAATGTTTGTAACTAGCTGGAACAATGGCACAGCCTCTGCAAAGATAACACACAGCCCTGATAGCATCTTTCCCTAACAATGTGAATCTCCTTTCTTTCTCTCAATCTCATTCTCTTCTTCTGCTTTCCCAGTATTGCGCATTTCCTCTTGGAGTGGGGATAAGGGAAAATTCATTTCTGCTTCAGTCTTTGTGTAAAATGGGCATTTCCACGGCCTTTGGTAACCACCCACCATGGCCTTGGAATTAAAGCACCCATTGGCCTTATATAATTGTTCAGAAAAAGATGGCAGACTCATTTTAAGTACATTAAAATATATTCAGGGAGAAACCAAATCTACATAGGCTGAAAATAAATAAGGACGAAGAGAAAAATTCACAGTGGGACAGACCCAGAAAGAGTTGACTCATAGGTTTTACAGAAAAGTTTAAAAGTTGGATGGACTCTTGGTCCACTTGGGCTGTTACAAGAGAATACCATAGACTGAGTAATTTATAAACATCAGAAATTATTTCTCACAGTTCTAGAGGCTGGGAAGTTCAAGATTAAGATACTGCCAGATTCAGTGTCTGGTGAAGGCTTATTTCCTGGTTCATAGACGATCATCTTCTCATTTTACCTCACATGATGGAAAAGGAAAGGGAGCTCTCTGGGGTCCCTTTTATAACGGCATGAATCCCATTTATGAGGACTTCACCTTCATGACTTATCACCTCCCGAAGACTCCACCTCCTGATACCCTCACATTAGGAGTTAGGTTTCAACCTATTAATTTAGGGGGAACATAAACATTCAGACCACAGCAGTTGGTACACCTAAATACACTCCTCATTTTTTCTCAAACCAGATTACAACAAAATGGAAAGAATAGGAGGTGACAAAGTAAAAAAAGTGAGAGAAACTGTTCTTTTGAGAACTTTGTAAACTAGATACTGAGAACCATGAGGTGCAATCTTAAATCAGAGCGGAGTGAAAGTGGGGTGTGTGTGTGTATGTGTGTGTGTGCTAAAGATAAGATTTAACCCCATCTGTGGGTTGGAAGAGAAGAAAAGGGGAACACAGAAAGGATACTGTTGAGATTGAAGAGAGTGGGGCCAGGAGCCCAGGGGAGGGAAGGCCCTTCCTCCTCCCAGATGATGGCATCCCTACCTGATTTTCCAGCTCTATCTCCCAACACTACCCCAACACATTCTCCTTCTAACCCCCTCCTACTCTCTCTGATTATGCCACACTTTCTCATGCTTTCAAGGTTTTGCACACATTTTTCCCTCCTCCTGGAGTGTCAGTCCCCCAGTTGTCTCTAGTAAACTCCGACTTACCCTTTTCAGACACAACTCATTGATCTTTTTTACTGGGAAATTTCCTTCATTCTCCTATTTAAGCAAAGTAAATGCTTCCTCTCTGGTACTCACAGACTTGTACATTATACGCTTACTGGTGTTTTCATCCCTTCTGACTCCTGTGAAAGAAAAACAGATCTTGGGGCCCCAAAATCACTAAGTTAAAGGGAAAAGTCAAGCTGGGAACTGCTTAGGGTAAATCTGCCTCACATTCTATTCAAAGTCATCCCTGTGCTCACTGAGATAGATGCATATCTGATTGCCTCTTTTGGAAAGACTAATCAGAAACTCAAAAGAATGCAACCATTTGTCGCTCACCTACCTGTAACCTGGAAGCACCCTGCCTGCTTCAAGTTGTCCTGCCTTTCTGGACAGAACCAATGTACATCTAACATATATTGACTAACGTCTCATGTCTCCCTAAAATGTGTGAAACCAAGCTGTGCCCTGACCACCTTGGGCAAATGTCAGGACCTCCTGAGGCTGTCATGGGTCCGTGTCCTCAACCTGGGCAAAATAAACTTTCTAAATTGACTGAGACCTATCTCAGATATTCAGGGTTCACAATCCCCAACAGAGTAAGAGTGCTTTAAGGGAAAGAACTGTGCCTGGTTCATAGTACTTGGCAGACTGAACATTTGTGAAATATTAATGAATTAATGAGTGAGGATGGGAGAAGTCATCAGATACTTTAGGAGCTTTGAGACAGCAAAGAGGAAAAGTATGGCCCCTTGCTGGGCTAAGAGGGCTGAATGGACTGATGCTCAAAGAAAAGACGGAACTGCCTGGAGCAGCCTCTATTGGAAATTCAATGGAAAGTCGTCTAGAGATGATGGTAGGATTAGAAGCACAGTGAGAACATGGCTGAAACTTCATGCCAATGGTATCCATTAAAAACAATAGAAGCCCACAAAATTGAAGTTCGTGACCTTTCTGTAGAGTAAAAAGCAACTCTTTTCGCTCCCACAGTCAATAGCTTTATCTGGGAAACAAATTAAGAGTGATCAAATCGGATTTATGAGACCTCGGGGGCAGAGTGTCTCAGACAGCTGGGGCTTTCTAGAAGGCATAAAAATACCAACACTTTGTCCAAGTCCATGATCAAAGGCTTGCCAGACTGACTCATGAAGAAGAAAATCCACTTAACAAGATTAAGAAAATCTTTGATTTTTAATCTGTTGCTGTGTAAAAATATGAGTTTTGTTCAACAAATAGAATTAAGTATCAATTAGAATGCTTTTAAAGTCTGTATCATAACCACAATTTAGCAATACCAACTGGATGTGTGGCTAGTGAGAAATCATCAGATATAAATCAAATATCAACTTGAATGGACTTGCCTCATTATACTCCCTTTTCTGGAATTCTACAATCCCAGAACATTACAGAATATTGGATCTGCAAGGAAACTTGAAATGAGTATCTAGGCCAATAAACTTATCAAAGGCCAGGGTAGAAAAGTGAATTACTCAGGCCTCCCACTTCGTTAGTGGATGACCTGAGCCAGAAACACAACTTTTCTCATATTTCTATGAAATGATTTTCCCTCTACACCATGTCATGAAAATAAGGTTAAATTAAGTTCATTGTTGTCCTTACAATTAGTCAGTAAATTATTCCATGTGGTTCAAAGTTTTCTGTCGCTGTAATTGATGTAGGAGATGGTAAGTGGATTTTGGAAGAGAGAGGGCTTGAACAGAAAGTTTGGAAGAATGATTTGAATCCACGGAGTATAAGAGGAGAAGGAATGGTGTTCCTAACCAAGATAAAGGAAAATATTATGAGGAATGATTCAAGGGAAACTGATTGTCAAATCTGAATTGGACTTAACTTGTTTAGAAAAGTATTGCTCAGAACATATTCCACAGAGCACTAATTCCACAATATGCTCTATTAAAAAAAATCAAAACAAAAAGAGGGGGAATTCTGTGTTCAAACAAGATTGAGAAATGCATATACCCTCCAGTGCACTTTGGTGTATTAAAGGCGCCAAGTCTTCCTGCAGTCAGGAAACTTCCTTATTGTTGTTTAAACTTTATACTGAATTAACTTTCACAAACTGAACACAACCAGCATTTAGATCATGCAACAGCACCCCAGAAGTGTTTAATTTTTTTCAACACTTTGTGAAATTCATTTGACCACAGAGAGGAGGTCGGCAAACTTTTTCTGTAAAGGGTCAGATAGTAAATATTTTAGGTTTTCTGGCTACATACGGTCTCTGGTATGTGTGGCTAGTGAGAAATCATCAGATATAAATCTGATATTGCATATTTTTCTTTTAGTATAACACTTTAAAAATATCCAAACCATTCTTGGCTTAAGGACTATACAGAAACAGGCCACAACTTGATTTTGAGCTCTTTACAGACTGCCTGCCATAGAGCCCTCTTTCATGTTCCCTTTTATACATAATGCTTATTAGCATCCTATAACCTCTGGGTCTGCTAGAGACATTTTAGAAAATGTAATTTAGCAAAAAGGCTCTCAAACACTGAGCATAATCATCAAGTGAAGAACCGGTTAAATGCAGACCCTGGGCCAGAAATACACATTTTCCGTAAGCACCCTAGGTGATTGTGATACAGGCAATCTAAGAATCACACATGAAAGGGAAAACTGACAGAAATGGAGAAACAAGGGTAGTGATGACTTTCATGGCCACATACAATGATGGAAAAGTGGGAGAGCTCAGTTATGTCAGAGAACATTTTCAAAGACTTTTTAGGGGAAACTTGGCATCTCCCTAAATTAACAAAGGTGGACAACAGAAGAAGAGTTTCAAGAGAGGTGAAGCAGGCACAACCCCTAATCTTCCAAGGTTCCCTATTCCCTTGGGATGTCTCACTTACCATCTCTGCCACCACCATAGACTGGTGGGATTGAGTGTAAGAGAGGCTTTCTCCTTTTCCTGAATTCTTTCTGTAAAGCTGGGATAAAAGAGACATTCATTCTGGGCTTCAGTAAAGACTTTTAGAAAACACAGAAGAAAGAGATCTTTAAGTAACAGTCAACTTTTCACCTAGCTCATTAACAGGCTAAGAGTGAAGACTGTGTGCTAAAGCAGACCTTGCTCTGGGCCCCTGGACCATCCCTTACCAGTTATAAAATTCTTTATCTATCAGAGTCTCAGTTTACCCTTCTGTAAAAATGGAGATAATAACTCTTTCCATTTGGGGCTAAGAGTTTTAAAGGAAATACCGTATTAAGAATGCCTGAGACCTGATAAGTGTCCACAGTTGAGTCAGACATCTTACTGCCTTAAAATAGAACCCAGAGAGGCCTTGAGAGAAACAGGAGTTCTCGATCCTTCGTGCTGAAAGCCTCTGAGAACCCTGCCTCTTCCATGAATTATAGATAGTGAGAATATCTTCAGAGAGCTCTCACCTACATACTGGACCATTTCCTATAGATTAAATTGACTTCTCCTTTCAGTATGCTAATCAATAAAGCCGACTTAGCACAAAAGAGACACACTTACATAGTAGCAGTTGGGGTACAGTTTATAACAGCACCTCCAAATCCATAATCACGCCTGGTCTAGAACATTCCCCACTCTATTTACTGGACACAGGCCTCAAGGACAGACTCTGTGTCTGGTTCTCCTTTGTGTATCATTCTTTCCAAAAATATTGGTATAGCAATTGAGGTAGCAATTAGCCGGAAAAAAAAAAAGGTAAAATTTTTATGAATCTTGAAAAAGATTTTACTTTCCTGCCTAAGTAGAGCATTCTGTATCTGATCAAGCCATCTCAGGTGTGTGAGGATGATATAAGGCCACCAAGTCCTCATTATCAACATCAGTTCTCCCTGCCTGATAACGTAGCTGGAGGAGAAAACTGCACTAAAGCTGTATTAACAATGGGACAGCTCTGTGATACTGATTGTTTAGACTAAACCCCTGAAATTCTATTATTTTCTCATCATTTGCCTCTCCTAAGGGCTAAGAAGAATCACAGTGGATTGTGAGTTGGAGTTCCATAGTCCAAGTTGATTAAGGTTTTGAAACCCAGATCTCATTCATCTGCCTTTCTTTCCGTCATGGCTGAGCGAAAGCAGAGATATGGGACCTACAGATTTCCACCCTCCTAGAGCCTGTCTCCCATGATTCTCTAAGCGTTATCTTACTTCTGTTCTAAAGAGATAGAGTTTTCTCCATAAGATTTTAATTGATTTAGACCAGAAATTGGTACGCAACATGCAGTCCCAGATATGCGAGCAGTGAGACAGATCAACATGTCACTTCATTTGGCTATAATTAAATTACGGGCAGAAATTCTTTCCAGTTATGTGTTTCCCATATCCCCATGATGTTTAGCATGTAAGGACAACTTTATTTGGATGGGAAAACATTTTCAAGAAGAGCTTCTGAAAAATCAGGCTTGGAAACAATTGAGTTGTTGGCAGGAAATTGCTTCTGAGGTATGAGTAGCCCCATCCTTAATAGATACATTTTAGTCAACAAATATTAGTCAAAGCCTACTATGCAGATGGCACCATGCTGGGTCCTGGGAGCCCAGGACAAGCAGGACCCTGCCCCATGAGGGAACTTATATTTCAATTAAGAAGCAACACTAAAACACTGTTTATATTAATAAATGTAGGATGAGAAATTATGCTAAATATTGTGAAGAAAAGCACAAGGAGTACAAGAGAAATTGGTTTTGCTCTGAAGGAATCAGGGATAGTTCTTTGAGGAAGAGACATTTAAATCAGGATTTCAAAGATGAGGAGGCATTAGCCTGGAGTGGCACAGAGAATGCTTTCGAATAAAAGAACACCATGAGCCAAAGGTGGTATTCCTAAGGTGGAAAAGAGCAAATCAGGGAGTCAAAAGAGCAGTGTGGCTAAAGCAGAGTGAGGGCAGACAGTCGCTCCCATGCAGTGATGAAGTTAAGGATTTGGGCCATTATCCTAAAAGCAATGGGAAACCATGAAAGGGCTTCCAGGGAATGAACAACATTATTAACTTTGTGTTTTTGTTTTGTTTTGTTTTTTGAGGCAAAGTCTTGCTCTGTCACCCAGGCTAAAGTACAATGGCACGATCTCAGCTCACTGCAACCTCCGCCTCCCGGGTTAAAGCAATTCTCCTGCCTCAGTCTCCTGAGTAGCTGGGACTACAGGCGCTTGCCACTACACCTGGCTAATTTTTGTACTTTTAGTAGAGACGGGGTTTCACCATGTTGGCCAGGCTGGTCTTGAACTCCTGACCTCAAATGATCCACCTGCCTCGGCCTCCCAAAGTGTTGGGATTACAGGCGTGAGCCACCGTGTGTGGTCTAACTTTGTATTTTTTAATGATCGTTTTGGCTATTGTGTAGGGAATAGGCTGGAGAGAAGCAAGAGAGGTTTCTGGGAGGCCAGTTAGGAGGCATTGCTGTAATCTAGCAGAATAATCTACATGTGCTCCCAAGCACCAGGCCATCGAAGGAAAATGCTGTTCAGCTGTTGGCATCTTTTGAAAAACTAATAATTAACTCTTCCAAATTCAATTCAATTAGAATCTAGTTACTAGAGCTTCAGGAACTACCGGGGGAGGAGCTGCATGCTGCCCATCAGACCATAGCTATGTGACCTGTAGAGAGAGGTTTTCAGTGTGAGACCCAGTATCCACAGAATCCCCCTGATAGGGCTTGGGTAACCAGCTGCAGGCTGTCTCCAATCACTCCTGGCAGGGCAGATACTGCCTGGTGACTTGAACACAGCTCTTGCCTTTGAGCCAGTGAAGAGACAGTGGGCAGAGGAGGAAGAGGTATGGGTGGAGACAGGAGGTTGAGTCAGACACTAAGGTGAAGCCATGTATGAGCCCTGTGACCTGGCACAGCTGCTACCCTCTTGTGCACCAGTTTCTTCACCTTACTGCAGACTGGGACTAATATACCTGCCTTATCAGATTTTGTGAGGATTAATTTAAAGTAAATGAGTTAGAGTGCGTAAAGCATTATTTAGTACAAAACTGAGCCCTGAGAAGTCCTCAGTAATGGACAGTTGCTGACTTTCTTAGCTGGGTGGTACCATAGACTGCCAGGGAATTTGGACCCAGGCTCAGGTTTGAATCTCACCTCTACCACTTAGTCTTTGTGACTTTGTAAATAAAGTTAATAAAATTCTCTGGGTCTCAGCTTCCTCAAATGTTCAAATAGGGATAATAAAACCTACTGGAAAAGGTGGTCATGGAGATTAAATGAGTTAATGTGATTCACTTTTATTTCTGTTTCCACTTCCCCATAGGGAGGTGCATATTAACAGCCTTTTCTCAAAGCCAGAGGGGGAGCTGCCAAGGCAGTGAGCGGAGGGAACTGAAATGAGACAAATATGAATGCAGATCAGAGGACTCAGAGGCCGGCAGGTAACACCCTCACTCCATACCTGGATCTGTCTGCACAAAGAGGAGACGATCATTCAGAGTGAAGCTGAATCATTCTGCCAGATCTCCCTGGGGAGAGACTAATTAGCATTTAAAGAGATGCTGGAAATGGATATCGCTGATAAGGTAAAACCTTGCCATTCAGAACTCTGCACTAAAAATGTGCATCCTGCTCTGACAAGGAAAGAAAGGAAACCTCCACAAATCACTTTCCTGTTTTTCAACTGAGGAAGGGTGGCTTGCACTTACTCTGACAGCTCCAGACTTGTCAGGGAAATGCAAGCTTTCTCTGGACAGGGCACTTTGTTTGCTGATTCAGCACCATCATGGAACACCCACTATGTGCCAGGCACCTTGCTGTAGATGAGGGAGACATGATGTCAAGGAATTCACAAGGGTAAGGGGAGACAGCACAGTGTGACGTGGTAAGAGCCTTAGGGGCAGTACACTGAGCTGCAGCAGCCCAGACATAGTGGAGACTTTTTCAACAGGGAACATTTGAGCAATAACTGAAATTAATAGCAGGAGAAGAAAAGGCAAAATGGGCACTCAGAGCTTGGCATCACATAAACATTATCTCTGAGTTGGGAAGAAAGGCAATGTAAGTGGAGAAAGCAGCATAGGCAAATGCAGAGGTGTGGAAGGTGATCTCCACCTGAGCTGAGCCATACAACATCCCCAAAATGAAAAGTCAGCTTGCAAATCAGAATGGGAGGAAGAGTAACAAGGTGGTCCTTCATGCCCAGGAAGGTTAGGAATGAGATCAATCCAAGGAATGGCAGAGCTGGACGGGTCCATAAACTAACTGGTCATTCTCTCAAATGAGGAAAAACTTAACAATCAGAGAGGTAAGGACTTGTGCTCAGTATTACACACCCCCTAAGTGACAAAGCCAGGACTGGAAGTCAGATTTCCTCTTTACCACCCAGACCTGGATTCCTTCCTCTGCACTAAAGCAAGGGTCCCTGGGGCAAAGATATCTAGCCAGGCCAACAAACTGGGAGTTATACTGTGCGCTAACAGCCTTGAGTCAAAAATACCCTCTAGACCTTTTGTTCGTATCAAGGGCTGGGAGAGGGAGAAAGGATGAAATGCAAGCCCAGACTCACTCAGGACCCAAACTATCAACCAATTTTCAAAGGAAAAACAAAGGCTTAGACAACACTTCATACTGGAAGCAATCTAAGTAGCCAATACTAGCAAAATGATTAAATAAACAATAATAAATGCATTCAATTGACTGTTCCTCAGCTATCAAAATTTTTACAAATATAATAACATTAAAATACCTATTAAATAATAAAGAAAAAGACATAAAACCATTAAAAATATATTAATACTGTCTAAAAGACAAAAATAGAACAAAAAAACAGTAAAGGCAAACCAAAAATGTTGGTAAAAGGCTGTTTTGGTAAACGATGATAAACTAAAAGTGATTTTAAAATTTTAATTAGCTTTTTCAAATTGTATTTAATTAGCTTATTATACCTGTATAATACTAAGTTCTACTGAACATATATACATAAATTACTATGTATAGAAAGAGATATGTAAATTATATTTCTCATTTTACACTCTTCCATTGAAAATAGCAGACTAGCTATGTTTAAGGTCAGCTAAGCCAACGGGCAATCCGTGTGCATCTATCTGCTGTGTGCCCAGAATTGTGCCACATACTATGGAATATAGAAAAAAAAAATTAGAAGATACAGAACTGTACTCGAAATTCTTAGAGAAATAAGATTGGCACAGCAGAGTCTGGTGTACAGTAGGTCTCCCTTAACTACTCATTGAACGAATGAAGATAGGTCCATGTGCAGGATTGTCTGTGATCAACTCAGCAGCATCCTCACTCCATCTACTTAGGGCAATCATCTGGAACTTCTAAGAATCTCTTTCCACTGTGGTTCTAGGTCAGTTCTGTCAAGAAGAGGCTCTTGAAAGAGCTTTGGAAGACCAAAATGAAGTCATTGTTTCCCAGCGGCAGCTGTTGCAGGCATGTGGGCATTGGTGGAAGGCAGATGTTTGGAATATCACCCTAAGAATCACCCTTTTTGGTGGTGAAAAATGTTGAATCAACAATTATATCTCTTATCACCTCTGGGTAGCCTCCTGAGAATTACTTACCTTGGAGAGGCAGCTGCTGAGGTTAGTGGAGCAGCTTCCTGAGACCTCTGCCTTTTTTGATTTTCTGAAAGCAGAAATTTCCATCTTCCAGTGGCCACAGAAATCTCGAATTCCCTGTATTAAGCCTCTTCCTACTTGAAATACCTACAGCAGCTTCTGTTCTAACCAAACCCTGACTGACTAATATGGACTACACATAATGAAATGCAAGACTGAGTGGACCTTGGTATTCTACAAGGAATATTCTACAATGTATTCTACAAGGAACACTGGTAAAGTCTGAATCATGTAGTCCATTCTGAGCTAGATGAACCAACCAGATAAGTGGGTTACTTGAGGGTGGATGAATAACTCTCCTTCCTGCTTCCCTTCAATCCTTTCCTCACTCATTCAAGTTTCTTTCTCAAAGGCTTCTGCCTCTTTACCATTAGAAGAGCTAAGAAAATCATGTACAGGTAATTTTTAAAAAAACTAATGCTAATAAATATTGATTCTCCCCAGGAGGATCTCATTTGGGCAAATTAACAGTTTGGTTTCCTAGCAGTGGTAGTCAGTGTCCTGCAATTAGCCTAAAGGAAATTCTTACCAAGTCATTGAGACATCTCCAGTATAGGACACCTATTTCCTGTGATCCCTTCCAGATGAATCCAGGCCCTGCATCCACAGAGGCCATGGAAGGGTCACACAAAGCCCATCCTGTCTGGGAAATTCACTCAAAGACAACGGCAGGTTGGGCCATCTCATTCATATGCATTACCCATCCATTCAATCCACTTGTGTTAAATATATAGTATGTGCCAAGCATTGGTGGTTGGCAATAGAGACATGATGGCAGCAAGCCATGGTCCCCATCCTTGAGGAACTCAGCTATTCTAAGGTAACAACAAATGCTAACATTGTAATCATAGAAGGATGCTTCTTTTAGAGTCAAACAGTATTTTAAACTAAGTGTCATTATAAAAATGTAACTATTAATAAAAGCCAAGTGACTAAAGGTTGAGTGTTGAATGGAGGTATTTTTACTTCCAGGAAGGAAACATCCAGTAGACAGCTGAGGTTCTGAAAGAGGAGGTTTGGGGAAAAGAAAATGGAATTGGTCTTTTAAAGCCAATTGGTGCTAATAATTTGTCTTTTAAAAACTACAACTCTTTCTGTCCCATTTAGGAAAGTAAAGCTTCTGAACACTGCTGATGGGCTGGTGACATTTGGAGTTACCCCTCAGGTGCATAAATGCCAAGATGGCTGCAGTGTACAGACGCATCCACCTTGATACTGTGGCTTCCAGTTGCTTTTGTTCCCTACCTTGAGTCATCTAATTTGGGATTATGGCTCCCAGTTGTCATTTGATCAGAAGTCAGGTTGCATGGTTGGCAGCAGTCTAGATAGCTCATTAACAGACTAACAATATAATTTATCATCCCAATCAGGACATTGTTTAGAGTAAAATAACATACTCCTAGTAATTACAATAAAAGAAGGCAACAGCTGGAACCCAAGACTGCACCAAGGAGGGCAGCTACCTATCTAAAGGAGAGGCAAAGAGGACACACGTGTGTTGAGCTTCGGTGTGACATTCTACCAGCTGTTTACATTTGTCTTCTCTTGTTTAATCCTGATAACAACTATATAGCGTAGATGTTACTTATTCCAGTTTTACAAATAAGGACCCATGGCATGGGTCCAGTTAATTAAGGCATGAAGGAAGGCTTCCCAAAGGAGGTGACTCAATGAGAGAACAAGTAGGAATTGGCTAGGAAAAGGATCAGGACTAAAGCATAGAAAAATAACATATGCGTAGGAATAGTAATGTGAAATAACTTTTAAGGAAACAGAGAAAAAAACAAATGATTCTGTTTGGCTAAAGGGAAGTGGTAAGAACCCATAGCACATGGCTCAGGGGACCTAAACCTTCCCTTCCACTCAGCACTTCACAGGGGATGCCATCCATAACTCAGAAACACCAGCCATTGTACCCCAACCAAAGGAAATGGGTCAGTAGCAGGAATATTACCCTTGGTGGACCAACAATAATCTTCCCAGAGACTTTTCTTCCAAATCTATTTTTTCTAAACCTTCATTCAGCTGAGGTTACTAAATTGACAGCATATGAGCAGAGGCTGCTAGGGCCATTTTCCACTATGTGGAGAAAGCCTGTTTGCAACTAAAGCCAAAGTGAAGGAGACACAGAGAGACACCCAGAGAGAAGCAGAGACAGAAAGGCCACCTGAAGGACACAGCTTGAAGCCTTAGATCCAGGCATGTCTGCAATTTAGAATTTATACATCTTGGAATTTCCAATTACATAAACCAATAATTTCATTTTCTTGTTTAAATTCAATGGGTTCTTTGTCCCAATATAGTGAATTTTAGATACATTTGGGCTACCACAATGGGTGTATCCAAAAATATTCCTGCAGCTCAAGAGACTGTCAGGAGGCATCAGTAAATTTGGAGGTACCATGATGGGAATTGAAATCTCAGGAGTGAATGTCACGGTCAATGGTGGGTACATCGATGAAAAAGCAGTAGGCCTGCTCTTTGTGGGGTACATAGCCAAGCCTATAAGGAGAACAGCAAGGGGAACCCAGGCAATAAGACTGAGAAAGAGCCATCAAAGAGGCAGAAGGAGGACTGCATCAAAGAAGAGACTGCTCAGCAGGGCCAAACGCCACAGAAAAGTGAAAGGAATTACCATGTTATAGGAAAATTGGGAAAACAGCCCTTTCCCTCATCTCTCATGTCAAGGCTATAGGGTAGAGTAGGGTAATTGCCGTAAGAGGAGTCAAAGTGTAATTGGAAGTCAAAGGCCAAATTCTATGGCCATTTCTGCTTCCATCTTACTTGACTTTTAACCCTCTCTTATCACGTTGACAAGTCCCCCACTGCATATCTCTTCTCTTGGTTTCAGTGCTATCACCGTCTCCTTCCTCTCTCCCGACTTCTTGTTCCTACCTTCTCAGTGTTCTTCAGTGATACCTCATTTCTAATCAACCTCTTAAATGGTAACGTTTCTCAGGGATCAGAGGCTGTCTTCTTGCCATACACTTTTCTTGGGCCATGTCACTCATTTATGGGTTCTGCAACAGCTCATGACTATTAAGTTCCTAATATGATCCCAGGGTCCCTAAATCTACACCTATAGGATGGGGGCTGCTAAAGCTGTTCAGTGCAGAAGGAAATCTTTTCCTCTGAACAGACTTCAAATATGTCCACAGAGGATTATGAACAAAGAAGGACTCCACTGAAAGGAGAGCCAGGGCCACCACAGCCACCTACAGATGTTCATGCTGAGCACTGCACAAGAACACCTAGTGGAATAGCAAGCTCAGGCTGAAACAAGTCCTGTAATCCTCTCTCCAAGCCCTCTGCTGAAGTGCTGCATGCACCTGGGAGAAGGGCTGTTGTTTCCTTATAAGCACCAAGACACTGTCTGCTTGCCAAAGCCATGCACCAGCAGGGCAACGACTGCCCAAAGGGTTGCCCTTTTCTAACGTATATAAAAATGAGGAATGGACCAACAGTGGCCCTGGGAACCCAAGAAACAATGAATAAAGGAGATACTTAGAGAAAGCTGGGAGCTGACAAAGAAACTTACTCCTCTAATGATATCAAGGAGTCTTCAGAAACCCTATCCAAGAGGACTGATCATTGTTTCAGGCCAGTGACTATGCCATGTCTCCTCTTCTCTCCTTTTTCAACAGCGTTTATAGTAGTCATTCTGCTCCTGCCCCACCACTGCATACTGAGTAGGCTGGGAGGTGCAAAGATGGCTTGGGCTTGAAGTATTCAGGTCACTAGACAGGAATGACATCCAAATGTAATGGCAGGTCGTGATATTGTGATAAAATAAGAAATATATATATCTGCCCCTGCTTCCTGACATAGAGCTCCTAAGACCTTTGTAGACAGGGGTACTAGGAGAATCTTTTGTTCTAATATTTGGTCTTTGACCACAGTTCCTGACACAGATTTCCTAAATCCCTTGGAATCTCCTGGGTGATAGGAGCATCTTTTGTTCTAATGAGGTGATTCTTCGTGGGCTCCTGGATGGCCTCAGGATGGGTCTGGTTGCCAGGGAAGTAACCTTGTGATTAGAGGATTGGAACTTTCATCCCCACCTCCAAGCCTCCGGGGAGAGCAGAAGGGCTGAGGACTGGGTTGATAACCAATAGCCAACGATATTATCCATCAACACACCCATCCCACTATCAGGTAAACCATCCGCAAGATGAGTGTAGCCCATCCTGTCATACTCTCACAAGCCTGAAAGGCAAGAAACAGGCTGCTAGCTGTTTCTCTATCAAAGAATACTGGAGCTCAGATGCCTTCCATAGTTGGGACCAAAAGCCTACTGGCGTTCTCAGGTGCTCCGTGCGCTGCCACAGGCCCCTACAGAAACCACCTGTGGTCACATGCACATTCAGCTCAAATGGGCACCCTGGTCCATGACCTGTAGGGCTTGTGCCTGCTGAATAGACCACTTGGCAGCCAAGAAGGCGGTCTCAGTCACATCAACCCAATCCCAGGTAGCTCCCTTCTTTGTTAACTGACACAAAATGGTTTTATCATTTGAGCTAAATGGGGCACAAATGTCCGCCAATATCCCAGAAGGCTCACATCAGTTTGCAGCTGTCTCACTGTGGTGGGCCGGGGATATGCCTGAATTTTGTCAATGATGGCTTCTGGTATGGCCTTTGTCTTACCTGACCAGATAACTCCCAAGAATCTGGCAGATAATCCAGGCCCTTGGACCTTGGATTCGTTGACGGCCCAACCACATGCTGCTAAATGTTGCTGCAAGAGGGACGCCGCTGCTTCTAAATCTGCAAGAGAATCAGAGGTTAACATAATAACATCAATATAATGGAATAAGCAGACCCCTTCTGGACATTGCCAGGAGGCTAAATCCATGGCAACGAGACCAGGACATAGGTTGGGCTATGGACATAGCCCTGTGACAACACTGTGAAAGTCCATTGTCACCCTTCCCATGTGAAGGCAAACTGGTCCTGGCTCTCTGGAGCGATGTTGATGGAGAAAAATGCATTGGCCAAGTCCACTACATAATAGTATTGTGCCAGTTCCATCATCAAATGGTCCATTAAATTCATGATTGACAGCACAGCTACATGCAAAGGGGGTGTTACTTTATTCAGTTCCCAATAGTCCACCATCATCTGCCAAGTTCCATCAGGCTTCCTAACTGACCACACTGGAGAATTGTAGGGACTATGGGTGCCACACACTATCTGCACCTCCTCCAGCTTTTTAATTGTCTCAGTTATCTCTGTATGCCCACCCAGCAAATGGTATTGACAGGTGGAAGTAACCCGTCGGGGTTGTGGCAGGACCCGAGGCTGGTGATGCGTATGTCCATGCAGCACCGGCTTCATCACATGCACCTGGAGTCTGAATTCCCCAGCCATGGTAACACCAGGCCATGTAAAAGTACACCCCCAGAATGTATTCTGGTATGGGAGAAACATATACAGTATATAAACGGGGAGCCAAGTGGCCAATGGCGTAGTACAGAGATACAGGTTTCACTTTCACTGATCGGCCTCCTTAAGCATCAATGCATGCAGCTTTGCCTGTGGGTTCCCATAAACAAGACTACAATCTGTGCCAGTAGCTACCAGCACCAGCACCCACTGTACACTGGTGGGGGACCAGTGGATTGCTAATTACACATGTGGCCTCCAGTCGTCCAGTGTCTTCCCAAGCAGGGCACCTTGGCCAGTTCCCTAATCAAACAGAAAAGGCTCTGCATTTCCGCCTGGCTGCAGCAAGTAGTCTTCAAGCTGGAGCTGCCCAGGTGGGACAGGGTTGTGCAGCAATGTCCTTCTCCGTCTTGGACATTTTCTGGAATTGCTGCTCCAGAGACAACTGTCTCCACAAATTTCAGAGTACTTCACTAGGCTGCTTATTGATTTTCTCTCAGTCATCCCTGTTCAAAATCAAATCTATCCACATCTGTGAGCGTGTCACTCATTGGGGCCTCCTATTTTCCCATGGGGGCCCCCTATTTTCCCATGGGGGAGCCCCCTGCAGGTGAGGGAGCTTCCCCTTTACAGCACGGACCCCTCAGTTCCGCCCATAGCCTTCTGCTTCCCCGAGAGCCACCATAGCAGTGGTCACTTCATGTGCGCAGCACCCTATATACGGGGTGAGGACAGCAGCTAGGGAGCCAAAGGCACTCAGGGGCACAGGTCCCAACACAAGATCCCTCATGTGGGAGGTGAAACGTTCATTAGTGGTACCCAGGTATTCAGATCAAACATAGCCTGCCACACACCCATCTCCCAGATGACTTGCACCAAATAGGCATACGACTGCCATCTACTCACAGTTTTGGGTATTTCGCTGGCGTCATTTCACACAGTCCGTATGGCTGCCCATAGCCACTCAGTCAGGGTGTGGTCACCTTGCCCTGCCGTTAACTGCCTCCTCACTTGGAACCACTGACAGAGGGAGGGGTGAGTCTAATGGTGGCCAGCTTTTCCATCTCAGAGGCAGAACAAGAAATAACTATCTGCTCCCTCATTTCACAAATGAAGCATCCAGGCAGACAGGGGTTCTCCTGGACGCTGGTGGCCCTGCTTGCCTAATTCCCGCAACTCAGTTGGGGTACAGGCAATATATGAAGTGTGTTGTGTTACAGTGGGCAATCCCTGAGCCCGCCCTTGGGGTCCCAACAGCTGTTCGTGATCTATCTTCTGACGGACCACTGGGCGACCCTGCAACAGGGGTTCTTCCTCCTCGGTATCAGACCGAGTGGGGAGTCTCCGGCTGAAACGACGGGCCCAGGCCTGCATTCACAGCAGCCCCTAATTCTTTTTCCAAGCTCTGAAGCCAGGTCTCCAGGTGCCCCATCTGCACCTGGAAGTCCCCATTTACGGCAGCCTCTAACTCTAACTCTTTTCTGTGTAGCCCGGTCTCCAGGCACCCCGTCTGCACCTGGAGGTCCCTTACCTGTGCTGCACCTCAGGGACTGGGTGTGTACTTTTTTGTAGCACAGTCAAAAAGCCCCATCTGACTCTGCCAGCAAAGGCTCCCTCCTTCTCAGTGCTGTGTGCTTCCAGTTGCTCCAGCACCTTCTCCATGTTTGCGGGAGACCCATCTACCACCACCCAGGTATCCACTGGAGCCCATCCAAGCAGCACAGCTGCCAATGGGTACCACAACCCATGTTACAGCCACGTGGCCAACCCAGAATCAGCAGGAGCCACACTCACCTCAGGATCCTGTTCGTGACACCAATTGTCAGGTTCTATCCCAAACTGAGGTCCGAGGGGAGTCGGTGGGGGGTAACTGGAAAAACACTACAGGAATCGTGGGGAGTTTTGACATGGCTTTATTCTCTTTCTGGGCACAAGCCCTCTGTACAGCACTAGCAGGGTAATTATACCTTTTGTAGACAATAGTGTCTCTAAGCCAGGCACAGACTCACGTGAGTGATCACCTAATGCACTTCACGTGGCATGGGTACATAATGTGCGGCCACAGGTCAGGGCCTTTCCTGGACCAAAACTCCACTGGAGACTGACCTCAGGTGCAGCTTGTTCTAGACTGAGGGTCTAAGGATGTGTAAATACCCATCATGAGCAGGGGAGGCAGTAACGAGAGCCCAGGCCGGCTCGCAGGAAGCCCCAGGTGTTTTTTATGAGAGTGTTATAAGAGTGCACCTGTGCTCCAGACCCACTGACTCATGCTGTGCCAGAAGGCTGCCTCAGCCTATTCCTGACTAAAGTGCAGCCATTTCCCTTACAATGTGTACATAGAAGTTATTGGGTAGGACTTAAAAAGAAGGTAGACAGCTGCAGGCATAAGCACTTTTCTTTTTTAAAAAACCTTCCACCTTTTCTTCCTGCTTTCTGTCTGGAATGCAAAGATGATGCCTGGTGCCCTAGCAGCGATATTCAATTATAAGACAAATCCAAGATGGAGGATACATACTAAAATGGTGAGGCAGAAAGATAGGTTCCTTTGTCCCTGAAAAACACCATGATACCAACGCACCAGCCCACTAATGCGAAGCACAATACATTTCCATCTGGTTTGAGCCACTGTTCCTTCTGGTCTTTGACAAGAAAGTTTCTTCTAGTAACTAAATATAATTCCTAACAAATATACTACGAATATGTATAAGATTCCCACATTCATTTATCAATAGTTCAGATCTCTCCCAATAACTCCAGAACTATCCTCTAGCTGGATGTGCCAGCTGCCTCAATGGCAACATTCTCAGAATCAAACTCATTATCACTTTGCCCACTCCTAACCCTCACATTCCACACTGAGTCTGTTCCTCAGCTTGAGGGGTGGTGGATAAGGAATAAAGAGCTGACAAGCAACGAGCTCTGGGTCTCAAGAAGAGGGACATGTACCACGACTGGCCACTTGGAGTTAAAGGAGGAAGGACTCCCAGCCACAGGTCAGGGCCTTTCCTGGACCAAAACGCCACTGGAGACTGATCTCAGGTGCAGCTTGTTCTAAACTGAGGGTCTAAGGATGTGTAAATACCCATCATGAGCAGGGGAGGCAGTAACGAAAGCCCAGGCTGGCTCTCAGGGAGCCCCAGGTGTTTTTTATGAGAGTGTTAAAAGTGGCTGAGTGGGATGGCTCACACCTGTAATCCCTGCACTTTGAGAGGCTGAGGCAGGAGGATCACCTGAGCCCAGGAGTTTGAGATGAGCCTGGGCAACAAAGAAAGACCCTGTCTCTACAAAAATTTAAAAATTAACCAGGCATGGTAGCATGTGCCTGTAGTCCCAGTTACTGAAGAGGCTAAAGCAGGAGGATCAGTTGAGCCTGGGAGGTTAAGGCTGCACTGAGCCATGAGCCATGATCGTGCCATTGCATTCCAGCCTGGGCAACAGAGTGAGACCCTGTATCAAAAAAAAAAAAAAAAAAAAAAAAGATGGAAAAGTCAGTTATTACTGCTGAAAATACCTAGTAATATTTTATCAAGGAATGACCCTGGATGAAATATTGGAAATATCTTATCTCTCAGGTAACAGGTGGCAGCCAGGAAATGGCCATGTTTTCAGATTTGTTGGGCCTGAGTAATAGTATGTGTATATGTGAGTATGTCATGGGTATCTATGCTCTGTATGTGTGTGTGTGGTGAGTTTGTGCAATATGTGCAGAATGTAAACTACTTCATTAGACGTAGTATATTTGTTAGGAATTACATTTAGTACACACATCTATGCATATGCAGGTACCTGCTGTGTGTGTGGACTGTGAGAGTTTGGAGGGAGGCAGTGAGTGGGGTAGTGAGAGACTGCTGCCTGTCCATAATGGAGTATCTAATATTGTGAGAGTTTATCCTTTACCAAGCACCTTCATGTCAATGTGCTCATTTGGGCCTCACAGAAGTTTATAAGGTAGGGACTAATGTTGCTCCTGTTTTTCAAGTGAAGGGACTGAGACACAGGTAGAATCCAACTAAAAAGAACATCCTGCACAAAGGTGTCACAGTGCTGGGCTTTCTGTACGAGAGCTATGCGAATGGAAGTTCTCTCAAACGGAGGGGAGATAGCACCACCTAAGTCAAGAATTTGTGTCCATTTGTCCATCGCATGCTCCTGCCTCCTATTCATGCGGTCATCAATTCATTTATTCATTCATTTTCATTTATTCAGTCTCAAACATGAATTTGATCTCTCTTGCATGTCAGACCAGCTGACCTTGACTGTGTGTGGGAGAAACAAGGTGAGAGGCCTGGGTACCTACAAGTGGCACTAATAGGGCAAAAATGACCGAAGTGGGAAGTGAGTGAAGGAAGGGAAATTACAAAAGAGAGAGTGGGCAGAATTTAATTAAATTGCGAATACATCCCAAGCTTTCTTTTCTTTACATTCAGGCTCCACCTGATTGAATTTCAGAACCCCAGAGTTTATGTTTAAAATGCCTTCTAAAATTAGCACACACAGCCAGCCCTGCAGTTTCTGCAACATGCTCTCCTTATTAACAACACCTGCCCTTCTCAGGCACCACCCACATTTCCAGAGCACTGCTCCAGCTAGGGAGGAGCAAAGAGTTACAAGGCCTGGTTCTACTTCAGCTATGTCAGGAGAGAGCTGGGTGGCTCTGGATGAGACTCACCCACTGGGACTCCATTTATGCCAAGTCAAGTCAGCAAAGCAGGTACAGCTGTTCCCTCAGGGATTTGGAGAAACGCTGTATCAAGCTCTGCATGTGGGGACATTGCGGGCATTGGTGCCAGGCCTGTGAGCTTCTGACCTGATAAGCGTTGCTCCTTGTTTTTGACTTCCCAAGTGCTTGCACGTCTCTTCATTAGACCAGTATACCTTCCCTTCAAGACAGGCATCTATTCCCACTCCATTCGAAAAGTGAAGTCTTAGAGTGGTCTGTAGGCTTGCTAGAGGCCTCAGAGCAAGTCAGTGGATGAGGAAGAAATCAGACTCAGAACCCCCCAGCCAGGGATTCAGTCATTCTCTCCTTCCTTCTTTCCACATGTATTATCTACCTTTGTGTACCAGCTACACAGCAATAAACTGCACCTGGTGTCTGCTGGCACAAAGCTGCAGTCTGAGGGAGGAGGGAGGGAAGTCGATAGGCAGTCACCCTGCGACAGTGACAGTGCTGTGGTGGTGGTATGGTGGGATAACCAGTGAGGTATGGAGATACAGCAGAGGGCCCCTCAACTTCAGCCTGCCCCAGGGAACTAGGAATCATTCTGGGCTTTGCCAGGCGTGTCCACTGCTATGTCCCAACACCAGCCTCCCCACTGCTCCCAGTGTTCCTCAACATCCAGGGTGAGCCCTGGCCTCCATTTCCTCCAGGAGCCTTTGTATGCAGAGGCTCAGAGCCAGAAGGCCACCCCAAACTACAAGGCCCTGGGGGGATTTTGGAATTAGGTGTTACATTGAGAAGGTGCACACTTACTTCCATTTTAGTATTTGCTATTGGAAAGGGCTGCTTGAATTTCCAGGAGAATTTTATCCCCTTCCTTCCAGGTCATTCTGAGTTTCCTTTATAATTTCATTTTTAACTATATGTTATTTTTCTCAGCTCAAATCTGTTCCAAATATCAAAGCTGTTGAAAACATTTTTGGATTCAGTTATGATAAATGCCATGGGGTGAAAATGTTGTTATCTTAACAGCTGGCCCCAGAGTTCTCCTTCGGGAGGGAGAACTCTTTGTTTTGAGAAAATACCTTAACAAGGACCTTGGGGTAGAAAGTGAAACCTACAAGACCCTTAGTACAAAGCCACTGGCAAAAATGAACCTAAAATATAAGAAAGGAATTTGTTTTAGCTCTAGAGAGGGAGCAGAAACAGAGGGATGGAGACTGAAAGGAGAGGAAGAAGGAGAATTAAGATTAAGAGAAGTCTATAAGTTAAGATTAAGTCCAAGTCACTGGCAGGCCCCCAGCGTTGGGTGGAGTCCAGACCCTGACCCGAGAGATAGTTTAGAACCAGCAAATTGTGAGACCCGGGATGCCAAATGTTCCACTTGAAAGTTCATTGCTGTTATGTACAAAGCCACTCATCTCCCTCCAAAATTTTAGCAAACTCTGTAACACTCATGAGCACTGTATGAGTGGAATTCTTCTAAGGCTTGAAGAAGGGCCTGAGATTCTTGTTTGGATCAATGTCACAAGGCAGAAGCGTTCCTGAGAAGATTAGCTGCTCTCATCCCCTGGGAACTTGCGGAAATCTTGGGACAACTTTGGACTTCGGCAGAAAAGAACTGTAGTTCGAGGAGGCCAGGGTTGACATGTGAATTAAATAAATGCAAAGCAATTAATTAAACCAGGAGACTAAGGGTGCTGGGACAAGAATCTAACTTGATAGAACCCTGCCTAGGAGCAGTATCACTACTCCAGGCTCTGCAAAGTGCTTTCTCATGCATTGTCTCATTTGATCTCACACCACCTCTGGAAGGCAGCCTGGATGGAAAGGCTGGTGCCTATTTTACGGGTGCAAAAAAAGAAGTTCTCTTTTCATGAGCTTTCAGGCCTGAACTCTCTGAGGCAGATGGAATTCTCCTTGAAGGTTCACCAGGAGTAGGAACCAGAAAGCTTGTTCTGCTAAACCTGGAAGATCAGCACCATGAGACGGGGAAGGTGGATGGAGGGGTGATTTGTCTGAAGTGCCAAAAAAAGGCTTTGTTCTGCTCATAGTTTGAAAACAAAAAAATGTGTCCATTGCTTCTGTGATTTCCCAACACACATTTTGGTATCACCTGGGTCAAGTGTCTCCAGTGAACAGCAGGTTCTGACATCCTGACCTCAGCTCCAAGCTCCTCCTCTCCAAGGGCTGGTGACAGCCTCTAACATTCGTGTGTCCAAGACAAAAGTCCTGAGGTCTGCTTTATTTCCACTTCTCCTCAGCAGATCCTTTTTTTTTTTTTTCTTGAAACAGGGTCTCACTCTCACTGTCTCGCCCAGACTGGTATGCAGTGGTGCGATCTTGGCTTACTGAAACCTCCGCCTCCCAAGCTACAGCAATTCTCCTGCCTCAGCCTCTCAAGTAGCTGGGATTACAGTTGCGCACCACTACTGCCCGGCTAATTTTCGTATTTTTAGTAGAGACAGGGGTTTCATCATGTTGGGCAGGCTAGTCCTGAACTCCTGACCTCAAATGATCTACCTGCCTCTGCCTCCAAAAGTGCTGGGATTGCAGGCGTGAGCCACCGTGCCCGGCCAGCAGGCCCTAAATTCTGCTAGTTATCTTTCCTGTGCTCCAGGCTGCTCTCCTATCCTTCAGCACTAGGGCCCTAGGTGGGATTCACAGAAGGAATTATATCCCTACTCAGTGTTTACCTGACGATTAGATACCCTTTCTCAGGGTTTACCTGACGAGCCAAACACTCTCTTGTCCTCACACCTGCCAGGGAAGTGCACTTCCTTTGGGGCCCGAAGACCCAGAATGCTTTGAGCAGATACAGCTTTATCTCTGTTTCATGCTCTGCTGGGTTCCTCTCTTAGATGTATTTTCATCCTGTGAGTTTTCTTTGGTGGAAGAGAAGGTATTTTAAGCTTTTTTGGAGCAGAGGAGTAATTTCCTGGTTGTGATCCAGGCTCTAAATGGCTTCCTATACCCTGCCTTCCCCACTCCAGTCCCTCCCTGCTTCCATGCACCAGACCAGGCAGAAGCCTTCCTAGCTTGGCCCTTCCTGTGTAACACATTCCCCCCAGAGCATGTGCAGATGTGGGGTGGGGAAGGATTAAGCCTCTTGTGTCCTGTGTCATAGGCCATATAAACACCTCAAAGACATCACCCCTTCCAGAACCCTGCATAGATGTGATACATATAATGCATAAGTACATGACTACATGAGGGTTCTCATCATATCCCCTTTTGTGCTTGAGTATGAAACAGACAAATTAACCCCTCTATTTCCATGAGCTCATGCCCAATTAGAGTAAGAACTCTGGCTCCCAAATGAGAGCTAACAGCCCCTAACAGCCTTTGACTTGGAAGTGGACTTTCAAAAAGACTGTGCCAAGAGCTGTGTTACCCACTAACAGTTTAGGGACAAGGTCTGGGTGCCCACAGAGCCTAAGTGTCGAGGACGAAGGAAGCCTCTGCTGGGGAGATGAGCCTGAGACAGCTACAGAAGTAAGATGGCACATGTGGCCAGGACAGGCCCCAAAGGGGACCAGCTCACCTGCCTGAGTACATCCGGGCATCCTCTTTGCAGAAGGCTACTCTGAATCTCCCTCCAACACAGTGTGACACCCATTTTTTGCAAGTCATCTGTTGCTCAGAGGAAACGCTAGACAGTGGTTGGGCCATAATTAGAAAGACAGATAGATGTGTGACATTTCCGAGGGCTAGGCTGGGTGCAGGGGGGCAGGACAGTAGGGGGCTGCCTAGAGAAAACATTTTTTCAGATCTGGCACTCTTGGTATACACCACTGAAGGGCTGACTCTATGGCTGAGAGAGCTGATAATTCACTTGTGCCCCGTCTGATCTGGGACTTAGATCTTCTCAGCACTTCCTGCCCAGCCCGACTAACGGCCAGATGGGCTGCCTAGGAGAGGGGCATCGCCCAATCTGCAGGAAACAGTAATTACAAATCAATGTTTGTGGGACCTGATGGGGTCGAGCCTGCAGAAGCTGGGTTTGTGGCCAGTCGAGGGATCCTGCCAGCCTAGGGTGCCAGCGTTCTAGGGTGCCAACGTGGGGCAGGGCTGAACACCAATCTGGCCAGGCAAGCGTCACCAAACCAGAGATCCTGCACTGAGCGTGAGCCGGATCCCGCGGGTTGTTCTCCGATTAGCGCTCGTGGAACACGGGTGCCACCTAGTGGCCAGATCTGGCATGACTAGTGCCCAGAGGTCCCAGGGAACAGCCTGTGCGGCAGGGATCACGATAGCCACCACTGCATGACGGTAATGACGTCAAACACTACATCAACACCATGCATCTTTCCAGCCATCCTGCCCTCTGCCCTAAGCCTTTGTTCAGGCTGATCCCTCTGTCATCATAATCGCATTAAATACAATAGTAAGAGTAGCATCTCCATCAAAAAGAACAAGGCTCTCCACCGTGTATTGGGCACTCACTTTGTGCCATACACTAAGCTAGGCACACGGGATTAGAAATTACCAAGCTAAGGTCCCTTCCTTCATGGGACCCATATGCTCAGATATTTGCAATTAACCAAAATATAAGACATAGTGGCAAAATAGATTCAACAACCTGCAGGGGCGCAGATGAGGTGACAAGTCATTGAATATCAGGAGCTGGTTTTTAGGTGTCATCAAGAGTGCAAAGGATGGGTAAGATTTCAGCAGGTGACAAAAGGGAAAACATTCCGAGCAAAGGAATGAGACAGTGAAAACAATGAGTCCAGGACACAGCAAGTGTAGCTGCCAAATGTTGTGTATGTGTGTTGTGGAGGGTACAGGAGGGTACCAGGATCCAGAAATGGTTGGAACTTGAAGTTATGATAACTTGTGATGTAAGCCAGTTTCTGGGTTTGAACTTTTCTTCTGAGGCCTAAGATAAGCCACTGGAAGGTCTGAAGCAAGAATATCGGTTGTTTCTTAAAGATCTATTTAAGAGGCAAGTGTGCAGAGATTGGTTAGGAAAAATGGCTGCAGCATTTGTTACAACATAATTCACTCAACATCTAACAGATAATGACAAGCCTGTTACGAGCCAGACGCTGTTCATACAAAAATCTCTTCTCTCGTGAAACCTACATTCTGGAGTTTGATGAGAGAGTGGGTAGGAGGATGGAGAGGAAACAGATGCAAGATATTGCAGAAGTTGAATCTCCAGGACTTTGATGGCCAAAGAGGAAGAAAGAGGAAGGAGTAAAAGATGTCATCTAAATGAGAGAGAGAGAGGTGAAGCCACCCGATACTGGAACAGAAAAAAAAAGGGCAGGTCTGTGGGGAAAGGAAATCAGTCTGCTTTGGTAATCAGTAAATTCCACAAGCAACTCCAAAGCAAAAACTCTGAGTCCACAAAATCAACATTACATTACAACGACCCACCTCTCCTATCCCATGAAAATTGAGACTAGGTTTACTGCCATTACAGGTTAAAACTGTGCTGAATTAGTTGTCAAATACAAATCTCTATAAACAGAAAAGGCGCGTTCTCTTGGAGAGAAAATGAACGTTTCAAGATCCAAAGAGGAATGATGACCTGCCTATGAAAAAGCCGATCATAATCCCCAAAGACACAATCCTGAACACCATAATCCCTAATGTTGAAATCTCAAAAGATAAAACTCTGGAAAATATAACTCTGACAAAAAAAATTGTTAATTCTTTAAAAGATATTTATGTTTTTAAGGAGGTTTATTTGAAAAACATACAAAAACATGATAGAACATTTCATAGGCCACCTTTTCACAACAAACTAGGTAATAACAAAGTCCACAGTTGTGCAAGCATAAACATTCAGGTATACTAATGAGAGTCTCAGAAGTCTAATGGTTATGAAAGACAAATTATATTCATAAAGAAATAGCTCAAAAAGGGAAATGTATAAACACATATCACCAAGCTTTATAACTGCAGTTGTCTGAAATACCATGACAGACAACCTAAGGCTTTTGACAAGTTTAATCCAAAACCGCGATGGGTCACCACTACATATGCAGTCACCCACAGAGCTGAGAGAGATCTCAAGAACTTTTATTTTTCACAAATGTTCATGTACAAAAAGGGCATCTCTTCACTTATTGAGGAAGTTTCAATGTTTTCACATACATGCACAATGTTTACACACAAAGTCAATGTTGTGATAATATAATTCCATGGAGTAAAATTTGCAAAAAAAAAAAAAGCACAAATTAGAACTCTAAAAGAATGTACACAATTTAAACCTCTGGTATTAGAAGTGATGTGAAAATGAAACACATAGCATAGTGAATTGGCAATATTTGTGAAGAGGCAGAAGTTGTACAAAATTGAATAACCTGGTAGGGGAGATCTGTATTTTTTATCTGCATTTTCACTTCTTCTATGATCTTCAAAACATTAGCTACGCTTGTATTTGTTGAGTGGTTGTGGTCTACAAATTTTGTAAATATACGCTGTCCGTTTGAAGGTCTGGTTACTGCTCAGCCATTGCAATTAAGCAATTTTCTGCTTCTGAAGCACCAATAATAATTTGCTTTTAAACTTTTATCTTTCACCATTAAGTAGCCTCACATATTTTTGTGAGTGAACAATCTCACAGATCTCTTCCACTGTGTCAGAAGGAATATAGTAAGAAGGAATGATATCTGGCTTCCCTAATACCACATCTGTATTAGTTAGGGTTCTCTAGAGAGAGAGAGAATCAATAGGATATGTACACAGATAGGACAGGGATTTACTAGAAAACCTGGTTCATGCAATTATACTGGCTGAAAAGTCCCATGACAGGCTGTCTGCAAGCTGGAGACCCTAGGATGCTGGTAGCATGGCTCAGTCCAAATGTGAAGGCCTCAGAACCAGGGAAGCTGACGGTATAACTTACCCAGGGGTCTGCTGGTGTTAAGTCATGGAGTCCCAAGGCTGGAGAACGTGGAGTTCTGACGTCAAAGGCAGCAGAAGAAAATCTGTCTCAACTCCCAGAAAGAGACCAATTTGCCTTCTGTATTTGTTCTCTCTGGGGCCCCAGCTGATTGGATAACATAGACCAACACTGAGGACAGATCTTCCCCACCTAGTCCACTCAAACTCACACTCATCTCCCCTGGAACACACCCCACAGACACACCCCAAATAATGCTTTACCAGGGCTCTAGGCATTCCTTCATCCAGTCAAGTTGGCCCCTAAGATTAAATCCACAAGTCTACCCCTTGTCAACCTGGCATCCACAAGCATGTCCTTAAGCCATCTTAATTTCCAAATAAAGACAATGACAAGGTAACAGTTCCACCTAACAGGGTGACTGTGAATTTTCAGTATTTGAGAGGTTCGATATTTTAGACTTTAGAGATTTTGACCTTCAGGGATTTTGATCTTTTGAGATTTCAACATTCAGGATTATGGCATTTGGGGTGGTGTCTCTCAGGATTATGATCCAAATAGTATGAATAACGAGCTAGAGTCCCCTAGAAAAAAATCTGTGATTCATCACTGTAGCAGGACCAGAATACCCTTCGCCAGCAGCCATTCATACCTCTTTCTTTGTCTGGCTAATTTCTGGTCCATAAAAACTCATCCCAAATGCTGCGCCCCCGTTCAGTCTTGTCTGTGCCTTGACCATACACTGGTCATTATGCTTCCCTTCTCCGTTCCCGATAGTACAGAGTTCACGTCTTTCACAGAACCTTTAACACTGGAGTGTGATGTTTGTCTGTGTGACAGCAATTTTATGCCTGTTTTAAAATGTAGTTCTAAAATTTTCTGGCATCTCCACATAAAGATAATGGGGTCTATCTCCCCTCCTCTTGAATTTGGGCAGACTTCTGACTATTTCAATAAATAGAATACAGCAGAAGTGACACTGTGAGACTTCTGAAGCTAGAAAAGACCTGGAAGTATCCATCTAGTCTTGCAACGCTAGCTCTTGAGGGGCACACTTTTGGGACACTGCCTCTCTGAACCCAGGGTTCATGGAGAAAAATCCATGCTGCGGGGAAGGGCCACAAGTAGTTATTCTGGTCGACAGTCACAGTTAAACTGAGCCTTCATGTCAAACCTACCCAGGCACCAAACCTGGGAGTGAAGAAACCATCTTAGAAGGGGATCCTCCAGCCCCAGATGTTTGGTTCCCAGCTATCTTCCTGGCTGAGGCCTCAGACATCATGGAGCACAGATCAATTTTTGCTATGGCCTTTCTGAATTTCTGATCCAAAAAATAATCATGATAAAATGGCTGTTTTATGTGCTAAGTTTTTGCATAATTTATTACACAGTAATAATAACCAGAAAAGTCTGTCTCACCTCCCAGACTATCAAATTAGTTAAGGTAAGGGACATTACATTGATTTGTCTATCTCCCACAAGGTCTGACACAGTACTGAGACATGTTTCATTAAGGAAGAAAGAAATGAAGAAATTTTGTTAAATGGTTTATTTGATGGTCCATATCGTCCTCTCATTCAGCGGTCCCCAACCTTTTTGGCACCAGGGACTGGTTTTCTGGGAGACCATTTTTCCATGGAGGGAGTTGTGGGGATGATTTCAACCTACATCCTCCACATGCACAGTTCACAATAGGGTTAGAGCTCCTACAATAATCTAATGCCACTGCTGATGTGACAGGATGTGGTGCTCAGGTGGTAACGCTCGCTCGCACGCCGCTCACCTTCTGCTGTGTGGCCCAGTTCCTAACAGACCACTGACCGGTACCAGTCTGAGGCTGGGGGCGAGTAGGTGGGGACCCCTGCTGTAGTTCTTATTGTCTATACCTCCCCAGTGTTGTGTGGCCCTGAAAAAGTTGTTCTTTTGAATTCAGAGAATAGTATTTATCTCACTGAATTCCTGTAAAAATTGAACTAGTGAACCAGTATGCAATCACCTTGTACAGTGATCTTATCCAGGTCCACTAAATGTTTACTGAACCCATATATGGAAAATAGCAATTGCTAACATTTACTGAGTTCTCAGTGTAAATGAAGCATTGTTCTAAATGCTTCCTCCAATTACCCAATAAAATCCTCACAACTACCTTGTGGGCTATGCACTATTGTAAAGAGGAGGACATGGAGATGTGAGGTAACTAGGTCAGATCACACAGTTCACAAGAAATAGGGCCAGCTGTTATCTGTGTGAAGGTCACAAGCTCCTCAAGAGAAAGGTCTGAATCTTCTCTTACCCTCCCCCCAGGTAGGAGCTGCATGGTATAGATACTCTTTGGCTTGGCTTCGAATCCAGACATTTCTCCTTAGTGGTCAACCCTGCTTGAAACCTTCTTAGAAAAGGCTTCAGGCCCCTGCCTACTTGGTGACAGTTTAGGAAGATAAGATATCAAAAAGTTAGGAAAAGCAGACCTAAGAGAAATCAAGAGTCAGCACTATGGTAGCACTACAGGGAAAAGGAATACAATTGTTCTTCCTCTTTGGAAGGATGAAAAAGAAAATACGGACTTCAGTGGTACTGTGCAGGCATGAAGTTAACCACCAGGAGTTATCTCTGACTTTTAGAGGGTCAGACTCTCAAATATGCTTGTGACACCATTCCCAGGAGGAAAGCACTAATGCAGCTTCTCCAACTAGAAGGCAGTCAGTCGCACAAAGAAGACTATTCAGGAGCGGCTCGGGGACAGGTCAGGATAAATGACTTGAGTCTTATCTTAGAAGAGAATTTAAGTTATCTTTAGCAGTTCTAACTTCTCACTACTCTTATTCTTACTGCCATATTGAAGAGATTGTTCAATCAGTATAAAAGCATTTAAAACAATACTGAAAAATATTCTGAGTGAAATCCTTATAATAATAGTAATAATATATCCCCAAAATAGCCACCAGTGTGAGGAATAAATATGGTCATATTTATATTTTTTCAGTTGATTACTCTTATAAACAGAAAGTCCAGTAACCACTTACTAAATGCCTGCTATCTTCCGGAAATTCTCAGGTGTTGGGAATATGATGGTGAACAAAACAAAGATCTCCAGTCTCATAGAGTTTAATTTCTAGCAGGGGTCAAATAATAGACATAATAAATAAGTAAATAATTTAGCATACTGAAGGTATTAAGTTTTAAGAATAAAAAAAAATAAAGCGGCTGGGTGCAGTGGCTCACACCTGTAATCCCAGTACTTTGGGAGGCCAAGGTGGGTGGATCACAAGAAGTTCAAGACCAGCCTGGCCAAGAAGGTGAAACCCTGTCTCTACTAAAAATACAAAAATTAGCCAGGTGTGGTGGTGAGCGCTTGTAATCCCAGCTACTCGGGAGGCTGAGGCAGGGGAATCACTTGAACCTGGGAGGCGGAGGTTGTAGTGAGCAGAGATCGTGCCACTGCACTCCAGCCTGGGTGACAGAGCAAGACTCCATCTCAAAAACAAACAAACAAACAAAAACAATAAAGCAGTTAAAGGGGTCTGAGATGGTAAGAAAGGCTTCTGAGAATGTGACATTTAAGCAAATCTTGAAGAGAGTGGCCTTGACCTTCACAAAGTCATAAAAGTTCTGGCTATACCTGTACTCCAGGACAACAGGTGTTCAGTGCCTTACATGTACACAGTTAAGATGGATCTCTCAAGAGGTGCTTAAAATTTTACTCCAAAATGACCTACTGTGTACACTTGCCAAAAGGTAGCAGTGGTTTCTCTCACTATAAATGTCAAATCTTCCCAGAATTTATACAAACAGGGGTATAACCCAAATAACAGGTTAATAGGATATCAAAGCTAATGGTACATCTGTGGGTCATAGATCATTTGGAGATGTCATCTTCGTGTTTATTATAAATCTATGTGATGTTCCCAGGAGGCTATGAGGCAACCAAAGAAGACTCAGTAAATTTTAATGTTTTCCCTCTATTTTTCTATACTTTGTGGAACCACACTCCTGGGTTCAGGCACATGGCTTTAAGAAATCTCATGTTATCCTGACGCAAAGCCTACACTCAGGATAACTGGGAACATCTTAGGCCTACAAGTCCCCAGTAATCGTAAGAATTACTCTTTAAAGATTGAAAAAGATTCCTTAGTATCCAGTAGTGTCTGTAGACAGTAAGCCCACAATAAATGTTTTCATAGATAGTAGAGGTTCTGCTTCAAGTAATGGTAGACTATGCAATTCAGACTAACCCTCCAAATGAAGACAACCATCAAAAATGGACAAAATATACAAGAAACAACTTTTTGAAGGCATTGGAGAGGAAAGAAGAAAATTAATTAATGATCCAGATTCCAGAAGAAAGTCAAGCCCAGAAAGGTGAGCCCAAATTTGGGGTTGCTTTAGCTAAGAGACTATGAGGCTGGACAAAAGTGTAACCATCACAGAACTCTGCAGTAGTGTACACTGGAGAACAACCACTTTTGAAGTCTGACATTGAATGAACTTAAATATATAATATACCTTATCCCCTGGGGACTCCACTCCTAGGTATATAACTCACAGAAATGTTATGCAAGGCACCCAGAGCTGTTCACAAGAATGCTAACAATGGCATTTTTATAATAGCCCTAAACAGGACAATTCATGTCCATGGTATATTTAGAATACTGAACAAAATGAAAATAAACATATTATGGCGATACACAATAATAAATATATAGCTATACACAATAATAAATACAAAGCTGAGTGAAAGAAGTCAGATACAAAGGAATATACTGTGGCCAGGCACAGTGGCTCACACCTGCAATCCCAACACTTTGGGAGGCCGAGGCAGGTGGATCACTTGAGGTCAGGAGTTCAAGACTAGCCTGGCCAACATGGTGAAACCCCGTCTCTACTAAAAATACAAAAATTAGCCAGGAGTGGTGGTGCACGCCTGTAGTCCCAGCTAATCAGGAGGCTGAGACATGAGAATTGCTTGAACTTGAGAGACAGAGGTTGCAGTGAGCTGAGATCGCACCACTGCACTCCAGCCTGGGTGACAGATCAAGACTCTGTCTCAAAAATCAAACAAACAAATAAAAAACAAAAACAAAAAAACCCCGACATACTTTGTATAATTCAATTTACATAAAGTTCAAGAACTTGTCAATGTAATAATCTCTAGTGCTTGGGAATGCCCATTAAGGTAGACATGATTATTATAAAAAGAACAGTGGCTATCTTTGGGAGAGGTAAGCATTGCGATTACAAGAGAGTACAAAATAGGCTTCTGAGGGTGCTGGCAACATTCTACTTGTTGATTTTCGTGTACAATATATGTATATTTCACAATAAAAGGTTTTAAAAACTATTAGCATGTTGCACATGTCACTGGCTCATTCTTTTCATTTCTGCAAAGCATTTTATTACATGGATATACAAAATTTGTTTATCCATTCACCTACCGAAAGACATTTAGGTTCTTTCAACTTTTTGGCTATTACAAATAAAGCTGCTGTGAACATTCATATATAAGCCTTTCATTTCTCTTGGGTAGCTATGGCTGTGATTGAAATGCCTGAGTCATATGCTACTGTTATGTTTAGCTTTTTCAGAGATGAACAAATTGTTTTCAATTAGGTTGCTCTAATTTACATTCCCATTAGCAATATATGACAGTTCAAGTTTCTCCACATCCTTGCTAGCAGTTAGTATAGTTTTGGTAGTTAGTCATTTCAGTGAGCGTATACTGGTATCGCATTGTGGTTCTAATTGACATTTAATCTGCAACTGGTTTTAATTTGCAATGATGTGGAGCACCTTTTAATGTGCTTATTTGCCATCCATGTATCTTCTTATGTAAAATGTGTTCAAATCTTTTGCCCATTTAAAAAAATCAGATTGTTTTTCATATTATTGAGTTTTGAGCACACTGACTATGTTATCCCACTGCCTTCTGGCCTTTATTGTTTCTGCTAGGAAGTCAGCTGTTAATCTTGGAGGTTCCTTTGAAAGTGATAGATTATTTTTCTCTTCTTTCAAATTACCTCTTGTCTTTTTCCACATTTTTCCTATGTTTATCTATGGCTTTGTGTTTACCTAATTTGGAGATCATTGAGTTTCCTGGATGTGTAGGTTATTGTTTGTCAATAAATTTGGGAAGTTTTCAGCCATTATTTCTTCCAGTATTTTTTCACCTGACTCTTTCCCTCTTCTTCCCTCCCTTCCCCTCCTCCTGATAATCCTGATACTCACATTACATGTGTATCACTGTACTTAATAGTATCTCACCTTTCTCTGAGGTTCTGTTTACTTTTCTTCATTCTTTTTTCCTGTTCTTTGGAACACATAATCTCTATTGACCAATCCTTAAGCTCAGAAATTCTTTCTGCTGCCAATTCAAATCTATTCTTGAGCACTTCTAATACATTTTTAAATTTTACTTATTGTACTTTAAACTCCAGAATTTCCATTAAAAAATCTATCTTTATTGATATTCTCTATTTGATATAACATTATTACTATACCTTCCTTTACCTTTTTTAGTCAAGCTTTCCTTCAGTTCTGTGAACATATTTATAATGGTTACTTTAAAATCATTTCCTATTAAAGCCAACATCTGTCCACTCTCATGGGCAGTTTCTGTTGCCTAGTTATTTTTATTTTATGTTTTTGTTTTTTTCAGTGCATGGGTCACACTTTCCCGTTTCCTTGCATGACTCAAAAACTTTTTTGTTGGAAACTGAATATTTCAGATAATATATTGTAGGAACGCTGGATAATGAATACCCCACTCTGAGCTTTGTTGTTGCTTGTCTGCTTGTCTAGTGACTGGTTGAATTATTTTAGTGAAGTCTATTCCTCCCCTACAGTGTCCAGCCTCTGATGTTGCTCTTCAGGATGGTACAGCTTTGGGTATGCCTACAGTTACCTGGGATGACAATGGTACTGGTAGGGCTCCCTTCCATCTTTCCCTGACTTTGGAGCTGGAGAGTAAGGACAATGGCAAGCTTTTCTCCAAGTGATTCTCACATACTAGGAGCTGAGAATTCAGTGGGAATGGGGAGTGGCTGCAGTCTGGTCCTCTCAGCTTGCCTCTTCTGGCATGGACCTACCACCTTAATAAGGGCCCAATATTCTCTGCATGGGAGAAGGGTTATAAGGACCCAATATTCTCTGTATGCTACACCCAAGGTAGAACCTCCATTCCAAGAGTAAGAGTTGGGTAGAAGAAGGGAGCTTCCACCTCTCAATCACATTCACCTGGGATTTAACCTCAGCAATAGTCAACAAGGGGCAAGATGAGCGTTAAGTCCTATCTCACCTGGAAAAAAAAAAAAAAAAAGCCTTTGATTGGGAGCCAAGGAGGGAGAGAGCCTTGTGTTGTTGGCTGCAGTTATCTAGAGTGGAGTTACTACCTTGCTGAGCTGGGAGGGGAGAGGGTGAAAGAAGTCTGGGTTCAAATATCACAGAATCTCACCTTTCTTACTAAGTTTTCTAAAAGAGATGTTTCTTCATTTGCTCTTTGTCCTCAGGACCATTTCCAGAGACTCTAAATGGTTGGAGATTTTAATAATTTTTTTCTCCTTCAAGCAACAGACACAGAAAAAATAATAACTTTCACTAGTTTCACTGGCGAATGTGTCAGCACAACTCTTCATGCTGTCATGCCAGAAGTCAATCTTCCTATTGAGTTCCAACAGTTCTTTATATATTGCAGATAAAGCTCTTTACTGGACTGTGATTTGCAAATATTTTCTCCCAGTATGTAAGCTGTCTTTTCATTCTCTTAATCCTGTCTTTGGAAGAAACCAAAGTTTTATGTTTTAATGCACTCCAACTTATCAAAATTTTCTTTTATGGACTGTATTTTTGATGTCATATCTAAAAAATATTTACCTAAATGAAGATAACAAATATTTTCTCAATTTTTTCTAGAAATTTTATAATTTTACATGTTACATTTAGGTCTCAAAATGATACATTTTTAATTAAATTTATATATATGGTATAAATTAGTTTTGTAATAATTTGCAATAGAAGTCAATGTTCTTTTTTCCCATTTTTCTTTTTTTTAAAAAATCTCTAGCCAATTGTTCCAGCATGTGTTAAAAAGATTATTCTTTCTCCATTTACCATTGCACCTTTGCCAAAATTCAGTTAACCAAATATGTCTGAGTTGATTTCTCAAGTCACTATGATGTTCCATTGATCTATTTGTCTCATTTTACACCAATACTAGGATGTCTTGCTTATGATAGCTTCATAATAAGCCTTCAAATCAGGTAACATACATCTTTTAACTCTGTTCTTTTATGAAGTAATTTTTGCTACTTTATACCTTTTCCATTTCTATATACATTTTAGAATTATTTTGCAATGTTCACTCATCAATTCTAGCAGTTTTGTAGATTTCATAGGATTTTCTAATCCTACAAATTTAGGATGTCTGTTTAATGGAAGACAACGATTATGTTGTCTGCCAGCATGGTGGCTCACACCTTTAATCCCAGCACTTTGGGAGGCCAAGACGGGAGGATAACTTGAGCCCAGGAGTTCAAAGCCAGCTTAGGCAACATAGTGGGAATGTCTCTCTCTCTCAAAAAAAAAAAAAAAAAAAAAAAAAAATAGCTGGGTGTGGTGGTGCACACCTGTAGTCCCACCTACTTGGTATTTTGGAGGCTGAGGCAGGAAGATCGCTTGAGCCTGGAAGGTTGATGCTGCAGTAAGCCATGATTGCACCACTGCACTCCAGCCTGCATGACAGGGAGACTCAAAAAATAAATAATAAATATTTAAAAATTAAGGCTGGTGTGGTGGCTCATGCCTGTAATCCCAGCACTTCGGGGGGGCGAGGCAGGGGGATCACAAGGTCACGAGATTGAGACCATCTTGTCTAACACTGTGAAACCCCGTCTCTACTAAAAATACAAGCAATTAGCCAGGCATGGTGGCATGCACCTGTAGTCCCAGCTACTCAGGAGGCTGAGGCAGGAGAATCACTTGAACCTGGGAGGCAGAGGTTGCAGTGAGCCAAGATCGTGCCCTGCACTCCAGCCTGGGCAACAGAGTGAGACGCCATCTCAAAATAAAAATAAATAAATAAAAATTTAAAAATTTAAAAATAAATAAAAATTTGAAAATAAAATAAAAATTAAAAAAATAAAAATTTAAAAATTTTTTAAAAAGCAAGAATTACTTCTTGCTTTCCAATTTGAATGGGTTTATTCCTTCTTCGTGCCTTACTGCAATGACTAGAACCTCTAGTACAATGTTAATCACTTCTAAGAGCAGGCATTCTTGCCTTGTTGATAATCTTAGAGGAAAAGCATTTGGTCTTTCACAGTTAAATATGACATTCGCTATAGAGTTTTCGTTGATGCTCTTTAATAGAAAGTCCTTTATATTCCTCGTTTGAGGAAATTCCCTTCTATTCCTAGTTTGCTGAAAGTTAGGAGAAGTCAATGTTGAGTTTAGCCATATACTTTTCCTGGTTCTATTGAGATAATCAGATGGTTTTTCTTTTTTTAGTTTGTAAATATAATGGATTGCAATGATTGATTTTTCAACTGATTGATTTCCAACCTTGAGTTCCTGAGATAACCTCACTTGGTCACTTTATATTACCCTTTTTATTTATTGTTCAGTTTGCTAAAATTTTGTTGAGAATTTTTTTCTTTATGGTCAGGATGGACGGTGGGCTTTAGTTGTTTTTTCTTGTAATTTCCTTGCCTGGTTTTGGTATCAGATGGCCTCATACATTGAGATGAGAAGTCTTCTCTCCTCATTGTTTTCTGGAATAGTGTGTACAATTGGTGTATTTTTTTTTTTTCCTTAGATGTTTTGTAGAACTCATCAGTGAACCCAGCTGGGCCTGGAGTTTTGTTTGACAAAACAAAACTTAACATTTTGTTTAACTAAAAGTATCATTTCTTTAATAAATACAGTGTTGCTCACATTATCTAGTTCTTCATGAGCTCGTTAGTTTGTATATGTCTTAGGCTGTTTTGTGCTGCTATAACAAAATACACAGACTGGGTAATTTATAATAAACAAGAATTTATTGGCTCATGGTTCTGGAGGCTGGGAAATCAAGAGTGATGTGCTAGCATCTGGTGAGGGCCTTCTTGCTGTGTCATTCTATGGCAGAAGAGAAAAAGAGGGCAGGAGAAAACAAGAAGGGGCCAAAATTGTCTTTTTTTTTTTTTTTTTTTTGAGATGGAGTCTCGCTCTATCGCCCAGGCTGGAGTGCAGTGGCACAATCTCAGCTCACCGCAAGCTCTGCCTCCCGGGTTCACGCCATTCTCCTGCCTCAGCCTTCTGAGTAGCTGGGACTATAGGCACCCGCCACCACGCCCAGCTAATTTTTTTGTATTTTTTTAGTAGAGACAAGGTTTCACTGTGCTAGCCAGGATGGTCTCAATCTCCTGACCTCATGATCCACCCGCCTCGGTCTCCCAAAGTGCTGGGATTACAGGCATGAGCCACTGCACCTGGCAAAATTGTCTTTTTATAATGACCCCCTCCCATGAAAACAAAACCATTTCTGCAATAATGGGATTAATCCATTTATAAAGACACATCTCTCATGATGTAAACACCTCTTAAAGATGCCACCTTCCAACATTTCTGCATTGGGGATCAAGTTTCCAACACATGAACTTTGGAAGACACATTCAAACCATGTAGTATCTTTCAAGTTATCTGTCCATTTCATCTAACTTGCCAAATTTATTGGCATAAAGTTGTTTTTAATGGTAACTGATTATACTTTTAATTTTTGAAGAATCTGTAGTGATGTCATCTGTCTGTATTCCTAATATTCCTATGCCTTCTCTCTTTTTTTTCCCCTCCAATCTGTTAGGCTAGAGGTTTATCAATTTTATTAATTTTTCTCAAAGAACATACTTGTGGTTTATTAGCTTTTCTCCATTGTTTTTCCTTTTTTTATTTCTTTGACTTCTGATTTTATCATTATTACCTCCTTTTCTGTTTATTTTGGGTTTAATTTGCTTTTTTCCTAGTTTCTTAAGATAGAAGTTGAGATGACCAATTTGATAATTTTCTTCTATTTTATTATAGACAACTAGTGTTGTAAGTTTTCCTTTAAGAAAACTTAAAGATTGCATTATTTTTATCAAATAAATGTCAACATATCACATTTTTATTTTCATACTGGTCAATCTACTTTTTAACTCCTTTTTTGGGGGGCGGGGGGCAGGATCTCACTCTGTCACCCTAGGCTGGATTGCAGTGGCATGATCTCAGCTCACTGCAACCTCTGCCTCTTGGGTTCAAGTGATTCTCGTGCCTCAGCCTCCCGAGTAGCTGGGATCACAGGTGCACACCACCACACCAGGCTCTTTTTTTTTGCATTTTTAGTAGAGACAAAGTTTCACCATGTTGGCCAGTCTGGTCTCAATCTCCTGACCTCAAACGACCCACCCTCATTGGCCTCCCAAAGTGCTGGGATTACAGGCATAAACCACCACACCCGGCCTTAACTTATTTTTATTTCTTCATTAGAATTGTATCATTTCCAAATATTTGGGGATTTTCCAGACATTTTATTTTTGTCTCATATGTTTTTGTCCCTTTGTTCTCTCTTCACCACCTTCTTTTTCCTCCTTCTTTTCAATTAACTAAATTGTTTTTAATGATTCCACTATACTTCCTTTGTTGGCTTATTAACTATAATTTTATTTGTGAGGGGAAAGAAATTAGGGTTTATATTATGCATCTGTAACAATGCAGTTTTCCTTCATATAATGTACTTACTTCATAGCACATAAGAAACTTACAATGGTATAATTCCATTTGCTGAATCCTGAACTTTGTGTGATTGTTTTGTTTTGACATGTGTTATAAACTCCACTATAAACTGTTGTTATTTCTGGTTTAGGAAATCAATTATTTTTTAAATGCATTCAAAAATAACAAAAAAAAGTTTCTTAATACATTGTATTTTCATCTCTTACAAGTTATTTTCTGGTCCCTTTTATATCTTCTATATCTCTACTTAATATGTTAAACTGGCCTCTACTAATTCCTTGACCGTACGGCATATAGCTATGATGTTCTTTTGCAGTTATTCTATTATTTGTGTCATTTCTGATTCTATTTCTATGATTTTTTTATTCCTCTTGCAGGATGTATCTTCTGGGTGTTTGTTTGTTTGTTTGTTTGTTTTTGGTACTTCGTTCTAGCAGTTACTTGGAAACTGAGGCTTTTTTTTTTTTTGAGAGGGAGTCCCGCTTTGTCGCCCAGGCTGGAGTGCAATGGTACGATCTCAGCTCACTGCAAGCTCCACCCGCCGGGTTCACGCCATTCTCCTGCCTCAGCCTCCTGAGTAGCTGGGACTACAGGCGCCCGCCACCATGCCCGGCTAATTTTTTGTATTTTGAGTAGAGATGGGGTTTCACCGTGTTAGCCAGGATGGTCTCGATCTCCTGACCTAGTGATCCACCCGCCTCGGCCTCCCGAAGTGCTGGGATTACAGGCATGAGCCACTGCGCCCGGCAGGAAACTGGGGCTTTTAAGCAACGGTAGGTAAGATGAGAGCAGCCTTTAGTCTAGGGTTAATTTTGCTCCCCTAGAGGCTCTATTTTCCTGACTACTCTATCCAGCGCCCTTTGTAAAATGAAATGTTCTACTCTGGCTAGCAGGAACACAAACTACTCGCTTCCTTGTATGAACTCTAATGATTGCTCCCTCTGCTCCTTTCAGGTGGTTCTTTCTCCAACCTTGGTAATTTTCCCATGCATGCCGAAGTACTCAGCTTATGTCTCTTGAGATCTGCAAGCCTTTTTTTCTGTGCAGCTTTCTCCTCTTTTATACTCTGCCTTATGAACTTCATCGACTTTGGCCTCTCTGGACTCCTACCTCTGTTCCCTCAACCCAGAGAAATCTCTGGTTTCTCTCTTAGTTCTCTTTCCTTGGGCTGCAATCTGGAATCTCTCTCCAGATATCAGCTACAGGAATCATAAATCTCAACTCATTTGTGTTCCTTCTTTCAGGATTGTTGCCCTTCACTGCTTCATGACTAGTGTCTGAAAACCATTGTTTTATTACATATAGTATTGTCAGGTCTTTTAGTTGTTTCAGATGAAAAGGTAAATGTTGTTCCTATTCTTAGTTAAGCTGAAAGTAAACATCAACCACTCTGGGAGGCAAGGTTTTTTATTTCAGTGTTATATGATTAATTTTAAGGGAAGTGAGTAAAGATGCTACTTAAACTTTCAACTATTAGAGATCTGAGTTCAAATTCCAGTATTGTTACCTTGGGTAAATTACCACACTTTTTGATTCCCAGTTCCCTAGCTGATAAAACAGAAGTAATAATACCTACCTGATAAGGTGTGAGGACTGAGTGAGATATAAACAATTTACCACATATCAGAGGCACACATCTTAAATTTTAGTGTCCTTCTCTTTCCTCTAAAAATGAGTATCAGAAACTATTTGTTAGAGCCCTACCTATATTGGTAAGAGTGATTCCAACCCTTTTCCTCTCTCAAATATCTAAGACCCTATCTGTTATAGAAAAACAACAGCAACAATTTTTTTTTACCTTAATATGCTATTTGAAAAGCCAGACATAAAATATAATTCTGGGCAAACTGCCTGTGATTTTTCACTCTGTGAAACTAAGTGGGAAGGGGGAGCCTTGTATCCTGTCCTGTCTACTTCTGGTTTGGATTTGGAAGTTTTTAAAGTGGGGAACAATCCAGAATTCCAGCTCTGTCAGGAAAAAAAACAAATGAAACAGATGACAAATCATTTGTCTAGGACCTGAAGCCAAACTGGCTTCAATAGCTGCCGGGATAGTAGTAGGAGCCAATTTCCTGCAGTATTTACAAAATCATTTGTAAGAATAATATTTTCCAGACTTTTATAGGAACAATTAAGTGTGAATTTTTGGTCTGCAGACTCCATAAAGTTAGCAGGCATCCAACAAGCAGCTGCTGAGAACACCACCTCCCATCCTAACTCCACTCCCTTTATAAAGGCCTGACATACACTCAGATGGAGGATAAGCTGTAGTCTTTGCTCTTCAAATATATACCACAACCTAAAAGAGCAACAGATGAATACATAGCTAATCAGAATCAAATGAAATGTGCTTTATTGGGGGTATTAGCAAACTGCTGCACTAAGAGAGAAAAGGGTTATCTGGATAAAGATGGAGGAACATAGTTACAGCTTCTCACTGACTACATTGGGCCTGTCTAGTAAATTTGTCCATATTGAATAGGCTTTGGCTGCTCTAGCTGGAGGAGCCCTTTCAGTAGGAGTTAAAGCAGCAAATGGCATGGTATTAGTAACTGAGAAGAGCAGAAATCTATTCTATATGATGAGCAAAGTGTACACAGAGTAGAACCAATTACCAAACATACAGGTTTGGTGTATAGTGGCATGGGTGCAGATTACAGAATGCTTGTGCATAGAGTTCAAAAGCTAGCTCAGCAATACTATCCTGTTTACCAAGAACCCATTCACACAACTCAGCTGGTAGAGAAATTAGCTTCTGATATCCAAGAATACACCCAGTCTGGTGGTATTTGTCCATTTGGAGTCTTTCTACTTATTTGTGTTTGTGGGGGACAGACATATTTACTCAGGCAGATCCATCTGGAGCTTTCTTTGAATGCCACAGCAATGGGAAAGAACTGTGTGAATGGGAAAACTTTCTTTGAGAGAAGATACAATAAAGATCTGAAACTTAAAATGCCATTCATATAGCCATCTTAACCCTAAAGGAAAGCGTTAAAAGGCAAATAACAGAAGATAACATAGAAGTTGGAATCTGCAATGAAGCTGTATTTAGGAAGTTTATTTCATCCAACTGAAGTTAAGGATTACTTGGCTGCCACACCATAATAATGAAGTGACTGAAAAATCCAGAATTTCAGATATTCTATCTACTTAAACATGTTTAAAGGACGTTTTGTTTTGCAGGCTCTTTTTAGATTTATTTCTATATGGTCAATAAACCGATGTTTTAAAAATGACACTTATAAGGCCAGGCACAGTGGCCCACTCCTATAATTGGAGAACTTTGGGAGGCTTAGCAGGGAGGATTGCTTGAGCGCAAGAGTTCAAGACCAGCCTAGGCAACACAGTGAGACCCCTGTCTCTACAAAAAACAAAAACAAAAACAAAATTAATCAGGCATGGTGGCATGTGCCTGTAGTCCCAGCTACCAGGGAAGCTGAGGTGGAAGGATTACTTAAGCCTGGGACGTCAAGGCTACAGTGAGCCATGATCATGCCATTGCACTCCAACCTGGGTGACAGAGTGAGACCCTGTCTCACTTATACACTGCTGGTGGGAATGTAAATTAGTACAACCTCTATAGACAACAGTATGGAGGTGTCTTAAAGAACTAAAAGGAGATCTACCATAAAAGACACTCTTATGTATATTTTTATTGTAACACAGTTCACAATTGCAAAGATATGGAATCAACCAAAGTGCCCATTGACCAATGAGTGGATAAAGAAAATGTGGTATATATGCACCATGGAATACTACTGAGCCATAAAAAATAAAAGATGAAATAATGTCTTTTGCAGCATCTTGGATGGAGCTGGAGGCCATTATTCTAAGTAAAGTAACTCCAGAATGGAAAATCAAATTCTGTATGTTCTCAACTGTAAGTGGGAGCTAAGCTGTGGATACCCAAGGGTATACAGAGTGATATAATGGACTATGGAGACTCAGAAGGGGAAAGAATAAAAAACTATATATTGGGTACAATGCACACTATTCTGGTGACAGGGGCACTAAAATCTCAGACTTTACCACTATACAATTCATCCATGCAATCAAAAACCACTTGTACCCCAAAAGCTACTGAAATAAAAATAAGTAAATTTATTCCTTAATTAAATGACACATAAAACATAATCAACTAAGATTTTTTAAAGATGAGCAAAACCTTCAAAGACAAGATTGACAGTATTTTAGAATATAGAAAATAGAAGAGTAGAGAAAAAGAGAATTCTAAATCAAGAGAGAGAAGGATATAATGGGAAATGAAACTGAGGTCTGATCTATACCGAATTGGAATATGTCCATTAGAAATGTTTTCAGCTGCAAGTAACAGAATTCTTGGGTAATAGAGCCATAAAGCCTGTGATGGTTAATTTTAGGCATCAACTTGACTGGATTAAGGAATATCTAGAGAACTGGTAAGGCATTATTTTGGGGTATGTCTGTGAGGGTGTTTCCAGAGGAGATTGGCATGTGAGTTAGAATGGACTAGGCAGAGAAGATCTGCCCTCAATATGGGCAGGCACCCAGTCCACTGGAGGCCTGGCTAGAATAAAAACAGAAGAAAGGAGAATTGGCTTCTCTCTCTCCCCTGCAGCAGGAGCAGGGATACACTCTTCTCCAACTGCCCATGGACATTAGGACCCCAGATCCTCTAACCTTGGGACTCCAGGACTTACACTATCACTCCCCCATCCCACCCCCAGGTTCTCAGGCTTGAGAATTCAGCCTTGGACTGAGAATTATACCATCAGTTTCCCTGGTTCCAAGGCTTTTGGACTTGTACTGAGCCAGACCACCGGTATCCGAAGGTCTCCAGGTTATGAATGGCCTGTGGTGGGATTTCTCAGCCTCCACAATCACATGAACCAACTCCCTTAATCCCCTCTCATGTCTCTCTCTGTGTCTCTCTCTATCCCTGTCATATCTCTCTCTATGTATCTCTCTATCCCTATTGTTCTACCTCTCTGGGAAACCCTGACTGATACAGAACTTTAAGAAATAGAGGTTTATTTTCTCAAAATGCTCAAATGCAGATGGTTATTGGCACCATTCAGTGGCTCACAGAAGCAGGTTCTTTCTATTTTTTATGACCTGGCATCTTTAATATGCTGGTTTTTCATGTTTGTACTTTTCGTTTCATGTCTGCAAGATTGCTGCCACAGATTTAGACCCTACTGACTAATACTAATACCTTGAACAAGAGAAAAAGAGCTAAAAAGAACTTTCCTTTAAGCAGAGAGGGAAGATTTTTCCCAAGTGTTTCCCAGATTTTCCATTACATTTTATTGGCCAAAACAGGGTCACATGAACACCTCCGAGTAAAGACTGGTTGGAAAAATATCTGGACAAGAAGAAAAGAAAGACATGAAAGGCCTAGAACAATTATGATTCATCCCTAGGGCTAGGCATGTAACTGTCTTAAACAATGTCAGTGTTCCCTCAGCAAGGAAAAACTGCCACTAGTTGAGCAATTAACAATGACTGCAATCCCATTTTTGAATTTTAATCCAAGTTATAGGAAGAGTTTTAGTGAAAAAAAAAAGGTCCTCATATGATTCCATTATGCCTCTAGTTTCATAGATTCATTTATCCTGCCCTTTGGTTCTGAAGAGAGCCTTAGCGCAATCCCTGAGCAATGACAGGCTATCAAAAACTGCCAACTCAGATTTAGATGCAACTGAATTTCTTCCTGAAGCTTTGCAGATATTATTTACCTTCACTTTTCCCTGAAATAAATAGAAAAATAAGTACTTCTGTTTTTTCCCTTGAGAGCTCAAGATGAAGAAATACATAGCAAAGATATGGCAGGAAAGCACAGGCCAGGAAAGGTAAAGAAAAGAATAGGAGAAAAGAGATAAGGCTTAAAATGTGTTTATAGTCTCTTCTCTCCCATTCGTTTTGGCATCCAATCCCATAATGACCAACCACAGGATGTACTTCATGCTTTAAACCTTTGGCACTATAGCTTCAGGGTCCTCTTAGGTGACCAAAAATAATCTGAAAAGAAAATTAATTTAAGAGATCGATTAACTACTGGAAAAAGTTTAATAGACACTGAAGAACTAGACTTCGAAAATTAACTGGTCCTAGTTCAGGGATGGAGGAAAGTAGTAATGCAGGGTGACCTCAGCCAACATAGGTCTACAGGTCTACTTTATGGTAGCCTGAATCTCTCAAGACAGAAAGGGATGCTGAGTCTAAGCAAGACAGTTACAGGCATGTTGTATGCCTATGGCCTCTATGCCAAGACCAGGGAACATCCTATTATCCACAGTCTGACAAGATTAGAATGTTATGCTCTGCGGAGGCAGCAGGCTGAGGGTGGAGGAGAGTATGACACAAAACTGAACATTAAAAAACAAAACAAAACAAAAAAAACCTGAACAGGCAAGTTCGTGAGCTAAAGAAAGAAGTATAAACTGCGCTTGGCCCTGATGTCCCTGTTGTTGACCAGATGGTATGTGTGTCTGTGGTAATATACTGGGATTTTCAGGTCTGCTGGGACAAAAGATAAAACTCAATACATTATTTCATGTAAAACATATTTGTAGGAGGGACGGATGGAAAAAAAATGGAGAAAATAGGAAATTCCAGAGTCACGTGATGTGATGGGGTTTTAAGAAGAGAAGAAATTAATTGTTCTGGATTTAAAGGCTTCACATACAGAGAAACATCTCCTTCCATATCTGTGCAATTATCTTCCACATCACCCTGCCTAAGAAATACAGAGCACACAAAAACTCTGGAAATGCTTACTCCATTGTTACCACCCTTATGATCACTCCAGAGCCTCTCACTTGAACGGCTGCCTTAAAAAGGTTGCAATGAAGTCCAAGGAGAATAGTTAACATAAAGTAACACCAGCAAGCAGAGAATGGACAAGGTGGCAGGGGGAGGGGGCAGCAAGAGAGACAGAGAGAGAGAGAGAGAGAGAGAGCGAGCGAGCCCACATAAAACAGCAACAGAATAATTTCCAAAAGACCAGATATAAATTCTTTCCTCCAACCAAAAGTCAATCATTTTCTTCTGTGTGTAAAATAGCACACATTCTTATTCACCACAGCTGTAAGCTTAAGGCCATTCACTCACTACCCTGCTGTAGTCCTATGACACAAGCTACATCATGGCCAACTTACTGCCCCATTTCTGTTTCCTGAAGTCACACACACTAGAGTCAGTTTCATTTCTTTGTAGTTACCCTTTTTGCAACTACAGGGCTATTACAAAGTCACCTGAGGCCACTACTTTAAACAGAAACACAGTACTACAAAGCCCTAGAATCTAAGACAGCACCCCAATCTGAGGGTCATCTCAGTCCTTGACACTCCTTTCTTTGTTAATTCCACAAGAAGAAGAAATTATAGAGCTGGCACCAACGGTGGCTTCAGCACCAACAGTAAAGGGCCTCATCACCTCCACGATGAAAGTAACCTTATTACTCATTACATTCAAAGCACAGCCCTATAGAAAATAATCACTTCTTATTCCTTTTCTTGTATTTTTTTCTTGGCCACTCATTTTCAGCTGAGTGAAGTATTACTATGTGAAAATGATTACTAGAAGGAGGTGTTAGGAGAGAGAATGTTTATAAGATATCTTAGTAAGAAATGTATACTTTTGCCTTTGGGAAACAAAGGACAACTTTGTTGCTGTGTCAAACTACTTAATACTCATACAAATAAAAATATGGCTAGGTACCGTGGCTCACACCTGGAATCCCAAAGTCCCGGGAGGCCAAGCCAAGAGGATCACTTGAGGCCAGGAGTTCAAGACCAGCCTGGACAACATAGCAACACCTTGTTTCTACAAAAAAAAAAAAAAAAAAAAAAATTAAATATTAGCCAGGCATGGTGGCACATGCCTGTTGTCCCAGCTGTTAGAGACTGAGGGGAAATAATTGCTTGAACCAAGGAATTTGAGGTTTCAATGAGCTATGATTGCACCACTATACCCCAACCCGGGCAACAGAGCTAGACCTCATCTCAAAAAATAAAAAAAAATAAAAAATCACATGGAGAATTTAAGGAATCTCTGGGCTAATAATTTCTCTGCTCCAAAAACAACATTTGGGTCATTGCTCTAGTGGTCAGTTCCCTTCAGCCCCACAAGAAGCTTCCTAATTAGCACCAAGGGAGAGGTTGTGACACAGGCAAGTGGACGAAGCTCCTTGAGAGTAAAGGACATTGCCTTTCATTACCTATGAAATGTAGAGCACACAGAAGCTCAGGGATATGATAAAATATAAGCAGGAAACAATTACGTCAGCATTAACAACTAAATGAAATGTTAGCCTAGATATAATCTACAAGGAGGTGAACACTCGAGCACAACAAGAAAATACTGTGTGACATTTGCTCAGTTTGGATTCCATCAAAAATATACATGTTCATTCTAATAAAAGTTCATTATAAAATCTGAGAGCCAAAAAAATATAAAATTCTAAATTAAATAACAACTAACTAAACAACAAATGAAGGCAAAAAATAAACTAGGTATCAACTGAGTGATGACTATGCTTATAGTTCAAGAAAAAAGTTACAGAAGCAAAAGCAGAATTTATGGGAAAATATAACTAAACCAAAGGTGTTACTTCAAAAGTGAGTAATAAAATGGATCCTGAAATTATCTGATGAAAAACTGTTGAGAATTGAATAGATTTGAGACAATCTGTTATCTTGCAAACTCAATCTTTACTCAGTTGGTACTAGTTCTAGGATTTTATTAAAACAGAAAATAGCAATGAAATGACCATAATACCACTGCCCCAAATGCACTGTTTTTCAGTCTCAATCTACATAAAAATGTCAGAAAGACTAAGGGGACATATTATTGTTTACTGTAATCAGTTCCAGTGAAAACTTACCATTTCTTCAGGATATAAATAAACTAAAAAACATATTTTGGAATGCAGAGATCTATTTTACTTTATTTATAATGCCAAAAAGTTGTCAGTCAATACCTGATTAGTTAGAGGTAGAAAGGTAATCATTCTGATTGTCTTCAAAAACACAGTGTCTTTGTGTTTGCTCAAACAACTACACTTTGCAGTCTGTCCCAATGAAATCAAACCGGACTTCTCAATCCACCACTGCAAATTGGTTATTCACTCAACCTATACATTCATCATTGTATTCTGCTTCATGACAGCTATTTCATTTTACATTTTATATAAAATTTAAAAAATGAATGCAATTTATCAAAATTAAAAAGTAAATTGTAGAAATACACCTTTTTGACCAGCAAAATTTTACTAAACAATCTCAGCAAATTTCATAATTAATCTTTCAATATCACAGTCTTCTAATGTCAATGAAAACAATAATTTATGAATTAAAACATCTTTTTTAACCTGACAGGAAAATATATAAGCACAATTTCTGGATAAGGAAAATGAGGTGCAGTTCTCAGTGCTTTAGTACTTCATTTTAAACAGTAAACACAGTACCAACCATCATTTTGATTCCAGTGAATAAAAAGTTAAGATTAAATTTATTAATCAACTTTGAAGTCTGAAACCAAAATGATCCTTTAACAGCATTGCCAAATAAACAGGTCAATTCTAAAAAGCTAATCATAATGCCAAATTTTGACCAAATGATAAAGTGGCTCTGTTACCATGGTACCAGAGTCTTTTTGTTGGGTTTCTGTTTGCCATAACAACCAAGGATTGAATTACATTTAAGCAGAAGTATACAAGGCTTGATGAAATTGAATATGGGGGATTAAGCATTTTTAAAGTGTGGGTTATAATTCCTTTTGCAACGCAAGTTCTACTGCATAATTTGCAATGGTCTAAAAACTTGTTAGCAACAAAATGTATTTTAAAAATATCATCATCCCTACATGTTACATTAACTGTACATCACTTCAGCTTTTTATTAACATAGAAAAGTATAACTTTTCCCTGAAAAACTGTAAATAGTGACAATATTTCAATCACAGCTGTCCTGAACTACTCTCATTATCAGCAGGACTTTATGGTGTCACCTCTTTATTCTAACAGTAAAAATGGTGACAATGATATTCAAGAAGAAGGCTGGAGAACCTGAATGGAATTAGTGACAAAATGGGCTTTTTAAACACCACTGGATTTTTATAGTGTTTTCAGGTGCAAAACATCCATTACACAAGTTAAACAGCTGAGAGGACACAAACTGCCAACTTGCCAAGACTACTTTGTTCCATAGGATTTTGATCCCTTCTAATACAACAATGGCATATAAACTGAGCTATGAAGGATTATGCCCATATAAATGAAAAACAAACATCATAAACCTATAGGAAGTTTAAAAGTTTTGTTTTTAAATATTCAAGTGTAATACTTCCGTGAAAGATTAAAACATACATTTCAACTCTATCGGATGTGTCCATTTCCATTTGCCCCTAACTTGCCATTAGTACATAGGTTCACTGGCCTGCCAAATAGCCCAACTAACTGGTCATGAAGAGAGATGATGTTATTAGTTGAAAAAAAGCATGGATACCACGACATTTATCCAAATGGTATGAGACCCATCTTTGCATCCCTGAAGTAAGAATGGCCACTTCTCCAATTAAATTGCTCTACACGAAAGCAGCACTGTCCGTGGAGAGTTACTTCAAATCTATAACATTCCACTACTACAGATACCAATTCAAAACTTTAAAAAAAAATATAGACCAAATCCATGTACCCGTGATCCTTTGTAAATCCTAAAATGTAGACATAATCCTAATTTTAATCAAGAATTATATTGGAATGAACTAAAGACATCTTTTAAAGTAATTTTAAGTGTACTCTTGTTTGTTATTACACTTCTACATAGATTATATAATATTGCTTGTGGACATAATTTGATCAATAATATATAATAATGTCAATCACTACAGTGATCCAGAATCTTATTCTGGCTATGGAGGAAGCTTAATTATTAAGCAACACCTTCCTAAAAAGCTTCTGAATTTCTGATTCATAAGAAAAACAAAACAAATGAAAAGAGTATCTCTAACTGAAATAACACTGAAGTTCGAGCTTGGGCCCCCTCCTTTGTGTTCAACATAATTAACTCTTCAAGATGAAACATTTAGTCACATTAATAAATTATAGTCATCTTCAGGAAAACTCTGTGGGCAACTCTGGTGTTACAGTTGTGTATCTTGGATCCAACCTGGGGATGAAATCCTGAAAGTGTTTAGATGCACCAGTACCAAAAACATCAAGGACTTTTCGGTTCATGACAGCAAATCTGTAAAACAAAGAATACAGTAAACAAGTATTAATATAGTTTATAAAATAAAATAATTCATTTTAGTTGACTTATCTTTTGTGGGATGGGAAAACAGAAAATGTTTTAACGTGGCAAAGGATCTAAATTCAATGGCAGATTCAAGTCACATGAATGCTCTCCTTCGAGATACACTGTCTCATATTTTATTTAAAGAGATAATCCTCAGATCTGAAACCGCAGAGATTACAACCATTATGTTAAACCCTTCTAGAATTCTTTCCACGGGACTGTATCAAATAGAAAATTAGGTTCATTATTATTTTTATGATGAACGAATTCACAGGAAACTAAACAATAAATGAGCGAACATTACCGATGAGGCAAAAGCATTAAATGTAATTTCTCTCATAACTGATGTCTTAATGTCTCACAATCAAATGAAAACACATTCAAATGTGCAAACATTTAATGACTAAAAGGCAAACAGCATATAGGTTTTCAAATGTCGAATAGACACAACACAGTAAAAACATACCCTAATGTTATCCATTACCTAACCTAAGATACATCACATTTTTTAAATACACAAATTCAGCTAATGTACAGGATAGACCTTCTGGGTCTCTGTGCTTATTCACAAGCATTTCCTTTCTGGAGAAAACAGCTGAATGAAATTAGTTTTGAATAATTGGCCAGCATTATTCTGAGAGCCTATAAATGTGACTTTGAGTACTTTTCCAAAGTAAGTTCCCTTCCAAAATAATCAACTAGTAAAACTCATTAATGTGCAGAAAACTAAATGACAAAAAATGATTAAACAATAACAATATAAAGGATCTACAGTGACATGGATAAGAGGGAAAGTTCTGAAGCCAGACTGCCTGGTTTATGTTCCAGCTCCTTCATTTACTAACTGAGTGACTCTGGCAAGCCATCTAACCCCTTTGTACATTTTAGTTTCCTCATATGTAAAACAGGGATAATAATAGAACCTAACTCTTACAGTTAGGATTTAAGGATTAAATGAATATTTATGTATACATGGATATTGTATGTATGCCTCTTAAAACCAGATGTTGGACATTGTCAGCACTATACAAGTATTTGCTATTATTCTTAATAATGATAGTAAAACATGCAGTTTCCCCAGTGCTACTATAAGCATCTAAATTTTCCTACAACCATACAATGTATGTATTATTGTTTCATTGTAGACAGAAAAAAACTTAGGCTCATGAGGGTAAATAATTTTCCATAGTAACACAGCTGAAGGTAGCAGAGCTGGAATCAAACTTAGGTCCGTCTGACTCCAAAGCCCATGCTCTTTCTATTAGGTTAAAATGCCCCCCAAAGAATTAGATTAAGATCGGGGAGAAAACAAAACAAAGCAAAAATGACATGTAAGGTAGAGGAACGTATACTTACAATAAGAGCCAACACAATATGACTATTTCCAAAATGGAAATCAGTTAATTATGTGGGATGATCTTTAATGAATCTGTTTAATATTTTTAATCAAAAAGAAATGGACAGTGATTCAAATAGTCAGACTTAAGTATTTATGTAGCAGCTAATTAGTAGTTAGCAAATCAACATGATATTAATCTAGACCACTTAAAACATCTACAATATTATAGGGAAAAGAATACTCAGAATAATGCTCACTCAAAAAACACCCCATGTTATTCTAGTTAAGTTGCTCATATTTTATTTATATATAAATACCTACTTTACCTCTGAAAGAATATTCCCTCAAAAAGATAAAATCACTCATATACTTTTAAGAAGACTGAGTAGTCACTTACTTGCCCTTGGTGAGTCTTAAAAGGAACTTCCAGTAAGATGGTCTCAAAGTCTGAACTTCCATGACAGCCTAAGAATATTAAATTTGAGAATTATTTTAGTAAATAAAAATGAAAACCGAAAGTGATGAAATACACAAAGGTGTATTGATGTTTAAGTTGGTAACTATCAAGAATTTTTGTAAATATGCCTTCAAATAAAAATGTTGCTTTTGGCTGGGCACAGTGGCTCACACCTGTAATCTCAGCACTTGGAGAGGCCGAGGCGGGCAGATCACCCGAGATCAAGAGCTCGAGACCAGCCTAACCAACATGGAGAAACCCCATCTCTACTGAAAATACAAAAATTAGCCGGGTGTGGTGGTGCATGCCTGTAATCCCAGCTACTTGGGAGGCTGAGGCAGGAGAATCACTTGAACCCAGGAGGCACAGGTTGCAGCGAGCTGAGATCGTGCCACTGCACTCCAGCCTGGACAACAGCAAAATTCCATCTCAAAAAAAAAAAAAAGAAAAAGAAAAAAAAAAGTCACTTTTGAAATAATAATTAAGTGAATAGTCATTATCAGGACGCATTTACTGAGATATTGATACTTCATTAGTTTTAATGAGTTTTTCAACCTGGCAGCATTTTATGAGAAAGAGCAAATAAAAGTTTTCCCAAAAATTTTACAATAGCCCTAACACCATTAATGTCAATAATAATGGTTACAGAATTTAGAGATTGAACAATGCTTATATGAAACTAGTTCTTCCCCATCCTCATTCTGAATAATATTGGAGAAATGCAATTATTTATATTTATGCCTATTATCAGCATATCCCTATTATCCTTTTTTTTTAATCAAAGGGAAGGATAATTAAATCGGGGCATTCTTCCCAAGGTACTGGAATAATAATTTACTTACAAATTGTACTCTATTAAAACCTAAAAATTGGTATACTCATAAAAAGGACCTAGCCTATTAGGTTAACATTAAAGATTAGAAGCTTGTAAGCTATCTTGCTGAAAAAAAACAAAAAAAAAAAGAAGCTTAAAATGTAATACTGTAAATAGAAATGTTCCCAGAGTTTGTTTTTCCCCCATTTGATAAATGTACATTAGAAACAGGAATCATTCAATTTCTCATTTCAAAAAGCTATACTTACTGCCTGGAAGCAAATTGCTGTAGAGATGGAATAGATGATAGTATCTGCATGAGGAAAATAGGGAACCTTCCCTGCCTCAATGCCTTTGAAATACATTGTCTGCAAAACAAGCATAAGACAAGAGTTATAAAGAAAAAACCTCAGCATTAAAAACATAGTTGAGCATTGTGCTCCCTGACTACAACTATGTTGTCTACCTTTCTGAACTCTAATACTCCCTTCAGAGCTCAAACCATGTCGCATTTTTCATAATGATGTTAAGGGTCAGCCCTTCCCTTTCCCTCACAGTTTTGCTCCAAATCCCAGCTTCAAGTAGTAATACTTTTCTGTAAATTCAGTAGCATTTTATTTCTGCTTTTTAAATGATATTTACTCTTCAATGCTTTCTGTACAGTGCTCATGTGTTCTCTTCCCTGAAAGATCTGTTCATCCCTTATTAATTTATTCAGTAAACATTTAATGGTGTCTACATGCTGGGCACTATTCTCCACAAAATAAAGAATATAAATAGGATGAGAACTCAGAAGAAGTCACTGACAGGTGGCAACAGACTTCTCTTCTTCAACTTTGCATGATCTTCAATACCTAACCTAGAACATGGCGTTAAAATATTTGCTAAGTAAATCTGACTCTTTTTAAATTATATCCCAACTGAATTGCCATAAAAAGAATCCTCAAGATCTATATAAGCTACCATAACCAAAGAGCAAAGCAACAAAGGAAATGATAAGGTGGATACTTTACATACAAATCAATCCAAAAGTATATACTGAGGATTAAATGTACATAATGTGTATAAGAGACTGGGATATATGAGAATTTGTAAGATATATACCAAGTTATAATCTATTTTGGAAACAAGGTAAATAATTATACATTGGCCATTATTTTGAGAAAAATATGTAACGGTATATTGCAAGATACGGATATATTGTGCTGTATTCGTGTTGAAGAAGATTTAATTCAGATGTGGTAGAACTGCATCACAGAAATGTTAAGTGAAACAGCTATTTCCCAATAGATAGAATAACTGTGTTTCTAATTATTTATTATAAAATTCATTTAATAAACCAGATTCTAAGTTAATGAAGGACAGAAACCATATCCTATACTTCTATATTCTTTCCAGTACCTAGCACAGTAATAAGAACATAATATATACTAAATAAGTGTATGCATTTGACTCAGAGGTTCCTAGAAAACAATGGTCTATACAGTTGATTTTTATATCATTTTCACTGTACAGTAATAGAGCATTTTAATATAAAATTAACTTCAATCAGAAAAATGATTGTCTATTACAACAGAGCAATGAATTCCACAAAAGGACATAGTAAGCTTAAATTTCTAATATCCTATTTAAAAAAAAAAAAAGTCTGCATCAGCATAGTTTATATGCCAGTTTCTTTTGCCAGGATCAGATATGGCCTGATGACACAAGAAACAGAGAGATACCATTGCTTGCCTTGAAAAACTCTGGCCACTTAGCTGTAAAATACCTTTAATAAACTAGATCTCAATATTGGTTTCCTCTTGTGTTAAAGAATATAATTTTGCCACCTAAGGATTATTTTCTTTCTCTCAGTTCCCTTTTCCTCTCCATTAGCAAGTCTTGTCAACTCTACTCTTAAACATACACCAAATCTGTATAGTTCTCTCCATCTCTACTGCTATCATCCTGGTGCAAGCCACCATTTCCTGACACAGACTAACTGTTCTCTCAGCTTCGATCCTGCCTCCCTCTAAATAGTGGCCAAAATGTTCTTCTTAAAATGTGAATTAAATACTGTCATTTCCATGCTTAAAACTCGTCAGTGGTTTCCAGTGCACTGAGAAAAAAACAAATTCTTTACCCCAGCTTTTAAAACCCTACATGATGATCTGGCTCCTGCCTGCCCTCCTGATTTCATGATGTATATATTCTCTCAATCTCTCTCTCTTTCTTTCTCTCTCCGTCTCTCTCTCTCACACACACACACGCACATTATTTGGGTAAAGCAAGTAATTAAACAAGTTAAATAAAATCTACACTCTTAACTTTGAATTAGAAATATCACTATGCTCCAAATACATTTACTGTTTCTAAAAAGCAAGGGGAGGGAGATTCTCTAGCTCCACTCACTGCGAAAGCCAAGAATCAATAACTAGCCTGGGAGCAAATAACCTCTAGCACCTGGACTGAAATCTTTAAATACCATTTCCCGCTAAAATAAACTAGGAGCCATTACAGAGAAGACTGATTCTAAGTCTGAGGCAGAAAATGTCCCAGATGAGCCCGGAACATATTGTCTTACAGCAAGAAAGCTATCAAAGATAATGGCGTTATGCTACAACAAGCAAGAGTCAACGTAAGGAAGCTCTCATGGCCAAAGATGGGAACAATTTGAGCATAATGAAAATAAATCATATATGTTAAACTCCAAATCTTCATAATGATACTTTAAAAATAAAGACTCATGGGTCAACTTTGCAGGATGCTAAGGTACTAACTCATTCTAAACACTGGTAATTAAAAATGAACTAATCAAGCATTTTATTTTGACTTTCCAGAATAACATATTTCAGAGTAACCAAATAGCTGAAAAGGAAAAATTCTTTTAGAACAATTTCAGCTAATAAACACAGAATAAACAATAATAGTATTTTTCATCATTTTGCAACCCTTAATGAAATAATGAATCCCAGTGATAATTATTAACAGCTGCTGAAACCACTAGCTAAAAGGCTACTGGGGAACCTTATGTTGGCTCTATCAACACCTAAGCCCACTGATCAATCTTAGCATTACAAAAAGAGAGAGAACCAGACATTTTTGTGCCTCATGATGTGATGCAATTGGAAGTTCACATACACAGTAAATGTGAAGTATGGCTGTTACCTCCTACAAAAATTTAAACCTGAATTTGCTTAGGCCTCAAGATCTAGTTAACAACTAAAAAAATTTATGAGTTAAAGAAACATGTTAAACAACAACAGTGAGGTTGCAATCAGCAAAATCCAGAACTTGGGAAATTCCATGAACTAATGACCTACATCTTCAACAAATAAATGTCAAGGAAGGAGGAGGAGTAAGAGGAGGAGGAGGAGGAAGAAAAGCAGTAGCAGCAGTAGTAGGGGGGTAACTATTATAAACTAAAAGAAACTTTGTTTGGAACTTGATTAAAATAAAACGATTGCAAAAAGATATTTATAAGATAATCAGTAAAGACATAAACTCTAATTGGATATATTACTATGGAATTACTGGGAGGGTTTTAATGTATGATAATGATACTGTGGTATTGTTGATTTGTTTGTTTTGAAAAAGCCTTTAGCCTTTATTCTTTAAGGAGTCTTTATGCTGAAATTTTTTTAAGGATGAAATTATATAATGTCTGGGATTTGCTTTAAAATAACTCGGTACCTGTGGGGTTGAGGAGTATAGATGAAAGGTGACTGGCCAAATACTGATAACTGTTGAAGCTGCATGATGGGGGCATGAGGGTTAATTACACTAGTCTTTCTATACTTAATGTATATTTGAAAATAACACACACACAAAGAAAAACACAGGGGAATCAACTTTGCAAATACTTTTAGAGGATTAAAATTTATGTTTGCCATTGGGATATATATTTGCTGCTAAAACAGCAGCTAAAAGCTTTATATTCTTTGGAACTGTTCATGCATAAAAATTTCGCTTACCTCTACCAATTTGGATGCCAAATACATGGAAATTGTTGTGCTTTTATAAAACATCATTGATATACCTGCCAAAAATCCTGAAACAAGAAATAAGAAATAACTGATAAGATCGCAAAATATTTATTTGTTATTATGTCATCAGAAATGTTAATTCACTTACATGGAATCAGCACTACCTCTTGTTACAACACAATCAAGGACAGTAATACACCAGATGACATTAAAATGGAGTGAGATATTATTGCATATTTTTAAATTTAAAAAATTGATATTCAGAGTTAGAAATAAACAGTACTGATTTATGTATAACAAGAAGCCTTACATTTCTATTTTAACTTTAAAGAGGAGTGGTCTTGCCAAATACAATTTAAAAAAAATAATTTTTCAAAGCCTCTTGATTCCTTTTCAATTTTAAGTGGAAATATTTATTCATATATTCTCCTAATATTAAATAGTTCAAATGATTGTTAGTGCTATCATAATACTTCTCTCCATAGCACTGCTTTCATTATATAAATGGAAAACCAAAGCCAGGGGAGGAGGGGAGGTGTCGAATACTAATAACTAAGGTTATTCCTAATAAATACCTGATAAATTATCTATTTAATTTAATACATATATTGCACTTATAGAAAATAATATTTAGATTTTTTAATAAAATGATCAAATTCCTTTAAAAAGTTATTATGAAAATGTAGGTCATTTTCCAGTGGTAAAAATAGAATTTTCAATGAAATCTACTTGAACTTCCATTAATCACTTATATGGTAATTATAAGGCTTTACGTTCTTTTGTGACACATTTGCTAGGATTTATGGCCTATAGCAGGACAGATACCCAAGCCATTATATTGCCAACTCAAAACATCAGATGGCAACAGTGCCTTGATATGTTAAACATCACAAAGTATTTGGACAAGTGCCTCAACTGGAATTCTATTACAATAGAGAAAGGAAGATTCATAGAAATTGGATGAATTGGATGGTATTTCTAATTCATTCCTACCACTGATTAATACAATAATAACCATTCATTTTTTATTATTGCTTTACCAGCTATAATAGCATGTAGTTCATCATCTAAGTTTCTGATCCAGCGCAGGAAGCAACTAGTACCCTAGTTAAGGAGAAAATACAATGACTTCAGTTATTTTATTTCTAGAAACAAAAGCATTAAACAAAAACAACTATAATGAATAAATTCATCAGATTATCTCTCAGGTCAATTAGTGATCTTATCTAAATCAAACTGAATACATGATTGGAAAAATTATGAACAATAATATTTTATAAATTTATTACTCTAGACAGACTCTATTAAGAAATTACACATAATATTTTTATTGCACTGATTTTGCAAAATAAATCCATGAATTCCACTTTTGCCTAGCTATCGAATGCTGGGAAAAGCATCACTCCCATTTTAACAAGAACAAAAAGCTGGCTAAACTACAAGTCTGTCAGGCCACAATTCTATACCCAGAGAAAATATTTCTCAAAACTGAAGGTGAAACAAAGATTTTTTCCAGACAGACAAAAGTTGAGAAAATCCATCACCAGCAGATCTGAGCTCACAGAAATGTTAAAGGTAGAAGGAATATGACACCAGACAAAAATTTAGAACTATGAAAAGAAATGCAGAGTTCTAGAAATAGAAAAGTGAAGGTAAACTTAGAAGACATGTTTTTCTTATCTTTACTTGCACTAAAATTGAATTAACTATCTAAAATAGGGGTCAGCAAACTATGGCTCACTAGCCAAATCTAGCCTGCTACTTGTTTTTATATGGCTCAGGAGCTAATAATCATTTTTACAGTCCTAAATAAATGAAAAATAAATCAAAAGAATGACAACATCTTATGATGTGAAAATTACATAAAGTTCTAATTATAGTGTGATAAAGTTTTACTGAAACGCAGCCACACTCGTTCATTTATATATTGCCTATAGCTGCTTTCACACTGTAACAGCAGAGCTGGGTAGTTATGACAGAGACCATATGGTCACAAAGCCTAATAGTCATGATCTGGCTCTTCACAGAAAAAGTGTGTTGACCCCGATCTAAAACAAAAATAGTAACAACATATTGTGGAGTGTATAACATATATAAAGATAAATGATAAATGTTAAATCCTATAACAAAGGATGGGAAGGAGAAATTCAAAGTACAGTGTTGTAAGGTCTGATACTGTATGTGAAGTAGTATAACATTACTTGAAGATTGGCTGATACATTAAAAATGTATATTATAAAATGTTAAGGCAGCCACTAAATTAAAGCAAGTACAAATAATAAGGCAATAGTGAAGATAGAATGGAGCCATAGTAAAATACACAATCAATCCAGAAGGCTGAAAAAGAAAAAAAAAAAGAGGAAGAAAAAAAGGAACAAATACAAAACAACTAACATGAAAGTAGGTTTAAACTCAATCACATCATCAACTATATATGTTTATATATAATACGTTATACGTAAACAGTATAAACATGCCAATTAGAAGACAGAGATGATCAGATTCTATAAGAAAGAAAGGGCCAACTCTCTGCAGCCTAAAAGAAACCAGTTTTTCAAACAAAGACAGAAAAAGTGAAAGAATGGAAACATTATAACATCAAACAATAATTTGAAAAAGTTGAAGTAGCTATATTAATATTAAACATAGACTATAAAACAATGAATATTACCAGAGATAAAGAGGAACCTTACCAAATTTTTAAAAAAGGGTCAGTTAACCAAGAAACAGAAAAAACAAGGTTTATTTGCCTGCCCTTCTCTTAACATTCTTACAAAGATACTATAGCATGGGCAATTTGTTTTCGAAAAATCACATAGTTTTTGAACACACCACATGAATATTTCCTGAAATTTTCTGACCCAGTTGTATTTTTGTTACTTTAAAACCATTTGTTTGTATTACCTAAGTAAATAAATAGTAACAGAAACGAAAAATAAAAAAGCAAAACAAAACACACTCTGAGATATGCTAGATGGTAGAGAATAACCAACCTGGGGCTAAAAATGTTGGGGATAATCCACATGTAAACAGTTAAGAGTTTATGTTAAGAATAAATACAAATGCTATAACGTGAGAAATTTTTTTAAATGTGAATATAAACTTGCAATTACCAATAATCTGTCCTTAACTCTTGTATATTCAAATACATTAGTAATGCTTCTTAGTCAAACCATATTGAAAATGTTTTTAATATTAGTAATATTTCATAACAAGTGATTATCTATAGTTTATTATTTCTCCTTTCCATTTCAAAATATTTTATCCATACCTACCTTTTATGAGTAAATTTTTACAGAAAACAACACTGGCCATGTTACCCTAAATAACTCCAGAATTGAGTTTTCCCATCATTAATTTTCTTTGCATTTAACAACAAAAAGTGTGTATATGTGTATGTATATATATATACAAATATATATATACCCACAGAATATATATTCTTCTTTCAATATATTTATTAAAACATACATTAAAACTTAGTCAAAGAAATAAAGTATGAATAAAATATATATTTATAACTTTTTTGTAGACAGAGGGAAGGAAGACAAATCTCATCTACAAAAATGCACACTCCTTTAATGTCCTTAATTCATTACTCAGACATATTGGAATGCCTGCTGCATGTTCCTGCAAAATGAGACACAATCCCTGTGCTCAAAACACATATCTTTGATAGAGTAAAATTAAGGCAAAAGTGAGCAATTTGTGCTTGTAGATTAAAAAAAAAACAAATCTATTTTTTTCACAGTCATAGAGGCTGGGAGTTCAGAGATCAAGGTATGCTCAAGGTTTGCTCCTTCTGAGGCCTCTCTACATGGCTAGTAGATGGCCACCTTCTCCCTGTGTCCTCACATGGTCATTCCTCTGTGTGTGTATATATGTTCTAATCTCCTTTTTTTTTTTTAATTGCAACTTTTTTTTTAGATTCAGGGGATATATATGCAGGTTTGTTACAGGGGTATATTGTGTGGTGCTGAGGGTATGACTGATCCCGATACCCAGGCACTAGCTGTTCAATCCTTGCCCTGCTCCCTCCCTCCCTCCCTCCCTCCTCTAGAAGCCCCCAGTGACTTCTGTTGTCATCTTTATGTCCATGTGTTAGGTCAACATTAATTAACACACTTTACCATTTAGAGATTATATTCAGATTTAGAATCTTTTAAGTGTTTAATAAAATATGATTTACATATTAGTGATTCCATTATGCAAAAGGCCATCACTTAAAGTTGCAGAGTACTAGGTTAAGAATGATCTCTACATATATGTTTAGGCGTGAGCTTATATACGTATGGGCACTTTTATAGGAACATACAGAATGGGGTGGAAGACTGTGAACTCTGGTTATTTGAGACAGTGTAGTAGGAACTGTGAGTGGGTGGAAGAAGGAACATAAGTCATTGCTTATGTAAGTTACAACAGAAAATCCTCACCGATTCTATCAAGTGTTTATTTCAGCTAGAAAGATCTGAACTACATTTAAATTAATAACCAGGCAGTAAATGATTAAAAAAACAAATAAACCAGGCATATTAATATCATTTTTGATGTTGGAAATATCCCAAAAAATTCATATTTTCTGAGTGTCTATGTATTGAAAAAGAAAATGAGTCTGACAATGTTTAATACCATACGTAAATGTAAACATGTCTCACATTCGAGTATATTAAATAATATTTTAAAAGAAGAAATTTCTGTACCCTCACTTCCCAATATATTTTATAGATTTGGTTACATCAAGATATGTATGAATATTCCAGAAAGAAGCATTAAAAAATAAGTGAACTAACACCATCTCTCATTTTAACAATAGCAATGTTATTTATTTCCCATTTTTCTTTTCTCTTCTAAAAGCCTTACCTTGTATATACTAACAAAAGAGCCAAGAAAAGCTCCAAGCTGGAAGTTTTCTTTATTGTAGAAGAGAGAAAGTAGCCGAGATGGCTGTGTAAACAGATGCCTAAATGCAGAGGGGATTCGGAGGCAGCACTGGATCAAGTACCCCACGCTAAACATTCTGATGAACCCCTAGAGGAAATTTGGAGAAAAAACCTGATTTACAAACAAATTTTGAAGTTTTTGATAGAATACGAATTTTACCATCTCAAAATAGAAAAAAGACAAAACAAATTTAATCTAAGTTTATAGCACAGCAAAATAAAGCCTTAAAACCTCAAACAATAATTTTAAAACAATCACCTTAAAACTAAGAGTGAAATCTTGGAATGAGTTTACTTTCTTTGATTTACAAAGACTTAAAAAGTCTCACAAGCACTGGCCAAGTTTGCCTATGCACCAAAATTCCATTTCTTGACATTTTGTTGACAATAATCAGGATTTTAAATTCCTAAACCACAAATGAGTTTTACATACAAAAGCACTAAAATTCGAAAAACTACTTAATAAAACCAAATGCTCTTGAAAATGTTAACAGAAAACTGCTCTTAATCATTAGCATGAGTAGGGATTATTTTCATAGAAAAATATTTTCATTATTTGTTCAGACCTTTGGTGCTAACTTTTACAATGGTCAGGTAAGAAGAACTTCCAGGGGGCAGGGGGTGCAGAATTATATCTAGGTTTTCATTCCTGTGCTCCACTATGTCGGGCTAAAACATCTCTAGGGAGGAGTAGCTTTAAAGTACATTAACTAAACTTGAAAAAGCAAACCCACTACAAATCCATATTTGCTGTCAACATTTCTCTATACTTCCTTCAACTGTCCATAGTGCAAAAGAGACCTGGAGAGGATGACTATTACTGGTCAATTTCATTTCTGTATTTAGGAAGATGAATTTTAGATGTCTGAGAGACTGTAAGTAATTAATATTGAAACTGAAAAATTTCAATTAGCACAAAACATTAACAAAAAGAATAGTACTTTCTGTACAGTTCAACCAATACATTGTTAAAACCGGTGCCCCATCCTCCTCCTCTCTAACTCTGACTGGAATGGGAAAATATCTACACTCATAGCAGTGTATGCTCAAAAGTTAGGTTTGTATTTTCTGGACTGCAGCTTTCTCTTCTAGAAAAAAAATTAATTACTATGAGGAAACACTAGTTAATTTACCTGAAACTACCTAATACCTTATTAAACATAAAATCAAATTGTCCAATCAATTACTGTGAATTCTCAAGCATTTGCTTAACTGAAACTGCCTAGTATTTAAATGAATGAAATGATCACACTTTCATCTTGCCATTGATAACCTTATAATGATAATCTAAGGATTTAGGGATTACATTTACATTACAATCTGTTTCATGCTATTTTCAAGAGAACTATTCATCCACCCATTAATGTACTTAGAAAATATTTGCTGAATGCCTGTTATCTGCCAAACATTACACTAGATGCTGGGGATAACAGTGATGAGGAGGACACACAGTTCTTGCCTTCGTGGAGCTTTCATGCTCATTAGTGGAAAAGAAAATAACTAAGTAAACAAATACAAAAGATTATAATAAATGTTATGAAGGAAGTAATCAAGACACTAGGATAGACATTAACAGGGCAATCTATATTAGATTAAATGTTAAGGGCAGACATGTAAATGATATGACATTTAAATAGACCCAAAAGAGAAGAAGCTAGCATGAGAAAAACATTTCAGACAGCTCAGACAGAAAACACAAAGCCAATTAAGAGGCTGGCAGGTATAAGGAACCAAGAAAAAGTTAGTGTGAATGGAGTACAGAATGTTGAGGACAATGTAATTAATATGAGTATTTATTCAGGGATACGATTTAACATATGGTGTAATTAAGTTTGTGAAATAATGAGGTCCATTGTCAAAAAATTTCACTACCATGTTTATGGTTTAAATTCCTCACCCACAGGTCTCCAAATAGTTTTACATTCATGGATATAATACAGTATTCCAATTTATACACAAATTGCCAAGTTTACAGTACTGGTACACATTTGAAAGAATCACTAGTTTTTTATTGCTTGGAAATTCTCACTAACTTTCTCATACAATTTTTTTAATATCACCGCCCCCACTCCAAATTTCTCAAATACCTCTGATTTAATCCAAATACTTCTCTTAGTTCCCCATCTAAAGTTTTCCTTTGAACTGCAATCATATTCAGTTGGAAGGAAGAATAAATCCAGGTACCAGGTGACTTGGACTGCCAGCAATGTTACTTTTTTTTTTTTTGGCCACTTTAAACTGAGGCAGGAAATCAAATTTGGAAAGAGTGTCAGAAAGTATTGCACAACTGAGGAACAAAACAAAACAAAACCCTACTGTTTTATCATTTTGGGGAATTGTGAAGCTAAGTGTGGGCTGGGCTAATGGCAGTGTCAACACTGGGCCATAGATGTTTACCTTCATGAGCACTAATGTGGGATAGTTCCTTCTTTCTAGAGTAACCATAAAGGGGCTGTATTTTGGAGTGCTGCACAACTCTGCTCTTCTCATCATCAACTGAGTAGAGACTAAAATTGCAAGAAGAACAAACTTTCTACAGCATTGGAACTGTTAGAGCACCATTCAAAACTAAGCAACTTGGCTGGTCGCGGTGGTTCACACCTGTAATCCTAGTGTTGGGAGGTCAAGGCAGGCAGATCACCTAAGGTCAAGAGTTCAAGACCAGCCTGGCCAACACGGTGAAACTCTGCCTCTACTAAAACACAAAAATTAGCCAGGCATGATGATGGGTGCCTGCAATCATCCCAGCTACTCGGGAGGCTGAGATGGGAGAAGTGCTTGAACCTAGGAGATGGTGGTTGCAGTAAGCTGAGATCGTGCCACTGCACTCCAGCCTGGGTAGCTGAGCGAGACTCTGTCTTTAAAAAAAAAAAAAGAAAAAAAAGCTAAAGAACTTGCAGCAGATGGTGCCACCTGTGCCATGCTGACTGCAAAGAAAATAACTTTCTTCTCAGAAGTGGTGGTGATGGGAGAAGGGAGGAGGGACAGCACAACGGCAGGGGAAGAGGGAGAGACACACTAGTACACAAGTCCACTAGGGAGTCAAGAATTTATGCCAGGCATAGTTAGCTCTCTTAATGTACAGCAACTGTGGACATGCTCCAGTTATCTCAATGGCTTAAAAAAAAAAAAAAAGTAATAGTTTTACAAGTCCAAAATTAAATGTCGTTGTACCAGACTTGGCACAGTGCATACAGTGTATGTGTGTGAGTGCTGATCCAGCTAGCACACAGCACAGTCTGGGAGTCGGAGTCTTGTTCTAGGATGTAGTTCTAATGAGAATACATTACAAAGTGCAAATTTTAATGACTTTATGTTTCCTTGTTGTTATCCCATCTTATCTTCTATATCATAAGTTTTAAATAAGTCAATTTTTAAACAAGCTAATTTTTAAATTATTTAAGGATCTGGTAAGTGAATATTGAAAGCTAAATCGTCACCTATTGTCACAAATTTCTCACTCTTGAAGTCAAATTCCAAGAATGATAGCATTTATTAATATCAACTTTTCCATTTATTTTTAAATTATTTATAAATAAATAAGTTATTTCTATACCCATTCCCTATTGTTAATAAAGTACATACTTTCATATACTTACTTTAATGCAATAAGAGATGCAATTATCTTCATAATGTTTGCAACATCTATGCCTTGGTCCATGTTTGCATCTGAAATTGAACCCAAAAAAATTAAACTATTTATAATTAAAGTGTGTATATCCATGTGTTTGTACATGTTTGTGGATCTGTTTAAAGCTTTCTAAGCAAAAAAAAACAAAGAAAGAAAAAGAGAAGAAAACATCACTTTCTTTTTTTTTTTTTTTTTTTTTTTGAGACAAAGTCTCGTTCTTGCCCCCCAGGCTGGAGTACAATGGCACGATCTCGGCTCACTGCAACCTCTGCCTCCCGGGTTCAAGCGATTCTCCTGCCTCAGCCTCCCAAGTAGCTGGGATTACAGGCGCCTGCCACCACACCCAGCTAATTTTTATATTTTTAGTAGAGATGGGGTTTCACTATGTTGGCCAGGCTGGTCTCGAGCTCCTGACCTCAGGTGATCCGCCCACCTCGGCCTCCCAAAGTGCTGGGATTACAGGTGTGAGCCACCGTGCCTGGCCCACTCACTACTTCTAAATGTGTGTCACTTTTGGTGTTTTAGGACATACAGAAGCAAGAACAACAGATATTTTTGCTTTTTCTATTTGCTGCTTACCATTTGACACATTGTATAAACTATGTGACTGCAGTCAAAATACTTGAATATGGACTAGAGAAACCACACTGTTATTTGTGGTTAAATATGAAAAAATATGTATATATTATATATATACTCTGCCAAGTCTTTTGGAAACTTTAAATTGCTTATTGTAGAGTATAATGGTAATAAATCATCCATGAAGTCAGTACTTCAGCAAAAGTCATAATGAGAATGTGCTCAGGTTACAGGAATTTATACTTAATTAGATTTGAGAGAAAACATCTGGAAAAGAAACATGATATGGTATTAGAATTCAAAATTCAGTTGAAATAAATATAGAAATAGAGATCATGTGGTAATTCAAAAGTAGCTAATTTGTGATTTAACTATAAACCACTTAACCCTCCAGTGTTTAATCAATATTTCTGCTGGGAGGACTACTGTTCAGGATGCACTCATTTTAGTGGTTTAGCATGTTGAATCCAAGACTATTTATTCACCATAGGCATAAAAAAAAGTAAGTAGAATATCTTACATGGGTCTAGGTCTCCCTCTCTTTGAGGGTTCATGTTCCAAAATAAGCGGTCTTTATAACTTCTTTGAGATTGTAGCTAATTAATTATTTTCATGGTTGAACCACATGAATGTTTTCCTGTTTATAACAATAACTCGTAGAGCAATGTTCTGGCTCTGCACCTCTCCAATCCCATTCGCAAATTGATTAGCAAGACCTTTACAGAAATCCAATTCTGCACCACAGCTGGAGTATACAGCCTTTCCTAGTCAAAGGTGACAGCAACAGTTCAGTTCACACTGGCCATAGCCCTTATATCTTTAGAATGCTAAGGCATATCTGGCCATGTGAAGCTGTTGAGTGATTAAAGCTGGAGACCTGAAAAGCAGTGAATAAGAGAAAGGCTGCCTCATGCAAGCCATCACTCTTCACACTTCTAAGTGTCCCCTTCAAAGACATTTCTCAACCATTGCTACCAGAACTACACTGAAATTGTCAAGTTTCCTTTTTTTTTTTTTTTAAGAGATGGGGGTGTCACTGTCATCCAAGCCAGAGTATAGTGGCATGATCATAATGATCATAGATCACTGCAGCCTTGAACTCCTAGACTCAAGCTATCCTCCCACCTCAGCCTCCTGAGTAGCTAGGACTACAGGCACATGCCACCAATCCTAGCTAATTTTTAAATTTTTTTTAGAGACAGGGTCTTGCTATGTTGCCTAGGCTGGTCTCAAACTCCTGGTCTCAAGTGATTCTCCTACCTCAGTCTACCAAAGTGTTAGTTTTACAGGTGTGAGCCACCATGCCTGGCCTAAATTTTCTTTGCTAGTGAAGTTAAATCCTGATATCAACTGTACTGTCAATTAGTCTTTCTTAGTCACTCATAAATGGCTTCCCAGGACCTGGACTGCCTGTCTCCTGTATTATTTGCTTTGCTTCTGTAGTATTCTGCATCCACTTTCATACCACTAGACCCACTGAGGCTACTCTGATGCGTTCTGTCATGACCTGATCAGTTCTGACGCCCAAGGCATCATTCACCCATATAATTCATTCTCTGCATTCCCCTCTGATTCCTGTTGAAATTATTTCCATTAACAGGATCCTTTCTCCCTTTTCTCCACTGAGGTAACCCATAACTATTTTTGAACTTGTTTAATGAATTCAACTACCATAATTATTCCTGTTATCTTCTAGATGTATTGTTTGTTAAGATGAAGACAAAATCTTTAAATTCAATAAAAATTTGAGTACGCTCCCTGTGCTCATATTTTATGTCAGGCAAGTTCATAAAAGTTATCTCATTTAATGCTCACAGCAATTCTTAATAGAGATTATTAACCCCAGTTAACAGATAAGAACTTGGAAATGCACAATGGTTAAATCTCTCGTCCAAAGTTACAATGCTGGCAGAGGGAAAATAAGAGTGAAACATAGGTTTTCTAATTTATTAAAGGACCTCAGCTTCCTATAATTCAATGGTCCCCAACCTTTTTGGCACCAGGGACTGGTTTCATGGAAGATAATTTTTCCACTGACTGGGTGGCGGGGGAGGGAGGTGGTTTAGGATGAAACTGTTCCACCCCACATCATCAGGCATTAGATGCTCATAAGAAGCACGCAACTTAGATCCCTTGTACGTGCAGTTCACAATGAGGTTTGTGCTCCTAGGAGAATCTAATGCCACTGCTGATGTGACAGGAGGCAGAGTTCAAACGGTAATGCTCTCTGGCCTGCTGCTCACCTCCTGCTGTGTGGCCGGGTTCCTAACAGGCCTTGGACCAGTACTGGTTCATGGCCCAGGGGTTCGGGACCCTTGCTATAATTGATCCCCTAACTTTCTTTATTGCCTACTCATTCCACCCTCTCTAAAATATCACTACCAAGATTTTATTTATTGGTTGATAATCTAATTTCAAACTATTAAATTTATTTTCATAAATATCTACACTAGAAATATAAATGAAAATTTGTATGAAACATGAAAACTTCTTTTTATAATATACAAATAAAAACATTTCAGTTTGAGAACCCCAAAAATTTTCACTCTTACAAAATATCCTTTACTTAAGGGTTGTCCCTTATTATTCCTTAATCGTCTTGAATCTCTCTCAGGAATTTTGCTTCCTTCTTTCCATACTTGGCACATTAAATCAACACATATTAATCAGTTTCCTGAAGTTCTCCATCATAGCCTCCTGTAATTCTGCCTGGTTTGAAATACAAAAGTATTCCAATTTTGTGCAAACCTCTTTTAAAGGCATATGCTGGTCTACAGTCCTGCCAGAAATAATAAATCATATTCACTTGCCATTGTGTGCCTTTTATAAAATTCTATGCACAGTTTCTGATGAAAAATGATCATCATTACCTGAATAGAAAACAAAAATACCTTGGCATGGTACAAATATCATACGAAACAGTGACAAAGCAGTTTAAAATATCAAGATAAAGAGCTCACATTGAATCCACAAATGTCCTGACTAGACCAATCATATTCATTCTTCTGGGTTTTTCCTCATGTTGCTCTCTCTTCTGTTCTACTTTTGCATATGCTGCCTCTGGTGAGAAAGAATGTGTGGGAATTTCTTCCTTCCCTACAATGAACCTAAAGAAAAGAGCACAATGTGAAGCATTTTTCACTTAAAAAAAATCAATGAGGGGAAAAAAAAAAAGACTTTGTTTATAAACAAATACGCTTTGGCAAGTATCATCATTTGGGATAGCATTTTCACAGTTTACATAAAATCGAATCATCCTATGAAGAAAAAGACTTTCAAAATCTGAATACTCAAAAAAAATTAATAGTCATTTGTTTGATAATGCAGGTATTTAAAAATCAAACTGACCAAGTAAAATACAGCACCACACTTAAGCACCCTTTAACTTGAGACACCACTTTTTAAATATATGCCTTAGAGTTTTTCAAAAGAAACAGGTATACTTGGGTATACTAGTAAATCACAACACTAATAAATCACAAAAATTATGTATTTTTTTTCTTAAATTTGGCTACTAGTTATAATTGAATGAGATTCTCATTTACAGTAAAACTCAACATTTATACCTATCATTTTGAGTCATAAACAGCTGCAGCACACTAGGTCATCTGTGTTCACACAGGGAAACAGAGTACAGTACAGAACAGGAATCAGAAAACAGTCAGCATTCCCCAAGTCCTCATATTATTTCATTAGAAAATCTGAAAGCTGATGTTATTCTAATCTACTTATTTTTCTTTGGAAAAATAAAATGTCTAGAAAATAATATTCCTATTTCATCAAAACTAGACTATATTTTTCCAAAGACAATGAATGGAAAATATTACCACAATTAGATATCCCTCAAGAAGTACCCTTTCTCAGAGTTTGCAGTATCACTGCTTACACCTATCCTGTAAGAGTCATTGCTCTTATAAAGAATAACTAAGCTTTCCCAAGGCAATACTACCTTCCAAGCTTTCAGAAAATATAGTAAAATACAGATAGAACAGGATCAATAACAATACACTAAAATTCTGGAACTTGAGCCAGGCATAGTGGCTCCTGCTGTAACCCTGACACTATGGGAGTCGATGCACAAGTCAATCACTTGTGGCCAGGAGTTCAAGAACAGCCTGGTCACCAGAGTGAGACCCCACCATAACAAAAAAATTAAAAATCAGCTGGGCATGGTCATGTACGCCTGTAGTGCCAGCTACTTGGGAGGCTGACGTGGGAGGATTGCTTGAGCTCAGGAATTAAAGGCTGCAGTGGGCTATGATCATGACACTGCATTTCAGCCTAGGCAATACAGTAAAACCCTGTCTCTTTAAAAAAAAAAAAAAATGTAACTTGAGACCTGTGACAAACAGAATATGAAAGCGTAAATACTTAGAAAGAAAGAAAAAGCTGTTACTACCAACAACTGCAACCCATCCTGTTCAGACAACCTTGGTAAAACATCTAGCTTATCAAATCATAAGGGGTGTGCAAGGGGTCTGTTTGTCACCAGATGGCAGCTGTGCATCTTTGGTAGCTGTCAGTTCAAATGAATTTGTTTCTTACTTATGGGTGTACACAGAGAGTTTAAGATCTGTACTGCTGTTCCTTAACAGCAACAAGGGTAAAACTATGCCAGAACAGATAGAACAGTTTCTCTTACACTTTTCATAAAACTGTTGCTATTTTGGCCAGGATTGACTGTTTCAGATTAGAGGTCACTTCCTTGGAGAAGCTGACCCTGTCCCAGGCCAGAATAACAGAATGATCTTTCTTCTGTACTAGGAGAGCCCAATGAACTGCCAGTACAGTAATGTACATGCCATTTTAGTAGTCTACATCCCCTACTCAACTGTGAGGCCTGTGAGACCATGTATATCTTCTTTGCTGTTATATCCCAGCATCTAGCATAGTGTCTGGCACGTGGTAAATATTTAATACATATTGAATGAATGAATATAGTAATAGCTGGAATTCTCTGAGCATATCTTATATGACAGGCACAGTGCCAACTGGGCCTTTTACAAATATTAATTCATGTAATCCTCACAACAATACTATAGGTGTCACAATTCCCATGAGAGTTGGCATGGTTAAGTATCTTGTCCACAACCAATAAATTATCAGTACTTACTTGAACCCAGAATTGTCTGGCCTAAAGTCTGGCTTCTTAATCGCTAAGCTACATATATTTCTAACTATGTTTTAAACTATGATGAATAAGGCTAGCATATCTTCAGAGTCTCACACTGGCTTTTCTCCCGTGGTTGTGTCCTTGACACTATTCTTTTGACTTCTACTGTTATCTGTATACACAGATAATTTTCAAATCATCCTACACACAATTTCCAGAGGAAGCTTCCCAAAGTGCATATCTGAACTGACTACACATATCCTCAAAGAACTTCATGGGCTTATGGCTTACTGAATTAAATACAAACTTCAAGCTTAAGTCAGTATCTGATGCAGAGTGAGTGCTCACTATATAAACTATTATTATATTACAATTAAATGAACTACTTGACATTCTCCAAATAAACCATGCGTCTGTATTGCTCTTCTTATCTGGATCATTCTTCCCTACATCTTTACTAAAAATCTTATTTGTCTTTTAAAATCTATCTTAAATGCTCCTTCCACTCTCTCATTCCCACCCACCCCCACAGGAAAATAAAAGTAATAATAATTTGTGAATTACAGAACACTTAACTTCTATTATTACATTTGGGTTTTTGTAGTCTATAAGTAATTTTGTGCAAATTTCCTGCTTTCTTCTCTCCATTTACTCCTTTCCACAGCTTGGGGAAAGACGCTAGGTTAGGTTTGCCTAAAATATATTCCTGAAATAACCTACACTTCTCTTTTGCAACATTCAGCACAGTTAAAATTAATGCTCTCTTCCCCACTAGACGATAAGCTCTCTGAGAACAGAGACTGTATCTGGCTCATTCCCCAGTGTATTCTCAACACTTAGTACAAGACCTGGGGCAGAATAAATGTATACTAAGTATATCTATCAGTGAATGTTAGCTTTGTAGCTCCTATATTATCTCACACTTGTTGAGGAGTGCTGATATGGTTTGGCTCTGTGTTCCCACCCAAATCTCAACTCGAGTTGTAATCCTCACATGTCGAGGGAGGGACCTGGTGGGGGTGATTGGATCATGGGGGCAGTTTCCCCCATGCTGTTCTCATGATAGTGAATTAGTTCTCAGGAGAGCTAATGGTTCTAAAATGTGGCACTCCCTCACTCTAGCTCTCTCCCTCTCCTGCCGCCTTGTGAAGAAGAAGCCTGCTTCCTCTTGGCCTTCTGCCATGATTGTAAGTTTCCTGAGGCCTCCCTAGCCATAGGAAACTGTGAGTCAATTAAATCTCTTTTGTTTATACATTAACCAGTCGAGTAGTATCTTTATAGCAGTGTGAGAACAGACTAATAGACTAATACAAGCGATTTTTAAAAAGGTGCTAAAATGAAGTAAAGTTTTGTGGTTTTTTGGTTTTGTTTTTGTTTTTTTTGAGACGGAGTTTTTGCTCTTATTGCCCAGGCTAGAGTGCAGTGGCGCAATCTCGGCTCACTGCAACCTCTGCCTTCCGGTTTCAAGCAATTCTCCTGCCTCAGCCTCTCAAGTCGCTGGGATTACAGATGCCCGTCACCACACCCAGCTAATTTTTTTGTGTTTTTAGTAGAGACAGGGTTTCACCATGTTGATCAGTCTGGTCTCAATCTGCTGACCTTGTGATCCATCCGCCTCAGCCTCCCAAAGGGCTGGGATTACAGGTGTGAGCCACTGTGCCCGGCTGTTTTTTTTTTTGGAGACAGAGTCTTACTCTGTCACCCAGGCTGGAGTGCAGTGGTATGATCATAGCTCATTGCAACCTCTGCCTCCCGAGTTCAAGCAATTCTCCTGCCTCAGCCTCCCAAGCATCTGGAATTACAGGTGCCCACCACCATGCCTAGCTAATTTTTGTATTTTTAATAGAGACAGGTTTCACAATGTTGGCCAGGCTGGTCTCTAACTCCTGACCTTAAGTGATTGCCCGCCTTGGCCTCCCAAAGTGCTGGGATTACAGGCGTTAGCCACCATGCCCAGCCTGAAGTAAAGTTTAATATTTTAAAGCTTTTTAGCCTTTGTCTAATTAGGACACATTAAACTGGAGTACTTTATAAATATTTGTCCTTTATGGATAAAGGACAGTTTTCCTCTGAGAGAACAATGTATGTTTTCATGATACAGCAATTATGATCTGTATGAGATAAGCACTTCCTTAAGCCATTTTATGATTGTATTCCTTTAAATCTCACCGTTCTCAAATGTATCAAGCTCTGAGTATCTTTTCCTCACCAAAGTTTAATATTGTCAGGAAGTCATATTAAATTGTGCTACAAAAAGCATTTTCCTTTCCCCTTCCCTTTGTAATTAACATTAAATTTTGCACTTTTGACTTGCTATAAATTTACAGCATACGTCTACAATAAAAATCACGACCGCCAGGACTGCAAAGAGGTAGCAGGAAAGACATGTCAGATAATACTTTTTGAAAGCCTACAAGAAGCACCCACATTAACTCACATTATTTTTTTACAATGAAACTTGACAACAAAAAATATATTTGGCTTTTAGTAACATTCTTCTGAGAATCAACTTTGTAAGTTTGAGATTAATTCATCTGCAATGTGGTGAGTCCATATTCACCATATAAATGCAAGAAATAGCCACATTTCTTGAATCCAAATTCACCACACTGCAGATTGATTATGAAACAGAATTAAAATGAAACAGAATTTGCTTGGTGGAAGGAGATGCACAAATAAACATAAGAACATTCACAATATTTAACAATTTTCTTGCTTTAGCAACAAGAATATTATCAAGAATTAACAAACATTTTTTCTAGAATATTTTTCTACAACACAGAGAAAATTTAAGTGCAAATACTCCACACTAGCCCTCTGTTAAAAGTGGATTCGAAGAAAAGACACAAAACCATTTGACACATTTTAAGTTTTTGCAAGAATTCTGGGAGTCTAAGGAGATGTAGGAAAACAAGACTAAGTTTTTCCTTCTCTTTTGAAAACCTAATATTTGTTTTTGTTATCAACTTTAAACTTAATACCAAATGCTTTCTAGTCAATGCAACAACAATAACAAAAACTTTATTTTCTAATAAATTTCATGATCTTTTACTGAAAAATAACAGTAAAGAAATTAGTGTTGAGGCCGGGCGCGGTGGCTCACGCTTGTAATCCCAGCACTTTGGGAGGCCGAGGCGGGCGGATCACGAGGTCAGGAGATCGAGACCACAGTGAAACCCCGTCTCCACTAAAAAAATACAAAAAATTAGCCGGGCGTGGTGGCGGGCGCCTGTAGTCCCAGCTACTCGGAGAGGCTGAGGCAGGAGAATGGCGTGAACCCGGGAGGCGGAGCTTGCAGTGAGCCGAGATTGCGCCACTGCACTCCAGCCTGGGCGACAGAGCAAGACTCCGTCTCAAAAAAAAAAAAAAAAAAAAAAAAAAGAAATTAGTGTTGAGTATTATGACTTAGAAAGTTATTGTTCCCACAGAGTTCTCACAACCAAAGACATTCTTAATTATACAGTAGACTCCATTTGTTCCCTCCCAAACCAGTTTCCTTGCATGCCATGTGATTTTCTGTTAATAGCACCTTCTTTCAGGCACTTCGGTTTTCAATATGTGGCTGGGATTACAGGGTGGAGGGGAAGAGAAAGAAGGAAAATATCAGTCTTCATTTTCATTCATTGCAAGTCTTAACTTTTTCTCCTTCTCTTTAATCCTCCCACTATCACCCAAATTCTAGTCCTTATTGTCTTTCCACCTTCTGGTTCTCTCTTTTTCAATGTCTCAAATACTGTGGCCAGACCAATCTTTCTGAAACACTGTCAACCACCCTACTCAAAAAGCGTTAGTAGCTCCCTACTGCTGACCTTATCAAATCCAAATTTGTCTTTTTCCCCCCAGGTCTTCCATAATCAGGTCTTCCCTACTCTACATATCAAAAAATATTTTATATTCCCTAATATAAACTTTTCATACCATTTTCTCACTGTTACCTCACACTTCATTTTTGCAATTTTCACTCTCTTGCTACTATTACTCACTTCTACCCAGACTGCACTTCCTCTTCCCTGTAGCTATCGAAAGCTATCCTTAAAGTACAGTTTAAGGCACATCATCTATGAGAATATAACAAAAATAATAGCCAACATTTCTTGAGTATTTACTACATGCCAGCCACTGGTTGAGATATTTTTCACATATTAACTCATTTGATCCTCAAAATAACCTTGAGACAGTTAGGTAAAAACTTTTGCCAGTATTGAAGCTTTCCCTAATTTTTCCCTCCAATATTTGCAGTAAAAACCACACTACTGATCTTCACCAAGCATCTACTATATGTTCTTTGGATTACAAAACAGGCAACATTTATGATATAAACTAGACAAACAGTAGGTATGGAGTCAGTATATATAGTTAACTTGTGTGATGTTAAATTAGTCAAATATTCTAAGCCTCAGTTTTCTCATCATGTTATATCTCACAGAACTGTTGCAAAAATTTAATTTTCTAATCTATGAGAAAATTCTTGGTGAACTATAAAATATAATGCTAATGCTAACCAACGTTTCTACAGTATATACCATGTGCCAATTGCTATGCTAAAAGATGGGCTATGAGGTGAAAAGACTCTAGTGATACTTAAAATCGAATCTGTGTTTGATGGTACATGAGTCCTGCCCTAAAGCAAACCCATAATCTAGTACCACACAATTAAATACTTAACTTTTCAGTAATTGTTCATGAGCAGCTCTGTCTTTCCAAGCTCCCTGAAGTGAGTTCTTGTATTTCTTTTCAAACACCCCACAGTAAAAAGCACACAATAGGTCCAAAAGAAGTAGCTGATTAATTTTTAGAGGGAAAAATCTGACAAATTACTCTTTCAATGAGCTATATATCCGCAGGCTTGGAAGTACTTTTGTGAATTCTAAAATTATTTTCAGTTTCACTGTTTAGTCAATACATATTTATTGTAATTATGTATAATTTTTTAAGTTAACTTGTAAATTCTCTCTCAGCATAAATGTTACTTACCTAAGTGCAGAAAATGTAAATCCTTTCAAGCCATCCTTGCACCTAAAACAATAAGAATTTACAATCATAAAATAACATATTTTGAGATATAAGTAGTATATTACATAGCTATTAAATTTTTTCTGAAAATAGTGTTTTAAAAGATGAAACTCTTAAGGCAAAAATCTGAACATTATGAATGGTCAAAAGAGCAACAAGCAATGAAGTAAGTCACCTTACACAAAATGATTAATATGATAATGTCTTCCTATGTCACAATAACATTACTTAGAGCTCAGCTCTCAAATAGGCAGGTTGAAGAGAGACTTAAGTAAATCTAAGGGCTCCATCTGGACTTAAAGTGAGGGCTGGGAGTAAAGCAGCCTCTACAAATCCCTGGGGGACCAATTTGCTGAGAAGAAAAAGACCACATACACCTGGTGGGTGTTATATATGGATAATTCAAGGTCCTGACTTCGTCCTATTAAATATGTGAATGCACAGTATTCATAATATAGAGTTGGCAGGCACAGAAAGGTTTCAACTTCAGTTCAACAGTTTTAATTCCTGATTAAGCCCAATTAGAACAGATCACAGAGCATGAAGAACAGAATTGGGGTGAGGGGAGAGCAGAAAGACAAGACTCCAAATGGTATTTATTGAGTGCTTACTATAGCTGGGCACTGTTTTCAGCTCTTTATATGTGTTGTCTCATTTAATCATATCACTAAACTGTATGAATAGAGATTTTTCTCTATTGCACTGCTACACAGAGGCTCAAAAAATGCAGTAACCTAAGTCACAAAAGTAATAGCAGTCAGAATTCCAGAATTTGGGGGCTGGAGGGGATGGTCTGACTTTAAAAGTTATGTTTTTTTCTTATACATCCTCCTGAAACAGTCTACTGTCTTCAGCTGGGGAAGATTCAAATTACATCATAGTTAAGAAAAAAAAGATTCTCAGACTTGCAAAAAAATATTTAAACAAGATCTTAAAATGGGGACATTACTACGCTGGCTTTACAACATCCTGCTGCTGTTACTCAATGTCTTTGTTCTTCTTTATACCTATGATCACCTTAAACAAAGAGATTTTGAGTATTTACTATCAAAGGCCTAGGCCAGGCGCAGTGGCTCACACCTGTAATCCTAGCACTTTGGGAGGCCGAGGCCAGCGGATCACCTGAGATTAGGAGTTCAAGACCAGCCTGACCAACATGGAGAAACCCCGTCTCTACTAAAAATACAAAATTAGCCGGGCGTGGTGGCACATGCCTGTAATCCCAGCTACTCCGGAGGCTGAGGCTGGAGAATTGCTTGAACCCGGGAGGCAGAGGTTGCAGTGAGCCAAGATTGCACCATTGCTCTCCAGCCTGGGCAACAAGAGTGAAACTCTGTCTCAAAAAACAAAGAGTAAGGCCTCAAATAGAATAGGGCAATTATTCCTCTATGTCTTCTGTATGAAAGGCCACAAAGGAAATGCACAAAAATGTAAGAAATGTATTTTAATCAAAATCATATACATTTTTATTAGATGCAGTATAGAATCTGAGAAAATAATCCACATGCACAGAGATGTTTTAAAACAACCCCATCGAAAAGTGAGCAAAGGATATGAACAGACCCTTCTCAAAAGAAGACATTTATGCAGCCAACAAACATATGAAAAAAAGCTCAACATCAATGATCATCAGAGAAATGCAAATCAAAACCACAATGAGATACCATCTCACGCCAGTAAGAATGGCGATTATTAAAAAGTCAGGGAACAATAGATGCTGGTGAGGCTGTGGAGAAGTAGGAACGCTTTTACACTGTTGGTGGGAATGTAAATTAGTTCAACCATTGTGGAAGACAGTATAGCGATTCCTCAAGGATCTGGAACCAGAAATAACATTTGACCCAGCAATCCCATTACTGGGTATATACCCAAAGGAATATAAATCATTCTACTATAAAGATACATGCACACGTATGTTTATTGCAGCACTATTTACAATAGCAAAGACATGGAACCAACCCAAATGCCCATCAATGATCAAATGGATAAAGACAATGTAGTACATATACACCATGGAATACTCTGCAGCCATAAAAAGGAATGAGATCATGTCCTTTGCAGGGACATGGATGAAGCTGGAAGCCATCATCCTCAGCAAACTAACACAGAACAGAAAACCAAATACTACATGTTGTCACTCATAAGTAGGAGTTGAACATTGAGAACACATAGACACAGAGAGAGGAACAACACACACCATGGCCTGTTGGGGTGTGGGGAGTGAGGGGAGGGACGTTGGAGGACTGGTCAATAGTTGCAGCAAACCACCATGGCACACGTATACGTATGTAACAAACCTGCATGTTCTGCACATGTATCTCGTATTTTTTTTTAGAAGAAAAAAAAAACAAAAACTCAATTTCAATTAAGCAACATGATCTACTTCCTAGTCATGTTAACAGTGAGAAATGTAACCACAGAATTTAGCTAACATACTACATAATTGTCTACCTTACACAGAATAGGGGTAAAGGCAAAAGAATTCAGATGGAAGGATAAAATGTGCATGGGAAAATTATAGCATTAAAATGTTTAAAGTTATCTTTTTCCATCTGATGAAAGTGTTTTGTAGTAATTTAAAAACCCATAATCTAGATAGGTAAGATGGTGAGGAAACAGGTTAAGGGGTCTATTGACTGCAAAACAGAAAGCAGTAAACTGATTAAAAGATTATGTATATCTAGGAACAAATTTTGGCTTTCATATGTTATTGTTAAAAGACAGCCATTTATCTTTGTGCTATGCTGGATAAAGAATTCTGACAACTTGGCCTGGCGTGGTGGCTCACGCTTGTAATCCCAGCACTTTGGGAGGCCGAGGCAGGCAGATCACGAGGTCAGGAGATCGAGACCACGGTGAAACCCCGTCTCTACTAAAAATACAAAAAAATTAGCCGGGCGTGGTGGCGAGCGCCTGTAGTCCCAGCTACTCGGAGAGGCTGAGGCAGGAGAATGGCATGAACCCGGGAGGCGGAGCTTGCAGTGAGCCGAGAGCGCGCCACTGCAGTCCAGCGTGGGTGAAAGAGCGAGACTCCGTCTCAAAAAAAAAAAAAAAAAAAAAAAAAACAGAATTCTGACAACTTGTTCTAGTCAGAATTGCGTATTTGTGACCTTAAACAATAAATTTAATTGCCAACCAAAATATCAAAAAGTAGCTTTCAAATATAAGAGGGGCATATAGAAATGAATTTGCAATTTCATTATGATGGAAGTTCAGTTCTTTCATCAGAACTCTGTGGGAAGCACTTCATATTGATAAAGTCTTAGCATGGATTCAAAAGGGGCTATTCTTCTTTCCATTCATGTGTATAAGGTTTGTTAATGTAATTGAGGGTCAGATGTCTATGTCCAAAGAACAAAAAACTAATTATTCCCATAAAAAGAATCTTTAAAATAGTAATATGACCCACATTTTGACACTAAGAGTATTGTATGAGCATTAACCTAACCATGAAACACAATTGTAATCCGTGTTCAATGTTGAAAATACAATTTAAAGATTTAAACAAAGCAGACTCCATTTGAGGGTTCCTCATTATTCTATGTATTTGATTATTATAATGTAAATCGAATCACATTCTCCATTTAAGTATTAAGGCTCACCAACTTATTTGATAAATATTAACTAAATGGCCACTATGTATAAGCACTGCCTTAGATTCTAAGGACATAACTGTGAACAATAAAGAATCCTTGGTTTCATAGAGCTGGCATTCTAGTTGGGAAAGAGATACATAAAAAAGTAAATATGTCATATAGTGATAATAGGTATGGTAAAAAAACAAAACAAAAAACAAACCTGCAAGATAAGGGGAGAAACAGTGATGTAGTCAGGCTTCATTACTTTACACAGTATGGTCAAGAAGAGCCTCTCCGAGAGGTAAAATTTGGTAATCTGATCAGAAACATTAGTGAGTAGAGGGGAGAGCATTTCTGTTGGAGGTAATCAAGTATACAGCCCATGATACGGAGTCAGCTTGGCATGTAAAGAGAAGCAAGTAGATTACTGTAGCTGGAGCAAAATAGGGGAGGGAAGTAGTGGTAGGAAATGAGGTCCTAGCAATCAGGGTGGAGAGAGGGAGTGGTCTACATTTCACATAAGCCCTTTAGGCAAGGTAAGAACTTTGGGAGGTTCTCATCAGAGGAGTGGCAAGATCTGTCTTAAATTTTAAAAGAATCACTTGTGGCCGGGACGGTGGCTCACGCCTGTAATCCCAGCACTTTGGGAGGCTGAGGTTGGTGGATCACCTGAGGTCAGGAGTTTAAGACCAGCCTGGCTAACATGGCAAAACCCTGTCTCTACTGAAAACACAAAAATTAGCCGGGTGTGGTGACAGATGCCTGTAATCCCAGCTACTTGGGAGACTGAGGCAGGGAGAATCTCTGGAACTGGGGAGGCAGCAGGAGGTGGAGTTGACAATGAGCCGAGATCACACTATTGCACTCCAGCCTGGGTGACAGAGACTCTTTCTCAAAAAAAAAAAAAATCACTTGGTTGCTGGATAGACTTATAGGAGGGCAAGGTTGGAAGCAAGGAAGCAAGTTAGGAGGGGAAAGATGATTGTGGTCATCTAGATCATAGTTGTGGAAGGTGGAGAGAAGTAGAGCTGACTGAAATTCTCAATGGTTTAAACGTGTAGTAAAAGAGAGGGAATTTACAAATTACTGAAATAATTTTTGGTTTGATCAAATGGAAGGATAATATGGCCACTCACCAAAGTAGGGAATACTACAGCAGAAACAGTTTCAAGGAGAAAATCAAAACTTTTGTTTTGGACATGTTAAGTTTAAAATGTTTGTTAACTAATTAAATGGTAATGTTGAGGAAGCAAGTAACTGGCTGTACAAGTCTGAGGATTAAGGGAGAGGTCTGATTTGTTTATATGTAGTATTTAAATGCATGAGACTAGATACAATCATACAGGAAATAATTGTAAAGAAAATGTCCAAGGACTGAATATATTTTGCTTCTCCACAACTTATAATGCAGAAAATCTCTTCAAAGGAAGAAAAATAAAAATCCATTTATCCTAATCACATTCTTTTCTAATATAAAGTCTCATTTTTATTTTCAAGTGCACATAAAAATAATGAATTTAACTCATATATGTAGACTTTTCAACTTAATCTGTGCAAATGACAAAATAAATACTATAAATCAGTCTATATTTACTGAATCTCTACTTGCAAGGTTCTGCACTAAGGCAAATTATGATATAAAACTGAGCCAAAAAAGACACAGAGGAAAAGAAATATGTTGCATAATAATATCAAAGAACTTAGTCAATACACAAATAACTGTAGAGGTTCAGGTTGGAATTGCATACTATGTACAGGAAAGTTTAAAGAAGCTCAATGTTATCATTATCACGATAATACTCTTGGTCAAACGTTCAAATTTTTAATTAGAAGTGTAAATGATAGTAAAATAATTCTACCCACAAAGATATTTTCTATGAAATTACTTTCATGAGATAGTCACCTTTATTACATTGTACCAGCAGATGTCGCTAGAAAACTGTTTTTGGAAGAATCTGTAGTTCATTGGTGTCACTTCTATAGCAAACACTTAGGTTTTCCTCTAAAAACACATTTACAGGGATGCAAAAATGTTACTAATCTTAATTAAAGCACATTAAGTTCGCTCAAGTAAATATCGCAATATTAGACTTTTAATGATGGGTGATGTTCCTATAATCCACTCAATATAAAATGTTTAAGAACACCCTATTGTTTGGCACCAACACAAAATTTGATAACGTAAATGTACTGCTTCATTATGTGCTCTCTAATGAGCTGAAAAAAATGAGAACAAACTATTTTGATTTCTAAGATTTTTTTATTGTCTACTCGGTTTTCACTCATTTGCTAAATGTAAAAGATGTAAAAGATGTACTTTATAAATCTCCTTTAAAATATTTCTTCGCAATCTACAGAATGGAAGAAAATATTTACAAACTATACATCCTAGAGGGGATTAATATCCAGAATACATCCATGGAATACTATACAGCCACAAAAAGGATTAAATTCTGTTATTTGCAGCAACATGGATGGACTGGAAGACATTATGCTCAGTGAAATAAGCCATGAACAGAAAAGTTAAACACTGCATGTTCTCACTCATATGTGGAAGCTAAAAACAGTTTACTTCATAGAAGTGAAAAGTAGAAAGTAGAACAGAAAATACTCAAGGCTGGAAACAGTAGGGGAAAGGTAAAGATATGAAGAGATGGCTGGGCGCGGTGGCTCACACCTGTAATCCCAGCACTTTGGGAAGCTAAGGCGGGCAGATTACCTGAGGTCAGGATTTCAAGACCAGCCTGGCCAACATGGTGAAACCCGTCTCTACCAAAAATACAAAAATTAGCCAGGCGTGATGGCGGGCATCTGTAATTCCAGCTACTCGGGAGGCTGAGGCAGGAGAATCGGTTGAACCTGGGAGGTGGAGGTTGCAGTCAGCCGAGATCGCACCACTGCACTCCAGCCTGGGTGACAGAGCAAAACTCCATCTCAAAAAAAAAACAAAAGATATGGAGAGATTTGTTAAAAGATACAAAATCACAGCTACATAGGAGAAATACCTTCTAGTGGTTCTATATCACTATAGGATGACTATAGTTAACAGTAATACATAGTTTCAAATAGCTAGAAGGAGAATATTGAATATTCCCAATACAAGGACATGATAAATATTTGAGATTATAGATATGCCAATTACCCTGATCTAATAACTATATATGTATTAAAACATCGCTATGTACTCCCATGAATATGTACAATTATTTGTCAATTTTTTAAAAGATAAAATACTTTACATATACACAAAATGTCTCAGAAGAAGGTGCAGACAATATGGAATTTTTTTCCATTGCATGTCTGTGATTGTAATCATGTTTCCACAATAAACTTAATGTGTCAATTTTTACATAAGAAAAATATAAGCATCTAAAACAATATTACATGTTTTATTTACTTATTTATTACTTCTTCCTCCTCACCCCCCAAGATGTGATCTCCTTATGTTCTCCAAGTTGGTCTTAAACTCCTGGACTCGAACAATCCTCCCACCTCAGCCTCCCAAGTAGCTGGGATCACAGGCATGTGCCACTGTGCTTATATTACGCATTTTAAATAAACACCTAAAAAATGAAAAAAGTATTTCTTCAGAGGCAACACATGGTGTAGTGAAAAAAATCTTGATATCAGAAAGGATACAGATGCTAATCATAACTTCTCTACAATCTTGAGTAAATCACTTAACTTTAGGGCCCAACATCCTGGTATATTAAAAAAAAAACTAAAAGTAAATGACTACCATAACAAACAGGCTGATTAAATGATTTGTAATTCTGAAATTTCATAATTTTATTTCATGCTAGCTTTATTATTAAAAATCATAATGGAAAAACAGAATGAATTCTTCTCAATCACTTATGATGTAAAAAGAGAAATGATCTCACTAGCCCCAAGAATAAAACCAAACATACAAACAAACTTCTGAATTTGTGTTAAGATTACTAGTTGCTACTAAGAGTATTATACTTGCTTATCATTTTATAAAACTTACTGAGGTGGAACTTCTTCATGCAAAGGTTCAAAGAGAAACTTTTCAAGTTTCAAACTTGGTCTTTCAAGACCAACTACTGGGATAGATATACACTGCTATAGAAAGATCTGTATGAAACACTGTTAAGTAAAAGAAGCAATTCTATATACATAATCTGATTAATGATAAAATATATTATTGCTATATTTAGCATTGGTGCTAAAATATTAATAGTAAAATATAAAATGTTGTTTATTATTTACATATGGCATTGTTATAGAAAGTCCTCTAACAGGATACATACAAAACTAAACTGTGGGTAGTAGACTACCTATTGAAGTTGGATGAGTTAAGAGGCATGCAGGAAAATATACTTTTTACTTTCTATGGGCCTATATCACTTTGAATTTTTACAATAAGCATAAATTTATACATTATTTGTACAATTTAATCTTAAAAATCAATTCTTGATCATTTAGGAACAGATTGAACAGGGCAAAAGTTATTCATCTTTATTCCACCAACAAATGGCAAATAATATAAAACTCAAACTAGTCAACTTTACTAATTAACAGGGTTGTAAAAGTTTTGCTAGAAAGAGGCATAAAACAACTATCTGAAATAAATAATTTAGGCTGAAATTTTTTGAAACTATGATCCCAATGAACATGGATAATTAGGTAACTATAATGATAAAAAACATACATACATACATGCATACATACATACATACATTTATTTATTTATTTATGAGACAGAGTCTCATTCTGTCGCCAGGCTGGAGTGCAGTGGTATGATCTCAGCTCACTGCAACCTCCGCCTCCTGGGTTCAAGCGATTCTCCTGCCTCAGCTTCCCGAATAGCTTCCCGAATAGGTACCTGCCACTAGGCCCGGCTGATTTTTATATTTTTAGTAGAGACGGGGTTTCACCATGTTTACCAGGATAGTCTTGATCTCTTGACCTCATGATCCGCCTGCCTCAGCCTCCCAAAGTGCTGGGATTACAGGCTTGAGCCACTGCGCCCGGCCAAAAAACAAACATTTATTAAGTATCAATTGGGGCACTTCAGAGTTCTTCTTTTACTCATTAAACTAGAAGGAAACTCAAATATTCATTAAATATTCCATGATCTATCTTTATTCACTCAATATTAATTGAGCATCTAATATACAGAAGACATTGTGTTGCCGATCACTTGAAGAATGCAAAGGTAGCTTTTTAAGAGCTACTCTATTTGTACTTCATGAGTTCAGCTCTAAATTTCTTTTATTCAGCATTTTACATCATCTACCTCAAATTATTCAATTGGAGTGTTACATATATGCTAAAGCACAATTAAATATGTGAAAAGATTCAGTTAGCAAAAAATAAAGACAAATTGGATTTAAAATAGTGCACACTGATAATTCTTAAAATACTCTATTCTATTCTGATTATATCAGCCATCTAAGTCACTCAGTATCAAAATTAAAAGTTACATTATTTTATGTGAACAAAATTAATTAAAACAGAAAATGCTGAAAGTTCAAGTGTAAACATTTATGCTGGAGTTATGAAAAGAATGACATATAACAATCACAGACAATAGCTGGAACTTCAAAATTTTAATTAGTTACTGTAAGCATAAATATAATGAGTGAATACAATTGAAAAGTTTAATTTGAAAGTCAAAAAGGAACCAGGATGCCTATTTAAATGCCTCTAATTTGACTCCCAATGCTCTTTATGCTAAAGAAAATTCATGCAATTTTATGTAGTTTTGCAGCCCGCCATGCCTGAGCCCCACCCCACCCCACCCCCGCCCACGGTGGGCTCCCGCACAGCCCCAGCCTCCCTGACGGGCGCCGCCCCCTGCTCTGTGGCACCTGGTACCATTGACCGCCTAAGGGCTAAGTAGTGCAGGCACACAGCACAGGACTGGCAGCAGCTCCACCCGTGGCCCTGGCGCAGGATCCACTAGGCGAAGCCAGCTGGGCTCCTGAGTCAGGTGGGGACTTGGAGAACTTTTATGTCTAGCCAGAGGACTGTATATGCACCAATCAGCACTGTGTCTAGCTTGGGGTTCATGGATGCACCAATCAGCACTCTGTATCTAGCTAATCTGGTGGGGACTTGGAGAACCTTTATGTCTAGCTAAAGTATTGTAAATACACCAATCAGCACTCTGTGTCTAGCTCAAGGTTTGTAAACACACCACTCAGCACCCTGTGTCTAGCTCAAGGTTTGTAAATGCACCAATCAGTGCTCTGTGTCTAGCTAATCTAGTGGGGACTTGGAGAACTTTTATGTCTAGCTAAAGGATTGTAAATACACCAATCAGCATTCTGCATCTAGCTCAAGGTTTGTAAACACACCAGTCAGCACTCTGTGTCTAGCTCAAGGTTTGTAAACGCACCAATCAGCACCCTGTGTCTAGCTCAAGGTTTGTAAATGTACCAGTCTGCACTCTGTATCTAGCTAATCTGGTGAGGACTTGGAGAACTTTTATGTCTAGCTAGAGGATTATAAATGCACCAATCAGCACTCTGTGTCTAGCTCAGGGATTGTAAACGCACCAATCAGCACCCTGTCAAAACGGACCAATCAGTTCTCTGTAAAACAGACCAATCAGCTCTCTATAAAATGGACCAATCAGCTCTCTGTAAAATGGACCAATCAGCAGGATGTGGGTGGGGCCAGATAAGGGAATAAAAGCAGGCTGCCTGAGTCAGCAGTGGCAACCCACTCCCGTCCCCTTCTGCACTGTGGAAGCTTTGTTCTTTTGCTCTTTGCAATAAATCTTGCTGCTGCTTACTCTTTGGGTCTGTGCTGCCTTTATGAGCTGTGACACTCACTGCGAAAGTCTGCAGCTTCACTCCTGAGGCCAGCAAGACCACGAACCCACCAGGAGGAATGAACAACTCCGGGTGGGAAAAATGAACAACTCCAGACGCGCTACCTTAAGAGCTGTAACACTCACCGCAAAGGTCTGCAGCTTCACTCCTGAAGCCAGCGAGACCACAAACCCACCAGAAGGAAAAAACTCCAAACACATCCAAACATCAGAAGGAACAAATCCGGACACACCATCTTTAAGAACTGTAACACTCCACCATGAGGGTCTGCGGCTTCATTCTTGAAGTCAGTGAGACCAAGAACCCACCAATTTCAGATATAGTTTTAATTAAACTTTTCTTATTTTGTTTTTAAAAACCCACGTAAAAGAATACACTAGATTTTGTAATTAATTTTCCAACCCATTTTCAAGTATAGAAGCTTACCTTAGTACTAACTTATAATGTAGTATTTGACACATGATCAACAATTGTACATTTTGATTGATGCTTGCTTATCATAAGATTACCAAGAAAATACTAACATGAAATTACTTTCAGACTTTCATTTTTGTTTTGTTTTGAAAAATGTTCAATATTCTAATCACATAAGTATATTCCAATAGGTTACGTTGATTATTTCAATTTACTATGCAAAACTTGCAGTGTGTGGTTAATACATTACATGGCTTATATATACACAACAGGTTTTCATGTTAAATTTTTTTGTTTGAGTAATAAAATGGACCAAGAGTTCAGCTGCAGCCTTCATATGGCACTTAGTATGAGAAAACTGAACTACTAATGTTGTGTCCCTATTTTAAGGAACCTTACATACAAATATCTGAAGTTGGAATAGCAAGAAATTAAGAAATTTGGGGAAGATTATTTTGTTTCCTTTATGAACACATTATATCTTCAATAACTTTCAATAGAATTCCTTTAAATAGTGAAATTCCCCAGTGTATTAAAAATATTATTTTCTATTCTGATAAATATTTCACAGTACATTTATTTCATACAGAATGGAACACTGATACTTGGCTTTGTCTTCAAGAGCCCAAGCAAAGCTGCTGAAGCAGGCTGCAGTTATAGGTAATCAAGTGAGATTCTAAGTCCCCAGATGATTATTGTGCACTTTTTTCTGGTGTGTCCTAACTATAAATTGGAAACAGTTGGACTAAAACTTACAGCAACAACTCCAATAGAATCAGATTTCTCCTTAAACTTGGAGAAGCTGGAACTGTTTCTGCTTTAAAATCCAAACTGGGAAGGTCATGTTCCAAACAGCCTTAAATTGCTAAGAAACCAAGAATCACCTTCAGACTGTTTCTAAAAGAAATGTTAATCAGAATAAATTTCCTTCTCAAAATGAACTGGTAATAGTAACACTAGTCAAACTTTAAAATAGTTGTAAAAGGAGCAGATTGTGGTTTCATTACCCTAAACTGAAAGGCCTGTTTGCAGTTCCCAAGGAAATGGCATCAGTGTAGACTTAACAACTATAGGCAACAACCCAAAAAATATCAAAATAATGTTTCATGTAAATCCAAGGAAAAATTTAGCAAGTGTCTTAAAATTATGGCATTGCTACAAACCAAAATTATTTACATTAAACAAAATTATAATCACAATTCTGAACCAATCTATTTTTTAAAGACCTCAAGACAAATACTTTCAGTTTTTTCCCTTCTACCATCATAGTGAAAAATATGAAAACAAATGTTTTCAATTAAATAGAATCTTCAAATCAACATTAATTTCTTTTCTTTTCTTTATTTTTTGAAATGGAGTCTTGCTCTGTCGCCCAGGCTGGAGTGCAGTGACGTGATCTCGGCTCACTGCAACCTCTACCAACCGAGTTCAAGCCAATTCTCTGCCTCAGCCTCCCAAGTAGCTGGGATTACAGGCACCCGCCACCACGCCCAGCTAATTTTTGTATTTTTAGTAGAGACAGAGTTTCACCATCTTGGCCTGGCTGGTCTTGAACTCCTGGCTGCATGATCCACCTGCCTTGGCCTCCCAAAGTGCTGGCATTACAGGCGTGAGCCACCGCACCCGGTCCCATTAATTTATTTTCAAATGCATATTGGCATATATGTCAGTAAAATAATATAGCAATCTGTTTTCATATTGAACAAAATGAGCAGCTATTTAAAACTATAACATTAGGCTAAAATTTTTCATAAATTTATGCTTATTTGATACCAAAGTTAAAATAAATAAAATACGCATCTCCTAGTAATGGAGCAAAAACAAAATTTTGTAAGCTTTTCCAAAGTACTGTTCTTTTTTTTTTTTTTTGAGATGAAATTTCACTCTTGTTGCCCAGGCTGGAGTGCAATGGCACAGTCTCGGCTCACTGCAACCTCCACCTCCTGGGTTCAAGCAATTCTCCTGCCTCAGCCTCCCAAGTAACTGGGATTACAGGCAGCTGGTACCACGCCTGGCTAATTTTGTATTTTTAGTAGAGACAGGGTTTCACCATGTTGGCCAGGCTGGTCTCAAACTCCTGACCTCAGGTGATCCACCTGCCTCGGCCTCCCAAAGTGCTGGGATTACAGGGTGAGCCACTGCACCTGGCCGGAAACTACTATTTTCTGATTAGCTGAAGACTTATAGAGTATCCTGACCCCCAAGAAAGAGAAATATTTAATTTCAAATACTCCAGCTTACTTCCTCTCAAAGATTTTGAACTTAATCTGCAGTATGAATAATAGAAACTGGGAGAGTCAACACATAATGGAATCTTGCTAGCCCATAGAATGGTATTAGAAAAATAAAATATTGGAACGAAGGTAACATGAGAGAATTATATTATATAGATTAAGAAATCAAGGCCCAAGGAGGTTAAGTGATCAAACATTAAATTCATCCCAATCACCTAACTGTCTGTACCTGCTGAAGTCTCAACAGTGAAGAAGAAATATTACAGACAAGTAAAGGGATCTTGGGCTATATAAAAGAAAACACAAATCACCTAAATGAAGGTAGAGAACAATGATCTTCCAACTGGTATTATGCAAAGACTTTACAAGGGACAACGGGCATGGATAGTTTTAAAGAAACCAGTGTTGATCGGATGCGATGGCTCATGCCTGTAATCCCAGCACTTTGGGAGGCCGAGGCGAGTGGATCACCTGAGAGTCAGGAGTTCGAGACCAGCCTGGCCAAGATGGTGAAACCCTGTCTCTACTAAAAATACAAAAATTAGCCGGCCATGGTGGCTCATGCCTGTAATCTCAGCTACTTGGGAGGCTGGGACAGGAGAATCGCTTGAACCCTGGAGGTGGAGGTTGCGTGAGCCGAGATCACATCGTTGCACTCCAGCCTGGGCAACAAGAGCAAAACTCCATCTCAAAAAGAAAAAGAAGGAAAAAAAAAAATGAACCAATGTCCAGTTCCTCACTTCCACATGTTCTCCTATCTAAACATGATTTGCCTGAGAGTGTACCTTTGGTCAAGACTTCATGCTGGCTTCTCTTATCCACCTCCCCTTCATAAAAGCTTTTCACATCAGAAATACAATTCTTGGTCCCCACTCCAGACCTCCTGAATTCAGAAATTCTAAGTGTGGGGCCCAACAATCTCTGCAACCTGTGTTTTAACAAAATCTCCACAGGATTCTTAAAAATGCTAAAGCTTGAAAACCACTGAGCTAAGTTATGTTGCAGTAACAAAATCTGAATGCCTTTTAACAACAAAAGTTTATTTTCTGCTCATGCTACATGTCATACAAGAGTTAGCTATGGCTCAAAGACATGAAATCTTCATTTTGTACCTTAGTGTGATAGAGAAGCTTTATCTGCAAATGCTGATTGTCAGAGCAGAGAAAAAGAACAAACATAGGAAACTGTGTTCTGACTTAAAGATTTTGCTCGTAAGTATACATAAATCATTTCCACTCATATTTCTTTAGCCAAAGCATGTCGTAACTCCAGGCATGATGTCAATAGGGAAGGGAAGTATAAAGTTTCTCCAGGGAGGGGCAGCAAAGGTTTTTGAACAATAACACAGTCTACCATATACGCCAAGCATATAATTGTTGAAGATCAACTGTATTTGTTTATATTTAAGAAAATTCAAAGCACAATTTCCTTTCCTTCATAAAATACTATCAATAGTCTTTTTCACAATAACTTTTTTCACTTTAAGTATGATAATATTTAAAATCTTTCTGGTACCGGTTTCAGAAATAGGATAGTCTACAACATATCAATTATTATTTTACACTATATGTGAATACATAAATGTGTTCATCTGCGTGTGTGCATGTGTCCTCTGAGATTCATTTTTCTTCTAATTACCAAAGCATTCAGGATTTTCTCATTGTTTATGTATCCCCAGTGCCTAGTACAGTGCATAGTACATGAGTCACTCAAGAAATATATGTTGAAAGAAATTTTTGTCCGTGTAATCATTGAAAAAAACTGCATTTTTATAGTAACTATTTCTATTTGGGTGCCAAGTTTCTGGTAATTGTTTCTTTGACAGAATTGTAGGGTTTTTTTTGTTTTGATTTTCCATTTCTAAAGAAATTTGTTTATTTTACATCAACTACCTCTATACTCATTAACAACTCCCAGGGATCATCCTTAATATAAAGTTCCATTAGTTTCTTTATACTGATAATGTGCTATGAATTTACATTTAGACATAAACATGCATACTCTAAATAGGGGCTTCCAGTCTTTTCTTAATTAGGAGCTATTACTTAATATCACAAATGAAATGGAACAGTGATTATAATATGAATTTATCAAATCCAAAAGGCAGGAATAGGGATACGGCTGATAGGCATGTTCATCATGCTACCAGGAACTGAAATCCAGCAAAAGAGGTGAGACCATAAAGTCTATAGGTTGGAGTGTTGTTCACCTTTACATCATTTATTCACTCCTTCGTACAGTTAAGTATTTCATAAGTATTTACAAAGAGTTGACAATGTGCCAGGCAGGTTGCAAGTGATGAGGATAGCCATTGTTGATGGCTTCAGGAATTCAAAATCCACAAGCTATACGTACAATCAAATAATGACATTACATTATATAAAGTACTTTAATATAAAGTACACAGTGTTTTAGGAGCACAAAGGAAGTGTGTCTGACACTGACTTTGGTGTCATGAAGGCTATTCAGAAAAAGAGACATTTAAGGTGCTATAAAAAAGAAGTAGAAGAAAAAAGCAGGGAGGAAAAATACATGTAAGACTTAGAAAAAAGAAAACACTGAATATGCTGAGAATTGAGAGGTTTGATATGACTTTAACATAGAGACATGGAAACCAATTGGAGAAAGACTGGCACATGTCACACCATGACAAAAATGAATTTGAACTTTACTTCTAAAGCGAAAGGTCTTGCTACCCAGAGGAATGACATAACCAGACCTATTTAACAAAGATACTCCAGGTTTAATGTTCATGACCTATTACCACATCTCACTCCATTGTTTATTTTTAAACTATAATCTCATTTGGTACTGTTTGTTTAAACTTTTTAAATGACAGCCTACAAGCTGAATTGTTGAAAGCAACTGATATTAATGCCATCTAAACACATACTTTGTTCTTTATTTTAAAAGATTAAACCACATATTAACTTTAAGACAGATTTTAATAACTTTTTGATAGATTAACAAATTAGTTTAAAAATAAAAACTTTCAAAATTACAACTAAGTAAAGATGCCTACATAAAATATCAAACTTAATTAAACTATAAAATTCAGGTAATTAATACTAGTTGTTTTAACAAACTAATCACAAAATCTCGATGCCTTAACATAATAAAGGTCACTCAGGCATTCATCCAGGCTGTCTCTGACACAAAGAGTAACCTCATTTCATTCAGCTATAATGTTGTTCTAGATATTGTTCTGTGTGTATGTGAATAATAAAGTCACGTCATTAATATATTGTGGGGACAGGGAAGAATGATGAAAGCCAAGACTACACCAATAAGTCACATCATAAGGTGGAGTAAGCAATACACTTTTGTGTAATTAACACTATGTCTGCAGATCTGTGAAGCAAATGTTATTCATTTACACAATCATATATTTGTTCAACAAGCAATTATTAAGCACTGAGGCAGTAGAGTTAAAAGGGAGGGCTATAGATTCAGAGAAGCAAGTTGTTTACATTCTGAGCCTGTTTCTCCATCTGTAAAATGCAAATAATAGGACGTACATCATATGATTATTGTACTAAGTGCTCAAGAAATGTTATTTATTATTACTATTGCTGCTATTACTACAACAAACACAACTACAAAGATGAGGGTATAGCAGTTGCTGTCTTACACACTGAGACTATAAGAAAAATTTAACAGTCCCTACCCATATCAAGCTCATAGGCTTAAACTCTGAGGTGAAATAGTGAGCCACAGACAGAAAAAAAGAAGTAAGACACACCATCTCCCCTGAAATTAACACCATTATCTAAAAGATGTATCACTACAGGCCTTTCTCCAAAGATACAAACTGATATAATCATACTAGTACACAATCATTTACTAATTGAGGATAATGGTACATGTGATATAAATTGCCAAATGAAAAAAAAATGACCTGAACTAGAAATGAGTCCATTGACATGTGAATGCATAAACAAATTGTGGCATATCCATATAATAAAATACTGCTCAGCTATAAAAAAGAACAAACTACTGATACACTCAGCAAAATGGATGAATCTCAAAAAAAAAAATGCTGAGAAGCAGCCAGACACAAAGGTGCATACTGTATGATTCCACTGGTGTGAAATTCTAGAAAAAAGTTTCATAATCTAAAGTGACAGAGAGCAGATCCATCTTTTCCTGCTAACAGGGATGAGAGGAGAGATAGAAACTGACTGCAAAAAAAAGCACAAAAGAATTTTAAAGAATGACGGAAATATTCTGAATTTGACCATGGGGGTGGTTACACTTAGGCGTACATTTGTCAAAACTCATAGAGTATACTCTTCAAATGTGTAAATTTTTATTGTATATAAATTATAACTCAAAGTTAATTTTAAAAGGATGAAAATTTGGCTAGGCGCGGTGGCTCATGCCTGTAATCCCAGCACTTTGGGAGGCCAAATCGGGTGGATCACTTGAGGTCAGGAGTTCGAGACCAGCCTGGGCAACGTGGTGAAACCCTGTCCCTACTAAAAATATAAAAATTATCTGGGTGTGGTGGCAGGCGCCTGTAATCCCAGCTAATAGGGAGGTGAAGGCAGGAGAATCACTTGAACCCAGGAGATGGAGGTTGCAGTGAGCCAAGATCGCGACATTGCACTCCAGCCTGGGTGACAGAGTGAGACTCTGTCTCAAAAAAATAAATAAATAAATAAAAATTTGCCTGAATCAGTAACAGAACTAAATAGAGGTAAAAAATTATATATTTTAGAGATTACAAATGTATATGTGTTATGAAACACATTACACCTTATGAAATTCAAAGAATAAAGAAATTGCTCAAAACTAAAGAATCAAAGATGGTTTTAGAGAAAAGATATCATTTGTGCAGACTGAATTTTTTAGTATAGAGGTAACAGTAAGGATGCAAAGGCTAGCAAAGGATACAAGGTAAAAGCCTGAGGAACATCACCATAGCTTGAGTTGAGTGAAGAGAATTCTAGACAGGTAGAGCAAGGCTAGACAATGGAAGGCCTTGGTCCAAGAATTTAGACTGTCCTGAAGGCAATAGGAAATGACAGAGGATTTCTGAACAGAATGGCATAATCATAGCCATGCATTACAAGGGAAAGATAGATAAAATGTTTTAAATCATCTATAGATCTATTAGAAAGTGACTGACTCCAGAGTATCATTAAGAAGCAAGTTTAGCACATGCGGTAGACAATTAAAGTCTTTCTAAATTATAAAAGTAACATTTTATGTTAAGAGTTGGCCAGGCATGGTGGCTCACGCCTGTAATCACAGCACTTTGGCAGGCTGAGGAGGGCAGATCACCTAAGGTTAGGAGTTCGAGACCAGCCTGGCCAATATGGTGAAATCCTGTCTCTACTAAAAATACAAAAATTAGCCGGGCGTGGTGGTGGGTGCCTGTAATCCCAACTACTAGGGAGGCTGAGGCAGGAGAATTGATTGAACCCAGGAAGTGGAAGTTGCAGTGGGCCAAGATTATGCAAGCAAAACTCTGTCTCTTAAAAAAAAAAAAAAAAGACAGCGTCGTTTACTACTCCTTATTCTCAGAGTACAGCAAATGTGATCCAATATGGTAGTTTCACGTTTATAAAAATCTTGTTTTTGGGCCAGGCACAGTGGCTCACACCTGTAATCCCAGCACTTTGGGAGGCCAAGGCGGGCGGATCACTTAAGGCCAAGAATTTGGGACCAGCCTGGCTAACATGGTGAAACCTCATCTCTACAAAAATACAAAAATTAGCCAGGCATGGTGGCACAAACCTGTAATCCCAGCTACTCAGGTGGCTGAGGAACAAGAATCGCTTGAACCCAGGAGGTGCAGGTTGTAGTGAGCTGAGATCACACCACTGCACTCCAGCCTGGGCAACAAAGCGAGACTCGGTCTCAAAAAAATCTTGTTTTTACAAAATGTTAGCAATACTTCTGGGTAAGAAATGTTGGGTAAAAAATACATATATTGAAACCTTCAAAATTTTATTAATCCTAAAAATTCATAATATAAATTCTGCGGTTTTTTTATTCTCCTACTCCAAAGTTCCATAAATATTAAATTAAAAAAAAAAAAAAAAAGCCAGGTGAAGTGGCTGACGCCTGTAATCCCAGCACTTTGGGAGGCCGAGGCATGCAGACCACCTGAGGTCAAGAGTTCAAGACCAGCTAGGCCAACATGGTGAAACCCCGTCACTACTAAAAATACAAAAATTAGCCAGGCATGGTGGCCTTGCGTGCCAGTAATCCCCGCTACTCGGGATGCTGAGGCGGGAGAATCACTGGAACCCGGGAGGCAGAGGTTGCAGTGAGTCGAGATCACACTACCGCAGTACAGCCTGGGTGACAAAGCGAAACTCCGTCTCAAAAAAAAAAATTCACAAACACCCTAAAAATAAAGAACTTTTGTATAACTGATGAATATAAAATTCTATGTGTTACATTCAATGAAATCTCTCCCAATGAATACACACACACACACACACACACATAAACACTCTTATATAAACTTATGTATATATGTGTGTGTATATATATATATAAACTTTTGATAGTAATGTACTAGAGTAACAAAATTGGCTAAAAGTCTAAGATTAAAATAAGAAGACCTGATCAGAGCTTTGATGCTCTCAGAAATCAAATTCTGATGCAGTTACAACTCAAGTTCTAAAAACTGGCCAGTTTTGGTTAAGTACTTGAAATCACAGAACTTCAGTTTCCTCAAATGTAAAATCAGATACTGTTGCTTACTATATGAGACTGTTATGAAAATTAAAGAATATTATACAGTCTGAAACAGAGAAAATGCTCAAGAACAATGTATTGAGGATTAAATGTTTACAATAAAAGTTATAAAAATCTCAAAACTACTCACTCAACATAAGATTTATGTTAGTGTCCAGTCCTTATAATTTTATATTTTCCTTTGCATATGTAACTTGAAATCCTGCTGAGTCAAAAGCAATACTCTGATTTTAAAATGCAAAAAATAATTTTCTCTTCCATGCTAAATGGTTGGGGTCCTTCTGGAACTTGGCAGTAGAGGAAAGTAGAAGGACAATGTTAAAATCCAGACTAGCGGCTGGGCACGGTGGCTCATGCCTGTAATCCCAGCACTTTGGGAGGCCTAGACGGGTGGATCACCTGAGGTCAGGAGTTCAAGACCAGCCTGGCCAACATGGTGAAACCCCGTCTCTACTAAAAAACACAAAAAATTAGCTGGGTGTGGTGGTGGGAGCCTGTAATCGCAGCTACTCAGGAGCTGAGGCAGGAGAATGGCTTGAACCCGGGATAAAGAGTTTGCAGTGAGCCGGGATCGCGCCACTGTACTCCAGCCTGGGCAACAAGAGAGAAACTCCATCTCAAAAAAATAAAAATTAAAAATAAATAAATAATAAATAAAAAATAATAATAAGTAATAAATAAAATCCAGACTAGTTTGGCTTTTCTTATTCTGAGACTCTAACTTGCTGAAAAATGTACTTTGTCTTCCAGCAAGTTTGCATGTGTGGGCTATATTTTAGGTTTTCAGTATCCTGCCAGACAAATACTTAATACACAGGGTGATGTATTTGGTTATTATTTTTTTTTAATTTTTGGCAACAGTGTATCAAAATTCAACCTCTTTAAAGTTAGTCAAGAGCCTTTGCCTTAGAACATATGGTCACTCAACCAATAAGCATCTGATAGGCAGGCTTTGGCCTCAAGAAGTCTGTAATGGTTGCTAGCACTTAAGTATAGGAATTTACTTTTGACTTCATGCCATGCCTTGTTCTGCATCTCACTTTGTTGAAAAAAAGGAAGGAAATTCAAGCTTCAGAGTCTAAATTCCAAGAGGATAAAGAGGAAAATCAAGTGAAAACACAAAAGACAACCATGCAGCAGAAGAAAAGAAAATAACATTTTTATATTTAGTTCTTTGAAATAAAATTGCTGAATGTCATAGTAACACTTCACATGCTTTTTTATTTTAACAGAAAAATTTGCAGGGGTCTGAACATAAACACAAGGGCATCTCAAATATTCATTCATTTAATATTACAACAAAATATTCATTTAATAATAAAACAAAAAAAGAAGTTCAAGTTTATTTGCTCTAGAAATACAAAAGATGTCTCTTAGAACTCCTTAGGGTGGAAAAAAGAGTTCTTCAGAAACCAGTTAACTTAATAATCATCTTATCTATATATAATACATATATATAAACATATATGCATATATATACACACATATATAAATATATAAACACACACACACACACACACACACACACACAGGGTCTTGCTATGTTGCCCAGGCTGGTTTTGAACTCCTAGCCTCAAGCAGTCCTTCTGCCTCAGTCTCCTGAGCTGCTGGGATTACAGGCATCAGCCACCACACCTGGCTCAAATGATATTTATCTTGTTTAATCTTCTTTAATGTGAGAATATGAGGACATGGAGTTGAAAATATGATATTTTTCAAGAGTTCATTCACTCCTACTAAGTATTCTAACCTTGAGTCAGTATAGAATTTTTGCCGTAAGACTTCTATAGCACAAGAAGATATTTAGCATATTTTAATCTTTCTGAAAAAGAATCTCAGAAGGGAGGAATGTACTAGTAGAACACAAGAAAGACATGTATGAGAATAGGGCAGTAAGGAGCTTGTAAGCAGAAAAGTATAGACAGAGAGAAAACCTTTGAGGGAAGTGGGCAGAGATTGTTATAAGCTACATTTGTGAAGACATTTCAAATACGTCTGGACTTCACCTTGAAAGTCATGGTATAATTCACAGATTTACAGTTACCAATTTAGCTTTGCCTACCAGTAAAGGGAATAGATGGCAGAATAGCTAGAGTTATTTAGTTATTTCATTTATTTAGAATTATTTAGTGTTCAGCAGCCTTCAGACCTGAAAGTTTTGTTGACATACCTAGATTAGGAAGGAATGGCTTCCTCAATTACTACTACTACCCACTCTACCCACTCAACCCACTCCAAAGGATGGTCAGGAGAACTACATTTCCGAAAACAGTGCAAAATATATTTCATAAATCTCATATCTGGTATCCTTTTTTAAAAACACTCAAGTTTCATTTATTTTTGCTAGCGTACTTGAGACCAACTCTACCTACACAATTAGCACAGAACTCAACTGTCCAAAGTAAACAATGTTTACCAAAACAATGGTCTTGGGGGGAAAAATGCAAATAAACAATAAGGACCCAAATAGCCTAAGAGCATGTTATTTAATATGCCTGTTACTCAATTTCCTCCTCTATAAAATATGTGAGACCTTCCCTTAAAAGATTTATTATAAAGATTTTGCTGTGTATAACATAAAGTAATATATCAATATCTATCAAGAGCAATGCCAGGAACATGACATATATTCAATATAGTTCAGTTCCTTTCTCTCTTTCCCTTGAGTCTGGTTTCCAACAATTTGTCTTATTCTCCCTTCTCCCGCTTGGTGTTTGAGATTCTTTTCTGAATTTATTAGTTCAGTTTTTACAAATCTAGGTGCAGGTTCCAAGTGATGATTTTCATTTTGTGAGCAATACAATATGTTTCTTCTATTTTTCTTTATAACCATAGTCTGATGGACTAAAGATTGGTAGAACCAAGAATATCAATGGATAAAGGAAAGAAAGGATCAAAATGATAAAAAGAATAAATGGTAAATAATAAAGGATACTAGAAAAGTATATCCTTGAAGTCAAATATTGTCAAGAAGAAGTCTGAAAAGAAAATATCTCTGATAAACATGGGTAGGTAATAACAATATCTGTATGGTATTTTATTTAATCCTCACAACATCAGATTTACAGATGAAAAGGAGGCTTAGCAAAGTGTCTTGTCCAGAATTGCTCAGCTAATAAAAAAGGAAACCAGATTTAGAATCTAAGTCTTTAATCTAAATCCTACATTCTATTTCTACTACAGTATCCTAGCCCTAGTGAAGAAAGAGGTCCAAAGCTTTGGATGGAATAAATAAAATCACTGAGAATAAATTAATAAATATAAGAGGTTTTTTAACAATAATAAGATGGAAGAAAGGCAGGATAATTGCTATAACAAGGCAGAATGGTCCAGCTTCAAAAATGAGAAGACCTACGCTTATCAGCTAAGCCTAAAAGCTTACAGGCTAAATTCTTTCAGAGTATGGTTAATGTACTAAGACATTTAAAAAAAAGAACTTTCTAAGGGCTCTACATACCAAAATAACATACTGTAAAAATCCTTAATAGAGACATTGTAACAATTAAAAATAAAATGATAGCTCCAGAATTAATCACAGCATCAATCAGAATCATTACACCTGTAGTTTCAGAACTTTGGGCGGCTGAAACAGGAGAATTGCTTGAGCCCAGGAGTTCAAGACCAGCCTAGCAACAGAGCAAGACCTCATCTCTACAAAAAAAAATTTTAAGTTAGCCACGCATGGTGGCACACACCTATGGTCCCACCTACTCAGAAAACTGAGGTGGGAGGCTCACTTGAGCCTGGGAGGTCAAGGCTGCATTGAGCTGTGATCACCACTATACTTCAGCCTGGGTGACAAAGTGAGATCCCATCTCAAAAAATAGAAATTAAAAAGAAAAATTTTTAAGAATCATCACAGTGCTGAGACTAGAAAGGTTCACAGAGGTCATCTTACATCTTCTAGAGCAGAGTCATCCAATAGAAATATAATGCAAGCTGGCTAGGTGTGGTGGCTCCAGTCTGTAATCCCAGCACTTTGGGAGACTGAGGTGGGAGGACTGCCTGAGGTCAGGAGTTCGAGACCAGTCTGATCAACCTGGTGAAACCCCATCTCTACTAAAAATACAAAAAAATCAGCTGGGAGTGGTGGCGGGTGCCTTTAATCCCAGCTACTCAGGAGGCTGAGGGAGGGGAATTGCTTGAACCAGGGAGGTGGAGGTTGCAGTGAGCAGAGATCTCGCCACTGCACTCCAGCCTGGGTGACAGAGCGGGACTCTGTCTTAAAAAAAAAAAAAAAAAAGAAAGAAAAGAAAAAAAAGAAAAAGAAAGAAATATAATGCAGGCTATATGTGTAATTTGAAATCTTCTAGTAGCCATATTTTTAAAAGTAAAAAGAAATAGATAAAATTAATTTAATTGTTCTTTGAGATGGGGGTCTCACTCTGTAGTCACCCAGACTAAAGTGCAGTGGCATGACTTCTGCTCAACGCAGCCTCGACTTCCTGAGCTCAGGCAATTTTCCCACCTCAGCCTCCAAAGTAGTTGGGACAACAAGCGCATGCTGCCAAGCTCAGGTAATTTTTTTGTATTTTTTATAGAGAGGGGAACTTCACCATGTTGACCAGGCTAATCTTGAACTCCTGGGCTCAAGCAATCTGCCTACCTTGGCCTCCCAAAGTGCTAGGATTACAGGCATGAGCCACTGCGCCCAGGCTTTAATTTTAATAATATATTTCACTTAACCCAATATATTCAAGATATTATCATGTCACCAAATAATCAATATAAAATATTATTGATGAGATATTTACATTCTTTATCCATACCAAGTCTTTGAAATCTGATGTATGCTTTATACTTATGGCAATCTATATTTGACTAGCCACATTTCAAGCACTCAATAGCCATATGTGCTAGTGGCTACCATATTGGACAATGCTGTTTTAGATAATCATGAAAGTAACTGCAGCCTGCAGATATCAAGTGACTTTCTAAAGATTAAAGTTCATAGAGTGGTAATAAAATGCATGACACAACTTTTTTCTCTTCATTGATTTTGGAATCATAAAAAATTCATAGTACATTAATGTGACCATACTGTAGCTCTTGGGGGCTGGTTATTGATCAAATGGAACAGCTCCTAAACCAAGTCAATGATTACATTTTTTTGGTGGTGGTATATAATTTTCAAGGAGGTCTTTTTCTAAAGATTATAGTCAAGAAGGCAGCAATCACAATGACCTTTCTAAAAGTAAACTGATAGGTCACCTGATACAGCAAGCTTCATGAAAAGTATTTTATCACTGTGAGTCACATGAAGACAAAACGAATTATGATTTATTCAGATGTTCCTTCAGGTATATATTATCTGAATCTGAAAAAGTTTCTAAAAAAAAAAAAACTTGCGAGAGAAAATACACAGCAATCTGTAGCCAAAGAATAATGACAGCACATGTCTGACTAGAAAATATTGTTTTAAACATTTTTTAAATTTATGCATTATGATTTTTATAAAACTCAATTTTGATAATAAACAGGAAAAGTTTGATAAGTCCTATAAGCCAAAATTACATATAAAATTGCTTATATTTTGGTGACTAAAATAAAAAAGCAATAGTTTACAGAAACTTGATGTCATGATCAATATTCTTATTTCTCCACAAGAACAGTGTGCTCTGGAGTACAGGAGAGCTACAAAAAGTCTTACTTAGTTTCAGAGGAAAAAGTAAATATGACAAATCATATGGTGGGAATGATTTCACTCCTCTTCATATTAAAAGAGGATGTAACCTCTGAATTAGAAACACTAAGGAAATATTCTTTAGTTATATATTGTAGGACTTCTTAGAACCTACTGAATGCTATTAATTTAGCTAAATAAAAATCTTAAAGTAGAAGTAATTTTTTAACACATACCCCTTCTTTAAAACTAGCCATTTTTATTTATTTATTTTTTTTTTGAGGCGGAGTCTCGCTCTGTCACCCAGGTTGGAGTGCAGTGGCGCAGTCTCGGCTCACTGCAAGCTCCGCCTCCCGGGTTCACGCCATTCTCCTGCCTCAGCCTCTCCGAGTAGCTGGGACTACAGGCGCCCGCCACCATGCCCGGCTAATTTTTTTGTATTTTTAGTAGAGAAGGGGTTTCACCGTGGTCTGGATCTCCTGACCTCATGATCCGCCCGCCTCGGCCTCCCAAAGTGCTGGGATTACAAGCGTGAGCCACTGCGCCCGGCCAAAACTAGCCATTTTTAAAAGTGAATTTGAAAATCTATAATCCTACCTCTATAACAAGTTTAAGCATAAATTGTTATTTTTAAGGTAAAAATCTAAATAAACTTATGAGAAACTTAGAAAAACAAAGAATTTAAACTAAGAAAGATTAGGATAGGCATCTTAAGCAGAACTGTCTTTTCAATCTAGATGCTATCTGAAACTTAGGCTTCTAAGAGAAAAACCTCAAACAGCTGGAATCCAGCTTAAATACACAAAATAAATCACTTCTGACTGAAATACATTCTCAAAAGCTCTGATCAGGTTTCCACAAGCAACAAAACATACAAAACAAATAAAGAATATCAACAACATTAGTAAATTGGGTTTACTAATTGTGCAGCCAAAAAAAAATAGCAAATAGGAGACAAAATAGAATTCTTTGTTAAATCTATGAGCATCCACTCAATATTCTTGACCCTAAAGATTTAAATTTTGGTCTTAATACACTCTTAAAATAAAGACTAAGAAGGTTATCTCATTCCAGTTTAAATTCTTAAATAATTTATTGGAAATTTAAGTCATTTGAAATGCAATCATTGATAGACAAAGGGTATATAATCAGTAAGACATGTAAATATTCATATTCAGACCATCTTTAGAAAGGAGCAGGGTCCTGGCATGGTGGTTCACACCTGTAATCCCAACACTTTGGGGGGCCAAGGTAGGGGGATTGCACGAGCCCAAGAGTTCCAGATCAGCCTGGAAAACATAGGGAGATCCCCTCTTTACAAAAAAAAAAAAAATCTCCAGGTGTGGGGAGGGTGCCTGCCTGAGAGACAGAGTGAGACCCAGTCTCAAAAAACAGAAAAGAAGAAAAGAAAAAAGAAAAGAAAAGGAAAGGAGAGGGAAGGAAAGGAGAGGGGGAAGGGAAGAGAGGGGGAAGGGGAGAGCCAGGCAAGAAAGAGTGTACTTAACCTCCCCTGAAAGTGAGCATGTGAACAGGACTTTGTTTAGTTATCCCGTACTCTAGGGCACACTGTATTACAGGGAAATAAGAATACTGATCATGGCCGGGCATGGTGGCTCACACCTGTAATCCCAACACTTTAGGAAGCCGAGGCGGGCTGATTGCCTGAGGTGAGGAGTTCGAGACCAGTCTGGCCAACATGGTGAAACCCCGTCTCTACTAAAAATACAAAAATTATCTGGGCATCGTGGCAGGCACCTGTAATCCCAGCTACTCAGGAGGCTAAAGCAGGAGAATCACTTGAACCCGGGAGGTGGAGGTTGCTGTGAGTGGAGACCATGCCCACTGCACTCCAGCCTGGGCAACAGAGTGAGACTCCATCTCAAGAAAAAAAAAAAAAAGAATACTGATCATGACATTTAGTTTCATGCATTCGTTTTTGAAATGTATATCACATATATAATTCTCTACTTTCATGAAGTTTTTATATAGTGTATCACAAAAAACAATCAAGAAATCCAAGCTCTGAATAAATAAAGAAATAAACTTACATAACTATTTGATGTGTACTATTAACCTCTATGGACAAAAATACCTTTCCAGTGAAATGGTTTTTTTCACAAAAACACTTTTGTTTTTCTTTTACTATATAATAAAGCCCCCACTATCATGTGAAATCAGATACAGCTAGTTTTCCATTCTTTAGAGAAGGTTGGCTAGAATGCTTATCTTGTGTAAAAGAAGGAAATTAGAAAGTGACTTCCTACTTATCATTTAGGACTTTCTCAGCTCAAAATCTATCTTTTCCTACATATCTAAATAAATGAAATAAATAGATGATAATTTTTTTCATCCATTCCCTCTCCATGAAGGAACTACAATTCTAATATTGCTTCTTGTTAAAAATTATTAATAATATAACACATTTTATATGAATGTATAACTAGACCTCACTTACCACTTATGGCAGAGTTCTTTGGACTCTTAAGACACTTCCGATTCATTAGTGCCATAGTTCTTTCCATTTCCAATACTTTCTTCTCACTATCCTCCTTATCCAGCTTCAATTCTATGGCCCTAGGAAACACTCTACCACCTTAAGCTCCTTTCTCCTCAGGTCTTACATCACCTCCACCTGGCAAAACTCCAACCCTAGATGAAACTAATCACCTTCTCCATGCCTATAATGAGGCAACAATGTACTGCTAGAGAAAACCACACAACAAAACATAATCACCACACTCAAAGGGATCCTGAACACAGCCCAAGTAAACCTGTCATTTTAGTCTGATCTATACAAAACAAGTACTTCAAACCACAAAAATTCTCTTCAGGCCTTTTACCCTCTATCCTTTCTTTCAGCAAAGACCCTGCCTTCTGCTTAGTGAGAACCATAGAAGCTAACAGATATGACCTTCCAATGGGAAGCTGAGGAGGTTCATGTCTGATAGCTTCTGTTTTGCACCATTTTCTCTTTTCTCCCCTCCTATTACATTAGATAGTAGTTAAAGCTATAAGCATGGGATAAATTATTTACAGTGAAAAAAAGAGAGACAATAAGGGAGCCTAGAACCAATCCTTGAAGAATTCTAAAGTTTGATGCCCAGGAAAATAAACCTTCAAAGAAACTAGAAATTTGCACTAAAAACAAGTCAGCTACATTCTGCTATATATACATACATATATATTCAAACAAACTGATTTTGAAGACAAATATTACTCTAGTGTTTTCCAACAATATTAAAACATCAGTCCTTTGATAGATGAAATTTCACAATGTTATTATTACTGAGGTCCAAAGAAGCCTTTTCCCCTGTGGAAATAAAATAATCTTGACAGAAATTTTACCAGCCAAGGGTGAGGAACTTAGGGGTGGAGAACATGAAATTATTACCCTTTGCAGACACAAAACTTTCCAGTTGTAATATAGATAACTCTGGCTCCTCAAGAGCATATATAGATTTAAAATCCTTAACTATAAACAGTAGGCTTCAGGCCTGGGTGGTCTGTGCAATGTCCAATAATATATAAATTGGCTTATCCTCAAAATAAATATTTCCTTTTTCATTACTCTGAGTCATGAATAACATTTAATCTTTGTTCAAAAACAGAAAAAGGATTTCAAGAAAACCTTTTAGCTGTAAGGCCAATAGATCGATAGCTCAGTATACTACCATAAATGACATGCATGTAAAGAGATCTTAAATTACTTTCTCAGAATCTCAAGGAACACTGAGAAAACTAGGAAGATTCTCAATAAGAAATTGACTCAGTGCATACAATGATCACTGATATTTTCTATACAATGTTTAATAATAAGCTATGACCTAAGGGATGAAATGAAATACAAAATACCTTGTGCTCCTGTTTTTATCTCAGAGATAATTTGGCATCCTATAAAAGCCACCTAAACACTATTTTAAAGTTAAGTGTGTCTTTTATTTTCTTTAAATATGCTATCAAATGGTGGCTGGTTGGGTTAAATTCATCTTTAAGAGAATGTTCAAATATTTCATAAAAGGGGCATACCAATTATTTTCCAGAAGTGTTTAGATCCTTATTAAAATTTGGTCTGACATAGTAGTCAAACAAAGGAAACAAATTTGGAGGAAGAGAGGAAAAAGAAGAGAAGAGAAAACATTGAGAAGTAATAGACTCAATTTATATGCAATATGGTAAAATGGTTCCCTGAAACAATCCAAAGAATTGTTCTCTTTCAGAATGAAAAGAGTCCAGTATTCTTCATGGATGATAGGAACTTGGTCTGACTCAGTACTTGCTTCCATATCTGCTTAATGAATTGGCCAGAAAATATTCTAAAATCATAACAAAGACATATTATCAGAGTGTAAAGATTCCAAAATCATCACAACCAGATGTGTAGGACTAAAAATCTTGGCTTCTAGCTATATTTCTCACTATCAGTTTATATTATTTGTTCTAGCTCTAAATTTCTTCCTTCCAAAAGAGCTGATCTAAGTGTGAATAGACAATAAATTTCTAGTCAATCTCTTTTATGACAACAGCTGTGAGTAACATTCCAATTTCTTCTTTATGTCAAAGTTTCATGTTTTAATTGTAGCTTATTATTACTGTGGCCAATTTACTCTAGAAAATAAGAATGTATAACCTATAATATAACTATATTCTACAACTAATTTCAGACCCATCTCATGACATTTCAAGTAGTTCACAGCTTTAAAATAACATACAATCTCTTTTATAAGTCTCTTTGAAAATCTACTCAATTATTTCTCAACAAAATGAACTTTAATACTATAAGCAAGATAATGCCCTCAAAGCTAATATACAAAGAATAAAGTTTAAGATTTTTCCGACTTCATTGATAAAATTAACCTACCACAGATCTGGAAGATTGAATTTAAATGACAACAGACTATAAACAATGAGCTTAAGGCTGGAACTACATTGCAGAGATTAAACAGTTGAAATTCTTAAAATGTACAGACTGCATTCAAATAAGTCTTCAATACATATCTGAATACATTTCATAAGAAAAAGTGATCAATTCATGATAAAAGATCAAAAGAGATTATAAATATATGCTAATGCAAAGTATAGTTCCTTCCTACTAAAAAGAAACTATCAATAATATATAAACAGTAACGTAAATTTAATTTGGATCTAAAATGCCATTTATCTACATACTTATCACACTTAAAATGACATGACTAATAATGTTAAGTGCCATAGTGGATTACTAGTTACTTCCTTGACATTATAAATTAAAGTAAAAGCAGAAAACAAACAACAAAAAAAAAAGAAAAGAAAAAGAACAGAAAAGAAAAGTGAGATGGGGGAGGAGAGGAGAAAAAAGAGAGAGAGACAGACTGAAACATAGACAGAGATCATAGACATCTGACTACAAAGTAGCTTTTATCCTCTTTTCTAGTTTAAAACCTAGTCACAATAAAGGAATTTCAAAAATTTTTAACAGCACTAATTAGAAATATTTACTATTTCAAATAGAAAGATAAAGCATTCCATGATATGGTATGATATTTCCACTACAGTTTAAACTATGTCATATGTAAAATCTAAAATATGCATTAAGAAATCTTTTACCAAACTTCTATCTTCCTTAATTTCTAGGTCCTTCATTTAATTTCATATTTCCTTTCTAAAAGGATTGCCATCACAATGTGGTATTTATGAGTACAAAAATAATACTGGGTCTATTTGCCATGTCGCTCACATAAATTTCAAAATATTCAATTGTTTTAAAATAATTACTGGTATTTGAAAGTAAATTATGCAAAAATTCCACTTCTGTCTCTGCCACTAACTCCTGTGTGATCTAAGAAAAGCTACAAAAATTTTTCATGTTCATTTTCTTCACCAGAAAATTGACAATGCTGTATTACATAATCTCTAATTTGCTTCATACTCTAAAACCCTATGATCCTATGAAACTTAAGTATTGGTATTATTCACTTTAGAGAATAACACTTTTATTTATGAAACGTTGCAACATACTGGACTAAAAAGAACACTAAATCAGCTTACGGTTTATGAATTTTTAAACTTCAGTTACTTTTAATATGCAAGAATCAAGATATCTGTCAAATATGTCAACCAGTTCCTAGAGTAAAAGTATGAGTGAAGTCTGGCTCTACTAGGATAAATAATGAGCCAAAACAAAAATGGTAGGAGCCAAATCTTGACAGCTTTAAGACATGGAAAAAATTCTAAAGGAATGGAGAAGAGGACAGTGATGATGATATTGCAGTAACAAAATATGAAGAATCAGAATTTAGCAAATATTTTCAAAATGTGCTCTTTACAGTAACAGTTCTTGTATCCAATCTCCATTTAAGAGATTAAATAGTACAAATTTATCTTAGTTTCCTTATTTTCTCTGTAAATATTCTAATATGCACATTGATTGCTCAAAAATAAAACACTACTCCAAATAGGACCACATACACTTCTCTTCATATTAGTTGTTATATGCTTGTCAAGACTCAGCTGTATTTGTCCCAAATGTGTTCATGTCAGTTGTACTTCTTAATGTAATTATGTAACTGGCTTACATATTACATAAAACAAAAAGGAAGAAAGTTTTGTTTTTTTTTTTTCCATGTAAACTGAGTTGAATGCTTTGGAAAGACAATATCTTATAACAAAAACAACTCAGAACTCCACCTAGCAACTCATACTCACAAAAAACGCCTTGGTAAATGAGCAGATATTTATGTGCTAAATTGAAATAAAGTACTTAATGTATACATGTATCCATATTTTGTAGACAATGTTAATAGAAACAAATCTCATGCTACTGCTATGAAGACAGCCTTCCTTGCATAGATTTTTGTCACCTCCGCTCAGGGCTCAAAATGAATATATGGGGAGCTGAACTTCCCCAACTGCCCCCACAGACCTGCAGCATGAAACAGAGCTGGCCAGATAATTGGCTTGCTGTTATATGTCACTCAGATTTCATGGTTGTGTTTATAGTAGCTGATTGATATAACAATATAACAGGAAAGAACAAACATTAATAGCATGTAAAGAGCTCCTACAAATCAGAGCAATAAATTTAAAAATAAAAAATAGGTAGAGGTAGGAAATCGAAATGGCTAATAAACCAGTGAAAAGGTGTTCCACCTCATTAGTTATCAGAGAAATACAAAGTACAGCAAAAATGAGATATTACGTACATTTTAGATGATTTGACTGAAAAAGATAAAAATTACCAACATGAACTAGGATGTAGGAATCAATAAGCACTCTTGGAGCAAAAATACATGGATACTGCCTTTTTTGGAGGCCAATCTGGCAATATCTATTAACATTAAATATGTCTGGTACATTTGAACCAGAGAATCCATTCGTAGCTAAGTATCTAACCTATCAATAATATATAAACAGTAACATAAATTTAGAAATACTGGAACAGAAGCACAAAGATATTTTAAAAACAATGTTCATGGTTGTACAGTCTGCAACAATGAAAACCTGCAAATAGTATAAATGTCTGTTGAGAAGGTTTAAATACTTATTTATAGTTTTTTTTTTTGCAGCCCCTAAAAACAATGAGGATACGTACTGACATTTGGATAGAATCCTAAGATGCATTATTAAATAGAAAAACACTACATAACAATATATAATTTGTGATCTCATTTTTTAAAATATAAACATAGGTACAAAGGTATGTATAGAAATAATTCTGTGTTGAACCTGGTGGCTCAAGTCTACAATCTCAACACTTCGGCAGGCCAAGGCAGGCCGATTCCTTGAACCCAAGAGTTCCAGACCACCCTGAGCAACGTAAGGAGACCCCGCCTCTAAAAAACAAAAGTAAAAAATTAGACAGGAGTGGTGGTGCACACATGTGGTCCCAGCCACCCGGGAAGATGAGGTGGGAGGACTGCTTCAGGCCAGAAGTTTGAGGCTGCAGTGAGTCATGACTGTGCCACTGCACTCCATGGTAAATTGAAAGAGTCTCAAAAAAAAAAAAAAAAAAAAAAAAGAATTCTGGAAGGATATATGCAAACTGTTAAGATGGTTTCAACTAAAAAAAGAGAACTACAAAGAGGGAGGTATATAAAGGGGTGAGAATTTTCCATTTTTATTATTTATACTTTTGCATTGTTTGAATTTTTAAATGAAACTGTATTACCTACACAATTAACAAAATTTTAAAAAGAAACGGAGACTTCTAATTTTTTTGTTTCACACATTAATTAATGAGAAATTTTGGATACAAAAAGTCTCTATTTTATCAATTCTTCTACTAAATAATTAACAGACTCATGATTTCTAACCCATATAGAAGATTTGTAGTTAAAACTGGGTAATAAATCAAGGCAGAATATGTATTTTGGCAAAATATACATATGCAAATATTAAAGGAGGTTGGCGCTGAGAAGAAAGCAAGAGGGAGGAGAAAGAGACCTGATAATCTTTGACTTTCTAAAGTAATTATATGAATAGCTACTTTCTGTTTTAACTGAGAAAATTCCCATTACAGAAATTTAAGATGTTGAGAAAAATGTCTTGACTCTACTTGTTGTGAACTACTAGAATAGGTTGCCAAGAGAAGCAGTGGAATTAAATTCTCTGGAATTTCTTAAAATTACAGATTTTAAAGACAATTACAGAAGCTATTTCCTGATGTGACTTACGGCTCTGCTATTCAGAGTGTGACATGAGGACCAGGACTAGCATCGCCTGGGAGAGTGTTGGAACTACTGAAGCTCACATCCCACCCCAGACCTACTGAATCTTAATCTGCATTTTTAAAAGATCCATGTTAAAGTTTGGGAACTGCTTTATAGCCCTTACATCAGACATTTAAATTTGTAACAGTTTATTAACAACTGCATATTAGGAATCAATAAAGAGAAATACCTCATTTGATTAAAAAAACCCCTTTCAATAAAAAATTAATGCCCTATTTTATTAGGCCTATTTCTTTTAAGAAGGCAAAAGCTCCATCAGTCTAACTCGTATTTACTCACACGGTTTTTGTTAATCATTACAATGTAACAGAAAATTAAAAGGGATGTAATACAAATCCAAAAGAAATAGATAATAAATTCAGGAAAGTGACCAGAATTTTAACGATTATAAACTTCTTAGCATTCAAGTAATTTCAACAAGTTAGGCTTGCTATAATAAATGTCACTACGTGTTTCATATCAGTAGAAGTTGCTGGTGGTTTTCAAAAGTGAGATAAGGAAAGCCTTATCTTTCATAAGAATCCCTGAAAATATCTTACAATCACACCCTGCAAGGAAGGTTCATCCACAATATTAGAATTTGGAATTGTCAAATACAACAAACATTTTTTAACATTCAAGGAAGAAACAGAAGTTAAGATAACAATTGTGCTTCCAATAATAGAACTGGATGCTTTTGTGATAATAAAAGAAATCTAACCTGATAGGCTCAATTGTTTTCCACTGTCTGATTTTTAATATTATTCTTGTTCTGAACATGCCCAAAGAGCTCAAAACCATAAAAATTGCATAATCCATTTCAGTGATCAAATCACTTTAGAAAGCATTTGAGAGCAGCTGAGATTCAGAGGTCCTAAGCTGTCACAAAGCTTGAAAACCCAAAGCTGTGTTCTCCTCTTTATATTTTGCATTTGAGGATGACAGGAACATGATAAACAGCCAGCACTCAGCCACCATCGAGGCCCTACCAGTACAAAGAGGCTTTGTGATTAACAAGGGAAAATAAAAAAGGGAAGAGACCCACTTTTTCCTTCCTCTAGGGAAGACGCTAGACAGAGATGATTGAAATTTTAGAACTTAAAAGCTTCTCCCATTTCTATTAGCTCACTTTGCAGGTAAACATTTTCCTGGCTCAGTGACTCAATCACACATCTGAAACAAAATCTGCTGAAAATTGATAATGGTGGGAAAATATTCTGTTTTGCTGTGAATTTTAGATGAACTTGTATACAGATGGTGTACTTTCTCTCCCAATGAGCCCATTCACTGAAACTATATAACATGAAAAATAAGCCTCCAAATATGGATGTTTTATTTGAAGTTTTAAGGATGTAGACTGGAATAAGGCCAAATAATTTCCATTTGTGCTATCTGTGGTAGCACAGATTTCTTAAAAATGTCTGAAATATTTAATATTTAAGACATTTCTTAAAAATGTCTGAAATAGACCATGGAAGAGGAAAAAAATGTAACATGATATATATATGTAGTGTGTGTGTGTATATTCTCGCTCTACACGCATACACACATACACATACACATACATACACACACACATAAAATTTCCTTCTGTGTTGCCATTCATTTCAAAAATTATCCATGGCAAGTACAGTGGTTTGGAAATACCTTTTCCCTATCCTTTTTTTCCACTTCTGGTGTCCCCTACAGCCATGGCCGCTGTCGCAGGGGAACCCCTGTCCCCGGAGGAATTGCTCCCAAAAGGCGACGTGCAGAAGACTAAGGAGGAGTTGGAGAAGGATGACGAGGAGAAGCTAGATGAGACTTGTCGGAGAGACTGCGAGGCCTGACGGAGATGTTTCCCAAGAGGGTCCGGTCTGCGGCCAGAACCTCTTCTTTCTCTCCCTCTTTGTGGCTCACAAAATGTACAGGTTTTCCAGGGCAGCCGTGTGGATTGCGACCACTTCCTTTATGATCCTGGTTCTTCCTGTTTTCTTTGAGACTGAGAAGATGCAAATGGAGCAACAGCAGCAACTGCAGCAGCAGCAGATACTTCTAGGGCCTAACACAGGGCTCTCAGGAGGAATGCAAGGGGCTTTACGTTCACTTCCTGGAAAGATCTAGATTGTTACTGCTGTATATGAGCTGTCTCTGTGGGAGAAGTTAGAAATTCAATTGTGTTTGAACTGCTGATTGTTTGGATTTTTTTTTTTTTTAACTTTGGCACATTGATCCATCTAAACCTGGTGGGGAGAAATCTCCCCACATTGCCTCATGAAGAGACTTAACTTGCAACTGTGCCCTCCACGCTATCCTGACTTCAGTCTTCACTCTGATACCACAGTGCAGCCATGCAAATGGTTACTCCAGCTCTAGCCACACACTCTTTTCACAAAATTGCTCCTAGCTGGAAGATCTCACTTTCTCCTGTGGGGTAGGAACTGATGCCAGTGGGAGGGATGTGCCCCTGACCATTAATGACTGCTTTTTTTTTTTTCCTTAAAGAATGGAGCTGTTGGGGAGGGACATGCACACAATGTAAAACAGACAAAATGCATTACAACTGCGGTGTAATGTGGCCACTATGAATCCCTGTGCATAAGAGGAAAGAGGCTGGCTGCAGCTTCAGCCACAGGATGGAGACTGGGGAAGACAAAGCAGGAGCTCATTTCCTCTGCACATTTTGGCTGTTAGATTTGTGTGTGTGTTTAAAAAAACAGAAGCCAGTGCTCATTTTTTGTATTTAAATATTAAAAGTGATTCCAACTGAAAAAAAAAAAAACCTTTTCCCCAAAATAAACACAGAATAAAGTAAAATAATTATTGTGCAAAATATAATCAATATCAATATATAATCAAATATATATAATATACGCTGAAAATATAATCAAGTTATTAACTGATTATATTTCTAAAGACTATAAATGTAATTTCTATTCAAACTAAATTGGAATGTATTCTTAGCAAGGGACTTAGATGTACATATGGTATAGGAAGTACATGCTTGTGGTCAGTTTGTATCTGGCAATCTGTGACTTAATTTTGATCAAGAATGTGCCAGACTTATATTTAAAAATATATTCACAGTTTTAGTGAGATACCATTGAAATGTTATACAATTCACTATCTAAAGTGTATCAGTCAGTGGTTTCTGGTATATTCAGACTTGTGCAGCCATCACCACAATTACTTTTAGAACATTTTCATCAACCCTAAAAAAAACCATTACCCATTAATAGTCATTCCCTACACTCCCAACTCCCCTAGGCCACTAATCTAATTTTTATCTCTACAAATTTTTCTATTCTGGACATTTCTGATAAATAGAATCATATAAATATGACGTTTGCCACTTAGATTTAAGTAATAAAAACAACTAACATTTATTGAGTGCTTACTATGCAGTAGACATTCAATACAATAACACCATGAGGTAAGTACTATTATTATCCCCACTGCAGATGAGAAATGTGAAGCAAAAGAGGCTACATAACTTACCCAAGGTCACAAAACAAGTAAGATGGAGAAGGATTTGAACCAACACAGCTGGACCCCAGAGTTCCCTCTCAACTACTCTATAGTGTCTTTTGATTACCTCTGACACAGAACTTAAACAAAAGAAAATAACAGAAAGAAAGAGTAGGCTTGAGAAAGACACAGTGAGTTATAGCATAGCCCAGTGAGTTATAGCACCTCACAAGCAGTAAAGCAAACAGTTAAATTTAACTGCTTCAAATTTGAGCATCTGTATCACTAAAGTCTCGTCTAAGAACTTTCTGTGATTAGTAATAATGCTACTTAAACAAGAAGCAGACAGCATGCAAAAGAGGATTCCAGAACTCGAAAGGATATAATGTTTGAATGTTTAGTCACACTCAACATTGCTAAGAGTTATCACCAGTTTCTTAGTGAAGAACTGAAGATTAGTATAAGAATCCATTTCTAGGGTTTATATGGACATACAAAGGCATATAATCATATAGCCTACATAATATAATCTCATTTGAGAAGCTAAAAGACATATATACACACATACACATACACACACACAAATGTGTGAAAGGAGAGAGGAAAGAAGTGAAGGCAGGAGGAAGGAAAGGGGCAAAGGAGGGAGGAAAAGAGGAAGAGTGAGGGCAAGCAGGACCAACAGACAGATAGAGGCATAGCCAACAGACTAAAAGGATATAAACAAAGCTGGTAGTTACTTGTCTTTGAAAGAAGAGATTATGGGTGATAATTATTATTATTTTGTTCAATCATATTTGCTCATTTTTCCACAATGAGCAAAAGACATGTTTTTACCCCCAAAAAATCACTTTAATATAATCTTAATTTGTGGCCATTGTCCTCTAAAATGATCTACAAAACTCCAGCTATTGACTTTAATTCACAGGGCATCATGTCTCTATATGAAGCTTCCTCATTCTCAATGAATCTTTTTATATTCATCATAAATTCCCAAATTAAAAAATATTTTGAGGAATCATATTACATATTACAACATAATTTAAGTAAACAAACTCAAAAGTTAATTCTTTAAGGTATCTGCATTTTATCATCTTTTCATAGTGAACTGCTTCCAACTTCTGTATTTATAATTTACAAGTTATATCTTATTCCAAATAACTTTAATCTCATATTTTCAAAATCAGATTATATTTATATCTTAAGCCTAAATGAGATGGAATTAGTTGTAATTAAAACTGAGGTGTAAAGGTATGTAAGTTTATATAGTTGGAATCACTTATTTTGGCTAATATAATGGATCCTCTAATAATATTTAAACATAAAGTGATATTTAGTTTAAAAGTAAATTCAAATAAGTTTATAACTTCAAACTTCATTTTAGAAGACATCCATTAAAAGGTTGTCCTAACATGGAGACTGGGAGTAATCTACCCCTTGGAGTTATAGGCAGGTCTTGAGGTCAATGTTTTTAATAGATCCCTGAAACATCACTGTATTTCATTATAAAGTTAAAAAGTTATTCCCAGTTTTGTAATTTACCAACCAGATGATATACTAGCAAATTCTGGGAAAATAATGTCTTATAGCTACACTGAAGATACACACAAAATGAATGTATATCCTTTAAATATAAAGGGCTATTCTAGATAAATACTGAAGACCTCCTCTTACCTCACTGCTTCTAGCAACCATTTCCTCTTAACCCTCCCTTCTCTTCACCTTCACTTCCTCCCTTACAGGCAGGGAGAGAAACAGTCAACTATAAAGAAAGAAGGCCAACTGCATAGCAGCTCTTTGGCTAAGATAATTTTTTAAATTGCTTGTAGATACTTTTTTTTCTTTCAAGAGACAAGATTCTCCTTATGTTGCCCAGGCTGGAGTACAGTGGCTACTCACAGGCACAATCGTAGTGCACTACAACCCTGAATTCCTGGGCTCAAGCAATCTTCCTTTCTCAGCCTCCTGTGTAACTGGGACTGTAGGCATGTGCCACCATGCCCAGCTCTTGCAGATACTTTAAGAGTCACCTGTGGCTTTATTTAGTTATGATAAAACATGTCCAGAAAGATCTAAATAACGAAGAAAAATTGGATACCTTGTTTGGCTTCATTCATCACTCATTTTAATCTTTCTAGCTTTTTAAATCCAGTTTTCAGGATACACTAACAACTAGTTCAGAGTAAGGCTGGCAAGAGAGAGAAGGATGGCAGAATTTTGCTTCTCTGCAAATTCAGGGCCAACACATTTGTTTCTTTGCACTGCCCTCTTCTTCCCACCCCTACCTGCTCTGAAGTGCCAATCTCCACTCTATACTCCAAGATCACTTTTTGTCCAGTCCCATTTACTGTGCTGTCCCAAATTCCTCTAGTCAGAATGGTGTCAGAGTGGGGAAGAAATGGAGAAGAAGGGGAAAAAAAGAGGAATGAAAGGAAAAGCCCCACTTTAAATCATAATCCCGATCCTTTGGCTCCTCAATCTGTAGTACTAACCTATTTAGTTTTGTTATCTTATATTTTGTAGGAATGGGTCTCCCGATGTTGTCCAAGCTGGTATCGAACCCCTGGGCTCAAACAATCCTCCTGCCTCGGCTCTTAAAATGCTGGGATTACAGGAATGAGCTGCTGCACCAGGCCCTTATTTTGTTTTTAACCATTCTCCCCCTAAGATCTCCAGTTCTGTCCTTCTGTCCCAACACTCCCCATCCCCCCACATGCTGAACTCTAGCTCCAAATATGACATTGTGGAGTAGCTCACATCTGGATAATTCCCAGTCCTTTTGCTTTAGTGCTAACATGCTGGACATCAATGTATTTTCCCAAAGAAATATTATCATAAATATTATTTGTTTCTATAGTACCATTGGTACTGTACTTCAACTATATTTTATAGATTCATTTATAGGTTGAATAACTTTTAAAGGTGGGCTTGGAAACATGTTTAAAAATATTATGCTCTTGTAGGATTATCTGTTCTAACTTTTCATAGCCACAGAGATCATTTTATCCATGACAAATTTAAGATGAAAGAAGACAAGTATCTTATTGAAGGCCACAGAGTTTGTAAGTGGTAGAGCCAAAACCTAAAGAGGGGTCTGTTATACATGGCATTGAAGACTGTACGATTTCTGTTCTACCATGGAACCTCCTAAAACACATGTATGTTTTTTAATTAAGTCAATGAAAACTCTGAAAGGCTAAAAATTTTACTTCTAATCCTTAAATTTTTTTAACTGAGTCTCATTCATTCAAACATTTACTGGGTACTGTTTTACCTAAAACTCCCTCTAGTAATCACCAGTACTAATAAACTATTACTGACATTGTTAAGGAAAAAAATACTCAAATTATTTTAAAAACTCACCATTGTTATTAGAAATTCATCATAATTATTTCTTTTACCTATGAATGTTTGATGTGCTGAGACTTCTGCAAAGGTAATAGATTGTTATATATAAGACACCCTTCTTGCTCAAAACAGAAATGCTTTATTGAAAAAATGTTTTTTTAAAATCTGTGGACAGTCATTTTCAAAACAACAATAACTTATTTTCATTTCTCATAACTTCTAAAGAGTAAACTGAATTTATAAGAATTATTAATTTTTGTCAATAATATAAAAAGAATTTGTAAAACATGAAACAAATTTACTTTTTCATGAGACAACGATTGTTACTATTAAATTCTAGGTAAATTGTAACTTACAGAGAAATAAGATTACACAGTGCCAATTTGATTTACCTTAATAATGCTAACAGGTTAAAATTGCATCAGGTTAGAAGTGTACACCAAGATATATATATATATATGGCTCATCCTTTAAGTTCAAACAACCATCTTGATTGACAAAGAGGCTACTGTATCCAGTGGAACCTCTGAGAACTATTGTAGAACTAGAATAAGACCATCAGCAATGAATAACGTATTAGTGGTGTGAGTTTTCCGCTGATTTAAAAACATGTGAATGTCATCCACTTTTGAACTTTGACATCAGTGAAAAATCACAAACAAAATATTCACATTTTTAAAACCACCTAAGAATGTCATTTTTATTGCAAGTTTTTGAAAGGCAACTGGCCATTTTTGACATGATTGTGCCCCATTAAGTCCTTACCTTAGGGGGTTGCATTTTAGGTTCATGCTGTTTCTCCATACAATACTTCTCTTTGCCTTCTACTAAAACAATTTATATTCACTATAAAATGTTAGAGTAATTTCTTTATCTGGGCACAACTACCTCAAAGACTGACAGGTAAAAAAATGACAACAGATTTGCCACAAGTTTCTCATTCTTAGATTACACTCAACAAATGAGCAAGCTAATTTTTTTCTACCAATAAAGAAAGTCAGATCACAGTCACGTGACTTGGTGTAATAAGCTTTGTATTCTCACAGGAAATGATTCACAGCATTTATGAACCTATGTTTTCTCATCTTTTCCATTTGTTTCGAGGAAAGTAACAGTTCTAACAATCTCAATACTTCTTTTCATTGAACAAATTTGGCATTTTTGCTAAACTCACAGGTTTGGTTGCCAATAAGAGAAGTGCCTCATTTCATCTATATGTATCTTCTGAGGAATAATGGCTTCATGTATGTCCATGTCTATACATATATACACACACACACATGCACGCACACACGCACACACACACACACATATATATATATATTTTTTTGAGATAAGGTTTTGCTCTTGTTGCCCAGGCTGGAGTGCAATGGTGTGATCTCGGCTCACCACAACCTCTGCCTCCCAGGTCCAAGCGATTCTCCTGCCTCAGCCGCCCAAGTAGCTGGAATTACAGGCACATGCCCCATGCCCAGCTAATTTTGTATTTTTAGTAGAGAGAGGGTTTCTCCATGTTGGTCAGGCTGGTCTCGAACTCCTCATCTCAGGTGATCTACCCGCCTCAGCCTGCAATTCTGTCTTTTAGTCAACTTTCTCTCTTGGTTTAAAAACAACAATCACTACTCTTTACTCTGCGTTTGCTAAGTGATCAGTCACTGTTCTAGGTGCTCACGTGTTTTAGTTCAGTGTTTTTTCTCACTACTGGCTGTTATCCATCAGAAAGTCAAAGCAGCTTTTTAAATACATAAATTAGAATAGAAAATATCCAAATATATCACATGTAGGAAGGTTAAGTATTTTTCTGGGAAATTTATATACATACATATACATGTATATATGGTAACATAATCATAATATATAAAATATCGTTCTTATTTTGGGTCACATCAAAAACATTCGAAAGACACTGTGTCGTAATCAATCCTCACAGCCCTACCTATGAGGCCCACATGTTAATTTACACTTTTCATAATGAAGAAAACGAGGTGTAGCAAAGTTATGTAATTTGTCTAAAGTCAGACAGCTAGTGTGACAGCTAATAGTAGCCCCTAAATTTAACAAGCTATTTATAATGCCTCTTGCCACTACTCTGGCCTCTGCTTTACTGACTCCTTTCCTACTGCCTATGCTTCGAACATCAAGATTCTCCAGTCCACACTTGGAACACTTTTTCTTACTCTCCATATTCTCACTACAGAACACTATCAACCTACATGGTTTAAACTAATATCTACATGCTGATAACTCCTAAATTTCTATCCCTGGCCCAGATTTATCACCTGAGCTCTGAATACCCAACTGATACCCATTATTTCTCTAGCTGAATGTATAAAAGAACCTCGGCCTCAGTATTTGCAAAGCTTGTATTCAATTTTCACACATTTTTCCTATTTTATAATTCGCTTACCTTCCAGCGTTTTTCCCCTTTTCATCCAAGCAGCAATCCTCATACCTCAGATAAACCTACTCTCCACCGTATCATTGCCATAAGCTTTGGTCAAGTCCTCACCATTTCTCTGCTGGATAACCGCAACAGCATCCCCTATTACCTGTGATATACCCCCTCCAAATCCCAAATCCACTCTCTGCATTGCTGCAAGTAATCCCTTTACAATAAAATCTAATTATTTAAGGCACATCTCCTAACTCTGAAATACAACTTTTAACCTCTAAATTCTGTATATAATTTAATTTTTTAGGCTAGGTTCTTGTGTATTTTTAAGCAATATTTTTTTAAAAAGAACCTAAGACCATATGTTTGGCCATAAAACAAGTCTTAAAAAATTCAAAAACTTGAAATCATATCAAGTCTCTTCTCTGACCAGAATGGAATAAAACTAGAAGTCAATAACAAAGGGAACTTTGGAAACTACACATAGACATTAAACAATACACTCCTGAGTGACCGCTGAAGAAATTAAGAAGAAAATTTAAAAATTTCTTGAAACAAATGAAAATGGAAACACAATAAACCAAAATCTATGAAATACAGTGAAAGCAATACTAAAAGTTTGTAATAAGCACCTACATCAAAAAGCAGAAAAACTTTAAGCAAACAACCTAACAATGCATCTTAAAGAACTAGAAAAGCAAGAGCAAACCAAGCCCAAAATTGGCAGAAGAAAATAATGTCAAAGTAGAAATAAAAGAAATACACACAAAAAATACAAAAGATCAACAAAATGAAAAGTTGGTTTTTTGAAAAGATAAACAGATCGACAAAACTTTAGCCAGAATAACTAAGCAAAATGCAGAAATACATCAGAGATGAAAAAGGAGACAGTGCAATTCATGTAATTCAATTGAATTACAGCAGAAATGCAAATGCTCCTAAGAGACTATAATGATCAACTATATGCCAATAAATTGGAATACCTTCAAGAAATGAATACATTTCTAGACACACACAATCTACCAAAATTGAACCATGAAGAATTCCAAAACCTGAATAGACCAACAACAAAGGATGAGATTGAAGCTGTAATAAAAAGTCTCCCAGCAAAGAAAAGTCCAGAACCTGATAGTTTCACTGCAGAATTTTACTATAAGAAGTAATACCAATCCCACTCAAACTATTCTAAAAATAAAGGAGAAAAGAATACTTCCAAACTCATTCTATGAGGACAGTAGTACCCTGATACCAAAACCAAAGACATAGCAATAAAAGAAAACTACAGGTCAATATATCTGATGAACACTGATACAAAAATCCTCAACAAAATACTAGCAAACCAAATTAAACAGCACAGTAAAAAGATAATTCATCATGAAAAACTGGGATTTATCCCAGGGATGCAAGGATGGTTCAACATATGCAAACCAGCACTAAGTGAAAGCAGTACTAAGAGAAAAGTTATAACAATAAGCACTTACATCAAAAAAGCAGAAAAACTTTAAACAACCTAACAACGCATCTTAAAGAACTAGAAAAGAGCAAACCAAGCCCAAAATTAGCAAAAGAAAATAATAAATATCAAAGTAGAAATAAATGAAATACACACAAAAAATACAAAAGATCAACAAGACGAAAAGTTGGTTTTTTTGAAAAGATCAATGTGATACATCATATAAACTATGAAAAACAAAAAACATACGCTCATTTCAATTGATGCTGGAAAAGCACTTAACAAAATTCAACATCTTTTCATGATAAAAACCCTCAAAAACCTGGGTATCAAAGGAATATACTTCCACAAAATAACAGTCACATACAACAGACCCTCAGATAGTATCATACTGAATGAGAAAAAAACTGAAAGCCTTTCTTCTAAGATCTGGAACACAACAGGGGTGCCCACTTTCATGACTGTTATTCAACATAGTACTGAAAGTCCTAGCTAGAGCAATCAGACAAGAGACAGAAATGAAATTCAAACTGGAAACGAAGAAGTTAAATTATCCTTCTTTGCAGACGATAGACACGGAAAAACCTAAAGACTCTACCACAAACTATTAGAATAAACAAATTCAGTAAAGTTGCAGAATCCAAATCAACATACTAAAATCAGTAGCATTTGTATATCCCAAAAATGAACATTCTGAAAAATAAATCAAGAAAGTAATCCCATTTACAATAGCTACAAATACAATTAAATACCTAGGAATTAACAAAAGAAATGGAAGATCTCTACAATGAAAACTATAAAACACTGACACAAGAAATTGAAGAGGGCTGGGCGCGGTGGCTCACGCTTGTAATCCCAGCACTTTGGGAGGCTGAGGCAGGCGGATCACGAGGTCAGGAGATCGAGACCATGGTGAAACCCCGTCTCTACTAAAAATACAAAAAAATTAGCCGGGCGTGGTGGCGGGCGCCTGTAGTCCCAGCTACTCGGAGAGGCTGAGGCAGGAGAATGGCGTGAACCCGGGAGGCGGAGCTTGCAGTGAGCCGAGATTGCGCCACTACACTCCAGCCTGGGTGACAGAGCGAGACTCCGTCTCAAAAAAAAAAAAAAAAGAAATTGAAGAGGACACCAAAAAATAAAAAGATTTCTATGTTCATGGATTATAAGAATCAGTATTGTCAAAATGTCCACACTACCCAAAGCAATCTACAGATTCCATATAATCCCTATCAAAATGCCAATGACAGTCTTCACAGAAACAGAAAAAAAAATCATATAATTTATATGGAACCACAAATGACCCAAAATAGCCAAAGCTATCCTAAGCAAGAAGAACAAAATTGGATAAATCATATTACCTGACTTCAAATTACACTATAATTACACTATTTCTTCAAAAGAAGACATACAAATGGCAAGCAGGTATATAAGAAGGTGCTCAACATCACTGATCATCAAAGAAATGCAAATCAAAACTACAATGAGAAATCATCTCACCCCAGTTAAAATGGCTTTTATCCAAAAGACAGGCAATAACAAATGCTGTGAGAAGATGGGAAGAAAAGGGAACCCTTGTACACTGTTGGTAGCAATGTAAATTGGTACAACCAGTATGGAGAACAGTTTGGAGGTTTCTCAAAGAACTAAAAATAGAACTACAATATGAACCAGCAATCTCACTGCTAGGTATATTCCCAAAAGAAAGCAAATCAGTATATCAAAGAGATATCAAGCACTCTCACATTTATTGCAGCATTATTCACAATAGCCAAGATTTGCAAGCAATATAAGTTCCCATCAACACATGAATGGATAAAGAAAATATAGTACATACACACAATGGAATGCTATTCAGCTATTTTTTTTTTAAAAAAAGGCTATCATTTGCAGCAACATGGATGGGACTCAAGGACTTTAAGTAAAATAAGCCAGGAAAACAAAGAGAAAAATCACATGTTCTCCCTCATTTATGAAAGCTAAAAATTAAGACAATTGAACTCATGGAGATAGAGAGTAGAATGAGGGTTACCAAAGGCTGGAAAAAGTAGTGGTGGGGCAGAGTGGAGGGTAGTAGAGATGGTTAATGAGTACAAAAATAGAGTTAGATACAAAGAATAAGACCTACTATTTGATAGCACAACAGGGTGACTACAGTCAACAATAATTTATTGTATATTTAAAAATAACTAAGAATATAATTAGAATGTTTGTAACACAGAGAAATGATAAATGCTTGAGGCAATGAATCATGTATCCTGATGTGACAGTTAGGTATGCACTGTGTGCCCATATCAAAACATCTCATGGACCCCATAAGTATATACACCTACTATATACCTATAAAAATTAAAAATTTTAAAAATTAAAAATAAACATAGAACCGAATTAACATTAAAGACCTTTCACTTAAAAATCAGTAAATGGTTTAAAGGCCAAGATCAAAAGTTTTTTATTTGCTTCTAAAGTTATCTCTAATATACTAAGGTACGCTTATATAAAGATGTTCAAGAATAATCACAAGTCTTTCACTCAATACTTGCAGGTTGTCCAGCCAATAAATAGTCTGGTTTTCTTAAATAGATAAACTAAATCTACACCTTGAGACTAATAAAATCATTTATTTATGCCTTCACAGAGAATTGATTAGAATTCTCAAATGGCAAAAAGAAATAATGTTTCTAAAAGTTTAACAATAAACTCTGACTTACACTGATTTCTAACTAAAAATGCCATGCTGCACAATGTTGACATCAGATTATTTAAGATATTTCTACTGTGAATCAGTCCTATATTGTCTATAGATTGACTGCTATGACAAGTTGGAACCATTCAATCTATATGTTAAAATAAACGTGGATTTGTTGTTGCTTTTGCAAAGGCATGTGGAAAGAATTTCTAGCTGGTACTTACTAGGTTGGGATTGAAGGAGTTATAATACACTTTACAGTACTATTTTAAGTTAATCTATAAAAATTATGGTGAACTACTTCCTTTCTCTCAAATATTCTTCATAGACAGATACCTAATGGTGAATATAAAATCAATGAATTAATATTTTAAAATGTTGCATTTTTCTTTTTTATGTGTGAATAGGGTTAAGTGCAATAGTTTTGATGTTTATTATTGATTCTTTCTTTTGCTTCTTGATTAAAAGATTTAGTGATCAAAAGAAACTGATTTCTTTTTCCACATGACTGTTAGGAAGACCTCAATCAATCCTTAATGAAAAATTATGATGAATGCAAACTGCTTTGCCCATAAATACATATTTGGAAGTAAAGAAATTATTTCAAGGGGTGCATGAGACCAAATTTTCTAAAAAGTTTTTAAATATGACTTCTGCTTGGCCAAAATCGATAGAAACAAACAATGCCCTAAGGTACAGCAATGACAATAGCATACATAGTAGTAACAAGGTGATTAAACAAAGGAGGTAAAAGTATTATGAAGAATGCCCACTGAGATTATACAAAAAACTCTTTCAAAACATCCTCAGGATATGTTCCACCTTCCCTTGTAATCCAGTTCCTAACAGAATCCATAGCATGTATGGGTATCAAGAGACACTTGTGATGGCTAGCTACATGGCTGGCAGGCCAGCTGACCAGAACAGAACTAGAGCTCTCTCCTCACACATTACCTTTTCCCAGCCCAAGCCTTTGAAGCATTTCACATTACACACCAGAAGTAAGTGGATGATTCCATTTGAACATAAGTCTTACTTCTGGTGCATAATATGAAAATCGGATTATAACCTATGAGATTATATATGTAAAATAACTATTAAAAACTATTAAGAGCTATGTAAAAGTAAGTTATTTCATTACACATTATAGTTTTCACATAGTTTTCAATATCAAAAATGTGTTGCTTTTAAGTAAATTCATAGTATAGTCATCACATCTTGTGACATCTTTGGAAAACATTTATGAAACTACTTCTCAAGTTCTTTCTTTGAAAAAAAAAATGGCATATTTTCTTTTTATTGAAAGCAGGCCTCATTTTCCCGTTTCCCCTCTGCCCATTTACAGATTAAGATAAAAACACAAGTTGACTTATTTCATATATAAAATTCTTCCCTATCCTCTTCTCAAAGGAGGTTACCATAAATGGAGTCCTGGGGACAATATCATTTGACTATCCAACTTCAGGCAATTAGATTTAACATAATTGTTAATAAATGAAATAAATGTGTCCTCAAATATATGTATTTATAATACAATTTAATTTTAAAATAAAATATTCAAATGCAATTGGACCTGCCAAGTGTTATGTACGACAGTGTTTGTTTATTCCCAACACAAGCTAGCATGCAGACAAATCTAATACTGTTTTGTTTGGTTGTAATACTTTATAAATTGTTTGATTTTACCATTTACCAAACCTCTGTTGTTGAGCTATTCAAACTAACTTCTGCCAAGAACAGCGAATTTGGTGATAGTACTTCTTTTAGGAGAAAAACAACCCCTTTCCTCAGAAAATTAAAAGTGTTTATTTTGGCACTTAAACCTTGTATTGAGCCTTCTGGAAAGTATTTTAAACTGTTGTTTTTAACCTAGACTTGTGACTGAAACAGGAAAAGGTTCCGTAGCTCTGCACCAAAACACATATTTATAGGGTTGATTTTCTTCCTACACCAAAAATACTGGGTTGATCGCAGCAGTTTTCAAAACATAATTTCCTAGACCCATGCTATAAATTGGGCCTTTATTGGTGTATTTAACAAATGATTTATTTTTAAACCTCAAAAACTGCTGATGACTAAGAAATGCTACACATTAATCACATATGTCTTTAAGTGCCACAATGGGAAAGATTTTAAATACCTGTTCTGTTAGGAATTTTCACGAAAAAGAAAATTTACTTAAGATTGGACTTTCTTCTTGGGTATGTCAACAAGTTATGTTTCTAGTTTTCAAGCTTTTTATGATTGCATTTTCCCTACTTGGTATGCTGTATCTTCAGGCTAGATAGAACATAAAAATATAAAGACAAAGTATGTGAACTTTTTGGAATATTGTCCCAATAATGTGTCTGAATGCAATTAAGAAGTTTTTAGAAATCAATGAGTCATTGTTCATAACTCCCACAACCCACCTCTAAATTATTAAAATATAGGAAAGAGGCCACAGGAAAAGTGTATTGCATATGAAGATGCAGTGAAAGTAATAAATAGATCAAACAATTTCACAAAGACAACCAGAGAGCTCCAATAATTCCTCAGTCATTAATGACTGATACAAAATCCTATGCATCCTAATGACTGATACAAAATCCTTTGCAGTTCAAGCCCTCCCTACCTTGGCTCTTCATCTATGTTTCCCCTTCTAAAAGCCTGGCTGTCTCTTTACAAGAATAATTACAGTAACACCATCATTTTTTATTTGCATATGACATTTTTAAAACTCAAAACAATTTAAAATTATATAATTGTGCTTTATAAAATGTTTATTAGGACATACTAGCAGGAAATTAGTGGTTTAAAAATTCTGGAAAAATAGAGATTTATGATCTCTATTATGTGATCCAGCAATCCCACTGCTGGGTACATACTCAAAATAAAGCAAATCAATATATCGAAGAGATATCTGCACTCCCATGTTTGTTGCAGCACTGGTCACAATAGTAAAATTTGGAAGGAGGCTAAGTGTCCACTGACAGATGAATAAATAAATAAAATATGGTACATAATATACAATGAAGTATTATTCAGCCATAAAAAAGAATGAGATCCTGTCATTTGCAACATAGATGGAACTGGAGATCATTATGTTAAGTGAATTAAGCCAGGCACAGAAAGGAAAATGTCACATGTTCTCACTTATTTGTGGGATCTAAAATCAAAACAATTGAACTCATGGACATAGAGAGTAGAATGATGGTTACCAGAGGGTGGTAAGAGTAGTGGGGAGTAGGGGGAGGTGGGTGTGATTAATGGGTATAGTAAAAGAAAGAATGAGACCTACTATTTGATAGCACAACAGGGTGACTATAGTCAATAATAAATTGTACATTTTTAAATAACTAAGAGTGTAAATTGGATTGTTTGTAACACAAAGGATAATAGCATTTGATTATTATGCATCATACCCCTATATCAAAACATCTCACAACTACTATGTCCCCACAAAAATTAAAAATAATTTTTTTTTTAATTCTGGTACGGTTGGATTGTTTTATTCTTAAAGAAATATATCTACAAAATACATCCTACTAAAAATCCACAACTGTCTTTGTTAATTAAGCACAGATTTTAATTTGAAAAGCCTGGTCCCATCTGCTAAGATTGAATTTTGCTAGATCCATAAATATAAAAAAAATCTATTCAAATGAGGGCAATAAGAACAAAATAAATGGAAATTAATTGGTATCACTAAAAATAAAGAAATAAAGATTATAAATGAGGGGACTCTCCCTAATCAAAAATCATTCGCACACTGCTGGGATTATACGAAGATGACAGAAATCCTTCTTACGGGCATTTAAATCTTGGGCCATCCTAACATTCTTCCCCTTAGCCCCCAACAAACCCGAGACCAGTGTCAATGAAAAGTACAACTTTGACATTATAACAAACAATATTTTACAGACTATCATTAATGTGCTAGGTTTTCTTTGCAGAAGGCTTAGAGCTCTACTGTCATTTTTTCTTATCTAAATGTAAAATGTTGATGGTTTTATAAGCAGAGTGAAAAATAAGTATTTACATACAATCAGGTCCATAAAAGATAAAAATTCACTTATCAGGATTTGAGTCCTATTAATTAACATATTCAACTTTCTAGGATGAATTCATAAATAGAATGGGGGGTGAGGGGGAATAAGTCTTCCTTCCCTCTCTTTCTCTTTTCTTTACTCACGAAGGAGCAATGATTTATCTCTGTCCACTCTGTGCGGGGGTGCAGGGGGGAGTATGCTGCTTGTAAGGGATAATTATTTGGAGAATACTTTAGTTTCATGGTTGATGAAATTACAAAGAGATACTGTTTGGGGTATTAAAGTAAATAAGTATAACAGAACATACCTGAAAAAGAACATGTACATGGCAGCTGTGATGCAAAACAAAAGGACCTGTAATGAAGAGAAAATACATTACTTGCAAAAGAACACTGACATCACCATTTGAGTGACTCATAAAAGCAAAATACTATTAAATCTTGTGCCTGAAACAATAAAAGCATATACAAACCAGTCACACACATTTCATATTCCTCAACCTTTCATATAAACCAAGCTTGTTCAACCTGCAGCCTGCAGGCTGCATGAGCCCCAAGACAGCTTTGAATGTGGTCCAATACAATTTGTAAACTTTCTTTAAACACTGTGATTTTTTTGCAATTTTTTTTTAGTTCATCAACTATCATTAGTGTTAGTGTATTTCAAGTATGGCCCAAGACAATTTTTCTTCTTCCAATGTGGCCCAGAAAAGCTAAAAGGTTGGACATCCCTAATATAGCCCATATTAGGAGAATAAATTGCCAATACTTATATGTAACTATCATCATGTATATAATTATATATAATACATACATATATAGACTGGATAAAAGGGTAACAGGGTTCACAAAAAAGGGAACAGTTAATTTTTAACTGTCTGTTAGAATGCCTAAACATGCAAGCTTAACTTAAAAACAAGGACAACAGATTTTGTATAATCAATTCAGTGAATGAATCAGAAAGGTTATTAACTATGATATGAAGATGACCAGATCTTCTAATGTAAAATACAGTCCAGTTGTCAACCAATTCTAATCAATAAGAAAAGCTCATAAAAATACAATATTTCTTTGTGGAATACAGACTAGCTATAAAAGTAATTCCTCTAGAAGCAGGCAGAAGAATATCTGATATGATGATCTCAAAAACATCACAGTAAACACAACATATTAAGATGGTATGTTGAAGGAACCCAGAACTCCAGTCCTGACTAACGTCTTAGTTATACCAAAAAAACAGATTAGAAAAGTTGTTTTAAATCACAAAAATTAAAATTGTAGAATGCATTCTTATGTTAAAAAACAACAGTAAAAATTAAGCCTAACAATTGTCAATGGCCTCACATCACAGACAAATAAGAAATGAACTTTCTTTCAACTGTGAAAGGGTGACCACAAGAACAGAAATGAAAACACTACAAAAAATGTTTTGCTATTTCTAACACAAATAATTTCTACTCAACCTGATGAAAGCATGTAGTTTTGCCATTACAAATCAAGCTTGACAAGTTTGCTATCTTAGCGTAAGATAAGCATTATACATACAGCCTGAATGACTTAGAAACATATAAATATACCAACGAAAAAGAGGATTGTTATCAATTACTATGAATATTATATATATTTATGTAACATTTTATATCTATAAAATCTCTGTGCTAAACACACATACTCTTCTCCCCTCCCTCTTTCCCTTCTTCCTTCCTCTCTCCATCTCTCTTCTCCACTGACTTAAAACACCCTATCCATGATGCATAAGGTTCATTTTACCATTTCACTGTTTTTAGAAACATAAAGCATGTAAAATAATTTTCAGTTATTTCTAATTGATTATAAATTAAAGTCTAAGTGGGTTTATTTACTGGTTATAATTTGCCTAACAAAACCCAGTCATGATACTCAATTTTTTTTAATTTCTCTATCATTCAATCCCCGTTGGACAATGTCATCCTTCCCAGATGTTCAATGCTTCAGACTTTTCCTGCACTAATCAGTGTCCCCCTTGCAGATCACACCAAAAACCTCTCTAGAAGTATCCCACAAATCTTTCACATACTCTTCATCTTCTCTAAATATCCAAAGTCTGCCTTCCCTCAAAATGTTGCCAGGTTCTATCCTAATATGCTAACCTATCTGTGTTCGTACTAAACTGATAATTATCTTTACAAATAATATACTTGAAACTGAGAAAAAGTACAATGTTTAAGAACTCAAGCTTTAGAGTAAGATAGATCTTGGTTTGAATCCTAGTTCTGTGTAACTCTAGATACTTTATATAATTTCCTTAAACCTTAGATCCCTTATCTATAAACTGAGAATAATATCATACTTTGAATTATTTAGAAGAATTAGTGAGATGATGCATACAAAAGTGGAAGCATCAACAGATTGTTTTTATCTTGTTTTGTTGCTGACATAAGTGATCTAGATAGAAAAACCTAACCCAGAGTCATAAATCTGGAAAGAAATTATTTTTAATCAGGCAGCCCTTTTGATTGGTCCTAATATCACCAATAATTAGGAGAATAAATCAAAAGGATATTACAGTGCAATTGACTGATTCATTAAACAAATATTTATTGAATTCCTACTATGTTCCAGGTACTGTTCTAAAACTTAGAACAATGCACAAAATGGACAAAGTCTTTGCCCTCATGGAACTTATCTTCTAGCCAGGTGAGAGAATATATTTTTAAAAAGATGTATGTTAGACAGTAGTAGGAGTTTTGGAGATAAATAAAGTAGAATAAGGAAAAGGAAATACAGAAGACTGGGGATTGTTATTTTATACAAAGTGATCAAAGAAGAAGAGACTTGTTAGCAGAGACACTATAAGAGAAAAGCCTCCAGAGGACCATATGCATAGAGCCACTGGAAGGATTTTGGATTTTATCAAGAAAGATGGGAACTTAATGCAAAATACGTTTGTTATTATTTTGGTTAAAGATGCTAAAAACAGCATTTCATTTTTAGCTACGTTTTTAAAAAGTTTTTAAAACTGTGCTAGTTTATCATTGTGACTTTCACAAAGTATTTTTCCAAATAAATCTAAATCCACAGTTAAATAATGAAGAATATTTCCTCTGTGTTTGAAATTACAGAATTTTAGAGCTAAGAGAAATTTTGAAACAAAACATCATATTTTTTCATGAGGAAACTCAGATCCTGAAAAGGTAAGCGATATGCCCATACTCACTGAGCTAGCTGTATCTTACATTCCTTCATTAAACAAATGTTGGCCAAGTGGTTACTCTGTACCTGCTCGATAGAGAGGATATTTAAATATAATTCTGACCCTCAAGGACATTACAGGATACTGTAGTCCAATACTGTAGTTACTGGACACATGTGGCTATCTAAATGATGTAATAGCTTTATTGAGGTATAATTAATATAAACTGTACATATTTAAAGTGTACAATTTCATAAGTTTCAACATAGCTATATACCTGTAAAATAATCATCATAAGCAAAATAATAAACATATTCACCCAAAAAGCTGCTTATAGCACTCTCCCATTATTTGTTGGACGGTAATTCCACCTTTCTTTGGCTTGATGTTAGCTCTCTTTTAGTTTTAACTGATTGGGGTCTTTATATTTGAAGTGCATTGCTTGTAGGCAGCATATAATAGTTTCCTGCTTTTTTATCCTATCAGAAAATCTTCGTGTCTTAATTGAGATATTTAGACTATTTACATTTAATGTGATTATTGGTATGCTTATGTTTAAATTTATCATCTTGCTATTTATTTCTCTACTTGTCTCTTACTGTATTTTCCCCTCCTTTCTGCCCCTTTTAGATCAACTGAGTTTTTCTTTTGTTTTGTTTTGTTTTGTTTTGTTTTTTGAGATGGAGTCTCACTCTGTCACCAAGCTGAAGTGCAGTGGTGCAATCTCGGCTCACTGCAACCTCCGCCTCCCAGGTTCAAGCAATTATCCTGCTTCAGCCTCCCCAGTAGCTGGGATTACAGGCATGTGCCACCACACCCAGCTAATTTTTGTATTTTTAGTAGAGATGGGGTTTCACCATGTCAGCCAGGCTGGTCTCAAACTCCTGACCTCAGGTGATCTGCCTGCCTTGGCCTCTGAAAGTGCTGGGATTACAAATATAAGCTACTGCCCCCAGTAACTGAGTATGTTTCAATAATTCCATTTTATTCCCTTTGTTGGCTTATTTTAGTGCTGGTTTTATGGTTTATAGTACACATCTTTAAATTGTCTATATTCAAATGACATTATACTACTTAACATATAGAATACAAATCTTCCAATAATGTATTTCCATTTCTCCCCTCTCGACCTTTGTGCTATTATTGTCATCCATAGTGCATGTATGTACAGATACATCTAAATTCATCATATTTTAATCACTTTGACTTAAAAATGTAGGTCTGCAAAAAAATTTTTTCATTTTGTTTTGAAAGATACTTTTGCTGGGTATAGAATTCTAGGTTGATGGATCATTCTGTTTCAGTGGTTTACAAACGTCACTCCATTGTCTTTTCACAATTTGATTATGATGTGCCTGGGATAGTCTTCAAAATATTTCCTGTAGTGGGATTTATTAGGCTATTTGGCTCTGTGGGTTTACAGTTTCTATTAAATTTGAGTAATTTTCAGTCATTATTTCACCATTATTTTTTCTTCTCCTTTCTCCTCTGCTTCAAGAACTCCAACTACATGAACAGGTTACCCACAACTCACAGATGTTATCTTTATTTGGTGATTAAAAAAGAAACAAAAAACTTTGGCCAGGCGCAGTGGCTCATCCCTGTAATCCCAGCACTTTGGGAAGCTGAGGTTGTCAGATCACTTGAGGTCAGGAGTTCATGACCAGCCTGTCCAACATGGCAAAACCCTGTCTCCACTAAAAATACAAAAATTAGTCAGTCATCATGGTGCACATCTGTAATTCCAGCTACTTGGGAGACTGAGACATGACAATTGCTTGAACCCAGGAAATAGAGGTTGCAGTGAATGAGACTGCACCACTGCACTCCAGCCTGGGTGATGGAATGAGACTCTGTCTCAAAAAAAAAAAAAAAGTCTCTTTTCTCTCTATGTTTCATTTTTGATGGTCTCTATTCTTATGTCTTCAGGTTCACTAATGTTTTATTCTGCAATGTATAATCTGCCATTAATATCATCCAGTAAGCTTTTCATCTCACAAATTTTAATTTTCCTCGCTAGAAGTTTCATTTTTCCTTTTTCCCCCATTTCCATATCTCTAACTTTTTGAAACTATACAATTCAGTTATGATAACTCTTTTTAATGTCTTTGCCTGCTAATTTAACATATTTATAAGTTCTCATTTGGCATTAATTTGCTGATTTATCTCTTCATTATGGCTCAAATTTTCCTATTTCTTACTGCATGGTGGTAATTTTTTACTGGCTGTCAGCCATTCTAAATTTTACCTTAATGGGTGTTGTCTATGTTTGTATTCCCATAAATTTTCTTGAGCTTTGTTGTGAGACACAGTTAAGTTACTTGGAAATGGTTTGATCTTTTAAGGACTTGCTTTTAAGATATTTTAACAAGAAATGAAATCCAGGGCTAATTATTCCCCATTACTAAGGTAAAACATTATGTGTACTTTACCCAGTGCCACGTGAATCTTTGAGATTTCCAGTCGGACTAATAAAACAGTATTCCTATTCCTGTTTGAGTGCTATCTACTCAATTAAAAACCTCTAATTCTTCAGACTGTTCCTTCTTTGGCCTGGAGCAGTTTCCTCACATGTAAGCCCTACTCAGTAATCAGCTGAGTACTTTCCTCTCTAGTCCCCTGTTCTGTGAACTCTATCCAGCATGGTCCGCCTACACTTTGAGCTTTATTTCCTCCACTCAGAAAGTCCTCTAGGTTTTGTCTGAGTGACCCCTCTTTGATCCATGCCTGGAAATTCTCTCTAGACAGTAAGCTTGGGTAACTGTAGAGCACATGTGTTCCACCTATACCTCAGGGAACACTCTCCTTCAATACTTAATATCCAGGATATTGCATACCATTTTTTCACAGACTTTGTTCATGTTTTTGATCAAGTTGTTTCCACTCCCCAACTGGAAGAGTAAATCTATCACGAGTATCAAATCATGACCGTAATCAGAGTGTGGTTATTTAAATTTAAATTAATTAAAATTAAATAATATTAAAATTTTTTTCCTCATTCACCCTAGTCATATCTCAAGTAATCAAAAGCCATATGCAGTAGTGGATACCATAACAGACAGAACAGATATAGATCATTCTCATCACTGCAAAAAGTTCTATTGGACATCTCTAGTGAATGACATTTTCACTGTGTATTACAGCAATATTTTAGCACTTGACATATTTTAACTTTAGCTGCGAAGTATACATCTGCACATATATATACTTTACACTTTCATGTGTAAATGACACAAAAAATTAATGATCATATCATTTAATTTGTTCACTTGTAGAAACAATATAATACTACCTATTACATATGCCATAAGGATTTATATATGATGTAACATACATAAAGCCTAATAGTGTGACTAGCACATCATAGATGCTCAATACATGGTAACTTTTAACTTAAAAAATTTTCTCTATAATTCATTATCACTTCACAGCCATGGGGCAATATACTTCAGCAGGATAAGTAATTCTGAAACTGCTGTTTTCACTTTTTTTTAAATAGTTTTAAATTCAAAAAATAATATCAGTCATACTAAAACATGGATGAACCTCAAATACATTATGCTAAGTGAAAGAGGCCAATCACAAAGACCAATTATGTATGATATTCTTAATATAAAATTCCAGAACAGGCAAGTCCACCTACAGAAAGTAGAAGAGTGGTGGCCTAGAGTTGGAGGAGTAAGGGGTGATGGAGAAGAACTACTAAGGGATGATGAGGAAGGACTGCTAATAGGTACAAGAATTCTTTGGGGGGCAATGAAAAGGTTTTAAAATTAGATTGCAGGGTTGGATGCCACACAACTCAGTAAATATTTGAAAAACCCGTGAAACTGATATATTAAACTGGTAAATCTTCTAGCATATAAACTACACCTCAAAAAAGCTGTTAAACTGATACAAAAAAAGTAATGCATGTACATGATAAAAACAAAAATTCAAACAGAATAACAAATAACAATGAAAAGAAAGTTCCCTTCTAAGACTTTTGGACTTTTATAGAATTTTGTATGAGTATGTACATACCTTTGTACGTAGACACATATCAAATAAAGACATTGTCTTAAAGACATATACTTTTCAATTTTATATACACAAAGCATACACATATATGGATATGCTAAAGTTTATTTAAAGCCTCCTATGAATCCTTAGAGTGGATGCAATAAACATTTCTAAATACCAAAGTATACTTTGTAAACATCTCTGGAGGTGAATTCTTGTCAAAGGACAAGTACATTTTTAATTTTGACAAATATTGCCAAATCGACCTCCAAAGAAAACTATACCAATATATACTCCCCACAACCGCATATGAAAGTAGCTATTTCCTTACACTAGTTATTTTCCTATGCCCACAAAAACTGTGTTTTATCAAACTGTTTTATCCTTGCCAGTCTGATGGGTGAAAGAAATATTATTTCATATTATAGTTACATCCCTCTTATTAGTAAGCTGAGCCTCCCAGGTTTATAATCCTTGTTTGTTTTTTTGGTTGGTTGGGTGGTTGGTTAAACTACTTTTTCATATGCTTTATTTTTGGTTGGGTTAATGGCCTTTTAGAAACCATTTTGTTTTTTGAAACTGAATATATTTATATGAAAACATGGAATTTTATTATTATCAACAAAAATACGGGTGGTTAAATAAAAGCAATCACATAAAAGAAACGTCAAAATGTATTAAGCCAATATAACATGAGGGTACAGAAAGTATAACAAATAATGTGCAAATAAAGTTCATTCAGCTGGAAAATAGTGTTTTCTCTCTGCAAAGACTTTGTAGGAAATGACAGATTTACAATATATTGTTTCCTGTTATAGGTCTTATAAAACTTTCAAGAAAAACTGTACTATTCTGTCATCACAATGTCATGTAGAATTACATGAAAACTATGCCTCACAAGCAGTAGCAAAGAAACAAAACCACAATATAGGAAGTCCTTAAAATAATCAGAAATATCAAAAATGTGAACATGACTGAAAGTAAACACAGCCTGTTAAAGAAGCTGTTTTTACTATTTAAGCCTGAAAGTGGTTAAAACATATATCCATTTTAAATTCTACTAGAGAACTGAACACATGGTACATTTACCTATTTCCTACCACAGAACTCTTCTGCTTTTCATTAGTGTATTTGATTATTTGATTTTTGCACCTGATCACAGTGCCTGTGGCCATTCCTTCTTGAGTATCTCCAAAGACATTGGTGCTTAGTGAGTAGTGAACCTAGCTAGCCTTCACTATTCACCAAGCTCATCTCCCCCCATATTCATTAAGATCCTCTTCCTTCCATGACTCAAATAAATACTGACACTCATTGCTCTTCTTCTTGCGCCATCTGTACTTCATTCATATTTTAGCCATGTTTCTACCTATCGATTCAACAAAAATTAATCCAGTGTCATGTGTTTCTAATATTTTATAACTCTGCAACTTGAAAGGAGACAGATGTAGAAAGGTAAGCTCCAGATTCAGAAGCCTTCATGATCTTGAATAAAACAGAAAAGACAAGGAACCACAAGTTCTCACCCTCCTTCATTTATTTACTCAATATCTGCTATAGTCCCAGCACACTAGGGGAAAATAACTACCTAATACTTGATTCTTGTTGCTCTGAAGAACATAGTTTGGTGGAAATGCAGGCATATTAACAGATCATTCCAATAGAATACAATAGGATAGAAGTATTTATACTTCTATCCTATAGGTGGCACTCACCAAAACATCTGATTAGATTGTTATTTTAATTATTTAATATATTTAAGCAATGGTTTTGGTGTTGTTTGTATACTTTCTTTATATCTCTTACTTACTTAGAACACAAAGTCCCAGACGGCAGAGTCTTTATATAACCACATACGTAGATACATTATTGATAATAAGAGTTTTTATAACGTTAGTTTCTATTTAAAGAAACCATCTGTCAAGAAACTAAACAGTATTCCCATTCATATACTTTTTTAAAAGAATGAACTTTAGACTCTGCTAAGCATCTTCAACTTTTCTGAAAACAGACTATTGCATGGTCTCTTTGTGAATACAGCTCTTACTGAACAAGTAAGTATTATTATAATTTACAATGTGTGTTCAAAGTCAAAATATATGCAACCTATCATTATTATAATATTTATTTGTCATATATGTAATTTTAAGCAACACTATCCTAAAGTTAAATAGCTATGTATTGCTATATAACAAATTTTTTAAATCATTGTTTAATTAAAATCTCCCATAATATAGAGTCCATTTTTTTAATTAGTTCATTTGTTTTGGATTAGCAGCTTTACCTAATTTTTTTTTTATGTTTCTATTACTTAATAAAACAAATACAGGGAAAGCATAAAAACCTTAAAGAGAATTTGGCGCCAAAAATGCCAGACTAGAAGTAAGAAAGAAGTCTTGGGTCTCCAGGTTAAGACTGTAAACTTGATGAAATCACTGTTATTCTTTAAACCTTAATTTTTCATCCATAAAAAGAAGTTACATTAATCTCCAGGATACTTCAGAACTTCAAAGTTCTATCATTCCATAAGTCAATTTTTTTCAGTGTACAACAAACATTTCAATGCATACTGTAACTAATATATAATATTATAATAATATAGAACAAGCCAAGTCTCAGAATGTATGTATACACCAAGAAAATAAAATTACTTTCACTGAACTGAGTGTGGGAACTCACAGTAAATATGCCAGAAACTTAGGCCTAGACTCTTACTTGCACTGTCCGCCATTGTGTTTTTTTTGTTTCTGTTTTTGTTTTTTTGAAATGGAGTCTCACTCTATTGCCCAGGCTGGAGTACACTGGGGCAATCTCAGCTCACTGCAACAACCTCCGCCTCCCAAGTTCAAGTGATTCTCATGCCTCAGCCTCTCTAGTAGCTGGGATTATATGCAAGGGCCACCACACCCAGCTAATTTTTGTATTTTTAGTAGAGACAGGGTTTCACCATGTTGGCCAGGCAGGCTGGTCTCAAACCTCTGATCTCAGGTGATCCACCTGCCTCGGACTCCAAAAGTGCTGGGATTACAGGCATGAACTACCACGCCCAGGCAACCATTCTTGATTTGTACCTTCAAGGTCACTAAACAGAGTCTGGCAACACATTAACCTTTAAATATTCCATTTGTAGAAGCAGATATGTTAGAGTGGCTGGGTGAAGTACAGCCTACCTGCTATCCTGTCCTTTTATAGTAAGTAGATTAGTTGTAGTTGCATCTTGTCTTCTGTAAAAATGGGACAATTTAAAGTAAAGTTTTCAATATTCAGTAAGTAATATTATCTACATCCTAGAAGTTAGAGTACTTATTACAACAAAATTCTAATTCTGCTGACAGATTTTTAAAAATAAGCAGTTTAAAACAACTTGCTACTTGAAAGATTACAGATAGAGATTTATACATGGAAAAATCCAGCCTTTATTTAAAATATAAAAGAAAATTCAATGGTCAAATGACAATCAAGACAAGAAATCATTCATGAAACAGAATACTAATTCAAGTATACTCTCAGAGCTGGGACTATAAAAGCCAATTAGACATCATCATCAAACACCCAAAACATTTTATTCACATCTCTATTTACCATGTAAAGGAAATGCAGTTTATTGGAAGTAAAGGTTAGCTAATGACTTAGGTTTAAAATTTACCAAGACATTCAGCTACATCTTTTCTTTCCCACACCGTTCCTCTATTTTATGGTCAATTAATTGGTCATTATCATTAAAAATGCAATTCAAAATAAACAAGAAAAGAATTAACGTGGACAGGAAGAGTGAGGAACTAAAAGGAGCCATGGGAGAATTTAAAGATGGATAGTTAGTGAAGGTAAATTTCTTTTTAAAGTAACCAATGAACATGGAGAAAAAGAAAAGAGGAGGAATAAAACAATATTCGTAATAATAAACTATTTATTAATGCTGCCAGGCACTAGACAAGTTTTTACCATTCCTACTTTAAAGATGAGGCAATTGGACTCAAAAGTTAGGGTACTCACATAAAATCATAGAATATTTAAGTAGCTGAACTAAGACTCAAAGCCAGGACTGTCTGACTTCAAACTGAAGCTTTCAATTATACCCCTCTGCCTCTAAAAAGTACTTTATTCTTAATAATGTTGGTTTAGTGACTACTGTGCTTCTAAGGTAGGAGTAATCCCCCTAATGCTTCCAAAGGTAAAAAGAAATTTGCCTTCACTAACTATCCATCTTTAAACTCTCCCATGGCTCCTTTTAGTTCCTCACTCTTCCTGTCCACATTAATTCTTTTGTTTATTTTGAATTGCATTTTTAATGATAATGACTTTTTTTTTTTTTTTACAAGATGTGTCTGTCCTTTTAAAAAAGGGAGCAAGGAGAACTCAGAGTTCAGTATAATAATAATAATAATTATACAGCAACAACATCATAAATTGCAGATGTTATTGAATGGTCACCATATGTTACATGTTATATGAAGTCCTTAACATACACTGTTTTATGTAATGCTCAAAACACCCCTGCGATATAGGGATCATTACCCCTACTTCACAGATAAGATTTAGAGAGACATAGATAGGCGATTGAGCCAGGTTTTGAAACCAGGTAAGATTCCAAAGCCCATGAGCTGTCATGGATTTCTCTCAAGTACTTTTAAAAATCCCATTAAAGATTTACAGCGTTTACAAGTTTCATTCAATTTAATTATGAAACATCTACTATTTTCATGTATAGCAGATGAAACAGTAAGTTAAAATATAGTCTGTGTTAAGAAGCTCGTTATCTATATAATGAATGAGATTTAAGAAAAGGTGACAGGAAAATTCCATAATCCTTATTTATTCTAGTGAAGAACAGCAGATGTAAGAAGCATAATTTTTAAATTTCCAAAATAAATAATCTAAATATTACAAACAAAAACTAAAACCTCACTTGTTTACATATACAGTAAGATGAGAGGATAAATTACATGAGTAAGCTTTTCAATGTGTTTATATAAACTTATAAGAGATCATTCTTTATCCTAATGCTGCCAAATATGTTACTTTTTCAAATTCAGAAAAAAAAACAACTCACGTGTCATTCAGCATATGGAGAAGGAGGAGAAGAAAGGTGCTATATGAACTCAGGGCAAAGTTACAGCTGAAAAAATATTTTGTTTTCAGTAGGGCAAAGTAGACAGGTCATCTATGTGAAGCTTGCTTGTTATAAATGAACAATTTGTAGTAAGTTCATTATTTTCATCCAAAGGGTGGTATTCCCATTAACCTCAAGTAAGAATAAGAACCAGGCTTAAGGTGATATTATGTTTTTCCTTCTGAGACATTAAAAAAAAAAAATAAGAGCTTCTAGATTACTTTAGAAAGGTCACAGCAAGGCCACATAACAAACAGCACATACCAATATGGCAATTCAGGTTTCCGTCATTTGACAAAAGCTAAGAAAGATCACCAGAATGAAGATTATTGTTCACTAAGGTGGCCAATAAGATAGCACTCACTCACTACTTCACTAAACTACAAGGTTTTGTGGACAAAAGGCCAACAGCAGCCCTGTAGCTGAGTTCCATATTTTTTTAAGTGTATATTGATAGCCAATTTAATCCCAATACATAATTCAAGAAAAAGCACCCATCAACAACAAGTAGGACATATAATCTCTTTACTTGTTTAAATTACAGCACATGAGTACATTACTCATATATTAGTATAATAGAGTAACACTTAGTTCTCCCAAATAGTGTGTCCTGTTGCCCAACCTCAAGCCATCTACCAGTTCCCTGGGCGTATGGTCATTCCAAAATTCATTTGAGAAAATCCTTCCTTAATTAGGCATGATATTGCTCCTATCTGGTTTGGTTTGGACCTATCCAGCTGCAGATTCCTCTTTTCATACTCAGTTCCCATTATCATTTCAGTCAGAAAAGGTCCTGAACTAATAATGTTTTGGGTTTTTCTTTTTCCTTCCTTCCTTCCTTCCTTCCTTCCTTCCTTCCTTCCTTCCTTCCTTCCTTCCTTCCTCTCTCTCTCTCTCTCTTTCTTTCTTTTTTAGACAGAGTCTTGCTCTCTTACCCAGGCTGGAGTGCAGTGGTGTGATTTCGGCTCACTGCAACCTCCGCCTCCCAGGTTCAAGCGATTCTCCTGCTTCAGCCTCCAGAGTGGCTGGAATCACAGGCATGCACAACCACACCCAGCTAATTTTGTGTGTGTGTGTGTGTCTTTTTAGTAGAGACAGTGTTTCACCATGTTGGCCAGGCTGGTCTCGAACTCCTGACCTCAGGTGATCCGCCCACTCCCAGCCTTTTTGGGGTTTTTTCTAATGAGGTTAAATGAAGACTTAAAGTGCAATGAGTGTATGCACTTAAATTCTGAATCAGATGAACTGTAGAAGTGCTTTTCAGGCCGGGTGCGGTGGCTCACGCCTGTAATCCCAGCACTTTGGGAGACCAAAGCAGGCGGATCACAAGGTAAGGAGATGGAGACCATCCTGGCTAACACGGTGAAACCCCATCTCTAATAAAAATGCAAAAAAATTAGCTGGGCATGGTGGCTGGCGCCTGTAGTCACAGCTACTCAGGAGGCTGAGGCAGGAGAATAGCATGAACCCGGGAGGCAGAGCTTGCAGTGAGCCGAGATCGCGCTACTGCACTCCAGCCTGGGCGACAGAGAGAGACTCCATCTCAGAAAAAAAAAAAAAAAAAAAGTGCTTTTCAACTCCATTTACTGCAGAATATAGACTTCTCAATTATATCTTTCCAAATTAATCTACATACAAGATTTTTTTCCTTTCAAGCTTCCTATGCTTATTATAGCACGGAAACAATTGACCACAACCTGTCAATTGTGTTGTGTAACCTTAAGAAACTTCATTTTCTGTGCTTTTCTCCCCCTCTCCAATTAGCATGACAAACTCAGCAATCCAGTCTATCACTACAAGATGTAATGATATTGAATAGAGTTTTGCAAAATACTTACAAAAGTATTTTAACAGTTTATAGATTAGAGAGTGATATAACAATAAACAACAGTGATTTTTTTTTTTTTTTTTTTTTGAGACAGTTTCGCTCTTATTGCCCAGGCTGGAGTGCAATGAATGGCATGATCTCAGCTCACTGCAACCTTCCACCTCCTGGGTTCATGCCATTTTCCTGCCCCAGCCTCCCGAGTAGCTGGGACTAGAGGCGCCTGCCACCACACCCAGCTATTTTTTGTATTTTTAGTAGAGACAGGGTTTCACTATGTTGGTCTGGCTGGTCTCGAACTCCTGACCTCAGGTGATCCGCCTGCCTCAGCCTCCCAAAGTGCTGGGATAACAGGCGTCGGCCACCACGCTCGGCCCAGTAATTTTTTTTTTTTTGGAGATGGAGTCTTGCTCTGTCACGCAGGCTGGAGTGCAGTGGCGCGATCTCGGCTCACTGCAAGCTCCATCCCCCCGGGTTCACGCCATTCTCCTACCTCAGCCTCCCGAGTAGCTGGGACTACAGGCGCCAGCCACCACGCCCAGCTAATTTTTTTTGCAGTTTTAGTAGAGACGGGGTTTCACCGTGTTAGCCAGGATGGTCTCGATCTCCTGACCTCGTGATCTGCCTGCCTCGGCCTCCCAAAGTGCTGGGATTACAGGCGTGAGCCACCACGCCCAGACCAGCAATTTTTTTTTTTTTTTTTTTTTTTTTTTGAGACAGAGTCTGGCTCTCCCCCAGGCCGGACTGCAGTGGCGCTATCTTGGCTCACTGCAAGCTCCAGTCCCCCCCAGGGGTTCACGCTGTTCTCCTGCCTCAGCCTCCTGAGTAGCTGGGATTACAGGCACCCACCACCACGGCTGGCTAATTTTTTGTATTTTTAGTAGAGACGGGGTTTCACCGTATTAGCCAAGATGGTCTCGATCTCGTGACCTCGTGATCCACCCGCCTTGGCCTCCCAGAGTGCTGGGATTACAGGTGTAAGCCACTGTGCCCAGCCCCGGCCCACTAATATGTTTAAAAATTCAGCCAACTTTGTTCAATATTCAGTGAGTCTAGAGCAATTAGTAAAAACTTAAATGCTGAGCTAGCTTTGTTTCAACAGTAAAAATGATTTTGAGAATAAACATAGGGATGAAAATCTAGTGAAACTGTAAAATCACATTTATCTAGGATCAGCTCTTAGTTATGAATTCCAAAGTGATAGAAGAAAGAAATTTACAGACCAGACGTTAGCTCTATCATGGAAATCTCTCTTTTATTTTGTATTCTAGTTGCATGTGGTTAAGATCTTATACAAAATTTGTGTGCAGAGAGCGTCAAGAATGAATCTGGTCCATATGACCTAAAATGCAACAGGCAATCAGTGTCTGTCTAAAGGCAAAACCATAATTTTAGGAATTAAAATCTGGAAATGTTTATACAAACTTTAACCCCTAAAATAACATTACTCTTACAACAACGGTGTCAATATTTAGCATGTATGTATAAATAAATAGGTTTACATTCACAATTCCCTTTTGGAATCCTCTTACCAAAGGAAGTACTCACTGAGCTTTCTAAATAAACCCAAAATAATATACTATAAAAATCTGAGTCTAGTCTCCACTTTAGCTGGTTTTTTCATAATGCCTGCATCTAAGGATACTAACAGGTTTCAGAATGAAGAATGCAGTCCTCATATGGTATTTTAGCCCCTCAATTAGGTTCACAACCTGACAATCATCAATTCCAGTAGAAATTGCCACAAAAAGAAAAACTAGTTTTGGTTTTTCTTCTCAATCTTTTTTCTCCAGAAGATGTCATTAAAAGGCATGAGAAGAATTGAACAAATTACCTTAAACTTTATAACAGCATTCTTAATGTTTCCAGTCTTTTTTTAGTAGCAATAGCATAGCAACGAGGTTTAGCTTACTTCTCCTGTTTTATTTTGTGAATACATGCACATTAATTTTTATTTTAAAATAGCAGTAACATGGATGTATATTTATTCTAAGTGTTATTCCAACGAACTACCTTGAAAATGCAGGTTATTAAACATATAGACATACTGGACATAGATTTCATGGTTAAGATTTTTAAAAATTCTTTTTCATCACTCATATAAGTTATAGGCATATCTCTTATCCAACTCAGATTTTTTAAGTGTCTACTTTTAAAAATATCTTACAGGTTAGAAAGAAAGCTAGAGCCTTCTCAAAATAAAATTCTATACACTAAAACATGTACAACATTCTCTCTGGGATATTTCTAAAACACGATGTCTAAATACCATTGCTGTCTCCACCCACAAAGTTAGAATGAGATGAACAAGCAGTATCCTGGCAGAGTAGAACAACTCCATATTGTCATGCCAGGAAGATCTGGAGTGAAACAGGGTAACAACCTCAAAAACTAAGTTATCACAATATCCAAAGCACTTTGAAAGTGATATGACCTGGCCTTCTCAGTCTTCAAAATTTAATTAGTAACAATAAGCCAGACTAATTTAGGATGGAAGCTACAAATCCTGAAGAGTATTTCTAAATGTACTCTTTTTAGTGTGTTAAATATAGGACTTGGCAAAAATGAGGTATGTTTATATATGTTAGCCAAAATCTTCACAGGGAAATTATGTCTTTAATAACAAATAGTTTGATTAATATTTTAACAGAAAATGCCCTAAGGAAAGCAGGTGGTTCCTGGTATACAATATCTCAGTGTCTGAGCTATCCTAAGCACACATTCCTTCATCTTAATCAACTTAGGAGCCAAATTATAAACCGGCATTTGTGGAGCATGATTTCATTTTTATATAAAGGAAAGTGGGTAAAATGACCAGTTGTTAATGAAAACTAAACATTAAAGTATAGCTAATTACTCTGCTTCAAAAATTTCATGAGAACCTAGACCTTTACATGCTTTTTTATTGAGACCTATCTGAGCAAAAATAAATTCTCCAATTTTATACACTCAATACTTAGTAGTGAGTACAGCATGAATGACTAGAAGAAAAGTTTGCATATTATCTATAATAATACAGTGACATGAATTTCACTTTGGATTGTTATGACACTAAACTACAAAACACATCAGAGCAGTTTACTTATGCCAACTAAGTTTCAACAGAAAACTATTGTCTGATTATTTCATGTAAAACTTATGGTCAGTTACCTCATGTTATAAAACTGATTGTGTCCCCCAAAAATTCATATGTTAAAGCCCTAATCCCCAATGCACCTGTATTTGAAGAGAGGGCTGATAGGAAAGTAACTCAGGTTAAATGAGGTCTTAAGGGTTGGGCCCTAATCCAATAAGATTGGTGTCTGTATAAGAAGGGGAAGCAACACCAGAGAAAGCTCCCACTTACTCACATGCTTGCTCCTTGCTCGCTCTTGCGCTCTCGCTCTCTCACTCCCTCTGGCTGTCTCCTCCCGGCCCCGCCGCCACCCCCTGACCACATGCACGGAGGAAAGCCCATGTAAGGAAATACCAAGAAGGCTGCTGTCCATAAGCCAAGAAAAGAGGTCTCACCAGAAACCAACCCTGACAGCACCTTGATCTTAGACTTGTAGCCTCCAGAACTTTGAGAAAACAAATTTCTATTGAATAAGCCATCTACTCTGTAGTATTTTGTTACGGTAGCCCTGGTAGATTAATAATACAACCTCCAAAATTTAGGTGATTTCTACCCAGATGATTGTAGACCATTCTTAGTATTGATAATTTCCAGTACTCAAACTGCTTCTATTGAAATTCTAATCTACCTCTGAGTTGTTAGCTCTAATTAGCTACATATAAATGCATGTAAATATTTCTAATGTTTTAATTTTACTTAAATAATTTTGAATAGATATTAGACAAGAATCGCATTGTCTTGCTTTAATAAAGTATGCATATATGTTTTATGTGAATGACAACTTGTAAATTTTACAGCACATTTTTTTGAGACAGAGTCTCACTCTGTCACCTAGGCTGGAGTGCAGTGGCGTGATCAGAGCTCACTGCAACCTCTGCCTACCGGGTTCAAGTGATTCTCCTGCCTCAGCCTCCTGAATAGCTGGGATTACAGGTGTGCATCACCATGCCTGGCTAATTTTTGTATTTTCAGTAGAGACGGGGTTTCACCATGTTGGCCAGGCTGGTCTCGAACTCCTGACCTCAAGTGATCCACCTGCCTCAGCCTCCTAAAGTGCTGGGATTACAGGCATGAGCCACCGCACCCAGCCTACAGCACATTTTTATAGCCCTGTGAGTTGACAGCTTGGAATCATGAATGGCTCCAGCAGGATTACCATGAATCACTGGGAGAGAAAAAGGGATTTAGGCATTATCATCATAAGGAAAAAGTACTAAAGCAATATCAGCTGGTATATTCATTTTTCAGATTATCTAGGTAACAGATAGTAGATGTTAAAGAAATAGGGCACAAGGGAGCTAAGCCTGATGAGACCAAGAATCATTAGTGAGGATAGGTCTAGGGGGGTGGTACACAGCATGAGGGCAACGGAAGTGATGATGTTACAAATATAGCAAGAATTTGTTCAAAGTAAGTGTTTCCTACTTCATACCTTTGCCAAAGGCCAGTATTAGCTGGCCTAATAACTTCAGGCCCAGATAAGTTTTAAAGATCAAATGGCCCACTTCTAAGTTAAATCCCTAGAGTTTTTTAACACTGACACTAGTGAGATTTGGGGGTGGATAAATTCTTTGTTGTCTGGGTGGGGCTCATGGCAAGGAAGAAGGGCTGTCTTGTATTATAGGATGTCTAGTAGCATCGCTGGCCTCTACCTAGACAGCACCCCTCTGCCATCCCCACCAATGATGACAATTAAAAATGCCTCCAAACATAGCCAAATGTCTTCAGGAAGATGTACAAAACTGCCCCCAGTTGGATTTACTGCCCTAGAAGAAGCTTAGAGACTTGGAACACTCATACAATCTTAAGCACTGAAAAAGGCCTGAGAACGATCTAATCCACCCTCTTCTCTGTGACATGAATCCCCTCTGCAATGATCCTAAAAGATCACTGTCTAGCTTTTGCTTAAACATCTCCTAGAATAGGAAATTCTCAACTTTACCAGGCAACCAAATCCACCACCCCAACCTTCTTTTTTCTTTTTTGAGACAGAGTTTCACTCTTGTTGCCCAGGCTGGAGTGCAACGGCACGATCTCGACTCAAGCAACCTCCACCTCCCTGGTTCAAGCGATTCTCCTGTCTCAGGCTCCCGAGTAGCTGGGATTACAGGCATGCATTGCCACGCCCAACTAATTTTGCATATTTAGCAGAGACCGGGTTTCTCTGTGTTGGTAAGGCTGATCTTGAACTCCCAACCTCAGGTGATCTGCCACCTCAGCCTCCCAAAGTGCTGAGATTACAGGCATGAGCCACCGCGCCCAGCCCCAAATCCCTCTTTAGAACAGTTCTATTTGAAATCCATTTTTGGTCAGTTCTCATTATTGTACTGAAATTTGCCTTTCTCTAAATTATATTCATAATTCCTAGATTTATAAAAAACTGATCATTTTTCCACAAACCCAGCCCTTCAAAACTTCTACACCTTCTTTGTAGGTCAAGAGAACTACAAGAGACACACAAACAACATCAATTAACATTCTGTATACCTAATGGTCAAGGAGTCGCCCAAGGCATCCATGGGATATAGAGAAATTGGCCTACCTCCCAGTTCCAAATGAGCTCAGCCCTGGATCACATATGCATTTATAGCAATATTTATAAACACTTTAATATTTAAACTTTTATATTCTCAAAAACATACCCTCTTATTTATTACATTTTTCTTTTCAAATTATTTTCCTTTCATTTAAACAGGCAATTTCTGACAAAGATTAAGTTGTCAATTTTTAAAAAGATCTATTCCCTCATTGTTGGACCAAATGATATGCCTCCAACAATATACTCAGAGCCTTTTTATTATGCTATTTTATTACATACACTACTTACTTAGATGTAAATAAGCCCTTAATTTTGTATAATTTTACTTTTTGTGTAATTGATGCTCTAAATTTTGGATTGCTGTGTTCTAGAATGTGTTTTTAAAGCACCATTTTAAAGTAATTGATAAAATCAAAGCATTTAAATCCCTCATTTGGAAAATATATTTTAGAAATGACTTAAGGCAAATATATTTTTATAAAACCTTAAAGTGCTTATGGTTTAACTGTATAATTAACATCACATATCCAAAACTCAGCCAACAAGTCCAATTATCTAAATAGTAGTTTTAAAGTTTTGTTTTTTAAGCAAAGAAACTCTTTGCTCAAACAAAACCAGACCTACAAAAACTTTTAGTAAAACAAATGAATGCAGAAATGCTCTGCCTGAGGTAGGGTAAGGTACCCTTAAGTCCTGATTTGCCTCTCATACTGTGTTACATAGTAGTTCCTGGTAGGCTCTGCAAAACTCTGGGAATACATGAAGAATATCTTGGAAAACACTATGTCAACACATAGTCAAACAATAGAGTAGAGTAAGCCACTGTACTCTCTCCCCTGCACTCGCTCCTCAAAAGAAAAAAAAAAAAAAGGGTTCAGAGGCAGAAGAGAGAAATTCACACCCACCATGCACTTAACTTGTAGTAGAATATCTTAGGTCCACTCTCAAGGTAAGTCTGTTCTTACTTTACATATCATTTTGGCAATACAAGCTAAGGGATTTTCAAAAAGACTGTAGTCCCCCCTTATCCGCAGGGGATCCATTCCAAGACCCCCAGTGGATGTCTGAAACTGCTTATAATACCAAACCCTATATACACTATGTTTCTTCCTATACGTACATACCTGTGATAAAGTTTAATTTATAAATTAGGAACAGTAAGAAATTACCACAATAATAAAAAATAGAACAGTTACAATATATTATAATAAAAGTTCCATGAATGGTCTCTCTCTCTTTCTCTTTCTCTCTCATCTTCTTGTACAGTACCACAGGTAACTAAAACCAGGAAAAGCAAAACCATTGACACAATGGTTAAGAGGAGGCTATTAGATAGCAGGAAATTCAGCATAGAAGGGAGAGGGAAAAGAGGAGATACTAGATGGAAACATATAAATAACAATGAAGTTATAGTTGAAAGCAAAGGAAAAGTAAAGCATCAATAAGAATGATATACTGTTTACAAAGTTGGCCACAACAATTTCTCCCATCCCTGTATGCATACTTCCCTTGCCATTTGACTTGCTGTTCCACTCCTAGAGACAGAAATAGAGAGGTAAGTTCCCCATCCTTCCTGGGTTAGCCCTTATCACTGACTTTGACCAACAGAATATGGCAAAAGTAACTCTGTGTAACTTCCAAGTCCAGTGCCTCACTTTCCTCTCTTAGAACCTTGAAGGCATTACATAAATCTGAACTAGCCAACTTGAGGATGAGAGGCAACAATGACAGAGAAGCCGATGACCAACTTAACATATGACACCATGTTAAGACCATGCAGCCCCAGTCAAGCTCCCAAACGACTATAGCTGCATGACTAATCCCAAGAGATACCAGCAGAAGAGCTGTCCAGCTAAGCCCTGACCAAATTGCTGACTCACAGAACCCTAAGCAAATAAAACTGTTGCTGTTTTAAAGCCAGTAAGTTTTGGGGTAGTTCATTATATGTTAATAGATAATAAATAACTGAAACTCAAAATTAGTAGTTACCTGGAAATCACTTATGGTAGAACAAAGAACCCTGTCCAATGCAGTAGGTCCTAACTGTGTAAATATTATTGTATTATAAAGTATTTCACATTAGTAATAGTTAATAATAAATGATACAAGTTGTTTAATATGTTCTAAATAAGAAAAAGAAATATGTGACACCTTCTGTAAACAATTTAATATAATTAAATATATTTTAAAGAATCCCAAGCTCATAGAAAACTTGGATTTCTGCATTACCAAATAACAAATTCGATTGATCTTAAACATTCAATACAATCAATAAAATTCTTTAGCACTCATACTTCATTAACTATTCCATCAGTGTTAAATAAAATAGAAGGTCAATTATGGATATATAAACTCTAGAATATATTTTACAATGACCTAATAATATGCATACTTTGGCTGCTAACACATCTTAACTCTATACTTTATTAAGAACTTTGGCTGAAAAAGATCTTGTAACTAATCAGTCATTATAGCAAAAACTCTACCTAAGTCAACCATAGTTTCAGTTTTTCCTTCCCATAACATTCTGTAGTGATGTAATATAGGGGGAAAAAGCTTTAAATATTCAGAATAAAACCACTTAACTAAGCAAACACTGTAATTATTAGTTTATATATATTTTGCCTCATAACCTGGTGCTGTAGCCAACAGAAAATATAAAAAAAAAAAATGTTATAGTCTGGTCTACATAGGTAAGATGTTTTTCTTAAAGGAAATTCTCATTCACCTGATAATCTAAACCACAGCCTAAAAGGATGTAACTTCCCAATACAGGTCTTCTGTTAATAAAATGTTAGCATGCCTACAACTAATCCTACCATTCACTTCTCTTGTTCACCAGAAAAACTGTACTGCGCTGCTATAATAGTAAAGACTGAGTACATGGAAGTTTGAAAAAAGGCTGCTTTGCACTGGCAAGGTACCAGGAGAGGATCACCTGCTGGTCCTATAAGACCCTAGAAGTATTACATTACCTTGAGCATTCACCCCATTCTAGAACAGGGATCTCTTCTTATTTTTATTATTATTTTTTAGAACATGGATCTCATCCTTTTGTGGTCTCAGAGCACTTTGGAATTAAAGAATTAAGACTCAGAAAAACACTAAAGTCAGCAATGATTATAACAACTACTACTACCATACCACCATAGAGTAATATCTCACAGTACCCATAAAAAGATCCATTTTCAATCAAACAGTCTAAGTATCTAAAACTCTTTTTCATATATCACATCACTGTGGAATGTTAAAGGAAGCAAAGGCTGAAGTTATGGTTCACTTATATATATACTTTTACTGCTAAACTGAACAGTTATTATTTTTTTCAGTCTACATTGAGAACAGGATAATGGATATGTTAGTACCAAATTGTGCATCTTTACTAGGTCATTAAGAAGTATGTTCTAGGTTCTAATATGTCCACAATTGACCTTCTATTCAACACTGATTGAATATTTAGTTTATTCACTCATTCACTGTATAAGAATTAACTGAACAACTACTACCATTCTGGAGATTCAGTAGAGAACAAAACAGAAACTGCCTACTAATATGGAAGAACGAAACAGAAACTACCTACTAATATGGAAGAACAAAACAGAAACCACCTACTAATACGGAAGAACAAAATAGAAACTACCTACTAACATGGAAGCTTGAAAATTAATCTTCTGCAGATGATCTCTGAGTGTAAGTAGATGCTGCTCTAATTGTGCTCCCTCACTGACTCTAGAAGCAAATGGTCTTTATTTGATGCTGACTTCTCATTATGCTCTAGGTACGCTAGGTCATTTTTTATGACTTATTCAGCTTGATATTCTGCTACACACTGCCAAAACAAAATCGTATAGTTGCAGTAGTAATAGAAGTTACATTTATTAAAATTTTGTGGTACATCTTCCACAGGACACTGGTAGAGAAGCATCAGTTTGGCTCTTAGCAGGCAAAGAAACCTGATTTCTTAACACACACAGAGACCATTTTATAAACACTTAATTACACTAAGCTATGAGAAACAGATCCAGCAGAAATGTAATTTATAAATTTTTGCTATAAAATTTAACTGCCAAAGGGCTGTACGTTCTCAGAATCTTATCAATGAATACTCTCTTTGGAATGTAAGCTCCATAAGAACCCAGATTATAATCACAAGATTTATTTGTGAACATGAGACCAGAGAAAGACGAGTTAAAGTTTGACTATTACGTAGTGATGTCAAACTAAGAAAACCAATCATTTCTATTAGTAATTACTAATTTGTAAATAGACAGTAATTTCTATAAATTTGTAGATTAATTTTTATTAAATCAGTAAAAATATACCCATTCTTAGACAATCTTTGTATTCTTTTTTTTTTTTTTTTTCAAAATTGGGTCTCACTCTGTCACCCATGTTGCAGTGCAGTGGTATGATCTCAGCTCACTGCAACCTCCGCTTCTCAGGCTCAAGCGATTCTCTCACTTCAGCCTCTTGAGTAGCTGGGACCACAAGCACATGCCACCATGTCCAGCTAATTTTTTGTATTTTTGGTGCAGACAGGGTTTCACAGTGTTGCCCAGAATGGTCTCAAACTCCTGAGCTCAGGTGATCTACCCACCTGGGCCTCCCAAAGTGCTGGGATTACAGGCATGAGCCACTACACCCAGCCAGAATATTTACATACGTGAGCCTTGGTATCTCTTTTCTCAGGCACTGCTAACCTTTCATCTGCAACCCTTTGTTCTCCCCTTTCTTGAATGACCAATACCTTCTGTAATTCACAAAGTTCTCCTTTAAAATTATTAATATATTCAACTGTATTTCATCCAAGTTTTATTTTGACCTGGGAACAATTCTGATCCTTTAGAGTAACTACTCTACATGTTTCTGTTTAATCCATTTGTGACTCTCACAATTGAAGCAAGAGGTATTCACAGTTACTAATATTCACTAGAAAAAAAAATGCATAAGAGATACTTGGGGTAGAAAACTAAAACAGATCTACATATTTTAATTCAAAAACTAAAAAATTTTATGCAGATTAATTGTACTACCTGGTAACATTCATTACCAGCTATTGGGCATTTGCTATGTATCAAGTCTTACCATTTACAAATGTATAGACAGATGTACAATACCTCCTCTAAATAATCATATGAGTAGTTATTATTATACTTGTTTTACATATGAAAAAAGTTGATAAAAATGCCCAAGATCTCAAAGCTACAAGGTCAATGAGCCTTTTCTTTTTTCTTTTTTTTTTGAGACGGAGTCTCGCTCTGTCGCCCAGGCTGGAATGCAGTGGCGTGATCTCAGCTCACTGCAAGCTCCGCCTCCCGGGTTCACGCCATTCTCCTGCCTCAGCCTCCCGAGTAGCTGGAACTACAGGTGCCCGCCACCACACCCAGCTAATTTTTTCGTATTTTTAGTAGAGACGGGGTTTCACCATGTTAGCCAGGAGCCTTTTCTTAAACAGTAAACTATTCTGCTATTCTGTCCCAAGAGAATTTCAATGATATTTTATTGACAATTTTTATAAATAAGGGCTCAGTAGAAAAGAGCAGTTGAAATACAGATCTGTTTTGCTGCTGTGTTTCTACTTTCTTCCTCCCAATCAGCTAAATAACCTTTAAAAGACATAGAAAGACAATATACACGAATTCAAGAGGGTGAATGGGCCAAAGTCACCAAATTCTGCAATGGTCCTTGTGGCCTCCTCAATTCTACAGTATCTCCTTACCTTCTATGTTCTTTCCCTGATTCTCTTCAATATACTTTTAACCCTGTGGATCTCCCCGAGTAAATGACAATAGGATGCAATATAAGGCCAAGGATATATAAGTTCATAATGATAGCTCTGCTATTAAAATACTCTATGAACTAAGGATGCATAAAAAGTATGAAGTTGTATAAGGGTTTTAATGAAGATATTAATATGAAATAACAAAATCCAACTTCATTAAAATTTCATATTCTAAGAGGTAGTGTGTTATTCTATAAAGTACTAAGCCTTTGAAGTTCAAGCCCTTACTGTGTATGACCTGCTCTCAGAGGCCTCAGTTTTAAATTTATAAAATGGAAGTATGTTGAATAGGAGTTGTAAGAGTAGGTATCCCTATCTTGTTCCAGTTCTCAAGGGAAATGCTTCAGCTGTTGCCAGTTCAGTATGACATTGGCTATGGGTTTGTCATAATATAGCTCTCATCACTTTAAGGTATATTCTTTCAATGCCTAGTTTGTTGAGGTTTTTAGCATGAAGTGATACTGTATTTTATCAAAGGCCTTTTCTACATCTATTAAAAATGATCATATTGTTTTCATTCTTAATTCCGTTCATATGATGAATTACATTACTGATTTGCATGTTAAATCAACCTTGCATCCCAGGCAGGAGCCTATTTAATCATGGTGAGTTAATTCTTTGATGTGCTGCTGGATTCGTTTTACTAGTATTTTCTTGAGGATTTCTGCATCTATATTCATCAGGGATATTGGCCTTAAGTTTTCCTTTTTGTTGATCTCTCAGAATGATGCTGGCTTCAGCTTCACAGAGTGAGTTAGGTAGGAGTCCCCCCTCCTTGATTTTCTTGAATAATTTCAGTGGCATTAGTAGTAGCAATTCTTTGTATGTCTAATAGAATTTTACCTGTGAGTCAATCTGGTCCAGGGCTTTTGTTGGTTAGTAAGCTTTTTATTACTGATTCAACTTTGGGAACTCATCATTAGTAGGTTCAGGATTTTAATTTCTTCTTGGTTCAATCTTGGGAGGCAGTGTGTTTCCAAGAATTTATTCATTTCTTCCAGGTTTCCTAGTTTGTGTGCCTAGAGATATCTGTAATAGTCTGAGAATATTTTTTGTATTTCTGTGGAGTCAGTGGTAATATCACCATCATTTCAGATTGTGTTTATTTGGATTTTCTTTCTTTTTCTTTATTAATCTAGCTAGTGCCCTAACAATCCTGCTTAATCTTTCAAAGAACAAACTTTTGGTTCCATTGATCTTTTGTATGGATTTTCACATCTCAATTTCATTCAGTTCAACTCTAATTTAGGTTATTTTCTTCTGCTAGATTTGGGGTTGGTGTGCTCTTGTTTCTCTAGTTCCTCTAGGTGCAACATTATGTTGTTAGAGATCTTTCTACTGTCTTGTTGTAAGTGTTTCTCACTATAAACTTTCCTCTTAATGCTGCTTTAGCTGTGTCCAAAGATTCTGGTATGTTGTGTCTGTTTTCATTAGTTGCAAGTAATTTTTTTTATTTCTGCCTTAATTTTTGTTCTTTAGCCAAAAGTCATTCAAGAGCATGTTGTTTAACTTCCACGTAATTGTATGGTTTTAACAGATCTTCTTGGTAATGATTTCTATTTTTATTGCACTGTGGTCCAATAATGTGGTTGGTGTTTCAATTTTTTTGAATTTGTTCAAAAAGACTTGCTTTATGGCCAAGCATGTGGTCATTTTAGAGTATGTAACATGTGTTGTTCTTGGATGTTGTTCTTGGATGTTCTGTAGATCTCTATTGGGTACAACTGGTCGTGTTGAGTTAAAGTCCAGAATATCTGTTAGTTTTCTGCCTCAATGATCTGTCTAGTAGGTTGTTGAAGTCTCCCACTATTAATGTATGGTTATATAAATCTCTTTGTAGATCTATAAGAACCTGTTTTATGAATCTGAGTACTCCAATGTTGAGTGCATATATATTTAAGATAGTTAGGTTTTCTTGTTAGATTGAGCTCTTTATCATTATGTAACGCCCTTCTTTGTCCTTTCTGATCATTACTAGTTTAAAGTCTTTTTTTCTGATGTAATACCTACTCCTGCTCTTGTTTTCCATTTGGCTAATAGGCCTTTCTCCATATCTTTATTTTGTGCCTTTGGGTGTCATTACTTGTGATATGGGTCTCTTGAAGAAAGTAGACAGGTGGTTCTTGGCTTCTTTATCCAACTTGCCCCTGTAGGCCTTTTAGTGGGGCATTCAGCTCATTGACATTAAGGGTCAATATTGATATGTGAGGATTTGATCCTGTCATTGTGCTGTTAGCTGGTTGTTATGTAGACTTGATTATATAGTTGCTTTATAGTGTCAATGGGGTTATGTCCTTATACATGTTTTGGTATCTTTCTTTCTTTTCCATGTTTAGTACTCCCTGTAGGAGATCATGCAGATCTAGTCGTAACAAAGTCCTTTAGCATTTGCTTGTCTGAAAAGGATTTCATTCCTCCTTTGCTTTATGAAGCTTAGATTGGAGGGATACGAAATTATTGTTGGAATTTATTTTCTTTAAGGATATTGAAAATAAGCCCCCTATCTCATTTAGCTTATAAGGTTCCTCCTGAAAGGTCCACTGTTAGCCTGACAGGGTTCCCATTGTAAGTGACCTGCCCCTTGTCTCTAGCAGCCTTTAAGATTTTTTCTTTTGTGTTTACCTTGGAGAATCTGATGACTATATGTCTTGGAGATGATTGTCTTCCATAGTATCTTGCAGGGGTTCTCTGAATTTCTTGAATTTGCATGTCAACCTCTCTAGTGATATTGGGAAATTTTTCGTGAAATATATCCTGAAATACGTTTTCCAGGTTGCTTGCTCTCTCTCTCTCTCGACTTCTCTTTTTGGAACGCCAATGAGTTGTAGGTTTGGTCTCTTTACCTAATCCCATATTTCTCAGAGGTGTTGTTTATTTTTTAAGATTCCTTATCTTTATTTTTATCTGCATGTGTGCTTAAAGGAGTGGTCTTCAAGCTCTTCAATTCTTTCCTCAGCTTGGTCTATTCTATCATCGGTGCTTCCAACTGTATTTTGAAATTCCTGTAGTGAATTTTTCATTTCTAGAAGTTCAGTTTGTTTTATTCTTAAAATGGTTATGTAGTCTTCAAATCTTGGATCATTTCACTGTTTTCCTTGGATTGGGTCTCAATCAACTCTTGTATCCTGATGAGCTTCCTTGCCACACAGATTCTGAATTCTATGTCTGACATTTCAGTCATTTCAATCTGGATCCATTGCTAAGGAGCTATTGCGATCATTTGGAGGTAAAAAGACACTCTGCTTTTAGAGCTTCCAGAATTCTTGTGCTGGTCTTTCTCACCTGTGAGCACTGATGTTCCTTTACCCCTTGAAGCTGCTGTCCTTTGGATGGGGCTTTTTCATTTTACGGTCTTTATTACCCTTGAGGGCTTTGACTGTGGCACGAGTTGGGTATAGTTGAATGGCTTTGTTTATTGATGCTTTTAGGGGGTAAGGCTGAGCTCCACACTCCTGGGCTACATACTCTAAACCTAAAAGACTGAGACCAGGTTCACAGTTTTGTCCTCTGGTCCTTTAAGGTCGAGCCCCAGCTGGGCTGGAGGGGCCAACGTGCTTCCAGACTACTGGCAAAAGCACACCATGGGAATGGCAGGGGAGCCATGGGCATAAGTGCTCCAGCAGAGGCAGTGGGGACACCACAGGTATGAGGTGCTCCAGTAGGGGAGTATAAACTTCTCTTTATAAATTACACAGTCTGCAGTATTCTATTATAGCAATAGAATATGACAGTGTTAAATTTATTAAATGGGACTAAGAATGCATACCTTGTATGGCTGTTTTGAGAACTTAATGAAATAGTAAATGTATATCATGCATTTAGCACATTACTTGGCACACTGATGAGGTTCAATAAATGGTGATGATTATTATCATATCTGGGAAATTTTATGCTTTTAATTAAGTAAACAATGTTGCCTAATGACAAATTGTTAAACTGGAAATACGCAGCCCTTGAATCCCAAAAGGAGATCTAAGGGACATCTGAAAACTCTACTAAAATGATTTCAAGTACAGCAAAGATCACAGGGAATAACAGAAAAAGAGCCATAAGGTAAGAGAGTCACAGCAGAACTTCCAAAGTCAATAAAAAAGCAGAATTACTAATTTTACCACTCCTAGGAAAATTTGTAAGGGAAGTTTATCCTTATTGCCGCTTTGAGAATTCTTCCCAAGAACCCAAAGTCCTAAAGCAAAAAGCCCAAAGCTCCAACATAAAATACATCTGAGTTACATGTTCTAAAACGTTTCCTACCTCTCTTCTCCCATCTTTTGTCCTATTCTCCTAGCCCTCTGCTCTGTACTAATTATCAGTGAGTTTAATCAGAAAAATATCTGATTATAGTAGTAGCTAGCTACCACTTTGGTAGCTTAGCTATCCTGCCTAATCATGTTGCAAGTAGATAAAATGAACGTCTTCATGATTTTAGGCATCATAGAAGGCTGGGGAGAATTTTTTTTAATCTTAGTCTTGAGCAGGATATTCTGACCAATACAGGTTCTAACATACATACTAAACTAAAAATACATGTTAAAAATAAAGCCTCTAGGCACAGAGATAATTTCAAGTTTAAATAACCATCTAATGCAATTATCAAATGTATGCACAAGACTCTGAAGTAAAACTGAAAATAAAATGCCCACATTAATAGTTCCTACTATAATAGTTTAAAAGCTATTAGTATCCTGTCAAAATACGTTTAAATATTAAACTTGTGTAGACTAAACTTTTTATTTTAGGTAACTCAACGATGTGTGTATAATAAATATTCTTAAACTAACATTAAGTGTTTGTATTCTTTACAGATGTTTCTGATTAACCTCTTAGCAACACTGCCACAGGTTATATCACGGATACTTCATAAAAATTTGCCTTCACTGTGAGATTCATTTTTATACTGTTTTTTCAATATATCTTCAACTCTGAACAATTATGGAAGTAATTTGTACAATGTAATAGGAGGAAAAAAACACAACATTCAAAAATTTTTGAATGAGTTACATGTACCATCATTTGCCTTCCTGTAGTCCTGGAATAATTTGAGATGAAATATAACAATCTTTAATTATAACATGTTATATATGAAATATAACAATATGGCAATCTTCAATTTCTATCAACTACGTATATACATGTATTACTAGTATTATTGAACACTAAATCACAGCATTTCACAAATTGCATATTACTTAGTCTCAGATGCTGTTTCTGAAGTTTTGCCAACAGTCTAAAACAGAGTATGGTCCTTTCAAACAGATGCATATCATTTCTTAACTTTATAAAATGTTATTACAAAGTTGGGTTTCAATAAACATATTCCAAATGAATCACATTTTAAAATGACTAGAGCAGTAGTTCACAACCACTAGCGCAGATAGACCAGATGAGATCTACAGATATAAGAAAAACAAAGAAGATTTATTATAATTAGTAAGAAAGTGAATCCTCATATTCATTCTATTAAGGATATCTGCCAAAAAGATGTTCTCTGTGAACTCAGGGAGAACTAACAGATGCTCAGGTACTCACCATTTCTCCCAAGTCCCAATTCCTTATCCTCTGACCAGTAGCATGTTGGGAAACAGTGAGAGGCAGAGAACGTGGCACAGATTCAAAACAAGGGGATACAGATCAAGAACAAAACTTAACTTAAAATATTATATTCAGCCCAGTCTTATGTTAGGTTTGAAAAAATATTACGAGACATTATCTTATTCGTATGCCTCTAGCACCTACAACATTAACATCACAAATCACAAATGTAAATGACTAATTAATAATTTTTAAAAGCTGGCTATAACATAGCTTGCTGCAACAAACTTTCAAAGAGTATCAAAGTTTCACCATTTGAACCAGCCATCCCATTACTGGGTATATACCCAAAGGACTATAAATCATGCTGCTATAAAGACACATGCACACGTATGCTTATTGTGGCACTATTCACAATAGCAAAGAGTTGGAACCAACCCAAATGTCCAACAACGATAGACTGGATTAAGAAAATGTGGCACATATACACCATGGAATACTATGCAGCCATAAAAAATGATGAGTTCATGTCCTTTGTAGGGACATGGATGAAACTGGAAAACATCATTCTCAGTAAACTATCGCAAGGACAAAAAACCAAACACCGCATGTTCTCACTCATAGGTGGGAATTGAACAATGAGAACTCATGGACACAGGAAGGGGAACATCACACTCCGGGGACTGTTGTGGGGTGGGGGGAGGGGGGAGGGACAGCATTAGGAGATATACCTAATGCTAAATGACGAGTTAATGGGTGCAGCAAAACAACATGTCACATGGATACATATGTAACAAACCTGCACATTGTGCACATGTACCCTAAAACCTAAAGTATAATAATAAAAAAAAAAGTTTCACATAAACTGGTATAATTATGTCTCTCTACAAAAATGGAAAAACTTCTACCCTATTCCATCCTGTGATCCTGCTCAACTATGAGTTTTGACTCTAGAATATATACATTATCCATCAATATCTGGATTACTACAAGCATCTTCTAGCAGGTTTCTTAGTATTCAATTCTCCCAATCTATTATAAACTAATGAGAGATATGTCTTTCTAATGTTTTCATCACATCATGCTTACTCAAGAATCTACAGTAGCTCCTTATTGCCTACTAAAAATCCATAGCTACTACTCTATCAAATAATCATATCCCTATCTAATCTAATCTCAGAATATTCCATAAAACTACCCTATGTTTCAATCATGCTCCCATGTCTTATTTCAAGCCATCTTCAGACCTCCATTATTTTCCATCTATGTAACTTCTCATTTCTTCTTCTGAAGCTAAACACTTCTTTCAGCAGCAGATAAAGAACACAGATGACAAAGTCTGACTTTTGCCAGAGGCAAAATGGCAAAAATGATTTCAATTAGAGAATAATTAGTATTAAACAATAAAGCATTAATTTTAAAAGTGCAATAGTTTACAAAATGGAAACATTAAGTATTATCTGAGAGGGTTTCATGGAGAAGGTAAAGCAGAATGTAGAATTTAGAAAAAGAATACAAAGGAAATTTTTGATAGAAAAAATAATTAAAGGAAAGAATAGTCATAAAACAAGTAATATAAGTTGACCCTTGAACAACGTGAGCATGAACTGTGCAGATCCATTTGTATGTTGATTTTCTTCCACCTCTGCCACCCTTGAGAAAGCAGGACCAACCTCTTCCTCTTCCTCCTCCTCAGCCTCCTCCTCAATGTGAAGATGATGAGAAAAAAGATCTTTACGATGATCCACTTCCACTTATGATGATCCACTTCCACTTAAAGAAGAGTAAACATATTTCCTCTTCCTTATGAGTTTCTTAATAACATTTTCTTTTCTCTAGCTTACTTTATTATAAGAATACAGTATATAATACATACGACACAAAATGCATTAATCAATCAACTGTTTATGCTACAGTAAGGCTTCTGGTCCACAGTAGGCTATTAGTAGTTAAATTATTGAGGAGTCAAAAATTATTCTCAAATTTTTAACTGTGCAGGGGGTCAACACTCCTAATCTTTGTGTTGTTCAAAGGTCAACTGTATTGCATAACTGCTTGAATGGGACAAAAGGTACTCTCTAGGGAAGAAGTGGGAAGAACAACTGAATAGATAAGAAAAAAATCAAATTATAGATGGATGGCCTTGCAAACTAGGCAAAGCAGCTTGAGTTTGGTAAAAAAAAATTTGTATGAATATTCAATTCATTCATTCCCTGAACAAACAGTGGCTACATAAATCCATGATAGATTCATTGGGGACTTTTAGAGAGAACCATTTTAGATTAAAGAAAAAAATGAATGAATGAAAGAGAAAATGCAACAGAAAAGACTTCCTAGATTACTGAAAGTAAACGAGCCAAAAGAGCAACAGGGTACAGAATTGTGTATGGGCAGTCAGGTTGGAAAGAAAGGGATAATTCTAAAAATTATTATGCATGATTGACAAGAACCTAGTAAAAACGGAGTAGTGGAGAAAAGAAAAGAAATTACAAAGGCAAAAATATTTCACTTGGAAAACAAACGATAAGATACCAATACACACTTGTTAGAATGGCCATAATTCAGAACACTGGCAGCACCAAATACTGTTAAAGATGTGAAACAACAGGAACTCTCATTCATTGCTAATGGAAATACTAAATGGTACATACAGCCACTTTGGAAGACAGTTTGGTGGTTTCTTACAAAATTAAACATACTTTTACCATACAATCCAGCAATTGTGCTCCTCGGTACTTATACAAAGGAGTTGAAAACTTATGTCTACACAAAAACCAGCACACAAATGTTTATTAGAGCTCTATTCCTAATTGTCAAAACTTAGAAGCAACCGAGATGTTCTCCAGTAGGTGAGTAAATAAACTGGTACATCCAGAAAATGGAATATTATTTGGTTCTAAAAAGAAATTGAGCCATAAAAAGAAACAAGCCATGAAAAGACATGGAGGAAGCTGAAATGCATATTGCCAAGTGAAAAGAAGCCCATTTGAAAAGGCTGCATATTGTATGGTTTCAACTACATGACACTCTAGAAAAGGTAAAACTAGAGAGACAGTAAGATTACTGATTGTCAGGGTTTCAGGGGGTTAAAGATGGATGAATAGAGGGAGCACAGAGGATTTTTGAGGGAGCAAAAATACTCTGCATGATACTATAATGATGGATACATGTCATTATACATTCGTCCAAACCCATAGAATATACAACATTAAGAGTGAACCCTAATGTAAACTATGTACTTTGAGTAATGATAATGTGTCAATATAGGTTCATCAATTGTAACAAGTATCCAGTCTGGTACCGAATGTTAACAATGGGGGAGGGTATGAATGTGTGTGGGGCCATTGGGTATATGAGAAATCTCTGGACCTTCTCAATTTTGCTCATAAACTAAAACTGCTTTTTTTTGAGATGGAGTCTCACTCTGTCGCCCAGGCTGGAGAGCAGTGGCACCATCTCGGCTCACTGCAAGCTCCGCCTCCCGGGCTCATGCCATTCTCCTGCCTCAGCCTCCCAAGTAGCTGGGACTACAGGCGCCCGCCACCACGCCCGGCTAATTTTTTTGTATTTTTAGTAGAGACGGGGTTTCACCGTGTTAGCCAGGATGGTCTAGATCTCCTGACCTTGTGATCCGCCTGCCTCGGCCTCCCAAAGTGCTGGGATTACAGGCTTGAGCCACCGTTCCCGGCTGCTTTTTTTTTTTTTTTTTTAAAGCCTTTTAACAAAATTCGCTTGGGAGACACAGTGCTTGACAACAAATGTCAATCGTTATTTACATTCAATGTTAAACATACACACCTACATAATATAAAAATATATTTTACATACACACATATGATTTGCCACTTGTCTCTCAACAGTTACATAGGTTAATAAAAATGCAAACTATGAGTTAAAGACCAGCCTGGGCAACCTGGCAAAATCCCATCTCTACAAAAAAATACATATATTAACCAGACACAGTAGTGCATGCCTGTAGTCCCAGCTGTTCAGGAGGCTGAGGTGGGAGGATGGCTTGAGCCCAGGAGGCAGAGGTTGCAGCAAGCCAAGATTGCACCACTGCACTCCAGCCTGGGTGATGGGGCCAGACCTTGTCTCAAAAAATAAAATAAAACAGTCTGGGCATGGCGGCTTACGCCTGTAATCCCAAAACTTTGGGAGGTCGAGGTGGGTGGATCACTTGAGGTCAGGAGTTTGAGACCAGCCTGGCCAACATGGCAAAACCTAATCTCTACTAAAAATACAAAAATTAGCCAGGAATGGTGGTGCACTCCTGTAGTGCCAGATACTTGGGGGTCTGAGGCAGGAGAATCACTTGAATCAGGGAGGTGGAGGTTGCAGTGAGCTGAGACCACGCCATTGCACTCCAGTTTGGGCAACGCAGCCAGACTTCATCTAAAATAACATAACGTAACGTAACGTAACGTAACGTAACGTAACGTAACGTAACGTAACATAACATAACATAACATAACATAACCAAAAGTGAATGCATATATGTATGTGTGTGGGTATGTTTAAATCTTTATCATAAGACAGATTTCATTATAAAATGATATATATGAAATACATCTTCACTGGACATTAAAACAAAGTTCCTGGATGGCTTAGTGCAGAATAAGTATTAATATATGTTAGCAAACTAAGTGAGATTTTTCAATCTACTTATTATAGATGTAATTTTTCATGTCAGTTTTCTAACAATATGAAGTAGAGAAAAGGCATGTTAAACACCAAATTCACTCCTCACATTTCACAAAGCAGGGGCTTTTATAATGTACAGCTAACATTAACTGCCATCATATGATAAAATTAACTCCAACTAGCGGGCGTCTTAAAAATGGCCTTAATAATTACCATGCTTTATTCACTGACGGCCTCAAGAAAGATGTATAATCACAAGATTACTGAAGGATGAAAGACAAGGTTACTTTGTATTGAATGAAAACTTAAAGTTGGTGAAATTTAAACTGCATCTACGAGACCTGAGTTAAAACTTCAGTGAAATAGGAATATATACTATACAAACTCATCATATTGGAATTTTCCAAAAGCCACTTATTTTCCATACAGAAAAAAATGGAACATGAAGGATGTAAAAAGACAGTATTTCTAATGAAAATTAAGTTGTACTTAAAATTACAATACATAAGATTTTATATATGCTTTACATATTCCTTCTCCAAGACAGGATGATGTATCAGGAGCAAGATCTTCCAGTTTCAAATCCTGAATTTATAATTCCTACCAATATGATCTTGGGAAAGTTATATAACTTCTCTGTACCTCATCTTCCTCATGTACAAACAGGAATAACAGTACTTAGTAGAAATGGAAATTGAGATTAAAAAAAAAAAACAGTGCTAACATATATAAGCTTTCTTCCCTTCCTAAAAGTTAAAAGAATACCATGGATTAATATTCAGCACCAAAAAGAAATGACCAATCCAACTAAGATAAGACATGGAAGAATGCATACTATTAAATATTTAAATGTCTTAAATGCATGTTAAAGTAAAAGAAGCCACCCTGAAAAGGCTACATACCATACATTTACATCTATAACTTACTTTGGAAAAGGCAAAAATATGAAGACAGTGAAAAGATCAATGGTTTTCAGGGGTTTGGGCAGAGGGAAGGCTCAACGGGTACAGGACATGGGATTTTTGGAGCAGTGAAACTATTCTTTATGATGCTATAATGGCAGATACATGTCATTATACATTTTTCGAAGCCCACAGAAGATACAATACCAAGAGTGAATCCTAATGTAAACTATGGACATGGAATTATAATGATGTGTCAATGTAAGGTCTTTGATTGTACCAAAGTGTATCATTCTGGAGTGGATGTTGATCATGGAGGAGTCTGTGCACATTGGGGAGCAGGGTACCCTTTCTGTATTTGGAACTCTACATGGGAAGTTTCTCTATTTTCCACCTAATTTTGCTGTGAACCTAAAACTTCTCTAAAAATAAGGTCTGTTAATAAAGAAGAAAAATTAAAGGAAATCGCAAAATTACCTATATACTTTACAGAGAAATCATTTTGTAACTTTGACCATCTTGAATTCCAAGATTGCCAAAATCATAACAAGATAATTCAATTATACAGTTAGGTTATTTTCTTATTACATTTTTGGATGTATTTAGAAGAGTCTAAAACCTGTGAAGGTTCATATTAATTACAACTATTTAGGTGAGTAAGCTATTTCCTATTAAAATTAAAAGTTAACTATCATCCCATAATTTTAAATTATTACTTTACTTATCTAAGACTATAATTATTGAGTGAAAATTACTAATAATTATAATTTCAATGAGAGCTTTTTAACAATTATTAATGAAACTTACAGAAAGAAGCAAACCATATTGAAGATTAAATTGAAATTCCATTTAGTTAGGCTGGGCGCAGTGCTCACGCCTGTAATCCCAGCACTTTGGGAGGCCGAGGCGGGCGGATCACGAGGTCAGGAGATCGAGACCATCCTGGCTAACACGGTGAAACCCCGTCTCTACTAAAAAAAAAAATACAAAAAATTAGCCAGGCGAGGTAGCCGGCACCTGTGGTCCCAGCTACTCGGGAGGCTGAGAGAGGAGAATGGCGTGAACCCGGGAGGCGGAGCTTGCAGTGAGCCGAGATCGCGCCACTGCACTCCAGCCTGGGCGACAGAGCGAGACTCCATCTCAAAAAAAAAAAAAAAAAAAAAGAAATTCCATTTAGTTTACAGTGCTAAAAGATTCAAAGGTCAATAATGGCAAATTTCTCTAATGGCTTTACAAACCCAAGTTATTTATTTATTTATTTATTTATTTATGAGATGGAGTCTCACTCTGTTGCTCAGGCTGGAGTGCAGTGGCATGATCTCGACTCACTGCAACCTCTGCCTCCCAGGGTCAAGCAATTCTCCTGCCTCAGCCTCCCGAGTAGCTGGGATTACAGACGCGTGCCACCATGCCTGGCTAATTTTTGTATTTTTAGTAGAGATGCGGTTTCACCTTGTTGGCCAGGCTGGTCTCGAACTCCTGACCTCAGGTGATCTGCCTGCCTCGGCCTCCCAAAGTGCTGGGATTACAGGCATGAGCCACCGCTCCCAGCCACAAACCCAAGTTATTTTATTCCATCTTCTCCTTTACTCAGACCCACTCTACTTTCCTCAAATGCCTCAACTAGAAATCTATATGTATCTACCTCATCCCCTACAAGCTCAGTAATTTTTAAATACTACCACTGTATGCTCAAGTGAGCAAATTATTGCTCATTCAGGTTCATTGACAGTAGTTCTAAAGTGAATGCTTCTCTATAAAACAGAGCTCTGGGTAGAGGCCATAGTTTTCTATGTTTACAGCTTCCTCACACAATCTTGCAGCTGCACTTGATTAGTTTTTGACATGAACGCACTGTCTCGGAGAGGTCAATACAAGGAGGTTTCCATCCTCTTAACACTCCCTCTAACCTACCCTCTTCAGAAACATTAACCACTTGTAAAAGCATTGCACAAGGAGTTCCCAGTGTCTAGACTCTAAGAAAGTTCTCTATCTTCAGTGCTACATTATTCAGACTACAAAAGGTAGTCTGAATATGTTCCCTTCTTTATGAATAGCTTTTTGAAAAAACAATTAAGTTTATTATCAAGTAATAGCCCAAAATTTCCAATGTAATGTCATACTATTTCAGCAAAAACAGCTGAAAGAGTAAGAATAATTGCTAAGATTTGAAAGTATTTTCCTTCAAAATATAAATTAATAATTTATATTTACTCAAGTAGTAACTGTGGTAAAAGGTCATTTATACCAATATTATATAATATCAAAGATATGGATGAATATAAGAAAAGTATTAGATGAATTCAAAGTCACTAAAATACTGGATTATGAATTTTCTCAAAAGGTAGTTTCTATACTATTTCACAATTGTTTCAAAATATAGGGGAAAAAAAAGCAATGCACTTCAAGCAAATACTTGTTTTTACACCATAGCTTGTATAAACTGATGTTCCTATCCAACAAAGTGTTGACAGAAAAGTATCACATTACAGCGTAACACTTAAAATTAAAAAAAAAAATTAATTAAAAAAAAACTTTTTAAACACAGAGAGAAAACCTACACTTGTAAGTTATACTCCTCTCATGAAATCAGTCTGTTTATAAAGTGGCATAAGTGCATGCTCATAGGTAAGACATGTCTAATTGCAGAGAAACGCTTGTTTCTGTGATTTAAAAAACAATAGCTTGAAGACACTTCTACAGTTAAAAAACAAATTAATTCAAAAATACAACTTTATGTTTTACCAAGTAAATAATGACATTTTCATGCTAAGTCTCCACTTTTGTTTTCAAATATGGCATGACTTCAAGTGATCTCATTAATTGACAACAATTTTGCCAAAAGTCCTTAGATCAGTATCTATAAAAATTGCCTATGCCTTCCATTCCATTGGCGCAGGCTTTTAGTGGAAACAGTCTGCTACGGGAGCAACATACTACATAGACTTGATAGTTTTTAACAACTGATTACTAACACTATTAGTAAACTCAATTTATCACTCTACCTCCAAACACTGTACTTGGACAGATTTTAACAAGTATTTACTATTGGTTCACTTTTTGGATTTAATATGATTATGTTGTTATAAGAACTACTAACTGTTATTAACTTCAAAAACTGATTTTTGGAATATGGAGTTGTGAATAAAAAATTATAACCATTAAAGGTTTTTTAAGAAGATATATATTGCTACTATTTGAAAAATCATAATTCACAAAGCCATCTTACGAGTTATTATTTCTCTTATACCCTAAATATTAAGTAAGCCATTCTTAATTTATTAAAAAATAACCAAAAGGCTTTAACTTATCAGTCTTTCCTCTATCATATCATTAAAATGTCACCAATTAAGTCTTTTATACTTCTCACAGTCAGGTACTTTATTTATTTATAAAGAAAACTGAAAACACTTAACAGAAGTTGGAATATATCTTTAATAAATATTATAGAATATATACTTAATAGAAGGTAGAATTTGTAAAAAATAAAAGGATGTATCTTCACTATCTCCCCAAAAATGAAGTCAAAGTATTCATTTGAATTTTCTTCCAAAATTGTGACTCTTTGGTCAAGGAAAATGAGATAATAGCTAAAGAAATACAAAAGCTAAGAAAGTAAAATATTCAAAGATACAATTCTGTTGTAAAATGATCAGCATAAGTTAGATTGAATGCAAATCTTAATGCTTCACTAGGATTTCCCTTCTCAATGATTTGTCTTTAAGTGAAGAGGTTTCCTATGTTCTCGGTATTGGCCATTCACGTCATGTTTTAAAACATTCTTATAGGCCAGGCGCGGAGGCTCCTGCCTGTAATCCCGGCACTTTGGGAGGCCGAGGCAGGTGGATTATCTGAGGTCAGGAGTTCAAGACCAGCCTGGGCAACATGGTGAAACCCTGTCTCTACCAAAAAAATAAAAAAATAAAAAATAGCTGGGCATGGTGGTGAGCACCTGTGATCCCAGCTACTCAGGAGGCTGAGGCACAAGAATCGCTTGAACCCTGGAGGTGGAGGTTCCAGTGAGCCCAGACTGCACCATTGCACTCAGGCCTGTGTGACAGAGCAAGATTCCATCTCAAAAAAATAAATAAAATAAAATAAAACATTCTTGTGACTCATCATACACAGAATTGTGTTTTTAAATTATTAGTAGCAAAAAATTAATGCCCATATTAATTTCCTTTATACTGAACAACTGTGCTTTCCCTAAGGTCTCTGAAACTAAAAAGTAAATATATAATATTATTTACTCTGACATGGCAACAAAAAGCAGAGTATCCAGATATATATAAATATATATATATATATATATATATACATATATTGATCTACAAAAATTACTAGTAGAGATCCAAGCTTGTATATCCTAGAGCAATCCATTATAATGTACAAACATTTGATCAGTATTAGTTCACTTATTTGTCTCACTATTTATGAATGACATACCAATTGGAGTTTGTTGTAAGGTATTTAAGGTCTTGCCAAACTCTAATCTCAATCTTTAAACCTTACTTTCTAGTACACTCCTACACAACCTCCAGTAAATAGATTTATTAAAGTTTCCAATCTTCTTTTGTTCTTTTTTAATTCCAAATTTCTTCAAGGTACTGGTAAAAGCACAAAGTTTAGAATTTAAAGGAAACAAATTTATCACTCTATCCCCAAACCTAAAAGCTACTTTATTATTGCACTAATTACAATCTGCATTGTATTAAAATTTCTTAAATACTTTTTGGCCTTCCAACTAGAAATAAGATCCTGGAAGAAGAGGGACAATGACTTCTAATCTTCATATGCCCTGTGAATTTTAATCAATATTTTTTGCATTGACCTATACAACTGTAGTAATTTAATATTTTACATTTATATACCATATTACTGAGTGCTTTAACAAATAAGTTTCCTCTTATGGGGAGATTTCTAAAAATATTTAGTCTGTTATTATATCAACAATCAAAATTGACAAACCCATTATTCACTACCAAAAGGAGAGGAGGGAGGAAAGAAGGGAAGAGACAGTACTTGATTTGTGAGATATAGAAAGTTATGCTAAATAATAGTAATAAACGTTATTTAAGAAAACTTATACTGATTCTAGATACCCAAGAAGTCAATCCAGTAAACAGCTTGAAGGCAGAAACAACAATCAATTTGTGTATAGAGTTTAGTACATGATATAGTTTGGCTCTGTGTCCCCACCCAAATCTCATGTTGAATTGTAATTCCCAGCCTTGGACATTGGATTTGGTGGGAGGTGATTGGATTATGGGAGTAGTTTGTAATGGTTCAGCACCATCCCCCTAGTGCTGTCTTGTGATACAGTTCTCATGAGATCTGTTTGTTTAAAAGTGTGAAGCACCTCCCTCTTCACTCTCTTCCTCCTGCTCCAGCCATGTAGGACCTATCTGCTTCCCCTTTGCTTTCCACTATTATTGTAAGTTTCCTGAGGTCTCAGAGCCATGCTTCCTGTACAGCCTGCTGAACTATGTGCCAATTAAACCTCTCTTCTTTATAAATTACCCAGTCTCAGGTAGTTCTTTATAGCAATGTGAGAACAAACAAACACAGTACAGAATAAAATACACATTGGAAGGACCACATAAAAGTCTAAATGTGTTTTGGCTTCTAAATCTTTACATAATTTCAACTTCTAAATCCATCCTTGGAATACTGCCTTTGATGTTACTCTGACAAATGGGATAGTAGTAAGGCTGGGTGTGCCAAAATGTAAGCTTGAAATTTGTAATTTCTTTTACTTTTTTTTTTTTTGAGACGGAGCCTAGCTCTGTCACTCAGGCTGGAATGCAGTGGCGCAATATCAGCTCACTGCAACCTCTGCTTCCCGGGTTCAAGCGATTCTCCTGCCTCAGCCTCCCGAGTAGCTGGGATTACAGGCACCCACCACCACGCCCAGTTAATTTTTGTATTTTTAGTAGCGACGGGGTTTCACCATGTTGGCCAGGCTGGTCTGGAACTCCTAACCTCATGATCTGTCTGCCTCGGCCTCCCAAAGTGCTGAGATTACAGATGTGAGCCACAGCAATAACTATTCATAATACAAGGTGTCTGTACTAGGCTTCCAATTCAGAGTATAACTAATATTTTCTAAGGCTAAGATGCTCCTTTCTGTAAATTTCCATGGCATTTTGTACATAATTCTATTATAGAACTGCATAGATTTAAAATATAAGCCTCTTGAGAGCAAGAAAATCCCTAGTGCCTAGCAAAATAAAAAAAGACACAGAAGACAATATTTGTTTACTGAATTTATAAAACTAGAAACTCAGTCAAACGTTCTTCATTTCTAAGCATCTTTTTAAACTGTTGTTTCTATTATTTATACTTGTCTCCAACACCTGGTATAGTGCCTTTACATGGTACATGTTGAATCATCACTTGTTCATCCGTTGCAAAAAAAAGAAAAGAGAGGGAGGGAAGAAATTGGAGGAAGTAAGAGAGGGAGGGAGGAAACAGGGAAAAGAGAAGAGAGGGAGAGGAGAGAAGAGGAGACGGAAAGGAAGAGGAAGAAAGGAGAATGAGAGACAGGGGAGGGGAGAGGGGAGGGAGGAGGGGAGGGAGGAGTGGGGGAGAAAGGGAGCGATGAGGAGAGGGAAGGAAAAAACCAACTAACAAAAAACAACCTCAGACAACAGACATTTTCAGCTCAGAAAGTACCCTTATTAACTTCTTTGTTGCTGATTTTGTTTTGTTCTGTTTTGTTTTTCCCTAGAATACTCTAAGGGTTTTGAAGGGTTTCCAAGGTTCCAGCTCTTGGAATGCCAAAACCCTCCATCCAAAAACAATAGATCTAAAAGAGGTACCCTAATACAAATGTGTAATAAAATAAATTTTAAAATGGATTTTGACATACATTCTTACTCAAATATGTGAACTAAAAAACGTTAAATCTCATGCACATAAAGAATAGAACTGAGGAGGATGGTTGAAAGGATGTTTGATAGCAGACTAGTGTGACTATATTTAGCAACAATATTATGTGTATTTAAAAATAACAGGAAGATAGGGCTTGAAATGACACCAACACATAAAAATGATAAACACTCAAGGTGATGGATACCCCAAATATTCTGACTTGATCATTACATGTAAGAAATACTCACATGTAGCCCATAAAGATTTACAACTATTATGCACCCAAAAAATACAAATAAAAAAGTATCCAAAAACTAAAAATAAAAATAGATGAATATTTTCTAAATGGATTTTGAGATGGAATTAATTTAACTGTTTTCCCAATAAATAAAATATAAATTTTCTTCTCTGATAACATACAAATAAAAAAACTTTTTAGTAACTTTTTCATTCTAAGTAGCATTGTATTTATATGACATCCCTAATAAGTGAATTTGCAAAACATACATCAAATAATTAAATATGAAATTAGGATTTAAACTTAGACTCATGCCAACCCATAGCCTCAAGTGACATTTTTTTTTTTTTTTGCCAAGCTACACATAAAACCATACTGGCCATAAGTAAACCATGACAATAATAAAAAACTACCAATTTTAACAGAATTGGAAAGTCCCATCATAAAGAAATGTATCAATAGAAGAAATTTAGCAAATTGCACTTAGTAACTTCAGAGACAATTCTGTATCTAATGTCAAATTACAGGTTAACATCTCCTTTCTAGATTCTGATACACAAATACTTAGGCATCCAATAGCTTAAGATGCTTCCTGTTTTATGAGACAACACAAAGGAATTTAGTGTTTTTCCATTTATACCACTTCACAATACTCTGTATGAGAGTCTGATACGTTTTACCCTTTATGCTGAATAAGAATTTCTTGCATTAAATTAAAAGAATATGTACTCGTGCAGCTATTGCACCTTCTGTTTATATCAGGAAACCTCTAAAGAAAAAAAGTAAAAATTTTAATGTTGTTTGTCTAAAGACAAAAATAGCCTATATCTGAATTTCCTTTATTTTGGTAGTATAAGTTTTGCTAATTTTTTTTCATTAGGAGAAATGTAACTATGCTTCATCAGTATCTCCCCAATGCTCTAAATTGCTAATTTATAAACACCAATATTTAACATTAGCAAATGTTAAGAGATCCAAAATATCTATCCATTCTTAAAGTAATTTAAATTCCATTTTGGAAAGTAACTTTTTAAAAAATTCTAAATACTTTTACAAGCCACTAAACATACACAGTGCATTATCCCACTTGGAAGATTATGCGTTAAAGTCTAAAAGTTCATGTTTCATTGAAAATTTCACTGGCTCTGGTCTATATCTTATTAGAAAGTCAGGAAATTCTGAATAAGTGGCTAGAATGAACATAAGTATATTTGAAGTCTACTTCCTGACAATTTGAAAAAGATATTCCTGTAAAACTAAGCCTCAATTTCAGGTTCCCCCCATCAAATGCCCTAAAAATAATATTCCCCACTATACACAAGAGAAAAAGAAAACAGTCTACTGCCAGGCATCTAAGCCTCATGTAGAAAAACAACAACAATTTTTAGGACCAAAAGATTTGCATATCCTAAAATAAACATGTAAATTTTTGGAACTTGATCACTTTTTAACAGTATTTCCTCAGCATCTGTGCCAAACTAAGTTAATTTCTTAGAAACTTTTTTAAAAATGTGTTAAATGATAATGTAACCTTAATAATCTTCATTTTTATTTTAAGCATATCAAATTAAAATATGAATATACCTGCAATATTTAATCGAATATTTAAGTTCAGAATTTGCAGACATTTCACCATTGCAAAGGATGATGACTGTTACAATTCACTTTTTAGCACAAAATCCTAAAATATTTCCCCCAAAATCTGTCACAAATATTGTTCTAACATAATTTTATTCTCTCACTAAAATTATAAAGGAAGATTTTAAAAACTGGTTTGTTTTCTTGGGTAATAATTCTAGCAAACAAAATGGTATCATTCCATACAAGTTTATAACTGCCATAAAATAGTCTCACACAGATAATATATACTGTTTTTAAAAAAACACCATAAACTATTACCTAAATGCTTTTCTTTAAATGTCTTCAAATTTTACTCATTATTAATAACATCAAACATCAACATTGAGAGGCACACTCCAAGCAACTGTAGGATGAAAATAACAGGCATGCAAAAACAATTTTTACTCGTGTGAAGTAAGAAAATGACTTTTTTGTCTGGGCACAGCGGCTCATGCCTGTAATCCCAACACTTTGGGAGGCCGAGGCTGGCGGATCACCTGAGGTTGGGAGTTCGAGACCAGCCTGACCAACATGGAGAAACCCCGTCTCTACTAAAAATACAAAATTAGCCAGCTGTAATCCCAACTACTCGAGAGGCTGAGGCAAGAGAATCGCTTGAACCTGGGAGGCGGAGATTGCGGCGAGCCAAGATCATGCCATTGCACTCCAGCCTGGACAACAAGAGTAAAACTCCATCTCAAAAACAAGAAAGGAAGGAAGGAAGGAAGGAAGGAAGGAAGGAAGGAAGGAAGGAAGGAAGGAAGGAAGGAAGGAAGGAAGGAAGGAAGGAAGATGACTTTTTCAATCATACAAATTAAAATTCATCATTCTTGTCAGAATCATATTTAAAAAAAAAGAGAAAGAAGACAGAGGAGAAGGAAAGAAAGACATTTGACAGTAAATAAATTACCTAAATTTGGATGGTTGGATTTGCATTCAATGTCTTGCAAAGAATACTCATGTTTCTTGGTAAAACAAACATAATTCAGATTTTAATAAGCTTCCTTCAGATAACACATAAAGAGACTAAATTTTTAATGTATGTTTCACACTTTAATAAAAGGCATGCTTTGTTTCTAGAAAGTAAAATGTATAATGCTGATACGGTTTTAAAAGTTTAAAAAGATAGAAACAAGCATTCATTAAGTAACATACACGCTCACGCTTGTAATCCCAGCACTTTGGGAGGCTGAGGCGCGCGGATCACGAGGTCAGGAGATCGAGACCACGGTGAAACCCCGTCTCTACTAAAAATACAAAAAAAAATTAGCCGGGCGTGGTGGCGGGCGCCTGTAGTCCCAGCTACTCGGAGAGGCTGAGGCAGGAGAATGGCGTGAACCCGGGAGGCGGAGCTTGCAGTGAGCCGAGATTGCGCCACTGCACTCCAACCTGGGGGACAGAGCGAGACTCCGTCTCCAAAAAAAAAAAAAAAGTAACATACACATGCATCATTTTAGTAAGAAGATATTCATCCATTTATGAGTTTATGTAAAAGATAACCTCATGACACAGTATCAAGAAATTAGCAAGATACCTATAATTTCCTTTAAAAAAAATGCCACAACATTGACTTTCATGAGAGCTCTAAGTACACTGGATTTAGTTAGGTTTTCCCTTCTCTATTTCCATACTTACAGCAACTACTGACTTCAAAGAGAAGAATTTACCTAATTGCCTTCAAAAACAAGTTAAAACACAAACATGGGTAAAACAAGTTTACTTCTCTTTAAAGAACTGATAAACTTCTGACGTTTGCCTATATATAACATACATAAACATGTAATTCATTTTATTCCCATTGACTTATAGCAAAAAAAAGAAACAATCTTCTGAATATAAATTTGTCTTTAAAATTTAACCTAAAAAATACTGAAATTGGTACCAGAAATGGCCTTAAGAAAGAAAGACATCTCCATAAATCAATTATAAAAGAAATAGAGGTGGCTCAAGCCCGTAATCCCAGCACTTTGGGAGGCCAAGGTGGGCGGATCACGAAGTCGGGAGATCAAGACCATCCTGGCCAACATGGTAAAACCCCGTCTCTACTAAAATACAAAAAAAAAAAAAAAAAAAAAAAATTAGCTGGGCACGGTGGCACTTGCCTGTAGTCCCAGCTACTCGGGAGGCTGAAGCAGGGGGATCGCTTGATCCCAGGAGGTGGAGGTTGCAGTGAGCCCAGATCATGCCACTGCACTCCAGCCTGGAGCAAGACCCATCTCAAAAAAAAAAAAAAAAGAAAAGAAAAGAAATAAAAGAAATAGAAAAACCAGTAATAGAGCTCTCAAAAAAATGCCCCATGTCCAGATAACTTCTCAGGAGAATGCTAGCATACTTTTTTTAAAAATATAAACGTCCAATGCTACTTTAAAATTATTCCAAAAACACAGCTAATAAGGAAAAATTCTCAGTTATTTCTTTAAAGTGAGTATATAACACTGATCCCCAAACCTAAAAACAAGGCAGTCAAAAAGAAACTACGCAACACATATCGATTATCAACACTGTTGCAAACAATTCCGAATAATAGACACTAACAGGAAATTCTTAGAAATCATATATGATGATCATCGTGGTTTTAAAATATATCCCACAAATTCTTTACTTCTTCCTTCCAAAGGTAGTAGAATCTAATTATTCCCTGCCCCTAAGTGTTGACTGTACTTAGTGAATTGCTCCTAATGAATAGAATGGTGGCTCACGCTTGTAATCCCAGCACTTTGGGAGGCCGAGGCAGGCGGATCACGAGATCAAGAGATCGAAACAATCCTGGCTAACACTGTGAAACTCCGTCTCTACTAAAAACACAAACAAATTAGTCGGGTGTGGTGGCGGGCACCTGTAGTCCCAGCTTCTCGGGAGGCTGAGGCAGGAGAATGGTGTGAACCCGGGAGGCGGAGCTTGCAGTGAGCCAAGATCATGCCACTGCACTCCAGCCTGGGCGGAAGAGCGGGACTCTGTCTCAAAAAAAAAAAAAAAAAAAAAATACTGCCAAAGTAAGGGTGTGTGACTTCTGATATTAGGACATAATAGACATTGTGGCTTCCTCCTTGCCCTCTCTTAGGACACTCACTCTAGAGGACATAAGGACGAAGCAAACTTATGGAGAAGTCAAGCTGGTGAGGAACTAAGGCCTCCTTGCAACCAGCCGGCAAGGAATTAGAGTTTTGTGTCAACAGCTATGTGAATGAGCAATTTTCGGAAGATTGATAAGAACGTATGTTGCAAATTAGTAAACTATAGTATGGAATAATAAAGAATAAAACAACTGTAGTTAACAAACCAAGTAAAATAAAAGTAGTGGTTATGTCGATATGCAAATACATATCATCCAAAAACTGGTAATGAGCAAAGAAAATTTTAAAATAGTATATTGTCTGTGAATATACTATTCAATTTAAGTATACGTGAAGCCAAAAAAATAGTAAGATCGAGAAATATCTATTGCAAAAATAATCATTGGTTACACAACCTAGACCACAATAGAAAATCAAGAAGACATCAAATATCTGCTGCTGTCTTTCTCTTTCAGGTCACTCTCCAAGGACCTTCTGCTCTGATTCTGTGATACTGGTAACCTTCAGGAATCTCCTTCATATTAATGCTAGCTTCCTTAACATTAATGACAAATAGTTTACCTAGCACTTTAAAGTTTTTGTTTTTTTAAGGCAACCTTGTCTCACAGTGATTGCCAACAAATACCTACAAAGAGTTACCTTTTTAAAAATACATTAGAAATTTCAAAAGACTTCTAAGTATTTTAGAGGTTTCAAACTTTCCAATTATTAAAACACCATTGAAAAAGAAAAAAACTAAGAAAAATTTGCTTGATTCTTGTTTAAAATTCTCTCTCCTTCTCTCTCCCTCTCTCACTGAACAGCATCATTATCACTACTTCTCTTTTAACCAGATGGTTTTCTGTTTTCCATGGCATTATCTATAATAATCCTCACAGATAGCAACCAAAAATAAAGTGGAAGTAGTCAGTGACAGTACTTCACAGAGATGCTGATTATGTTTATCAGGGAGTAGTAAGAGCTTCGAAGTCTGGAGGAAAATCTATAAAGAAGCAAGAAAGAATTTGACAAGTAAAATCTATTTCACAAGATTATTAAAGTATATGAGATTTTTGTAAGAGTTCTCTTAGAAATCAGATTCAAAAGTATCATAAAGCAGTTCCTCTTTCTACATGATTGATTTAAAAAGAAAAGTGCTGATTTTGTATCTACTGTTCTGTCTTTGGACTTTCCAAATGATTTTTTATGTATTTTATTTATTTATTTATTTATTTATTCATTCATTCATTCATTCATCCATTCATTCATTCATCATGAGACAGGATCCTGCTCTGTCACCCAGGTTGGAATGCAAAGCATAATCAAGGCTCACTGAAGGCTAAACTTCCCAGGCTCAAGTGATCCTCCCACCTCAGCCTCCCATGTAGCTTAGCTGGGACTACAGGCATATGCCCGGTCAATTTTTTTTTTTTTTTTTTTTTTTTGTGGAGACGGGATCTCACTATGTTGAGCCCAGGCTAGTCTCAAACTCTTGGGCTCAAGCATCCTCCCTCTTTGGTCTCCCAAAGTGCTAGGATTACAGGTGTGAGGCACTGTACTTACCCTAATTTTTTTTAATCTATTTAATAGCAGTTACAGAATGTATACTTCCCAGTTCTATAAATATTTTTGTCAAACAAATCTGTAGTCAGTGGGATGCCACCCAAGAGAAGATATTCTGTCTGCCATCCTCATCACTGTACAAATTTAACTGCTTTTATCAATTAAGAAATGTCTGAGAGGCTGGGCGTGGTGGCTCACACTTGTAATCCCAACAATTTGGGAGGCTGAGGCAGGTGGATCACCTTGGGTCAGGAGTTTGAGACCAGCCTGGCCAACATGGTAAAACCCTGTCTCTACTAAAAATATAAAAATTAGCCAGGCATGGTGGCACATGCCTGTGATCCCAGCTACTTGGGAGGCTGAGGCAGGAGAATTGCTTGAACCCGGGAAGCAGAGGTTGCGGTGAGCTGAGATCACACCACTGTACTCCAGCCTGGGAGGCAGAGTGAGAAGAAAGAAAGGAAAGGGAAAGGAAAAAGAAAGGGAAAGGGAAAAGAAAAGGGAAAAGGAAAAGGAAGAAAAGAAAGGAAAGGAAAGAGAAAAGGAAAAGTAAGGAATAGCATTATTAGAGACATGAAATATTGAACACAACCCAAACGTTTAACAACAAGAGAATGAGTAAATAAATTATGGTATAACTATACTATAGAATAATTATAGTTACGAAGAATAAGTTGAACTGGCACATGTACCAAATGCTCATATAGATGAATACAAAACAGTCAAGGATACATCAAACCATTAACAGTGGTTAATCCAGAAGGCATGAATAGAAAAGAGTGAAAAAACACGGATACTCGTTTTTTACTTTATACATTTTTACAGATTTTGAAATTGTCAAGTATTAATAGTGTATACTGCTTCTATAATCTTTTTTTTTTGAGACAGAGTTTCACTCTTGTCACCCAGGCTGGAGTGCAATGGTGCGATCCTGGCCCACTGCAACCTCCACCTACTGGCTTCTAGTGATTCTCCCGCCTCAGCCTCCTGAGTATCTGGGATTATAGGCGCCAGCCACCATACCCGGCTAATTTTTGTATTTTTAATAGAGAGGGGGTTTCATCATGTTGGCCAGGCTGGTCTCGAACTCCAAACCTCAGGTGATCCACCCACCTCAGTCTCCCAAAGTGCTGGGATTACAGGCATGAGCCACCACGCCCAGGCCACTTCTATTATTTTTTAGCTACCCAGTGGAAACATTAAAAGACAAGATAAGGGTAAAAGAGGGTGAATAAAACAAGACAAAATACAGAAAGCTAGGCTGTAACTTCTTATTTTTTTCAGACTTGAATTCAAATTGGTTCAATTCAATTAACCTAGAGAAACTCCAAGACTTTATCATAAAGCCCTCTGTATGAGATTGAGGGATGGCTTATGAACAAAAATATGACCGTACAAACTACACTGGCTTCCTCTACAACACTCTAAAGAAACAAGCATAAGAACACCACATAGCGATCTGCTGAACTTCACCATCACAACAAAGGGGGTTCTGTAAGGGAGCTCTCTCTCTCTCATTATTCAACACTGAACTTGTAAGTGGGAATTTTGAATAAATAATCTTTAGCAAAATGTCCTGTAGCATAAACACAAAACACTCTTTCTAAACAAAGACAGATAAGACAACATTAATTGGGTCTCAAAGTATAATATAGTCTAAGAAGATTTAATTTTGAAAGACTGGCAAATAAACAGCTTCTAGCCAGGCATAAGTAATATTCTGTACTAGATGAATGAACGGTAAAAGAATCTGATTTTGCTTATTTTCCCACAAACAACAAGAATTTGTTGTAATTGGATGGTGGCTAGATGTTTTCTTTACAATTTTACAATTTGGCTGAAAAATGTTCTAATCTTTAAGATTTGAAGTTATAAAATACCATCAAAAGATTCTCAATAGTCAAAGTACTATAAGCATTAAGGAAATTTAATGGCAACTACGTTCACACACAAGTGCACACAGACACATACACGCACAGCATGTTTCAGCTTATCTTACCACACAATCATTACAACAAACTACATTTTGTTAGGGCACAAACAGAGTGTGGTTTGAGGATCCATGACAGTTAAGGTCTTGATCTGCAAGATCCCCAAAGCCCATGGGAGGGTTATATTGAGTTCAATAGGATCTATTAGATTTGGCAGTTAGTGTTCCAACCCAACCACAATACTTTATGACAAACAGTAACTATTTATCCATTCCCTGTTTTCATCTCACATGAACACATTAATCAGAATCTGGCCTCAGGTATTCCACATGGTCAACTTAGTACACATACTTTCCCTGCTGGCCCCTCTAACTTATTGCTCTTTACCGTGGAGACTTTCTGTGAAGTACCGCTATGTAACCTCTGGCATATGAGTTCAAGCTAACCCTCTGTGGGAAATAAACTGTAAGAGTTTTATTAATGAATTCTTAACTTGGCTTGACATAGCTCCCCATGAGACACAAAGCAAGCACTAAACATTTAAAATCTCAAAGTCAAAATAAGTTTGGGAACTCAATAGGATAAAGTACAATATTCTTAGCTAATCATAAGCATTTGGTCAAACTATTATTTTAGATAAGACCCACCCGATTATAAATCATAAAATCAAAGTACCCATAGTATTAACTACACAATAATTACATTTTCTAGTGCATCCCCTACAAACATTGTTTTATTATCCTTATTATCCTTAATATTTCCCCTCTCTTGTTTTACAAAATCACTTTCTGTTCATTCCTCCACCAATTTTAAATCAAAATGTGGGATGTCACAGAGTAAAAAAATTAGGCCATAAATCAGGTGACTCTAACTGCTGAGTTTCAAAATGTTTCACAATCAAAATCATAATTTTATAAATCTTTATATTTTCCTACTATTGAGATAATTTTAATAAATATATATGAGGCTAAATGAGTATTATAATGTGAATTATTCAAATCTCCCGTGAGAAAAATTTTAATCCGCTGTCAAGATAAACTTTATTAAAAAAAAAGATGAACTTTATTGTAAGTAACAGACTTCTCAAGGGGAAAACTAAATCCCACACTACTAACTTCATAGTGGACAAATCTTTTAAAATCATCCACTCCTATATCCTATACAATCAGAATTATATCAAATGTAAACTTTAATTCATGGGGTATGAGTAACTCTTAAATAATAAAACACTATATAAGTTAAAAATCCTTTTGTGAACTAACGACAGTCCTTTGGGGAAATGGCCGATTGTAGCTGGGGCCAGGAGCTATACAAGATGAACCTAGAACCTCTTATCTTACCAGACTACTACTAGGGTTATAGCCAAAGGATTCAGAAGCCAACTTGTAGAGGTTTCCACTGGCCAAAGAAGGGACAACTTTACCTTCAAGAAGGATAACTACGGCTGGGCACGATGGCTCACGCCTTTAATCCCAGCACTTTGGGAGGCCAAGGCGGGCAGATCATGAAGTTAAGGGACTGAGACCATCCTGGCCAACACGGTGAAACCCCGTCTCCACTAAAAATACAAAAAATAGCTGAATGTAGTGGCACGCACCTGTAGTCCCAGCTACTCAGGAGGCTGAGGCAGGAGAATCACTTGAACCTGGGAGACAAATGTTGCAGTGAGCCAAGATCATGCCACTGCACTCTAGCCTGGTGACAAGAGTGAACCTCTGTCTCAAAAAAAAAAAAAAAAAAGAAGAAGGATAACTACAATGGATTGAAACACACAAAATATGTTTAAATCTATGATTTCCTAATAATGATTTATAAAACCTCATTACTCATCTTTTGAGGATTTTTATAAACTAATGCATCATTTTGAATAATGTTAAATAAAGGGAGAAAAATCAAAACTTTATCCTATCTTTCCCATATGAAAGGCAACCAAATAGTTGAAGAATAGAAGTTTCCCTTTACACAAGTATTCTAACTGATAAAAGAATATCTCCATTTTGCAAGCCTAATAAACATAAATAATGATAGGTAATCATCACCAATGACTGCTAACAAGACATACAAACAAAGCCAACCAGATATTATGTGTCTCTTCATGGAAGTATACAAAACCAATTGTGATGTATATCTGAGAGGAGAGAAAAAAAAAACACCACATATGAATTTAATCAAGCCTCTAGATCTATTACTGATTTGCAGGAAATACAGAGAACCAAGAAAGAATACCACAAGGATCAGCAAAAATCAGACTGTGAGAAGCTTTACAGTCTGGTTTCTTCAATAAATAAATTTCTAGGAAACCATAGAGAGAGGGATGAAGGGGGAACCAACCAATTCAAATAAATTTAAGATCTTAACTAACTGGAATATATAGATCTTATCTGGATTCTGATTTTAACAAACAAGAGGGAGAGATGACTGGGAAAATGTGAACACTGACTAAATACAATAATAAGGAGAAACTTTTCAGTGAGATGAATAGCATTATGTTTATATTTTTAAAAGGAGAGTCCTTATCTTCTAAGGATACATACTGAAATATTTACATAGAGTGATATGATGTCTGAAATTTACTTCAAAATTATTGAGGGAAGGTAGTAGTGGTTAGGGATATAAAGAAGACTGGCAATCAGTGAGAATTATTAGAACTGGATGATGGCTACATTGGGGGATTATCCTTTTTACTTTTGTATAAGTTTAAAATTTTCTAAAATAAAAAGAAATTTTAACTGAAAAATCATTTTACAGTATACAAAATGGCATCCTAAATTTTTATTTAGCAAAGAGGATGTTTGCCATACTGGGTTTTCACAAAGGTAAACCAACGTATGTTAATACTTCCATCTTGGGTACATTAAATTCTTATAAATCAATGTTAACTTATAAGAGTATGTAACAACATCAACATTCCAGGCATTGTGCTAGAAGCTACAGGCATTCAATACAAAAAGTAATCTATACAGAATAAAGAAAATGATTTCATTATATTTAGAGTCTCTTACATAACACAATACTATTTAAGGGAAAAAAAGAGGGGGGTGTCTTACACACACTATGAAATACACATAAAGCCCACACAATTTGTCATGTCTACAGTTTCTCAAATATACTTGCCACTAGAAACTCCTTCATTTACTATATGAGCTAAGCAGAAATATTCTAAAATTCACTATGTATTGACTTTGTTTTTAAAGACCTAAAGTAAATTGTCAGATCCTTCATTCTATGAATTTTTTACCCAAAAGCCATTTTCTTAGTCTAAATTACAGATTAATTCCTCATGATGCATTTTTCCCAGACCAACATTAAAAGTCATACTCTATTACTACCGAAGGCTGAAAACTGTTAAATAAAATAATTAATCCAATTATTCAGGTAATATTAAATAGGCTATCAAAAATCAAACAGTTCTTGTACAATAAATATGTGATATTCATATACCCATTCTTTAATTTTTTGATGAATTCTTTGGATCACAGATAATTCACAAAACAAATCAGAGACAAGATTTTAATTTCACATATAATATTCTAAAAGAACAAACAAAAGAACTATGACACTAAGTGCTTTATGAATTTAAAACATTCTAAAATACTTGAAAGATATATTGCAAAATTTTTCTAAGTAGAAAATGTTCACTGAACATGCTCTTAGAACAAAAAAGGTAAATATTCGTTTAACTCTTGGAATTTTTTTTTTTTTTTTTTGAGACGGAGTCTGGCTCTGTTGCCCAAGTTGGAGTGCAATGGCATGATCTCAGCTCACTGCAACCTCCACCTCCCAGGTTCAAGCTATTCTTCTGCCTCAGCCTCCCGACTAGCTGGGATTACAGGCATCTGCCACCACGCCCAGCTAATTTTTGTATTTTTAGTAGAGACGGGGTTTTACCGTGTTAGCCAGGCTGGTCTGGAACTCCTGACCTCAGGTGATCCACCCACCTCAGCCTCCCAAAGTGCTGGGATTACAGGCATGAGCCACCGCACCCGGCCAGAATTTTTAAACACATAGCATATAGAAAGTATGTCCATTCACAAGTTTTAGTGTCAATGCATACATTTCAATTATCCTAAGAAATCCACCTTACTTTTATCAGACAATTTAACCGTAATGTCCTTTTTGAAAATAGTGTTTTAGGAATTAAAGCATTAAAAGCTAAATTTAACTTACCTTTAACTTTACTATTGAGTATAGAGAAAACAAATAACAAAAAAATTTTAGTGATAGCCAGGCGTGGTGGCTCACGCCTGTAATCCCCACACTTGGGGAGGCTGAGGCAGGTGGATCACAAGGTCAGGAGTTCAAGACCAGCCTGACCAACATGGTGAAACCCCATCACTACTAAAAATAGAAAAATTAACCGCGCATGGTGGCACACACCTGTAATCCCAGCTACTCAGGAGGCTGAGGTAGGAGAATTGCTTGAACCCGGGAGGCAGAGGTTACAGTGAGCCAAGATTGAGCCACTGCACTCCAGCCTGGGTGACAGAGCAAGACTCTGTCTCAAAAAAAAAAAAAAAAAAAAAATTAGTGATTACCAACTCATGTTAATTTTAAAAACTCAGTAATTTAGACAGCTACAATTCAGATACAGTAGAGCTTTCAGCTTCAATCAATAGCTTTCTCTCACTGCCCTCCATTAACCTCAACTCTTGGAAACATGTTCTACTAGAATTAAAAGTAATTAAATCCTAACAGATTATATGCATATGATTAAAAATTCCATCTAATACCATACTAAGATCATAAGATAAATATAATTCTAGTTATATTCTATATAAAAGTAGGCCATTAAACAAAGAAAATCACATTTAAAATATTTAGCAGTAAATATTCAAGAGAAAAATTTAAAAACACAAATGAAACAATTTTAAAAGTGAGATCTATCAAAGCAGAAACCATAGCTTATTTATTATTACATTCACCTGTGTCTAGAAAACAGTTAAAAAACATAAAAATTTTCTAGAGAAAAAAATATTTCATAAAGGAAATCTGATCTTCCACGAAGTAAAATAAAAAGTAGTAAGTGAAAGTACCTTCAGACATCTCCATAATATTAACATTAAAGTCAATTGTTTTAATAATCAAACACTGCGAAAGAAGAAAAGCAAATAGAAATTGTATTTGCCATATACTTAGATGTTAGTGATGCAAGGAGATTCAAATTTCTGCTCACAAACACATATTTCTCATCGTCTACCACTCACAGCACCTTAGTTAAGGTGCTACCATTTAAATTATTTTATCATAACTAGGTATATACAATTAATACAGATTATATTCAACAACCTGTAATAGATAAAGAAGGTCCAGTATTACAAGTCTGGGCAATGGACAAGAAACCATAACTTAAACACAATCAAAAGAGAGCTTTTGTTCCTTTTTCTTATCTTAATTTGAGTGCAGAATCTGTTTAAAATAGCATGTAGGTCACACAATATACACTGTCCACACCTAATATTAATAAAAAATAAAAAACGTACATTTCATTTGAAATGCAAACACACTAAACAACTTTTCATGAAAAGGCAATATGTAGAAACTTCATATTAATACTAGTAGATATTACATATAAAAATATTGTTCTGTATTTTTAGTTTTGGCAAATGCTTTTCAAGTTCTTTTTCTTACACTTTAATAAGAATATTAAGGCTTAGGCTGGGCGCGGTGGCTCACGCTTGTAATCCCAGCACTTTGGGAGGCCGAGGCGGGCGGATCACGAGGTCGGGAGATCGCGACCACGGTGAAACCCCGTCTCTACTAAAAATACAAAAAATTAGCCGGGCGTGGTGGCGGGCGCCTGTAGTCCCAGCTACTCGGAGAGGCTGAGGCAGGAGAATGGCGTGAGCCCGGGAGGCAGAGCTTGCAGTGAGCCGAGATTGTGCCACTGCACTCCAGCCCGGGCGACAGAGCGAGACTCCGTCTCAAAAAAAAAAAAAAAAAAAAAAAAAAATATTAAGGCTTACTCTCATTTCAAATACACTCCATGAAAACAATTCTCTCTTTAAAAAAAAAAGGCACCCTCATTCAAAAGGAAAGTGAATAGCTTATCATCATATAGAAACACAAACTACAATGATTCAATTCTCATAAATGAATCTGTAGAACTAGCCTCTTTAATTGTGCTCCTTAATCTTCAATATGCCAGGTGAAATCATTAGAACCAAAGTCTTCCGAGCACTACTGCTCTCGATACATTTTTTATCTTAAGAATTACTTTTTAATATTTTAATTACAATAAAATTTACTTTATAAGTTTTAACCTATAATTTATAGGTTTTAACAAATGCATGGAGTCATGTATCCATTATTAGTATCACTATGCCGAACAGTTTCATCACTCAGAAAATTCCCTCATTCTGTCTTTGTAATCAACCCTTCCCTGTGCTTCCAATCTCTGACAAACTCTGATCTGGATCTCCATGTCTACAGTTTTTGCTTTTGCAGAATGTCATATAAATTGAATCACATGATATTTGGCATTTTTGGAATTTACTGAATATTACGAATCTGTAAATGTGTCTTTCACCAAAGATGAAAGTTTTCAGCTATCATTTCTTCAGTATTTTTTCTGTACCAATCTCTTTGTCCTCTCCTCTGGGTCTCTTATGACATAATTGTTATACCTTTTCTATCATCCCATAGATCTCTACGCTGTGCTCATTTTATTGTCTTTTATCTTTATTGTTCAGATATTGTAGTTTCTATTGCCCTTTCTTCAATTTCACTTAATCTTTTTTCTGTCCCCTCCATTCTGCTACTGAACTCATCTAGAACATTTTTAGGTATTTTAGTATTTTAATATATTTGGATTATTGCTACTTCCTATCCTAAAATTTTCTGTTGGCTCTTTTTCTACTTTCCTTGCTGAGAACTTCATTCTTTCTCTTCACTTCAAAAGTGTTTGCTCTGACTTCAACAGGACAGTTACAATAGCTGCTCTAAGAATTCTGTCTTATAATTCCAGCATCCAGGCCATCTTAGGAATGGCATTTGTTAGCTGCTGTTTCTCCTACAGCAGTTGATGATTTCCCTGAGTCTTGGTTATGTCCAGTAATGTTGGAGTGTATCCCAGAAAGGGGAGGGAGACTTTGAATATTGCATTTTGACACTCTTGGTCATGCTAAAGGCATCTGGTCCTCTGGAGAATGGATTTGTTTTTGTTTTCATTTTTAATATTTTTGTTGTTGTTGACAATCAACCCTGTTAGGTTCAAACCACAAGTCCCAACCTACCTGGTGGGCTGTGACTTCAAAGCCAATTCAGTTTCCCAAGTCTTTTTAGTGATATTCACTCTATCCTCATATGTGTCACCTAAAAGCCAATCTAGGACAAAGGCGGTGGTCTACAATGTAGTTCAGTTACCATCTCCTTGAAAAAGTTCCACACATGCTCAGCTTAGGGATGAGTCTGGGTCTTCATGCACAGATTTAGGTCATCTTTTTCTCTACCTACTTCCTCTCCATAATTTCCCCAACACTATCTGTCTCCTAGACCCCTTGTCTTAATTCTCTGGCTACAAAATTGGTGTTTTTGCCTCCACACACACTCATGTACTTTCTGCAACTGCATCTGCCTTGGGCAGAAGTGGCAAGAAAGGGGGAAAAAAGCAAAAACTAACAGATATTCTCCCCTCATTCTTTGGGCTACAGGGGCCCATTTTTCCAGTTTATCTGATCAAAGAAAAAGATTGTCTTTCATTGTTTTAAATGACTGCATAGTTGCCATTGCCACCACCACCACCATTGCAGGGGAACGGCCTCATGATTAAGGCTTACCTGGGGTCCCACCAGAAAAGTAAAACAAAAACTAGAATACAAAACACAAAGAAAACAGTGATTTTCCACACAGACTCCTTCACACAGGGGCCCTACTTTCCAGTCCTCTGACCATAAACAGAGAAAAAGGATTTTTCTGTCTGCATCTGTTGTGCAGACCAAGAATAAGATGCCCTGGAGTCCAAGCTGGGAGAAAATGAAAGGGGAAAAGGGGAGAGAAAACAACAACAACAACAACAACAGAAAAAAAAACAGAAAACTTGCCAGTATCAGTCACACCTCCAGGCTGGAACTGCATCCTGAACCTCCTGCTATTATGTACTCTTCAGAGACCTCAAATAGCTGTGCTGTGTATTCTGCCCAGGGTTTTTAGTTGGAATGCACGGGACAGTCTTGCTCCATAATAGTAGAATCAGAACCACAAAAATTCTAGACATAAACCCTGACATTTATGGTCAACTGTTTTTTAACAAAGATGCCAAAGCAATTCAATGGGCAAAGATAGGCTTTTCAATAAATGCTGCCGGTACAACTGAATATACACAGGCAAAAAAATTTAAAAAAATGAACTTGGATTTTCACCTCAAACCGTATTTAAAAGGTGAAACAAAGACTTATACGATCTGAAGAGAAACCAGAGTATCTCACACCGTATTTAAAAGTAAACTCAAAACAGATCACAGACCTAAATGAAAAACAAAGGAGAAAAGCTTTGTGACCCCCAACTAGGTAAAGATTTCTTGGATATGGTAGCAAAAGTATAGGTCATAACAGAAAAAAAAATTAATCAATGGAACATCATCAAAATTTAGAACATTTTGTCTTCAAAAAGCACTATTTAGAAAGTGAAAACACAGGCCACGATATGGGAAAATATATTCCCAAATCCTATATTTAATAAAAGATTTGATCCAAAATGAAAAATTTTTCAAAGTCACCTCCTGCGATTCAGTAATAAGACAATAAACCCCATGAAAAAAGGGCAAAAAAATTTAATAGACATTTCACAAAATATATACAAATGCCCAATAAGCACTATGAAAAGAAGTCCAACATCACTAGTCATTAGGGAAATGAAAATTACCATAAAAATTACCATACATTTCTAGAATGGCTATAATAAAATAGTCTGATCATGCCAAATGTTGGCAAGGATGCTGACAAACTGGGCCCCTCATACACTGCCAAGTGGGAATGTAAAATGGAACAACTACTTTTTTTTTTTTAAGCATTATTCTTATGATCTAAAAATTCTACATTTAGGTATCAAGCCAAGAGAAATTAAAACATCTGTCAACCCAAAGACTTCTCTCCAATTTTGATAACTGGAAAGTGGAAATAATCCAAATGGTCAATTAATATGTCCATAAACAAAATGTAATCCAAACAATGGAATACTATGCAGTCATGAAAAGGGAAAAAACGTACTGATATGAATGAACCTCAAAAACATTATGTTGGACAGGCATGGTGGCTCACACCTATAATCCCAGCAATCTGGGGGGCTGAGACAGGCAGATCACTTGAGGTCAGGAGTTCAAGACTCGCCTGGCCAACATGGTGAAATCGCCTCTCTACTAAAAATACAAAAATTAGCCAGGTGTAGTGGTGCACCCCTGTAGTCCCAGCTACTCAGGAGACTCAGGCAGGAGAATTGCTTGAACCTGGGAGGCAGAGGCTGAAGTGAGCTGAAATCACTCCAGCCTGGGGAAGAGAGTGAGACTCCATCTCAAAAAAACAAAACGCATTATGTTAAGGAAAGGAAGGCAGACTCAAAAGGGCACATATTGTATAATTACATGTATATAAAATTTTCAGAAAAAGAGAGTTTAGATTGTGGCATAATAAAAATATATCTGGACTTTGTTCCTGGTTCCCAGCACAAGGCTTCAAAAACCCTTGAAATTTCATAGGTGACTGTACTGTCTTTGCTATGCTAATGAGGTAGCTCATGGTGATAGCTTCCAGATAGGGACTGGTCACCAAAAAAACCAAACACATGATTAGAGGGTTGTAACTCTAGGCCAATAGCACCTCCAAGGACAGGAGGGGAGCTGGAGACAGTTCAATCACATGGCCAATAATTTAATCAATCACACCCATATACTGAAACCCCAATAAAAGCTCTGAACACTGAGGCTTGGTGGACACACTGACACGCAGAGAGGGTAATGTACCCTGACTCTACAGGGAGAGGGCATGGAAGCTTTAGGTCCAGGTCCCTTCCAAACCTTGTCTTATGTGTACCCTTTATAATAAAACTGTATAACATTTTTAGTGAGCTCTGTGAGTCATTCCAGAGAATTACTGAATCTATAAATTTGGGAATCTCCAATTTTATAGTCAGTCATCAGAAGCATGAATGTTCCGCATTTGTGGCTGGCATCTGAATTGATGAACTGACTTCTGGAGGGCTAAACTCTTAAACCTGTGGAGTCTGATACTAACTGATGGGCAGTTAGTGTCAGAACGGTATTACAATATACCCACAGAGGGCAGAAATGGAAAAAAAGAGACAAAAAGATTAGTGGTTACCTGGGCCTGGGAGTAGCAATGGGAAGTAATAGCAACAAATATTTTTTAGAGTGATAGAAATATTCAAAAACTAGATTTGATTATGGCTGTACAACTCCATAAATGTATTTAAAAATTACTGAATTATACACTTTCAGTGAGTATAACTTATGGTTATTATACCACAATAAAACTGTTTTTTAAAATCTAATAAGTTTCCAAGATTATAGAAGGCATTCAAAGTTATAATAATCACGTATTTCTTCATTCTGTATTCTCATAATGAACACCAAATACTTATTAAATGCAACAGTCAGTGAAAAAATAACAAGAAATGAAGGGTTTCAACTGTCTTAAGAGCATTCCATTAGATATACAGAAGAACTCCATCAAAATTAGCAATGTTAAATGAGGTTAAAAGTCTCACAAGTGGGATATAGGATGTAGGTAGGATGGATTAGGTCCACATTTTATGGCAAATATTTTAAAATGAAAGGGTGAGGCAATGGTAAAGTGCTTTCAATTGGGGCAATCTGGAGTTAGCCAATGCCCTATGTGCCCTCATTAGTCTCAGAGATTTTACGGTCAACTGTGATTCTGCCTTTAAATGTTATTTCACTTGATGATTTTACAATCCATTACTGAAAATTATATCAAAAGGACTGCTAGCATGTATATTATATTAATATTAAAGCCAGATTTGCATTCAGCACTGGCTAATGGGACACTTTAAACAATAAGAAGAGAGAAAGTTGTTATATGCATGGGATGCACTGTTTTTTAACCCCTGAGCTTTCTCTCTTGATACTGTCCTTTAATTCTCTTCTTGAAACCACCCACCTTCCTGAAAAAAGAGGTATACATGTGTAAAATCTTATTCATCCTCACCTCTCATTCACTCACTCCCTAACCCACTATAACCTGACTTCAATCCCAGCCATTAGGCTAAAACCACTACAGTGAAAATCACTAAACCAGACTTTTATCAAATTCCTTCAACTCTTCAATCTACCTTAACAATCTTTCCCATGGACTTCAATCCTCTAAAATTCAAAGGTATATGGAAATTTGTACAATCTCCTATTTGAAATTAATGACATCTCTTTATCATTAAATACAAATCTTCTCTGTTCTGACCTGCCACATCCCTACTGAACCATCTCAAATGATACTTGCCATTATATAGCAAACTCACTATCTTAGTCCATTTGTGTTACTAAAAAGGAATACCTGAGATTGGGTAATGTATTTTTTTAAAAAGGGATTCATTTGGCTCATGGTTCCGCAGCCTGTACAAGACGCTTGGGGCTAGCATATGCATATGGTAAGGGCCTCAGGCTGCTTCTCTTCATGACAGAAGGCAAAGGGGAGCCGGCATGTGAAGACATCACATGGGGAGACAGGAAGGGGCAGGGAGGTGCCAGGCTCTTTCTAACAACCAGCTCTCATGGGAACAAACAGAATAGAAACTCACTCATTACCACAAGGAAGGCACCAAGTCATTGATGAGGAATCTGCCCCCATGACCCAAACACCTCCCATTAGGCCCCACCTCCAACACTGGTGATCAAATTTCAACATGAGGTTTGGAGGGTCAAATATCCAAACTACAGCACTTTCCTACTGAGAATACAAGAGTCAATTAAAAATAAAAATGATGTGCAAACAAAATGGTAAAAATTACATTTGGCCATACACATATGTATAAAGTTATATTTATTTGCTAATTCAAAATGTTTAAGTTATTTGCTGCTGAACTCACCTAATATTATATGCAAAATTCTTTTGGTATGTTTGTACAAAGAAACATTTTCTATATATCTAAAATCTTTTGTTTCTTAAATAAAACCTGTGTCTTCTAATGCATTCAACCACATCTAGCCATACAACCAGAGTAGACGAAATTAAGTTTAGTGGGTGGTTGGTGTAGTGGAGGTAGTTAGGCTCAGCCTTACCCAGGTGGAAATAATTGCTTTCTTGACCTAAAGCTCTTCCCATTAGAATCAAAACAAATTGATATTATCTTAAGAACCCTTCTAATTTTTGAAAAATAAAACCTAAATGTTTCATACTTAAACAGACATTGTTTCGTTTAAGGACAAAATTATGACACATTTATTTTTGTATTTAAATCAAAAGCAGAGTGGCTATTATGAAGAAAATAAGGGAATTTCAAAAGATAATCATCTCAGTGTAGAAAGGCACACATAGAGTTGGTACAGACAAGGCCAACAAACTTAAACATTGCAATCTGATATTTTTAAAATCTTGGTTTGACCTTTGGCCTTCTTGGTCTACACCAAAGTTTTCAAAATAAACTGTTTGTTCATCAGCAGTATGCAATAATGCACATAACACAGTAAGCTATTTAAAGCAGATTTAGTGACAAGGATAAAATATTCCAGAAAGAATAAAATACAAGTTCTGAAGCTTAATGTTTTATGATGTGATTCTGGCATGAAGTATAAATTTTCTAAGAACCTGCCAAAATATAATATGTTGTTTTGATTCATGGAATTGGAGACCTGAAATAAATATCAAGATATTATTATACTTAGTCCAGTCTTCTTCCTCTCGCGGTTCAGTATCTATACCATCCAGACTTATGGCTATTAAAAGATACATTTTTTCTACATGAGCAAGATATTAATAGTAACTCCACAACCTTCTTGAAGCCTTTTTTAATGCTTTATCACCCTGAAAGTGATGACCAGTGGCTTCAGTTATCTCAAACTTTCTGTTCTGTGTTCAAAACTAATTTCTTCCCACCACATTAGAGATAGGATTGGGATGTCACTGTATATACAGTAAATCTGAACATAATGTCCTTGATAGGTTCTTGACAACTGCTATTTTAAGTGAAACAATGTATGACAAACAAAACTATTTTTCCCCTCGTCAACGTTATAACAAAAGGGCATTGAACAAAGGGACATGATTGGAGGACCTGCTGTAAGGCATTTCACTTAAAGTCACAGTTTCCAAGAAGCTATCGACGACATGACGTAAGGACTTACTGTACCTTGCTTATAATAAATACTCCCTAGGCCATATCGTATCTCTTTCCTTTTACTCAAGATTCTTTTCCATACTTATTTCCTCTCTCCTTTTCTAGATGCTATCCATTCTGCCCCACATGCTTTTTAACACTGTTGTATTTGAATTGCTGCTTAAAAAGGAAAAGTCATTCTAACTCTTCTAGGCTATATTCTAATAGATTATGTACAGCTTACTAAGTATCCAATTTGAAAACCAACAACAGAAGAATAAAAGAATAGACTTGAAAAAGTTATCAGGAACATTCTAGAGTGGTCAGAATTCTTTTTTTTCCTACATGATATGGGGACATGGGCAGAAGTGAATCATGTTAATAGAAAGTATATTTCAATGGCAATAGACATGCGTAAGGTATCTTAATATTTTCTTCCCATTAAAATATGATACATAAATCAGAGGTCTTATTGCGAAAGTGATAATCTAATTTTCTTTGACAGGATCAACTAAGCCTTAGTCTGCATTTCTGGAAGGCCAGTGTCTCATCAATCTCAGTGGGACTTCTGCTCAACTAAGACTTGCAATTATCAAAACTAAGTTTTCACCATGTTATAACTTTACCCTGTTTGGCTAATAGGATTCTTATGTCTGTTTGTACAAGTCAGTTTTTTCTATTATTGCACTTCCCTTGTTATATTTACTTTATGCATAGAAACAAAAACATGATCAGCAGAATTTGGTTGAGTAGTACACATCAAGTTTGTGATTAAACATGTTTTGTATATTACTGAGATACTGGCACTAGACAGCAGAGGGCACTGGCAACAAATGCCAACCCAAATATCATGACTCACACAGGAAGGAAATAATCACTCAGAAGTGCCAATAACACTGCTATTAGTATAGCTGTGGATCAAAACATCAAAACTCTGTCTTTTATTATCAACTACCAGTTCACACACTGTTATAAATAAACATAAGATCTCCATTTACTCACCCCAATATAGAAAATAATACAACATATGCAATAAAATAAAAATAAGTTAAGATTTAGAACAGGCTAATTCTAATAGGCTTATTTTGTGGCAGACATCGTGCTAGCTGTCTTATAGACATTATCTAATTTATTTCTCACAAAGCAATGCATGAGTTTGCTGCTTGTCTGTTTACAGAAGACAACACTGGCAAGGTCCTAAATAGTAGGTTATGACTCAGCCACTAGACTATAAAACTTTTTGAAAGCCGAAATCATTTTGGTTTAGTTTAAAATTAAAATCCAGTATCTAGTAATCTACCTCACAATAATTATTCAGGGGAACAAAGAAAAAAGAAGGAACACTAGATCTGATTCCAGTGCCACACGTCACATTTGCCTTTAGGACGCTATCAATGAATATTTGTTTATTTGATTAGATTTTACAAGCCACCAGTTCCTGGCATTCTACTAGGCACCAGTCTCAGAGATTTCACTACTTGAACTACTTGAACTAATACTTTGCTTATTAAAGACTTACATTTTTTCCTGAGGTAGTGCTAGAAGGGAAGCAGTAAAGAAAAAAATAATAACAAAAATATATAAGAAAAAATAGATGCAACATTAAAAATATATATTTGAGAGTTTACTTCTAGGTTTCCTTGTATAAAGAATTCACATTCAACAATAAGAAAATGCTTGGTTTCCTTAAATATAATATTAAAATTAAGTATAATAATTTTAGTAATGTTGGAAATATATCTTAATATCTGAATAATCAAGTATCTTTGTGCATAAGAAATATCAAAAATGTAAATTGTATTGTTTAAATATTATTTAATTATTTAATTCATGAATATTCTTCATGAAAAAATGTAATGTCAAAAATAATTATCGCTGTATTATAAATATCATGATTTTAAAATAACACCAATATTTATAATTACCCATATAAATCTATAAAGATATACTTATCTTAAATGAAAGCTGATTAAAGTAGTATTTGCCACTTGAGTTCTGTCTCAATAAATCTTTTACTTATTCATCAGACATATATTGAGATCTTTATTATGTGCCAGCCAGGTGTTAAACTTTAAGAAATAGAAATCCCTAACAAAGAGTCCCTACCATCACTCCAGCAATCGCTCTAAAATTAAATATTCTATATTACTTATGTACAGCATGCTCCTGGAAGGTTTAAAAAAAATCCATTCTAATGAATCATTCAGAATACCTAATACCATGTCATAATACAAAACAAAAGTAGGTAAAAAAAAAAATCTACTTTTCCTTCTTGCTAAAACAGCAACAAACCTTAATACTCTGTTCTACTTTACATACAAAAATCTTTAAATATACTTTAAATTTCTTTTCTATTTCTTAACCTGTTTTGTCTCATACAGAGTGTACCTTCCTTGAGTTCAAAGAAGAAAGAATTAAAAAATACTTCTAAAACAGTGGTTTACAACAGTAGCTAAGTATTAAAATTAGTGGACATTTAAAAAAATATAGATACTGGAGCCCCAAACTGGACCTCATAGACAGTCTTTGGTGATGGAGCCCAGGAGTTTTGAAGAGCTCCATGGGCAATTCTCAAGCTCAGTGAAAGTTTATAACCACAACTTTAAAGGCTTAATTAAGCACAGGGGTTCCCAACCCCTGGGCGATGGACAGGTACCGGTCCCTGGCTTGTTAGGAACCAGGCCACACAACAAGAGGTGAGCAGCAAGCAAGCGAGCATTACTGCCTGAGCTTCGCCTCCTGTCAGATCAGCCGCGGCAGCAGATTCTCATAGAAGCGTGAACCCTATTTTGAACTGCACATGGGTGGGATCTAGGTTGTGTGCTCCTTATGATAATCTAATGATGATTTGAAGTAGAACAGTTTCATCCCAAAACCAAGCCCCCCGTGGAAAAATTGTCTTCGACGAAGCCTGTCCCTCGTGCCATAAAGGTTGGACACTGCTACCTAGGCAGAAAGGGTATACAAAGCTGCCTGTAAGCAGAAAATGTTAAAGCCATATAGGACCTTAAAGATCATCTAATCAGCTCATTTTCTGAAGTATAAAGCTGAAGCTGTGAGGAGTTCCGTAAACCGTCCAAGGTCTCAGCTAGTAAAGTCTACTGACATGCAGACTAGTATTTTTTTCATTATTTCTCTTAGCTGATACTTTTGTCATGAGGTTACCTATGAAACCCTGCTTAACAAATATGTTTGCAGTACTGGCTTCGCATAGGACACTGGCTACTCCAGTTGGGAGACAGAATACTAATTCTTGATTCTACCACAAGCTTATCAATACCCTAAGCACTCACATCACAAATTCTCAGGGAAATGTGACTTAAAAAAAAAACTATGCTGTCTTGAACCTGAAATACCTCTTTTGGAAAAACAGTGATAAGAGTATCAAAAATGGCAAGTTGTTTTGATGTATGAATGAGCTGGATAATTATAATGCACTGGGCATATAATAGGCACTCAACAAATGTTACTTCCCTTCAACATGACACCACCCACCCTGCTTTCCTTTTTGATTCTGCAACTAAAGTTACCTGTCCCTAGTACCTCACTTTAATCCTCAACTATGCCCCTTTTCATATGGTTTCTCCTAACTGGCAAAGCCTTTTGGCCTCTTCTCCTTGATTAATGCTCATCAGTTTCTTCAAAGCTCAGTTTGAAGATGTACCTCCTTTGCTCTCTGGCCAGGGCATCTCTGAAAGAAAGGCAGCAGCCCCACGCAGGGGCTTATAGATAAAACTCCCACCTGCCTGGGACAGAAAACCTGGGGAAGAGGAGGCTGTGGGCCCAGCTTCCACAAACTTAAACGGTCCTGCCTGCCAGCTGTGAAGAGAGAAGCGGATCTCCCAGCACAGCCCTGGAGCTCTGCTAAGGGACAAAGTGCCTCCTCAAGTGGGTCCTTGACCCCCGTGCCTCCTGACTGGGAGACACCTCTCAGCATGGGTCAACAGACACCTCATAAAGGAGACCTCGGGCTGGCATCTGGCGGATGCCACTCTAGGACAAAGCTTCCAGAGGAAGGAACAGGTAGCAATCTTTGCTATTCTGCAGCCTCAGCTGGTGAATACCCAACCAAACAGGGTCTGGAGTAGACTTCCAGCAAACTCCAACAGACCTGCAGCATAGGGGCCTGACTGTTAGAAAGAAAATTAACAAACAGAAAGGAATAACAACAACATCAACAAAAAAGATGTCCACACAGAAACCCCATCAGAAGGTCACCAACATCAAAGAACAAAGGTAGATAAATTCACAAAGATGAGGAAAAACCAGTGCAAAAAGGCTGAAAATTCCAAAAACCAGAATGCCTCTTCTCCTCCAAAGGATCACAACTCCTGGCCAGGAAGGAAACAAAACCGGACAGAGAATAAGTTTGAGGAATGACAGAAACAGGCTTCAGAAGGTGGGTAATAACAAACTCCTCTGAGGTAAAGAAGCATGTTGTAACCCAGTGCAAGGAAGCTAAGAACCACAAAAAAAGGTTAAAGGAATTGCTAACTAGAATAACCAGTTTAGAGAAGAAAATAAATGACCTGATGGAGCTGAAAAACACAGCATGAGAACTTTGTGAAGCATAAACATGTATCAATAGCCAAACTGATCAAGTGGAAAAAGGATATCAGAGACTGAAGATCTACTTAATAAAATAAAGCATGAAGACAAGATTAGAAAAAAAAGAATGAAAAGGAATGAAGGAAGCCTCCAAGAAATATGGGACTATACGAAAAGACCAAACCTACGTTTGATTGGTGTACCTGAAAATGACGGGGAGAATGGAACCAAGTTTGAAAACACTCTTCAGGATATTATCCAGAAGAACTTCCCAACTTAGCAAGACAGGCCAATATTCAAATTCAAGAAATACAGAGAACACCACAAAGATACTCCTCAAGAAGAGCAACCCCAAGACGCATAATTGTCAGATTCACCAAGGTTGAAATGAAGGAAAAAATGTTAAGGGCAGCCAGAGAGAAAGGTTGGGTTATTAACAAAGGGAAGTCCATCAGACTAGCAGCGGGTATCTCTACAGAAACCCTATAAGCAAGAAGAGAGTGAGGGCCAATATTCAACATTCTTAAAGAAAAGATTTTCAACCCAGAATTTCATATTCAACCAAACTAAGCTTCATAAGTGAAAAAGAAATAAAATCCTTTACAGACAGGCAAATGCCAAGAGATTTTGTCACCACCAGGCCTGCCTCACAAGAGCTCCTGAAGGAAGCACTAAATATCAAAAGGAAAAACCGGTACCAGCTACTGCAAAAACATATCAAATTATAAAGACCATCGACACTATGAAGAAACTGCATCAACTAATGAGCAAAATAACCAGCTAGCATCATAATGACAGGATCAAATTCACACATAACAATATTAACCTTAAATGTAAATGGGCTAAATGCCCCAATTAAAAGACACAGACTGGCAAATTAGATAAAGTGTCAAGACCCATCAGTGTGCTGTGTTCAGGAGTCCTAGCTCACATGCAAAGACACACATAGGCTCAAAATAAAGGGATGGAGGAAGATTTACCGAGTAAATGGAAAGCAAAAAAAAGCAAGGGTTGCAATCCTAGTCTCTGATAAAACAGACTTTAAACCAACAAAGATCAAAAGAGACAAAGAAGGGAATTACATAATGGCAAAGGGATCAGTGCAACAAGATGAGTTAACTATCCTAAATATATATGCACCCAATACAGGAGCACCCAGATTCATAAAGCAAGTCCTTAGAGACCTATAAAGAGACTGACTCCCATACAATAATAGTGGGAGAGTTTAACACTCATTGTCCATATTAGATCAACTAAACAGAAAATTAACAAGGATATCCAGCACTTGAACTCAGCTCTGGACCAAGTGACTTAATAGACATCTACAGAAATCTCCACCCCAAATCAACAGAATATACGTTCTTCTCAGCACCACATCGCACTTATTCTAAAATTGACCACATAATTAGAAGTAAAACACTCCTCAGCAAATGCAAAAGAATGGAAATCATAACAAACAGTCTCTAAGACCACAATGCAGTCAAATTAGAACTCAGGATTCAGAAACTCCCTTAAAACCACACAACTAAGTGGAAACTGAACAACCTGCTCCTGTATGACTACTTGATAAATAATGAAAGTAAGGCAGAAATAAATAAGTTCTTTGAAACCAATGTGAACAAAGACACAACATACCTGAATCTCTGGGACACAGCTAAAGGAGTCTTTAGAGGGAAATTTATAGCACCAAATGCCCACACAAGAACGTGGGAAAGATCTAAAATCAACACCCTAACATCACAATTAGAGATGCAAAAGCTAACAAATTTGAAAGCTAGCAGAAGACAAGAAATAACTAAGATCAGAGCAGAAATGACGGAGATAGAGATACAAACAACTCTTCGAAAAATCAATGAATCCAGGAGCTGGTTTTTTGAAAAGATTAACAAAATAGACCAGAGCCAGACTAATAAAGAACAAAAGAGACAAGAATAAAATAGACACAATAAAAAATGATAAAAGAGATATCACCACTGATCCCACAGAAATACAAACTACCATCAGAGAATACTATAAACACCTCTATGCAAATAAACTAGAAAATCTAGAAGAAATGGATAAATTCCTGGACACATACACCCTCCCTAGACTAAACCAGGAAGAAGTTGAATCCCTGACTAGACCAATAACAAGTTCTGAAATTCAGGCAGTAATTAATAGCCTGCCACCCAAAAAAAGCCCAGGACCTGACAGATTCACACCTGAATTCTACCAGAGGTACAAAGAGGAGCTGGTAGCATTCCTTCTGAAACTATTCTGGTCAATACAAAAAGAGGTACTCCTCCTCAACTCATTGTATGAGGCCAGTATCATCCTGATACCAAAACGTGGCAGAGACACAACAAAAAAAGGAAATTTCAGGCCAATATCCCTGATGAACATCGATGCAAAAATCCTCAATAAAATACTGGCAAACCGAATCCAGCAGCACATCAAAAAGCTTATCCACCATGATCAAGTCAGCTTCATCCCTGGGATGCAAGGCTGGTTCAACATACACAAATTAATAAACGTAATCCATCACATAAACAGAACCAATGGCAAAAACCACTTGATTATCTCAATAGATGCAGAAAAGGCCTTTGATAAAATTCAACACCCCTTCATGCTAAAAACACTCAAGAAACTAGGTATTGATGGATCATATCTCAAAATAATAAGAGCTATTTATAACAAACCCACAGACAATATACTAACTGGGCAAAAGCTGGAAGCATTCCCTTTGAAAATGGGCACAAGACAAGGATGTCCTCTCTCACCACTCCTATTCAACATAGTATTGGAAGTTCTGGCCAGGGCAATCCAGCAAGAGAAAGAAATAAAAGGTAGCCAAATAAGAAGAGAGGAAGTCAAATTATCTCTGTTTGCAGATGACATAATTGTATATCTAGAAAACCCCATCATCTCAGCCCAAAATCTCCTTAAGTTGATAGGCAACTTAGCAAAGTCTCAGGATACAAAATCAATGTGCAAAAATCACAAGCATTCCTACACATTGATAATAGACAAAGAGAATGCCAAATCTTGAGCAAACGCCCATTCACAATTGCTACAAAGAGAATAAAATACCTAGGAATACAACTTACAAGGGATATGAAGGACCTCTTCAAGGAGATCTACAAACCACTGCTCAAGGAAATAAGAGATGACACAAACGGATGGAAAAAATATTCCATGCTCATGGATAGGAAGAGGTAATATCATGAAAATGGCCATACTGCCCAAAGTAATTTACAGATTCAACGCTATCCCCATCAAGCTACCATTGACTTTCTTCACAGAATTAGAAGAAACTACTTTCAATTTCATATGGAACCAAAAAAGAGCCCATATAGCCAAGACAATCCTAAGCAAAAAGAACAAAACTGGAGGCATCACACTACCTGACTTCAAACTATACTACAAGGCCACAGTAATCAAAACAGCATGGTACTGGTACCGAAACAGATACACAGGCCAATGGAACAGATCAGAGGCCTCAGAAATAACGCCACACCTCTACAACTATCTGATCTTTGACTAACCTGACAAAAGCAAGCAATGGGAAAAGGATTCCCTATGTAATAAATGGTGTTGGGAAAACTGGCTAGCCATATGCAGAAAACTGAAACTGGACCCCTTCCTTACACCTTAAACAAAAATTAACTGGAGATGGATTAAAGACTTAAACATAAGACCTAAAACCATAAAAACCCTAGAAGAAAACCTAAGCAATACCATTCAGGATGCAGCCACAGGCAAAGATTTCATGACTAAACCACCAAAAGCAACAGCAACAAAAGCCAAAATTGAGAATAGCATCAAATTAAACTAAAGAGTTTCTGCACAGCAAAATAAACTATCATCAGAGCAAACAGGCAACCTACAGAATGGGAGAAAATTTCTACAATCTATCCATCTAACAAGGGGCTAATACTTAAACAAATTTACAAGAAAAAAAAACAAAAAGCCCCATCAAAAAGTGGCCAAAGGACATGAACAGACACTTCTCAAAAGACGACATTTATAAGGCCAACAAACGTATGAAAAAAAAGCTCATCATCACTGGTCATTAGAGAAATGCAAATCAAAACCACAATAAGATACCATCTTATGCCAGTTAGAATGGCGATCACTAAAAAGTCAGGAAACAACAGGTACTGGAGAGAATGTGGAGAAATAGGAATGCTTTTACACTGTTGGTGGAAGTGTAAATTAGTTCAACCATTGTGGAAGACAGTGTGGTGATTCCTCAAGGATCTAGGACCAGAAATACCATTTGACCCAGCAATCCCATTAATGGGCATATACCCAAAGGATTATAAATCATTCTACTATAAAGACACATGTACATGTATGTTAACTGCAGCACTGTTCACCATAGCAAAGACTTGGAACCAACCCAAATGCCCATCAGTGATAGACTGGATAAAGAAAATGTGGCACAGATATACCATGGAATACTCTGCAGCCATAAAAACGGATGAGTTCATGTCTTTACAGGGATATGGATGAAGCTGGAAACCATCATTCTCAGCAAACTAACACAGGAACAGAAAACCAAACACCACATGTTCTCACTCATAAGTGGGAGTTGAACAATGAGAACACATGGACACAGGGAGGTAAACATCAAACACTGGGGCCTGTCGGGGGTTGGAGGGCTAGGGGAGGGATAGCATTAGAAGAAATAACTAATGTAGATGACGGGTTCATGGGTGTATCAAACCACCATGGCATGTGTATACCTATGTAACAAACCTGCACGTTCTGCACATGTATCCCAGAACTTAAAGTATAATAATAAAATAAATTATTTAATAAACTCTCCAAAAAAAAATAAAAGATATACCTCCTTTAAGACATCTTCAGAATTAATTGAATCCCACTTTAATTAGTCATTTATTTCTTTATTATTTAAATTACCTGAGCTTTTAACCCATATACTTGCTTATTCTTTTGAAGCTTAGTAACTGCAATTACTTCCTAATTGTTGTGCATGTTTTTTATTTTCTTTCATAATTAGAACATGAGCTATTAATTGGCTAGATTATAAGCTCCCCAAGGCTAGAGATACCAGCCAGTTTTATTCATTGATGCATCACAGGCATCTAAAACAATGTCAGGAATATAGAACTGTTTAATAAATTCTTGCTGAATTAACAGGCAGGTATATTTCTCTTTCCATTCATGAATCTCTCTAAAACTCCAAATATAATGCTAAACACAAATATATGAAAATTTTAAATGCCTGTGTAAATGAAAATAGATATGTCTGGTATTTTAAAAATTTTAAAAATTCAAACAATAGAGCCACAATAGACGAATCAACTCACTGGCTACAGAAGTCACTTAGCTTGTTCATTACATGTTCTCAGTGACTCCCTGTCACTACTGTAAGAAAGATATACAGTATCAGCTGATAAAAAGAAAGTAAATGATTTAATTAAGAAGCAGAGTTTGAAATCCTGCCTTCCTATGGTAAAGAATTGTTAAACTTTGTTCTCTTTCAAAAATTGAGATTAAGAAAACCAAATGAAAAAAACACCAATTTCTGCTTTACTCTAGTCTCAAGTTATATAAGAAAACAGATAATTTTTAAAATATATAAATTTAAGAGAGTAACCTTATCTTCCAACAAAGTACTTGTTTCATCCTAAACACAAACACCCAGAAGGCAGAAGACAGGACTACATCTTTCTGTCAGAAATAGAAAAATATCACTTTTGAACCAAGCACATTCAATAACTACTGATTATTGAATCTGTAGTTCATTCATTAATTTTAATGATTATTTTAAAAGTTAGCCCCTCGGCCGGGCGCGGTGGCTCAAGCCTGTAATCCCAGCACTTTGGGAGGCCGAGGTGGGCGGATCACGAGGTCAGGAGATCGAGACCATCCTGGCTAACACAGTGAAACCCCATCTCTACTAAAAATACAAAAAATTAGCCGGACGTGTTGGCAGGCGCCTGTAGTCCCAGCTACTCGGGAGGCTGAGGCAGGAGAATGGCATGAACCCGGGAGGCGGAGCTTGCAGTGAGCCGAGATCGCGCCATTGCACTCCCGCCTGGGAGACAGAGCAAGACTCCGTCTCAAAAAAAAAAAAAAGTTAGCCCCTCAAATAGAGAAACCCATTTAAAAAATTCAACCCAGGCCAGGCACAGTGGCTCACACCTGTAATCCCAACACTTTGGGAGGCTGAAGGGGGCAGATCACGAGGTCAAGAGATGGAGACCACGCTGGCCAACATGGTGAAACCCCATCTCTACTAAAAAACAAAAATTAGCCAGGTGTGGTGGTGGGTGCATGTAGTCCCAACTACTCTGGAGGCTGAGGCAGGAGAATCACTTGAACCTGGGAGGCAGAGGTTGCAGTGAGCCAAGATTGCACCACTGCACCCCAGCCTGGGTGAGCGAGTGAGACTCCATATCAAAAAAAAAAATTCAACCCAGAAAAATGATCTCCTTTCCACCTTATGTAAGTCAATTAATGCACAAAGGTCCAGCTACTTCTTATACAGGACTTTATAAAGAACATCGCCATAGTTAAACATTTAATGAGGTAACAGATTTGTGAAGGGTATTTTTTTCTATTCATTTTAAGCCATATATTATTCTGTGAACATGAAAAGATAATAGTAATAATTAGAATGCATAAAAGTCATTGCTGATTATCTTGGAAACTTTAACTGCAATGCTATTTTTCAACTGTCAAACTAATAATAATTACCTACAGCTAATAAAAATTGGGAAACTCTAGTCTAAGTAAGTGAATTATTGTACATTGAGGGCAATTATATTGCATAGTAGAATCAATGAACTTTGGAGACAAGGGTTCAAATCCTAGCTCTCCAATTTCCTAGCTATTTGACCACAGGCAAAATGCTTAACTTCTCTGAGCCTCAGTTTATCTATAAGATGACCAACGTAATTTCTCCCTTGGAGAGTTAAGAGGAGGATTTTTAAAAGATAAAGTATCGCTCCTCTGCTTAAGACCTCCTATAATACATTATAACCTATAAAATAAGTTCCAAACACCTTCAAAGACTATCTTACTTTCAGAGAGTGGGAAATCTTCTCCCATTTCAAAATTTCTTCAAATATCTAAGCAGAAATGTCCAGTAAGTACACAAAATACAGCATTAAAGCCAGAACAGGGAGGAGGAAACACATGCAAAGTTTATTGTCATCATGCATCTGGATAAATTCACTGAAAGACTGATATTTTTGTAATTTGGATATACCACCTTTTTTTCTCTTACCTGATACACTTGTCATGAGGCTACCTATGAATCCCTGCTTAACAAATATTTTTGCAGTACTGGCCTAGTACATTTTTTAAAATGCCCTAAGACAGACAAATTAACCACTTGCCGCTCTCCTCCCTTAGCATATAATAAATTTTCCAATATTGATAAATACAATGATTTCAGGTTGTGTTTTAAATAATCCCTTAAATTACTAACCTTTTAGTTTACTCCTACTCTCAAACAGATTATCTACCATTGACCTTATACTAAAACACAGTTTAAATTTAGCACAATCCAAGTGGAATCTGGACACTGGTTAGTTCCAGACTCAACTTAAACTATTTCCACACTCTCTCAGAATTTTTCCTGTTTCCAATTATTGATAGAATTGTTTCCCCCACCAGAGAGTAAGCTCCTCTAAAGTCAGGAATCATAGCACCCATTTCCATTGCATTTAGCACACCATCTCGGAAAATCTATGGCGTGTGTGTGTGTGTTTGTGTGTGTGTGTGTGTATGTGCGTGTCTGTATTCGGTAATATCTTTGTTTTGTTTTGTCTCCTCTACTTCCAAAAATCAAATCATTAAATTAAAACTAATTAGTGGCCTATCCTAACTACCATTTAATGAATGCATGCTGCACATCACTCTGTACTTTTTAAGCCATAAAATATTATTTTATCAACCCTGACATACCACAGGCAAATTTCCTGAGAACCAAAAAAATCAGTGGGGAAAAAAAGAAATTTCCTAATTTTAGAGACATTTAAACGTGAAGAATAGCAGATGGTAACTACGAGGTGCCATTAATTAGAAGACACATTCCATTTTCAGAGCTCTTAAAATGTAAGAAATAGATGTGTATCTTACACTTTTAACCTCATTATAGAAACTGAAGGTCAGAGAGTGCTTAAACACTTTGTTTGACACTAATACTTGTTAACCAGGTTGTCCACATGGAACGACACCTAATAATTAGTAGAAAAATATATCAAAAGCTAGCTATTTTAACTATTTCCTCCCTATTCAGTAAAATAAGCATATATCCAATGTGTTGACATGCTCAGGTGATTACTTATACAGTTGTGGGGCATACATTTCCTTAACCGTCCTATAAAAGAAGATAAGTTCAACAGTTCATTGCCCATCCTATGAAAAAAATATATAGTAATTACTAAAATCTGAAATTCATTTGTGGACATCATAGGCAGATTACTATGTCTGACCTTATTGCTGTAAGTTTTCTTTTTTCAAAATGACACCACATACTTCAATGTTTGAGAATACAAAGGGATCAATTAAGTCTTTCTGTATAGACAAAATATACGTTACAAATTATACCAAGGTTAGGCCGGGTGCGGTGGCTCACACCTGTAATCCCAGCACTTTGGGAGGCCAAGATGGGCGGATCACAAGGTCAGGAGATCGAGATCATCCTGGCTAACATGGTGAAACCCCGTCTGTTCCAAAAAAATACAAAAAATTAGCCGGGCGTGGTGGCATGCACCTGTAGTCCCAGCTACTCGGGAGGCTGAGGCAGGAGAATGGCATGAACCTGGGAGGCGGAGCTTGCAGTGGGCCAAGATCACGCCACTGCACTCCAGCCTGGGTGACAGAGTGAGACTCTGTCTCCAAAAAAAAAAAAAAATTATACCAAGGTGACTTGCCAATATATAATTAAATATTTAGAGTGTACATACTTTTCAAATGTTGGCACCTTTCTGCCTAATGAGCAAATACATCAACCAACACATTTATAGTCATGAAGTAATACAATTCTATTCAACTCCTTAGATACTCACTTCCACTATTAAATATTTAGGTTTCTGAATTATAAATATTACATTAAATAACATCAAACTTAATTCAAGAATAGGGAATTCTAAGGGCTAGGCATGGTGTCTCATGCCTGTAATGCCAACACTTCGTGAGGTTGAGGCAGGAGAATCGCTTGAGACCAGGAGTTCAAGACCAGCATAAGCAACATAGCAAGACCCCATCTCCTCAAAAATAGGGAGTTCTGTATTTTATCCTTAAGTACTTGCCATTAGAATAGAAAAAGGAACATAACAATGTGGTGTTACATTCGACCTCAACCTCAATTTGCCTTAGTAAAGGAGAAAATAAAGAAAGAGCAGACAGAGTGGTAATCAAAACGAAAATTTATGTGAGGTGATAGAAAAATCTTCTAAAGGATTGACAGGAGCATTTTAAAAAGTCAAAACTTAGCATCTGCAGACAAAATCCTCTCCAGCTTTTTTCTCCCTGTCCCTCTCCCTCTTCCTTCCCTTCTCTCCACGTGTGGTAAATGTTCAACATTTCCAATTATTTTATCTTAAGAAATAAGTATCAGTTCTGTATAACACAAAATAGAAAGAAAGCAAAAGCTAAGGGATTCTTTTTCCATTACAAACATTTGTAGAAGTTACTAATAAAATGTCATTTTTTAAGAGTAAAGATATTTGATAACTAAAGATAAAAGACAGTAATTTGTTTTCAACCTAAGAGCTGGTTCCAATATGACTATGAATTAAAATGGATTTGTTCATCAGGTACATTCAATATTATATACATCAGATATCTATTTCTTAGACAAAGCATCATAGATTTCATCACATTTTATATTTTAAAATCGCAAACTATAAATTAACAACTAATAACTATATCAAAATTCTCATCTTACTTCTCCATTTCTTAATGTTGTGATGGTTCCTCTTGCTACACCCATTCTGAATAGTGTTTCTGTGGCCTGTAAATTAAAAAAAAAAAAACAGCAAAAATATATAATCTACAATCTCTCCTCAATTGTACATCCCACATCCTAAATGTGAAAAACATTCAATACTATTATATATCCAGCAACTTCTAGAGAACGATCAATAAGTGGTATATGCCTATAGTCCTAGCTACTCAGGCAGGAGGATCACTTGAGTCCAGGAGTTCAAGGCTACAGTGAGCTATGATTGAGCCACTGCCTAGATGACAGAGTGAGACCCTGTCTTAAAAAAAAAAAAAAAAAAAAAAGAAAGAGAAGAAATGCAATGCAACTAGAGAACTATGTACAAGGCACAATAAGAACTATAAGTTATAAATTGTACCCCAGAAATATCATTATCACAATCTTTTAAGAGCTCAAACTTAATTGTTTCAAATGGTTATTTTGATAATCTGGTATTCTTCCAGGACTATAGTTTCGAATGAGTTGGCTTAAGTTTAAACCTTAGTTTAATGAACAAAAATTAAGTTCAAATTTAGCATTTAAATTCAATTTGTTGGAAGTTATCATTTATTCTGAATTTAGTTTCCATTTGAATTTAGTTCAAATCACTTATCTGCTACTAATATACAGACAGGAGATGAAGTAATTTAGTAATGTCATATATTAAGTGACACACCAAAATAGTTATTGCTCACTATACACTAACAATGAACAATCAGAAAAGGAAATTAAGAAAACAATTCCATTTACAACACATAAAAAAAAAACTCCTAGGGAAAAATAAAACAAGGAAGTGAAAGACTTGTAATCTGAAAACAACAAAACAAAACATTGCTGAAAGAAATTGAAGAAGACACAAATAAATAAAAAGACATCCTGTGCTCATGGTTTGGAATACTTATTATTGATGACAATACAACCCAAAGTGATCTAGAGATTCAATGCAATCCCTATTAAAATCCCAACGGCACATTTTGCAGAACTAGAAAAATCCATCCTGAAATTCATATAGAACATTAAGGGATCCCAAATAAACAAAACAAACTTGAAAAAAGAAGAAGAAAGTTGAAGGACTCACTTTCTGATTTAAAACTTACTACAAACCTACAGTAATCAAAAATATTTGGTACTATCAGAAAGATGGACATCTAAGACAATGGAATAGAACAGAGAACCCAAAAATAAATCCTTGCATATATGATCAAATGATATTTGACCAGGGTAATAAGACTATTGAGTGGGCAACGGACAATCCTTACAAACGTACTTAAAAAAACTGGAAATCCATGAAGCTGTCCTCACAGGCTTAACAAGAATTTTGAATAGAAATATAGTTATAATGAAGCATAAATCAGCTGCACTTTGACCCACTTCCTTGTAAGCAAAGTCTAGAAACAGTACATACTTTCCATTTGAATCCCCATTGTTACTACAGATAGAATTTCTGACACTAACGTTGTAAGACTTTTTAAAGATAGAGAGGGTCTCTGATGTTAGAATCATAAGGCTTTTGCTTATTCAAGATATGGAATACTTAAGCAGATCCTGAATTCCAGTAAAACAGCTGACACCAACCAACTTAAAGATCCCCAAAGAGGAACCAAATCAGCATGAGAATACAGTCCCTTCATCTCCCTGTCCCATGATCTCACCCTGCACTCTTGGACCAACCAACCATCTCCAAACTCTGGCACACTCCAAAAGCCTTCAAAACTCTAGCCCCAAACTCCACAGGGAGATAGATTTGAGGTTTCCTCTCATCTCCTCAGTCAGTGGCCCTAAACTTAACATCTGTCTCTGCTGCAATCTGATGTCTTGGTGTACTGACTTGCTGCAAACATTGGGCAATGGACCTCTTACAGTTACATCCACATATAAAAGAATGAAGTTAGACCTTTACCTCTACCATATACAAAAACCAACTCAAATGGATCAAAGACATAAATTTAAGACCTAAAACTATAAAAATCTTAAAAGAAAACATAAGGGAAAAGCTTTATGACATAGATTTAACAATGATTTCTTGAATATGACATCGAAAGTACAAGCCACAAAACTAAAAACAGTCTGGGCATGGCGGCTCACGCCTGTAATCCCAACAGTTTGAGAGGCCAAGGCGGGTGGATAACTTGAGTTCAGGAGTTCGAGACCAGCCTGGCCAACGTGGTGAAACCCCGTCTCTACTAAAAATACAAAAATTAGCCAGGCGTGGTGGCACATGCCTGTACTCCCAGCTACCTGGGAGGCTGGGGCAGGAGAAAAACTTGAACCTGGGAGATGGAGGTTGCAGTGAGCCAAGATCGTACCACTGCACTCCAGCCTGGGCAACAAGAGTGAAACTCAGTCTCTAAATAAATAAATAAATAAAACTGGATTTTACCAAAAATTAAAAACTTTAGTGCATTAAAGGACTCTATCAACAAAATTAAAAAACAACTCATGAAACAGAAAACACCTGCAAATTGCATATCTGATGAGTTAATATCCAGAGTATATTAAGAACTCCTACCACTCAACAACAAAAACTAAACAACCCAATTTAAAAATGGGCAAAGGACTTGAAGAAATTTATCCAAAGAACATATACAAATAGCCAATAAGCACATGAAATGATGCTCCACATCACTAATCATTAGGGAAATGCAAATCAAAACCACAATGAGATACCACTTCCCATCCATTAGAATGGCTATTATCAAAAAAAACAGAAAATATCAAGTGTTGAGAAGGACGTGGAGAAACTGGAACCCTTGTGCACTGCTGATAGGAATAAAAATTGGCACAGCCACTGTGGAAAACAGTAAGGCAGTTACTTTAAAAATTACACATAGATTTAACATACAACCCAGCCACCCTGCTTCTGGGTATATATCCATAACTACTGAATGTAGGCTCTCAAAGAGATATTTGCATATGTTCATAGTAGTATTATTTACAACAGCCTAGACGTAGATGCAACCCAAGTGTCCATCAATGAATAAATGAATAAACAAAATATGGTATATACATACAATGGAATATTATTCAGACTTAGAAAAGAATGAAATTCTGATATAGTATACGACATGGATGAACACTGGAAGATATTATGCTAAGTGAACTAAGCAAGAAGCAAAACAACAAATACTGAATGATTTACTTATATGAAGTATCTAGAGCAGTGAAATTCATTGAGACAGAAAGTAGAACAGTGGTTACTAGAGGCTGAGAGAGGAGAAATGGGGAGGTACTATATGATGGACATAGAGTTTCAGTTTAATGACAAAGTTCTGGAGATGGACAGTAGTAGTGGACGCACAACAATGTGAATTTACTTAATGCCAGTGAACTGTACACAGAAAAATAGCCAACCCAGTAAATTTAACATTGTATATATTTTACCACAATTAAAAAAAATAGTTATTCCTATTTCCAATGCTTCCCCATCTTACAATTGCTGAGGATTTAGACCCTAATAAAACATTCTTTAGGATTGTATCTAAAGAGTACTTAATGGAAAATCCATTGATGCAGTGTAAAACACTGTAATATACAGAAAGAAAAGGATATTGATTTGTTAGTTTAGAATTTATTGAACAATTATTTCATAAGCACTGTAACGGGCAAATTGAAGGAATCAGCGATAGAGTCAATTTGACAATGCCCTTATTTTTAAGGAGTTTACATCTAGGGGAAAGTGGGAGCAAATAACTACAGAAATAAATAAGTCATATGCATGTGAATATGTGCAATGAAAAAAATTAAGCATAATAAGCATATGAATAACAATGAGGTAGAATGGATATTTTAAATAGAGTAAATCAAGAGTGGCCTCTTTTAGAAGAAGATAATTTGAACGGAAACTAAGTGAAACCAGAAAGTGAATAGCCAGTATGGATATTACAATGATAATGACAGTAATAGTTGCTGACACTAACGCAATACCTACTATTTGCCAAAACCCCCTCTACAAGATGTCAATATATCAACTAATTTGAAAATTGGAGGAAAGAAGGTTCTAGTCAAAAGACCACAAGAGCCTGTAGGTAGGATCATACTTGGCATGTTTGAGGTCAAATAAGATGGCCAGTGGGGCTGAAGGAAAAAGACTGCAGGAGATGGTTGAGAGTGCATGATGGTTGAGACAAGAATAGGATGCATGTTCCTCTGTTCAATATGTGCTTTTACTTTTCTAGCCTGGCATAAAAGGAATGCACTTCTAACCTTTAATAATCAAGAATATGTAATTTGAAGGATGCTCTACTAAATATAAATTTTAAGAATTTATAAACTTAGAAACATCACAGTATTTTAAATTTAAAAACTAAACACACATCTAATAAAATCCAAGGGTACAAGAGGTGGAGAAGTGGAGAACGGGTAAGGAAACTGATATATGTGGGAGATACATAAAAAAGATGACTAACAGATATTATGGAACCGGACCTCAGAGTATAGGTAAGAAGTATCAATATCATTTTGGTGTCATCAGTGTATAAAGAGTTGATTGTAACCAGAAAACTTGATGAGGCAAATCAAGAAAGTTAAACAGAAGAAAAGAATAATAAGAAATAACAACATATAAAATGAGGCAAAAGAAAAGGATACAGCAGGGAAGGCTCAAAAGTAACATAAGGGCTGGATGCAGTGGCTCAAGCCTGTAATCCCAGCACTTTGGGAGGCGGATGCGGGTGGGTCATCTGAGGTCAGGAGTTTGAGACCAGCCTGACTGACATGGTGAAACCCGTCTCTACTAAAAATACAAAAAATTAGCAAGGCATGGTGGCACAGGCCTGTAATCCCAGCTACTTGGGAGGCTGAAGCCGGAGAATCGCTTGAACCAGGAGGTAGAGGTTGCAGTGAGCCAAGATTGCACCATTGCACTCCAGCCTGGGCATCAAGAGTGAAAATCCGTCTCAAAAAATAAAGTAACATGAGAATCAGAAGGCATTCCAGAAAAATAAAATCCTAGAAGTCAAGAGTAAATAATTTCTCAAGAGTAAAGAATTTCAAAATGAAGAAAAGCCATTACGTTAAATATACTACAGTGAACATATAGACCTAACGTTACTCCCTCCAGAAATACCACAAAAACGACAGAAGGAAATAAAAGAGTATACACCACAAAGAAAAAAAGAACACAATAAGGGAAAGATGTAACACAAAAAATATCAATGAAACTTTGGAGCATGAACAAGAGAGTAACTGACTTAACAGTACAAAGGTAGCTACAATTTCACTCTCTGAAGAGTCAGAAGACATGCTAATTTGTTCAGCAGAACCTTAGGAATTAGAAGCATCAATAGAAAGGCACCAGAAGGCCAGAAAGCAGGTAAGACTGAGAACTGGTGGACTGGCTGCAAAGCACTCTAAAAAGGAGTTAGATTCCTCTCTTCTTGTCTGCCCAGTTAGACACCAATCACCTCCCACTCATACACCAAGAGAAGATTCCCAAAAGGGAAAAAACCAGAGTTAGGATAATTAGGGCAGAAGTGAGACACTATACTAATAATGATGGGATATTAAGTCAAACCATACACAGCGAATGTTAGGCCACCATCCATCCCACCTCACAACCTACTATATCTCCTTCCATTGATCCAAAAGCAGTGGAACTCTGCTTATATCCCGATCACTCTCCCATTCTCAAGACAGGTAATAAGAGGATCCCTTTCTAGGAAAAAAAAAAAAAAAAAAAAAAAAAAAAAAGCAGCCCAAGAAAAAAGACCCACAAGATGTTAACTTTTGGAAATTACACATTAAATAGGTAGATGCTAACTTTTGGAAATTACACATTGAAATAGATAAAGACCCACAAATAAAAACAGTGAGCGTCCATAAGCCTCAAAGTAACTTTTAAATAAAAGGCAAACAAGAATCAATAAGCACTTAAGGAATTCCTTTAACATGAAAGACACAGCAAAATAAACAGAAAAAAGAAATTTGGAAGAAATAAATTAAATAGAAGATCAAAAGAAATTTCTGAAACATACCTACAAAAACACATTCATTGCAACCATAAAACAAGAATAGGATGTTATAAGAAAAGGAACACTTTAGAGAACTGAAAGACTCTAAGAAATTATCATAGCAAAACTATAAATTTTAGTAAAAAAATTCCAAATAAAAGTTGAGAAAGTCTTCCAGGAATTCAAACAGAAAAACAAAGAAATAGAGGACACAAAATTACGCTAGGATATTTCTCAATACAAGGATATGAATTCCCAAAGTGAAAGAGCCTGCTAACTACTCATACTCAGCACACTGATTTTTTAGAGACCCACATTAAACCACATCCTGAAATTTCATTAAACAAAGAAACAGGAATCAAAACAACCCGGGACTACTCAACAGCAATACTTGCAACTAGAAGACAATAAAATAATGCCTTAAAATTTGGAAGGTAAGGAATTTCTCACATACAAATCTGTATTAATCAAACTCTTAATTATGAAAATAATATAAAAATATTTCCAGATTTGCAAGACCTAAAGATCTAAAAATATCTACCTCCCAGCCACAATCAGTAAAATACAGAGTAAATCCAAAAAGACAACTGGGATTCAACAAATTACAGAGGTAAACGGAAGTCTCAAGCAGACAAGACCAGAACAAGATAACAAACTTAAACAAATGATGTACCTCCACAGAGGGAAAAATACAACTGAAAAATTACTAGGTGTTCTTGATAATATTGAAAGGAATCTTATGTCACAAAGTTAGGGAGTTAGCATTAGGTACAAACAAACTAAGCAAATAAAAAGTGAGGCAATTATTAACTATGAAAACAACATAAGGTAGCAAGAAAAGTTGTACAATGACTCAGCTACGAGTAATTGTTACACAGTTTGAACAGAATATGTTAAACATTAAATATTATTTTAAACAAAATTTATGTATTACCATATTGTGAACATCCCCACACCACCATAGAGTGTAAAGAAAACCAAATTCCCATCTTCTGTAGTAGGAAGTCAGTAATGTGTAAACCAAAACAAGAATAGCAGTGTAGGCAAGTTAATTTTGATATAACGAAGCAACAGAGGAAATAAGGCAAAGACTGCAAGAGGTTGCCTCTGCATTGTGGAATTCATGTGTTAGAAGCGGTGGAAAAGAATACTACTATTTTCTGTAACCTTTGCAGCATACCATTTCACTTTTTTTTTTTTTTTTGAGATGGAGTTTTGCTCTTATTGCCCAGGCTGGAGTGCAATGGTGCACTTGGCTCACTGCAACCTCCACCTCCCAAGTACAAGCGATTCTCCTGTCTCACCCTCCCAAGTAGCTCAGATTACAGGCATGCGCCACCACGCCCAGCTAATTTTTTTGTACTTAGTAGAGACAGGGTTTCTCCATGTTAGTCAGGCTGGTCGCTAACTCCTGACCCTCAGGTGATCCACCCGCTTTGGCCTCCCAAAGTTCTGGGATTATAGGCGTGCACCACCGCGCCCGGCCGCAATTTCACTTTTAAACTACATATAATTATTTAATTAAATTTTGAAAAAAACTATTATAGAAGTAATCAACAGTGTCCAATAGGTCAAATAATTTACAATCTTAATAGAGCAGTGCAGATGAGAATATAGTTGAGGACTGAATGAGAAGATATTAATTGTATAAGTAAATGTGAAAAGTTTGACAATAAAGGTAAAGAAGGAGATTGAGTTGTGGCTAGAATGAGAATCATAGTTGAGAGAAAATTGGTAACAGGATATTTTTAGGATAGAAGATATTTAAACACATTTTTACTGGCTAAGTAGAAGTCAGTGTTCAGTAAGGTGGAAGAAATTACAGATACAAGAAGGAAAATGGCTGACTGAGAAAGAGTCCTGTTTAAGATAGGATTAAGAACATACATAGCAATCTGTTGTCTGTGTTAAAAGGAAGCAGGTGCAAATATAACTAAACTCTCTTCCTCTCCCTTTCCCCGACCCTCTCCCACTGTGTAAATTTTCCCCTTTGCTCTTCCCCTTCCCTCTCCCTCTCTGAATTAGAAGAAAGAATAAACCTCTGAGAATGACAAAGACACTAACATAAGGACAGGGGTGAGAGTATAGGAACACACAAGTAAATAGAACGTAGAATTGCTAAGCAGTACTTAAGCCCAGCTAAAGTTGAAAAACACAAATCTTTGTTGTTGCAAATCTACACAGTTATGGCATTAGAAAAATAGAAAGATTCACAGTTTGGAAATTGTCAAGACAAAGTTAAGCAAGGCTATAGACTTAATTAGTAAAATACAGCATGTAATTTATAAATAAGAGCTAAATTTTTTCTAACTTTTTTTAAATGAGAAGTAAGAATCTCTGGAACATTTCTCCACAGGCATACACATACACACACACACACACACACACACACACACACACACAGGTATGGGGGAAGTTGGTGCTAAGTTAGAAAATTTTTAAAACGTTTAAAGAAAACTGTTAAATTTTGTAAATTCAGCACAATATGAATATAACTCCAAACCACAATTCATTGAAAGATTTATAACAGGCCAATAATGGGCAGGAGAAGGGTTATTCACATACTCAAACAAAAATTATAAATTTACTATGATAGGTTTTTATTAAAGCATATATAACTAAATCTTGAAAGGTCTATTCTCAGAAATTTTTATTAAGAAATAAATTTCTCACCCATTATGTTCTTGTATTTATTCTATTCTTAATGATACATATATTAAACTACATCTTCAATCTTCCTGTTTCTTTTTTAATTCTATTTAATCTAGTGATACGATTTTTAACAGCCCTCCTGTAGGTCAGGCTACTTACTTTATATATCTGAGGAGCAAAAGGGGAAAGGCAGAGGCAGCAAGCACTTAAAATAAAATATGCAATAATTTCTCAAAACCAGATCAAATTACATTCTTTCTCATGTCTCAAAACCCTAGGCAATCAGAGGATCAAATTCTTTTTCGGTACCTTCTCCAGTGGAAGAAGAATACCAAATTCAATCCTTTGTTCCCAACTTATTTATTTCATCAGCTCTTCCCACCAACATTTTTAAGGATATCTCATTCTAATAGCATTCTGCCAATTCAGCTAAGCTTCCTTTGTTTCTATGGGAAAGCACTGAAGTGTACAACTTTCTTTTGACCTCTGCTAAAGAGATTGCTTTTCATTTCCTTGTACCTAAACAACTACTAACAAGGGTCAAAAATAATGAATTCAGAGCTAATTCTCAGCATTTGTAAATTTACCTATAGCAAATTCTTGATTGAAATGTCTCTTTCTTTTGAGTTTTTATTACATCTAAGATGATTAATACTAAAAACATTCATTCATTCTATGTCAGTGACAGGGGGAAATAACAGTCTACAATGCCTTTGTTTAAAAATAAGTTAACAGCCATGTGTGGTGGCTCACGCCTGTAATCCCAGCACTTTGGGAGACTGAAGCGGGCAGATCTCGAGGTCAGGAGTTCAAGACCAGCCTGGCCAACACAGTGAAACCCCATCTCTACTAAAAATATGAAAATTAGCTAGGCATGGTGGTGCGTGCCTGTAGTCCTGGCTACTCGGGAGGCTGAGGCAGGAGAATCACTTGAACCCAGGAGGTGGAGGTTGCAGTGAGCCGAGATTGCACCACTGCACTCCAGCATGGGCAACAAAGTAAGACTTTGTCTCAAAAAAATAATAAGTTAACAAGAGACTGTTTTTAAGAACAGTGCTAGATAAGAGATTTAAGAGACATAAAGCCTAGATATAATAAATGCAAACTTCTGGATTGGACTTTTGTGTGTGTGTTTTTGTGTATATGTGTGCAAATCAAAACCATCTATAAGGATGTATGCTGAGGTGATAACAGCAGTAATCTCTGGGTGATTTTCTTCTTTAGTTATTTTCCATGTTCTGCTATGCACACACATTGTTTGGTAATAATAAAAATAAAAAAGTAACAATAACAGTAAGCTGGGCACACTGGCACATGCCTCTAGTCCCAGCTACTCAGGAGGCTGAGGCAGGAGGATCCTTTGAGTCCAGGAGTTAAGAGGCCAGACTGGGCAATATACAGAGACTCCTTCTCTTAAAAAAGAAGTAACAATTTTTGTTATACTAAAAATTTTGTTTGTTTGTTTGTTGTTTTTTTGAGGCAGTCTTGCTATGTCACCCAGGCTGGAGCGCAGTGACGCGATCTCGGCTCACTGCAATCTCCACCTCCCGGGTTCAAGCGATTCTCCTGCCTCAGCCTCCCAAGTATCTGGGATTACAGGAGCCCACCACCATGTCCGGCTAATTTTTGTATTTTTAGTAGAGACAGGGTTTCACCTTGTTGGCCAGGCTGGTCTCGAACTCCTGACCTTAGGTGATCCACCCACCTCAGCTTTCCCAAAGTACTGGGATTACAGGCGTGAGCCACTACACCCAGCCAAGATAAAAGATTAAAGCAGAATTTTGGAACAATGTAAAATATTGTAAGCAGAGGTAGTTCGAGTACCTCCTAAAGTGAAAATAATCAAAATTCAACAGACTCATGTTTCTATAGTCCAATACTTTTTAATTCATTAAACCAACACACAGTAAGTAAAATAAACAAGAAATATACGCTTAATATAGAGTTAACGTTTTTTTTTCTCCCCCTGAGAGGGAGTCTCACTTTGTCACCCAGGCTGGAGTGCAGTGGCACGATCTCGGCTCATTGCAACCTTCGCCTGCCAGGTTCAAGCGATTCTCGTGCCTCAGCCTCCCGAGTAGCTGGGACTACAGGCACACGCCACCATGCCAGGCTAATTTTTGCATTTTTTAGTACAGACGGGGTTTCGCCATGTTGGCCAGGCTGGCCTTGAACTCCTGACCTCAGGTGATCCCCCTGTCTCAGCCTCCCAGAATGCTGGGATTACAGGTGTGAGGAGTATGATTATAATACATTTCAATCATCATCTTACAACACCTTTAATCACATAGGCATCATCTTATAGAAAGATTTCAGTGGGTCAATTTAACATGCAATTTATAAATATAAATACAAAAATAGTTGTATTTAGCAGATATTTATTTCCTATTAGGCAACTAGATGTCTAGTTATCTCATTTCCAATTGTTTACTACTTGGGCAACCTTAGGCAGGTCATTTAAACCCTCTACACATTGATTTCGTCTGTAAGATGGTCATAGTTAATATCAACCTGCCTGAAAGTGGTCAATGCAGGTATTAATATATGTGAAAACACTCCATAAAGAGTTAGATGGCGTAAAACATTGAATCCAAGGTCTAGTTTAGTACAGCACTTTTTGAGATTAACAGATGTTTGACAAATACTAACTTTGACTTTTCAAATGTAAAAATATGTGATGGATTAATGAAAAACCAAAAACAAAGGAACGCTAATCATAGCTGTGAATATGAAAAGCAAAAATCACCAGGTAGAGTGGCTCAGACACGTAAGTAGCCTCCCAGCTACTTGGGAGGCTAAAGTAGGAGGATCGCTTAAGGCCAGTTTTATTTTCTAAAAAATAAAAATAAAACAATTAGCCTAGCATGGTGATGCACTACTCCCAACTACTCCAGAGGCTAAAGCAGGTTCATATACAATCAACCATTTTTTTTTTTTTGAGACTGAGTCTCACTATATTCCCCCCAGGCTGATCTCAAAAAACTCCTGAGTTCAACTAATCCTCTTGCCTCAGCCTCCTGAGTAGCTGGGATTACAGGCACATGCCACCACACATGGCTTCCACTGATTTTTGACAAAAGTACCACAAATAGACAATGGGAAAAGGACAGTGTCTTCAATAAATAGTGCTGTCAAAACTGGATTTTCACATACAGGAGAATGAAATTAGAGCCTTGTCTCACACCATATACAAAAATCAGTGCAAAATGGATTAAAGACTTAAACATAGGCCTGAAACTCTAAAACTACTAAAAGAAAGCACAGGATAAAGACTAAACAACATTGGTCTGGGCAATGATTTTTTGAATTTGATCCCAAAAGTGCAGGCAACAAAAACAAAAAGAGACAAATGGGAATTACATCAAACTAAAAAGCTTCTGCACAGCAAAGAAAACAACGGGGTAGAGAGACAACCCAAGGATTCGGAGAAAATGGTTGCAAACCATCCATCCAATAAAGAATGAATAACCCAAATATGTAAGGAGCACAAACAATTCAATAGCAAGAAAACAAAAAATTCAATTGAAAAAAATGGATAAGTGACCTGAATAGACATTTCTCAAAAGACATACAAATGGTCAACAGATATATGAAAAAAAAAATCAACATCAGAAATTAGCAGAGAAATGCAAATTAAAACCACAATGATGTATCATCTCACACCTGTCAGAATGGCTTTTATCAAAAAGATGAAAGATAAGTATTGGCAAGGATATGGAGAAAAGGGAACCTTCATATACTCTTGGTGGGAATATAAATTAGTACAGGCATTATGGAAAGAAGTATAGAAGTTTCTCAAAAACACTAAAAATAGAACTGCCATATGACCCAGCAATCCCACTGCTGGGTATTCACCCAAAAGACTTGAAATCAGTTTGTTGAAGAGATGTCTGCACTCCTACGTTCACTGCAGCAACTATTTACAATAGCTAAGTTATGAAATCAACCTCAGTGTCCATCAACAGATGAGTGGATAAAGAAAAGGTGAGGTATTTACACTATGGAATACTATTCAGCCTTTAAAATGAAGGAAATTCTGTCATTTGAGACAACATGGATGAAACTGGAGAACATTATGCTGTATAAGTTGTACCCAGAAAGACAAACATCACATGTTCTCACTTATATGAAACCCGTAGCAGAAAGTAGAATGGTGGTTACAGAGGCTGGAGGTGGGGGAAATGAGGAGATTTGATCAAAGGGTACAAAATCTCCAGAGAAATATGGCTTTTTTTGAGTTCTATTGCACTGCATGGTGAATACAGTTGATAATACAGCACATTTCCAAATTGCTAAGAGAGTAAATTTCAAATATTCTTGCCACAAAAAAGTAATTGAGGTAATAGATATGTTAATTAGCTTGATTTAATTATTCCACATTGTATTCATAGATTATAACATTGCTTTGTTCCCCATAAATGTATACAATTATGAATTGTGAATTTATAATAAAAAAGAAAAACCATACCCAGATACATCATAACAAAATTATAAAATCTAAATATAAAAAAAACTCTTGAAAGTAGCCAGAAAACACACACACATACTTTCACACACAAATTACATACAGTAAAACATTATGGTTAGATAGAGTGAATTCCAAAGTATATTCCCAACTGGAAGATTAAAGGTAATACTTTCTTCATTACAAATGAAAAATTGACACTTGGAGCAATCCCTCATGATGAGAAACAGCAGTTCACATTACCAAACATTTCCCATGAAGGGAATGGCTTTCCTTCCTCAAAAAAGCAAGGCCTGCAGGCAAAATTCAGCCTGCCACCTGTTTATATAAATGAAGTACTACTGGCACACCACCATTCCCATTTGTTTACCTATTGTCTATGGCTGCTTTCAAACTACAATAGCAGAATTGAATAGTTGCAACAGAGACTGTATGGCATGCATAGCCAAAAATATTTACTGGCCCTTTAGAAAAAAAAGCATGCTAACCACTAATTTAATTTAACACAAAAACACCGTATTTATCTACTCGGATAGGTATGCATTCATCAGGATAATTCATTGTAAATATTTACTTGTTCGTTTGTTTTTTAATAAGCAATAACTTAGCAAATGCAATTTACAGCTCTACTAATAATTTCTGTAGTTTCTTTTATTTTACACTATACTATTTTCCCAATTTTTCTAATCAGGTACATATACTAGTTTTGAAATTTTAAAAGAAATTTATCAGGAACATCTAATAATGGTGAGGTAAAGGTCACATCATTCGTCTCACAGAAAACAACGTAAAATCTGGACAAAAGTATTTAAAACAACATTGGAAGAACAACAAAATGCAAGCAGAATTTACTCATGAAATACTGCTACTGCATAATGTAAGAACTTAGTTTTTGCCTTTCTTGCCAAGGGGTGCTCACCAAACTCCCCAGCAGTTCTGAGAGCAGAAAACTATATCCTTACCACATCAAAGTGGTTACATGTCAAAGTTCAAAAATTAGAGCAACTATAGTTTAAGAAAGAAATTCTGGAGGGGAAAGATCCACGGAAAGACTGAGACACAAATTCTGAATATAAATTCTACTCAAAAGCTTGACTGACTGCTTAATTTTGCATACATGTTGGAAATACTCAGGAGCCTGACAAAAAGTCAGGCAAAAACTAGAAAGGGTTCTACACCTAAAAGACAAAGCTGCTGTGTGTTTGCTGCACCTTTCACTAAGGTGTGTTCTGCAACTGCACACAGCTCAGGTGAAAGAAAGCAAAAGCCTACTGGCTTGAAGTTTCAGAGGGCAGAACTTAAGGTTGGAGGACCAGTTGGAAATATATAGCATAAAATGTCCAATTTCCAGTCAAAAACAACTAGACACACAAACAAACAAAACAGGAAAGTGTGCTCCATAGTCAGGTTAAAAAAATAAAAAGAAAGAAAAGAAGTCAATGAAGACTGAATCCAAATGGGTCCAGGTATTGCATTTCAAAAACAAAGATGTCAAAATAGCTTTTATAAATATGGTCAAAAGTTATAAGAAAACATATTCAAAAAATTCTTGGCAATATGTTATTTAATAGATGGATAAATAAGGAATTTCAACAGAAAAAGGAAACTATAACAAAGAACTAAATGGAAATAACTGAGCTAAAAAAGTACAATCACTGAAATCAAAATTTGCTAGATGAGCTCAACAGAATAGTTGAGATAGCAGAGAAAAACAATCAGTGATCTTGAAGATAGATACCAGAAATTTCTAATTTGAAGAAGACCGAGGAAAAAAAAAATGAAGAGAAATGAAAGACTCAGAGACCAAGAAATATCAAATAGTTCAACGCATGTAACTGAGGTCCCAACAGGAAAGGAGATAGAAAAGGAGGCAGAAAAAAAAAGAAATAATTGTCAAAAACCTCCTGAATGTTGAAGAAAAAAAAGAGGAAGTAAAGAAGAAGAAAGGAGGAGGAGGAGGAAGAGAAAAAAGGAGCAGAAGGAAAAGTAAAAGGAGGAGAAAGAGGAAAAAGAAAGGGAAACGGGAAAAAACGAGGACAGGCCGGGCGCGGTGGCTCACGCTTGTAATCCCAGCACTTTGGGAGGCCGAGGCGGGCGGATCACGAGGTCAGGAGATCGAGACCACGGTGAAACCCCGTCTCTACTAAAAAAAAAATACAAAAAATTAGCCGGGCGTGGTGGCGGGCGCCTGCAGTCCCAGCTACTCGGAGAGGCTGAGGCAGGAGAATGGCGTGAACCTGGGAGGCGGAGCTTGCAGTGAGCCGAGATCGCGCCACTGCACTCCAGCCTGGGCGACAGAGCGAGACTCCGCCTCAAAAAAAAAAAAAAAAAAACGAGGACAAGAGGGAGAGGAGAGGAAGGGGTGAAGGAGGGAGAAGGGAGGAAGGAGGAGGAAGAGGAGGAGGAGGAAATCTGGAAGCTAAAAGAACTCCAAAAGGAAAAGCACAAAGCAATTTGCACATGGACACATCATATTCAAAATTTTGAAAACCAAAGATAAAGAAAAAAATCTTAAAAGCAGACACTTTATACTTAGAGAGAGAAAATACAATTAATGGCAGACTTCTTGACACAAATAGTAGATGCCAGATTGTCAACCCAGAATTCTACATCCAAAAATAACTATTTTTGGAAAATGCAAATGAAATAATAATTGAGATAGGGGAAAACCAAAAGAATCTTTTGCACACAAATCAGCCTTTTCCAGTAGCACTTACAGCACAACTACATGAGGTTGCTTCCACAGTACTCTATCCATGCCCTCAAGGCAGGCTCTCCTAAACTAGTTGCTGCTTCTGAGAACTTCCTGAAGATGATTTCCACAGTAGCTTCAGCTGCACCCCTAGGCAACTCTCTACCAACACTACCAAGACGGCAGGCATTTTCTACAGACCTGCTCTAGCTCATCCATGCTCTGGCAAGAGTGGACTCTTCTACAGACCACCTGTGGCCCATGCCCTCTAGCAAGTTTCTACACTACCAGCAAATAATGAGTTATAAACTCTCTTTTAAAAAGATCTGAAGCAAAGCTGAGGGGGTTTGGGGAGGAGGACCCTCTCCCAAGTCCTTGGTTCCTTCATTTGCTAACCTCCCCTAGCTTTTACCTGCTACTGCTAGATCCCTTAGATTCCTCTTGTACCCCTTTTAGTAATTAAGACACCATTCAATAGCTAATTTTTCTTTATATGAAAACATAAAAGACTGCTGCCGTATAAGGTAAGAACTGTGAGTTTTTGCCTCTCGTTAAATTTTAAATTTTTTAATTTACATTTTTAGTTTACTTTTTTTAAATATTAAATTTTTAAAATTTTTCCTATTCTAATAACTAATAGAGTTTCTGTCTGCAGGGTAGACACTGCTATGGAATGAAACTTCTTCAATTTGACACGGGACAACTATCATCAGACTTATAAGTGAACAACTTTCTACCTAAAATGAGAAATAAGGTCAGGATGGCCACTCTCACCACTTCTATTTGCTATTTTTCCGGATGCTCTAACCCAGTGAAATAAAACACGGAAAAGATATTATAAAAATAAACATTGGGAAAGAAGCAATAAAACTTTCCAAATGCACATAGGACAGACTGTGTAGGTAGAAAAATCCTTAGAAATGTATAAGAAAGTGATCTAGTCGTAAGTTTAGCAAACTCATTAAAAACAATGTACATATTCAATACACAATTGTTTTCTTTATCCTACCAAAAAACTATTAGAAAATGAAATTTTAGAAAACATTTCCATTCCATTAGAATACAAATATATTAAACATTTAGGGATAAAGCTTAACAAAGGAAGTATAAGACCTAAACACTAAAAACTGAAAAATAATGCTGCAAGAAATTAAAAACCTAAGAAAGTGCAGAAATATGCTACGTACATAAATGGAGACTTAATATTATCAAATCTCTTCAAATTGATCATAAAGTCAAAGCAATCTCAATCAAAACCTAACAGGCATTCTTGCAGAAAATGACAATCTGAGTATAAAATTTATATTAAAAATGCAAAGGATACAAGATAGTCGTAACAATGTTAAAAAAAAAAAAAAGAACAAAGTTGGCAAACTTATTTCAAGACTTACTATAAAGATTCAAGTAATCAAGACAGTGTGGTAGTGGAATAAAGTTAGAATTCAAAAATAGACCCAACCCTATATGTCCAATTGATTTTCTACAAAGATATCAATATAATTCAATGGAGAATCAATAGTTTCTTCAACTAGCAGAGATGAAACAATGGAATTTCCAAACGGAAATATATGAACCTCAACCCATACCTCACTCCATAACAAAAACTAACTCAAAATAAATCACAGACTTAAATGTTAGAGCTCAAAATGTAAAATTTCTGGAAGAAAAACAATGGAGAAAACATTTATGATCTTGATTTGAGCAAAGACATATTACATTGGGGATAAAAAAAAACAAATATTAAAGAAAAAATTTCATCACTGCAGATTATACCATCCAAAGATGCCCATGCCAAAATATATACACTATCCCACATGTGCTTCTTAAAATGTGACATTGACTGTCCTCCATACATATTCCTTCTCCTTGTACCAGGGACCTTTAAAACTACCTTTGTAACTATAACATAAATAGAAGGAGGCAGAACAACTAATACATTGATAAAATGTGCCTAATCAAAATTAAAAACATTTTACTCTTTGCAGTCAAATGGTTTGCCCATGATAGCCCATTACTTAATTTAAAAAACGAAAAAGCAGCTGGGGGTGGTGGCTCACACCTGTAATCCCAGCACCTTGGGAGGCCAAAGCAGGCAGATCACGAGGTCAGGAGATCGAGACCATCCTGGCTAACAGGGTAAAACCCCGTCTCTACTAAAAATACAAAAAATTAGCCGGGCATGGTGGCATGCACCTGTAGTCCCAGCCACTCGGGAGGCTGAGGCAGGAGAATCACTTGAACCTGGGAGGTGGAGGTTGCAATTAGCTGAGATCACACCATTGCACTCCAGCCTGGGTGACAGAGTGAGGCTCCATCTCAAACAAAAAAAAAAGAAAGAAAGAAAAAGCAAGCCACAAACTCTGAAAAAATATCTGCAAATATATATGTGGCAAAGCACTTAAATTCAAAATATATAAATAACTCTTACTAGTCAAAATAAGCTACACAACCCCAAAAATTGAAATGACCAAAAGATTTCAACAGATACTTGAACAAAAAAATCTACATATATCATATACATACGATATATGAATATATGTACAATGTATACACACACACAAATATTTATGAATAGCCAAAGCCAACAAAAAGATGTTCAATATCATTAGTTTGGAGGAAAATGCAAATTAAAACCAAAATGAGATACCACTCCACATGCACTAGAACAAGTAAAAAGAATGACAATACCAAGTGATAGTAAGAACATGGAGATACTGGAACTCTCATATATTGCTGGTGGGAAGGCAAAATGGTACAGTCAATTTGGAAAACAATTTGTCAGTTTCTTGTACATTTAAACATATACTTACCATAAGGCCCAGCAATTCTATCCCTAGGTATCTACCCAAGATAAATGAAAACATATATCCATTTATATGAACTGTAGAAAAGCCAAAATTTTAGTGACAGAGAACAGACAAGTGACTGCTTGGGATCTAGGACATGGGAAGAGAAAACTGCAAAGGAGAAAGAGGGACTTTTCAAGGAAGAGAGAAATATTCTACATCTTGATTGTGCTTATAGTCACGACTATAAACATTTGCCAAAACTCATCAAACTGTAAACTTAAAATACATGATGTTCATTAAATATAAATAAGGCTGTTTTCTCAAAAGACTACGTGTCCCTCCTCCCCAGTCCCACCCAAAAGTAGCTCTCAATTCAGTGGTAATTCAACTCACACTTTTCATTGGGAAAAACCTGGGTACTACATTAATGAAATTTTTTTTAGGAAGGACACATATGCTTTAGACAGAAATTCATATGCGTTAGAGATAGATTTTATCTTAAATTCATATAAACTGGGAGCAGAGGTGGAAGCTGCCGAAAGCAATAGAAATACTGAAGCCAGTAATAAATGCTAGAGATGAATAATCCAGGAAAGATAAAACAGAGCCTGCATGTCATACTCGTATGTACGCTGGGGATCCAAGATAACTAAGTTATGAAAACCCTGCATTCCATACAAAATTCTACATGTTACCAATTAAGAACCACTGTTCTAGTATACACTTAACTTGATCATGAAGGAAAATATGTACTCTTTATAAAAACCAGCAAGTTGGCAAACAAGCATTGCCAATCTCACCTTTACTTGCAGATGAGTACTTTTGTACCTGTGTTCCCACCCACCATTTGTCCAAGCAAAAAGTTGTCAGACCTGAATCCTTCTTCTGCCACAATTTATCATACTATATAGTAACTACTTATTCATTTACAATTTTCACTAGAATATAGATTCTATTTCACTAATATACCTCTGCCACTTACACCTGATAAACACTCCATAAATATTGAATAAATGCAAGATGTAAGAGCTAATGAGTAAGTCATTGTTGGGACTATGTCAAGTAAGTGCTTATTTACTGATTATATTGGGGTATGTGGTTTAGCAAAGCATGAACAAATATTTCCTTAACTACATTAAAGCAATTTCAAATGCTGAAAAAATAATTCATTAGCTTTTCATGTTAATGAAATCAATTTGGAGCTGGGCAAAGTGGCTCACGCCTGTAATCCCAGCACTTTGGGAGGCCAAGGCGGGCGGATCATCTGAAGTCATGAGCTTGAGACCAGCCTGGCCAACATGGTGAAACCCCATCTCTATTAAAAATAGAAAAATTAGCCGGGTGTGGTGGCAGGCACCTGTAATCCCAGCTACTTGGAAGGCTGAGGCAGGAGAATCACTTGAACCCAGGAGGCAGAGGTTGCAGTGGGCTGAGATCATACCACTGCACTCCAGCCTGGGTGACAGAGTGAGACTCAGTCTAAAGGGAAAAAAAAAAAAAAAAAAAAAAGAAATCAACTTGGTCTTTTTAAACATCATAAATGTCTAATCTGTTTTCATTCAGAACACAGGAAATATGCATAACATATGGAGACAGTGGACCTTAAAAGCGGTTTGAAGAAGTAACAGTATGTTACTTCTGTTTAGAGATGTGGGCTGGTAAGTAATTCAGGAATTTAAATGATAAGCAGATGGTTTGTTTCCAAATTGAGAGCAGTCATCTCGCTCTAAATAAGAGTGTACTTTTGTAAATATATGTTCTGTCATGTTTTACCCAATGTGACATGATGTAACAACATACTATGTTATGTCCTGCTTTGCTTCTTTTAACGTAATAAAAATTAACGAAAGAAAAGCATGAGGTTTTTTCCCCCATGATGCTATCTTCTTACACTTACGTCAAAGCAAACAAAAGATAATAATAAAAAAAATACTGAGATTTAGAGTTATACTTCAACTATGTTTCAAAACAAAATAGTGTCCCTCTTCCTATCAGAGCTGAACTTTCTCAACCATTAAATGGGGATAATACCAAATATTATAATAATTGAGAGTCTGTTTAACTTCAAATTTGAGAGTGAGGAATAAAGAATTATATCTAAATTTGATCTTTCATTTAATTATCATCAATTTTTTAAGTAGGCAAACTTAGCATATGTGATAAATAATTGTTGGATGAGTATACAACATTCCTCTTCCTTCCTCCAGTTCCTTCCTCTGTTCTCACAAAAAGTTGATTTCGTTTAGATAATTCATCTTCTTTTACAAAGACATTCACTTAACTATGTCAATAATAGTATTCCCACTCCTCATGTCAGTGATTTTTTTTTTTAGACATAGGCATATAATGCCAGAGACGAAAAAGGTTGTTACGTAACAATAAAAGGGACAAATTTTCAGGAGGACATAACAAACTTAAATGTTTTTGCATCTAAAAACAGAGCTTTAAAATACATGAATCAAAAACTGATACAACTCACAATAAAATATCACAAATTCATAACTATAGTCAGAGATTTCAACACCCTTCTCTAATAATTGATAGAAAAAGTAGAGAGAAAATCAGTAAAGATGTGAGCCTGGTAAAAAATACTATTAATCAACTTGATCTAACTGATGTTTATAGAGCATTGCACTAAACAAATGCAGAATACTCTTTTCAGATCCACACAAGGCATTTCCTAAAACAGACTATAATCTAGAAAAGAAGAAAGAAGGCACAAATTACCATTATCAGGAATGAGGTGACACAAACTACAAACTCTTCAGAAATTAAAAGGATAATGAGGAAATATTATGTACAATTTTGTTTCTATTAATTGACAACTTAAATGAAATGGAAAATGGACAACTTGCTTGGAAGACACAAACTACCACAGCTCTCAGAAGAAGAAATACATAGCCTAAGTAGCACTAATGTCTTTTAAAAAAAAAAAAAAGAAAGTTGAAATAGTAGTAAAATATCTTGCCAAAGAAAAAAAGACTAGATTGCTTCACTCATAAATTCTACCAAACATTTAAGGAAGAAATAATCCCAATTCTCAAAACTCACCTAGGAATTTGAAAAGAAAGAAATTCTACTTAACTCATTCTTATAAGGGCAGTGTTGTCTAGACAGCAAAACTAAATGTGGACATTAACAAGAAAACTACACACCAGTATCCCCCATGGGCATAGTTATAAATGTTCTTAAGAAAATCTGAGCACACCGAATCCAACAATATATAAGAATAATACACCAAATGGGATTTATTCTAGGATACAAGGCCAAACATCAAGCAATGTAATTCACTATATTAAGCTAAAAAAGAAAAAGCACATGTTCATTTCTATAGATACAGAAAAAGCATCTGACATAATCAAACTTCCATTCCAAAAATTTTTTTAACTTTCATAAGGCATACAAATTTAAAAAGAAGTAAAATTTTCTTTTTCTTAGATGACATGTTCATCTGTGTAGAGGATACTATGAAACATATCAAAAAGAAGCTACTAGAACTAAAAATTGACTTTAGCAAAGTTGCAGGATATAAGATCAATACACAAAATAAATAGCAATGAATAACTGAAAATTCAAGCTAATAAAACAACACTATTCACAATAGCATTAAAAAATATTAAATACTTGCGGTTAAGTTTAACAAAAATATACAAGACCTGTACACTGAAAAGTAAAAACACTGCTGAGAAAAATTAAAGAAAACAAATAAATACAGAACTATTCAATTTTCATTGGTCAAAATACTCAATATTGTCAAGATATTAATTCTGCCAAAATTGATCTAGAGATTAAATATAATTCTAACAGATATCTCAGAGGCTTTTTATACAAAAATTGAAGAGCTGTTCTAAAATTTACATGGAAATGCAAAGGACCTACAACAGTCAAAAACAATACTTAAAGAGAATATAATTGGAAGACTAATACTACATGACTGCTACAGTTATCATATACCTACAGTTATCAAGACCACATGGTTTGGGTTTAAACATAGACTAATAGATCAGTGAAGGAGATGAGAGTCCAGAAAGAGACCTACATATATGTGTAAAACTGATTTTTCAACAATAGTGCAAACGTAATTCTGTAAAAAAAAAAAAAAAAAAAAAAAAGATGAACTCTTCAACAAATGGTGCTAGAACATTTGTTTAACTATATGCAAAAATAATGACATTAAATGAACAGTGATTGATGCTTTACACCAAATATAAAAGTTAGGGCAAACTGTATCATAGAGTTAAAAGTAAAATCTAGAACTATGAAGTAAGAAAACATAGGAGAAACTCTTATGACCTTAGATCAGGCAAAATTTTCTTAGATACACATCAAAAGTGAATCAATAAAGAAAAAATTCACAAATTAGATTAAATCCAAATTTTAAACTTCTCTTTAAAAGACACTGTTTAGAGAATGAAAAAAGAAGCCACAGTATGGAAAAAAAATTTTTACAAAATAGAGATCCAATCAAGGACATGTATCCAGAATACATAAAGAGCTCTCAAAGCCCCATAATAAGAAAAACAATCCAATTTTAAAACATGCAATAGTTTTGAAAAGACAGTTCACTGAGAACAACCTATGATACTTAATAATCACATAAAATTTAATTTTTTATTCATCATTAGTCATCAGGGAAATTCAAATTAAAGCTATGACTATATACCTATTAGAATGGCTAAATTTTAAAAGACTGGCCTTTCCAAGTGTTTGCATAGAAGTAGGGCAACTAGAACTCTCACACAATGCCAGCATGAATGTAAAATGGTATGATCACTTTGGAAAACAGCCTAGCCACTTCTTAAAATACTAAAGCTATACAGCTGGGTGCAGTTGCCCATGCCTGTAGTCCCAGCTACTCAAAAGGCCAAGGTGGGAGTGTTACTTGAGCCCAGGAGTTCAAGACCAGACTGGGCAACATAGTGAGAACCCCAACTCTACAAAAATAAATAAATAAATAAGCCAGGCATGGTGGCACATGCCTACAGTCCCAGCTACACAGGAGGCTGAGGCGAAAGGATCATCTGAGCCCAGGAGTTTGCAGTTGCAGTGAGATGTGATCATGCTATTGCACTCCAGCCTGGATGATAGAGCAAGACCCTGTCTCTAAAAACAAAACTAAACGAAATTTGAAAATCCTAGACATGTGCTCTCCATATAACCTCCACTGTGAGCTTTATTGTGTACCCCCAACCCACCAAAAAGTATATATGTTACAGTCCTAACCCCTAGTATCTCAGAATGTAACTGTATTTGGAGATATGATCTTTAAGGAGGTAATAAAGCTAAAATGGGCTCCTTTAGGGTGGGTTCAAATCCAATGTGACTGGCGTCCTTACAGGAAGAAAATATTTAGACACAGGCACACAGACAGAAAAGCCGTAAGAAGACACAGGGAGAAAACAGCCATCTACAAGCTAAGGAAAGAGGCCTCAGAAAAAACCAACCTTGCCAACGCCTTGATCCCAGACTTCTAGTTCTAGAACTGCTGGAAAACAAATCTCTGCCGTTTAAGCCACACAGTCTGTGTTACTTGTTATGGCAGCCCTAGAAAACTAATATAACCACCACACCCCTGGGGAAAAAAAAAAAATGAAAGCATATGCCCATACAAACACTTGTATGTGAATCCTGTAGCAGCTTTACTCATAACACCAAATCCTAGAAACAACCCAAATAACAAATAGAAAAAGGAATCATGATAGAACCAAACAACAGAATGCTAATCGGCAATAAAAAGGAATGAACCATTGTTACACAAAATAAAATACATGAATCTCAAAATAATTATGCTGAAAGAGGCCAGATAAAAAAGAGAGTATGTACTGTATGATTCCATTTATATAAAACTCTAGAAAATGCAAACTAATCCATGGTGACAGCAGATCAGTGGTTGTTTGGGAAGGTGGGAGGGAGAAGCTGAAAGGAGAGATTACCAAAGGAAATAAACTTATAGAGTAATGGGTATGTTCACTAACTTGAGTGTGGTAACAGTTTCATTGATATATATGTATGTCAAAATGTATCAATATACTTTAAATATGTATAGTTTTTATACTTCATTATACCTCAATAAAGTGGTTTTGTAAAGAGGGATCAAGAGTAAGTAACTTCAGAAAAAGTTGACATGGTCTATGATTCCATTTATATAAAATTCTAGAAAATATAAACAAATCTACAGTAATAGAAGGCATCCATGAGGTATGTGAGTGGTGGGGAGGACTTACCAAGGAGCATGAAGAAATTTTGGGGATGATGTTTTAGGTTCATTATCTTATAGGTGGTGATGGTTTCGTGGGTGTATACACATGTCAAAACGTGTTGAATTGTATTTTTAAACACAGTAGTCCAGCCTTTTCCTGAGTCTCCCTTTCTGCAGTTTCAGTTATCCATGATCAACTGCAGTCCAAAAATATTCAATGGAATATTCCAGAAATAAATAATTCATCACTTTTAAACTGCTTGTCATTATGAGTAGTTTGATAACATCTTAAGCTGTCCTGCCCCCTCTCACCTCAGGATGTGAATTGTCCCTATCCAGGTATCCATGCTATAGATGCTATGCACCAGTTAGCACTTAGCCCTCTCAGTTATCACATCGACTGTCCTGGTATCATGGTGCATGTATTTGAGTAACTCTTATGTTACTTAATAATGGCCCCAAAGTGCACAAATAGTGGTGCTGGCATATTGTTATAACGGTTTTGTTTTATCATTGTTACTAATCCCTTATTGTGAAAAATGTGTAAGATAAACTTTATCATAGGTATGTACGTATAGAGAAAAAACATACCATAGGTATGTATGCACAGGGTTTGGTATAATCTGCAGATTCCAGCATCCACTAGGGGTCTTGGGATGTATCCCTTGTGGATAGACAGGGACTACTGCAAGCCTATTTTATTAAATATTAAATAAACTTCAATAAAGTTGTTAAATACTAATAATTGTAGTTAGCATTACAAAGATCTAAACAGACAAATGTCATATATTGAGAGGTTTATCTCTGATTATACCCTTCATTAAGCATATTAAGAGTCAAGACTACCTCAAAATCAAAGTTTAATTTTGTTAGTATTATATTACAATGAATCCAATATCGTGTACATTATAATCAATAGTGATAATAGTAAAGCCACTTACTATATATATATACTACTAATTAACTCTTAAATCATAAGGACTTTCCATTAATTCTTGCATATAAGCCAGGCTAGCCTATATGAGCCTATTGAAAACTTTAATAACAATAATAATTTTAAAAAACATTAAATTTTCTATGCGCCAATCACTGCTTTATGTACTGTATGTGTTATCTCAAGTAATGCTCACAATACCCTGTGACAGCAGGCACCAGGGACTGGTTTCATGGAAGATAATTTTTCCATGAACCAGCAGCAGGGGGTGGCGAGGGTGGGTGCAGATAGTTTTCGGATGATTCAAGCACATTACATTTACTGTTCACTTTATTTCTCTTCTTATTACATTGTAATATATGATGAAATAATTATACACTCACCACAATGTAGAATCAGTGGACGCCCTGAGCCTTTTTTCCTGTAACTAGATGGTCCCATCTAGGGGTGACGGGAGACAGTGCCAGATCATCAGGCATTAGATTCTTATAAGGAGTGAGCAACCAGATCCTTCACATGTGCAATTCATAAAAGAGTTCGCTCCTGTGAGAATCTAACGCTGTCACTGATCTGACAGGAGGCAGAGCTCAGGCGGCAATGCAAGCGATGGGGAGAGGTTGTAAATACAGACGAAGCTTCTCTCATTCCCCTGCCATTCGCCTCCTGCTGTATGGCCCAGTTCCTAACAGGCCACGGACCAGTATTGCTGGGTACCCCTCCCCTATGAGGTATGTTCTATTTTAATTTTATTTTATAGGTAAGGAAATTCAGGCATAGAAAAGTCACTTTCCCAGGGACACACTGTACGTGGCTGTGGCAAACTCAGGATCACAAATCAGGTATTCTATGTCCAAAGCCGAAGTAAGTTTATAATAATCACTATGCAGTATATCCTCTCATGAAGATTAAATTATATTCATGGTAGTCTTAGGCAAATAATTATTCATTTATTCATCACTGAGCAGTTGAATGTTAACTGTGGGCCAGGCACATAGCATTGCAGATATAATAGTATACATAACACATTCCCTATCCCCAGCAGACCACACTCTAGTGAGGGATACACACCAACAAACAATTCTCCCGTTCTGAAAAAGGCAAAACCATAGAGACAGCAAAAAGTGGCTGCAAGGGATGAATAGGTGGAGCACAGGGGATTTTCAGGGCAGTGAAATTATTTTGTATGATACCGTAATGGTGGATATATGACATTATGCATTTGTCCAAACCTATAGAACTATACAACACAAAGAATTATCCCTAATGTAAACTATAAGCTTCAATTAATAATAAGGCATCAATATTGGTTCATTAATTGTAACAAATGTAATGCATTAATGCAAGATTTTAAAAATAGGGGAAAGGGAGTAATATGAGAACTCTCTGCATTTTCCACTCAAGGTTTCTATAAAGCAAAAACTGGTTTAAAAAAATAAAGCCTGTCGGCACAATAGGAAAGGTATAAATAAATAAATAAATATATAAATAAATAAAGCCGAATTTGTAAAAGAATATATGTACAATCTAAAAAGAAAGAATAAACCAGACGGTCACATCCCAAGGTTAAAAAAAAAAGAAAAGAAAACTGTAACTAAACACATAAATTAGAATTAGCACCTTTTATACAAACCAATTTATTTAATCAATATAAAAAATGGGTGAAATTGGATCACTCCCATAATTTGAATTTAACTCATTTTAAAACATCTAATGAGCCAGGTACAGTGTCTCACTCCTGTAAACCCAGCACTTTGGGAGGCCAAGGTAGGAAGAGCGCTTGAGGCCAGGAGCTCAACACCAGCCTGGGCAACTTATGGAGACCCAGTCTCCACAATTAAATAAAAAATTAGAAGAAATTAAAATTATAAAAGGTTTAACAGCTACTCATCCCATACTATAGTTCCAAGAGTCATTGCTAATGATAGTGATACCCAGATACACAGTCTAATCTCTATAACCCATGAAAAGGACAGTAGCGAAAGAAGAGGGGATAGCAGGACACAAGGAGGAGCTGTCAATATGAAAGGCCATTCTCTTTCCACATCAGGAATTAGTCATATGATTTCTAACATGATCTCAATAGAACATTACTTTAAAAGAGGTATGTCCTAACTTCCAGTTTGTTCATCCAGGCCCTCTTAGGAAAACAGTAGAAAGATGAAATTTTATGTCCTTCACTATCATTACTATCATCATTATCATAGAACTTATTGATAAGCATGAAAGCAAAACACAAATGAAACAAGATCAGCAGAGTAGGGGATGGAAAGAGCCTGGGCCCTTGATATCACTGAATCCTGGAACTGGTACTCTCAAGACTCCTTGTAATTTACTTAAAAAAAAAATAAATGCTGGAACTGGTACCCTCAAGACACCTTATAATTTATTTTTCTTTAAATGTACTTATACTGCAAGTCACTTGTAATTACATATCCTGCTACTTGTATCCTAAGAAATCTAGAAGCCCACTGAAGAACTTGCCTCAATTTATTAAAATAAAATCATTATCTTGGAGTATACACTCTGCATTCCTATATTCTTTGTTCTAGATGTCTGGAGAATTATGAAATCATTTCCTGAATACTTACATTCTATTAATTTAGGGTTCATTTTTTCCAAAGACAGAATGTAAGCAGTTGTATAGTATTTATGACAAAAACATTAAGAAATAACAGCCAGGCGCAATGGCTCACGCCTGTAATCCCAGGACTTTCGGAGGCTAAGGAGGGCAGATCACCTGAGGTCAGGAGTTTGAGACCGGCATGGGTAACATGGTGAAACCACATCTCTACTAAAAAATACAAAAATTAGCCAGGTGTGGGGGCACGTGCCTATAACCCCAGCTACTCAAGAAACTGAGGCACGAGAATTGCTTGAACCCGGGGGACAGAGGTTGCAGTGAGCCCAGATTGGCCCACTGCACTCCAGCCTGGGCGTCAGAGCAAGATTCCATTTAAAAAAAAAAAAAAAAATGGCCAAGCATGGTGGCTCACGCCTGTAATCCCAGCACTTTGGGAGGCCTAGGCAGACACATCACCTGAGGTCAGGAGTTCGAGACCAGCCTGGCCAATATGGCGAAACCGCATCTCTACTAAAAATACAAAAATTAGCCGGTCATGGTGGTGTGCAACTGTAGTCCCAGCTATTAGGGAGGCTGAGACAGGAGAACTGCTTGAACCTGGGAGGTAGAGGTTGCAGTGAGCTGAGATCACGCCACTGCACTCCAGCCTGGGCAACAGAACAAGACTCCGTCTCAAAAAAAAAAAAATTAAGGAATAAGGAACATGTATAGCAAAAAGCAAACTCTGCTAACAATACCAACCTTGCTGCTCCTTTCAACTACATACCTATGCTAAGTTTTTTTTATGAGCAAAGTAGAGGTTTTAAATTTTAAAATCAGATAGAAGACACAAAAGCTCCAGATATTTAGAGTTAAGCTATAACTCTAGGTTAAAAAAAAAAAACCTTAAACCTGCTTAATTTCTAAATAGGGAACAGCAAGGGCATTTGGAAGAAATAATTCATTGGAGTTTCTTAGAATCAACTTAAGCTAATATACTATATAGTATTCCATTGCATAAATATAGAATTTTCTTATTCATTCAACTACTAATGGACCCTCGAGTTGAATTGAGTTTTCATAATTACAAACATGCTGCTCTAAATATTCTTGCTGGTTTCTCCTATTTTCTACATATAGTTAGAAATTTCTCTAGAATATACTTAAAGAATGGATTGATGTGTACATGTTCGGTTTTATTTAAAAGTAACAAACCGTTTTCCACAGTGTTTGCAAATTGGCACTCCTACCAGCAATAGATAAGAGTTCATTTCCTACTAGTATTTTTCTTAGAGTTAACAAAACAGTTCATCAAGTATCCTGAAGGTATCTAAACATACATCAAAGCATAATTATTTGTTCAACGAATATTTACTGACTACCTGCTTAATGGTACCATACATATAGTAGCAACTCAGTAACCAAAAGCATTTCCTGAAACTTCTCTTAGTAGGAAGAGAATCAACAGTTTTGTAGAGATTCTCTTATTACAAGTATCAGAAACCTGAAAGAAAAAAAAGAACATGCAGAAGGTTGAAACAGCTGGAGCAAAGATCTGGAGTCAGAGGAGTACAAAGCAATAAGAGATTTGAAGCAAATATGTAAACATGTATATGCACATGCATACAATCATACATGCTAACATACATGCATATACAGCACAATTAAGACTAGAAAAAAAGGGGGTCATCAAGGTATAGAAGGGCTGTAGTTTTGTTTTCCAGCTCTAAAATCCTTAACAGAAAATTAAGGTTAGAAACTAAGAGTTTTACTAGACCACACCACTATTATCTACAGCAATGTCTCTATTATCCCTGTAACCACTTCAGAGAATAACTAGAGTTGGACACAAAAAGCCAAAGTAAGATTCTAGATCAAGCATGATGAGATAGAGCACTTATTTGCCTATTAGAATTTAAGAGATGTTCAAAGTGCCTCCCACCTCCAAAGCAGATATTTCTTCTCACAGTGCCTGAAACCACATGTACATTATTGTATTCTGCTGGACATTCAGCATTTTTTTTCATTCAATAACAAATATTTACATTAAGTTACAAATATCAATGGACACAAAAAACTTAAAAAGATAAGCAACTGAAAAAAATAATAAAAACAAAACTAGGAACAGACATGCTGAAAAAGGTAGCAAAGTACCAAACAAAAAATGTGCCTACTTCACCACTTAATCAACACCTAGCCCTAACACTGGTAGGTAGGAAGAAACAAACTTGCTGTTGTCTTTAACTGACCTCTTATGGAAACTTAGTCTACTGAAGACCAACATCCTAAATTGGCATATAGTTTTGTTTGAATTTATATAATTTAATAGATTTCCAGTATACTATACCAAATTATACTCACTTGTAACTACATCAGAGTATCATACAAGCTCAATTCCATACATAACTTAGAATGGGAGAAAGAACTTGGGATCAAAACAGAGAAGCTCACAAAAAGAAAAAGTGACGTTCCAGATACTAAAATGCCAGTGCCACAAAACCTGGAGGCCATGAATCTTGATTAGCCCACAGAAAGGCCTGCCATGGAGACTGTGTGGCTGGCACCCATGGAGCAATAATTTGGAATGAATGGAGCCCTTAGTATTTTGTATTAATTGAAGTAAGACGTTTAGGAATCTGACACTTCAACTTAGATTAGTTCACACTAATTGAACACAATGCTAAACATTATCCTCAGACACCAAAGTGAAATGTTTAACAACCTATAAACAAGGCCTCGGTATTGAATTCTTTGTCTTATTTAAGTCAAAAGGAACCAGATTACTTTTTTTATGGTTTTAACAAAGTAAACAGGAGCTGGAAAATATCCAAAACTGTTCACATCGATGTTGTTTTTTACCAGGCTAGGGCTGTTAATAAATATATCGTAAATGAGCTCAGACTTTTTTATCTACACTTATATATGTATTCTTGAAAAGAATATAACAGATTCAATTCTCAATCATTCCCCCTAATTCCACAATTTCTCGCCATTTCCTGTACTAGTTTACCCCTGCTTTTGACTTTTAATTCCATCATAAATTACTCTAATAAGAATTCAGAATCCAAACATAAATTTTATAAACACATACAGTACATACACCTACGTAGTAATTAAAACCAGCCTTCATTAAAGGTAATGCTTCCTTCTAGTATTTCTATAGCATTTGCTATACTTCATGGGGACTTTATCAACAATTTTTAACACAAAAAATGAAAACCATGTTTTTTTAAAACCATCACATTCTAACCGTACAATGAGTCCTTTTCTCCTGCAAGTATGTACATATAGTATATATATATATATATATATATATATATATATTTTAAAAAGCAAAGTAAAACAAAACCCTTAGCACTTTTAAATGCATACATTTTTAGCGAGAACTAAATCTCCTTCCAAAAAAAAGAACACAGTATACTAAATTTTTTGCTAGAAAGTTAATGTAATTGTTTTAATTATAGTCATTTTTAAACTTTTTTATTGAAGGGATGAATAATTATTAGTAAATGTTTAATGAAATACTATAAAATATTTGATAAAAGTGAAGTAATTTTAATATAAATGTTTTTGACACCATTTTATACATATAAATATACATTTATGCACACAGGCATAATAGTATGAACTTCTAAAGAGACAGCCACAAAAATTAAGTTTTAAGAGCCTACTGATAAAGATTATTATAATTATTTTTCAAAATGATCAATAAGGATTTATGTTGATTTTATGAATTGAAATACAGGTACTCTAGGCCGGGCATAATGGCTCATGCCCATAATCCCAACACTTTGGGAGGCCGAGGCAGGTGGACCACTTGAGGTCAGGAATTCAAGACCAGCCTGGCCATAAAGCAGATCCCAATACAATACAATATTGTTCCTTGATATCACTGTTGAAAACAAACAAGAAGGAGTGAGTGAGAATGGCAGGGAAATAAAAGGTATATGTTCCAGGTACTGAGTACAAAATTTGCTTTGTTAAAACCGTAAAATCAGTACAAATTTTAGGAGTTAAACAGAATTTATCTTCATTTAAGTAAATTATCTGTAAAGATTGTTTAAATGAATTTTGTAAGACACTTATATGTAAATTTTCTAGAGCTCTTATAATTTGATGCAGTAGTCTGAGAACTGACCCCATCCTCTAAAGCTGCTGTCCATCTCCTTTACAATTACTTCTTCCCCAATCAGCTGGAGTAAGTTTTAAAAATGCAAACCCTATCACATCACTTTTTCCTTTTTAAAAGTCTCCAATGGTTTTCTATTACGCTTAAAGTCTGAACTCTTTACCACAGTCTACAATACCCTAAATACAATCTGCTTTTGTCTATCTTTCCAACCTCATTTCATATCATTCTGTCCAGACATAACAGACTCCTTAGCTATAAATCAAATGAATCAAACTTGTTCCCATCTTGGGACCAGTTTACTTATTATTCATTACACTCTTGCATAAGATTTTCTCAAGATCTGTTAACAGCTCCTTTACATCATTCAGAGTGTACTCAATGTCATCTCTCCAGAGAGGCCTTTCCAGACCAAAAGCACCTCCACTCCCCCACGACTACTCTTACCCTGCTTACCTAGCACTTCCACCTCTGACATTTACAATTTTAATTTATTTACTTACTAGATTATTGTCCCACTTTCCCTCTATTATGTGAGGTCTACAAAGACAACGCATTGGCTATTTGTGCCCTGGCCTCAAACACAATACACATGTATGTGTTTCATACCTAATTTAGATGCTTTGGCTTTATAAACAGAAATCAATTTGGTTAGCTTAAAATAAAAATAGGAATTAAAGGGAAGGACACTTTGATGGCTCAGAGAATTGAAAGAAGTTCTAACGAGTCAAGTCAAGTACAGAGCCTCATTCGTGCCCTGGCCTCAAAACAATACCAGACACAGAGCAAGTACTCAGTATTTGTGAAGTAAGAGAAGTAGCAACTAAAGCAAGGAAACAAAATTAGTATTTATCCTAACAGCATTTTCTGTTTCAAGCATTAAAAGATAAATATGACTAAATAAAATCCCAGCTCTGGAAAAGCTTATCAGTGTAATGAGAGAAGAATAGAAGTAAGAGAGGAAGGCATAGAGGGAAAACGGAGGGAGGAAGGGATAAATGAAGGGAAGGAGGAGAAAGGAAGGAAAATTACTACTACAGAATAATGAACAGCTATGGAAGAACAGAAGAGAATATAACCTAACGTAGAGGAAAGATTTCTAAATTCAGATTTATCACTGACATTGGTACATATCAAAATATAACAACACATACATATTAAATGAAGATTATTCCACGTGACCCTTTATGACACAGAGAAGCCTCATGAACGTCACTTGACTCAAAAAATGTCATTGAAAAAAAAAACTGAGTTATGCTTTAATTCAGGAAGAATGTTACACAGGTCACATTTGAGCCATACCCGCTACCCCTGCGGCCTCCCACCTGCTAAGGTAGTTCGATCCAGCATAAGATTATACCTAAATAAGCCAAACAGATTCTCCCTCTAAAGAATTAAAATTTGAGGTTAAAGGCAAGGTGGAAGGAAGGGAATGTTAGAGCTGAGTCACTTTAATGGCAGTGTCATATAAAAGGTCCTACTGCTAAGTTCCCATAGATGCCCCAGTTCCATTTTTTCCTGAGACTCGACTCTTTAGAACTTCTTTCAATTCTGAGCCATCAAAGTGTCCTTCCCCTTAATTCCTATTTTTTATCTTAAGCTAACCAAATTTGTTTCTGTTTATAAAGCCAAAGCAATTAAATTAGACATGAAACATTGTCCATGTGAAATCATCCTAATGAAGAGATAAAACAAGAGATTAAGGCTTACAGACCTATTCCAAGGAGCAACCTTAAGTCACTATACACAGAGAAACTAGAGTGATAGAGTAGAAAGAGAAAAACATTATCATCACTTAGTTTCAGGTGCAGATTCAAATCCAGTCACTATTTCTTAGCTATATTATGTAAGCTTGAGCAAGTAAATTTAATAAAGTTCTCAGCTTATTTCATGAGCTACTGATAATATGTGCTTTATAGGATTGTTTGAAGAATAAACAAGAGAAAAGATGTCAATAAACCCAGCAAAATGTCTGGAAGATAGTAGAGGCTCAATAAACGTTAATTCTCAACTTGTTTCCCAGTAAGAATAAGGCATCTATTGAGAGAATAAATAAAAAGGCAACTCTGGCTAGAGCAGGAATAAGCAAATACAGCACATGGCTAAATCCACCCCACCATCTGTTTTGTATAGTCCACAAAATAACAATTATTTTTATATTTTTTAATAGTGTAGTGGGTTGAATATTGTCCCCACAAATGATAAATTGAATGCTGGTTCATGTGAAAGTGACCTTATTTGGAAATAGGGTCTTTGCAGATGTAATCAAGCTAATGTAAAGTAATACTGTATTAGAGGAAGCACCAAATCCAATGATAGTTGTCTTTATAAGAGAAAGAAGAGGGAATCTGAATACAAAATCACACAGACAAAGAGAGAAGAAGGCCATGTGATGACAGAGGTAAAGATTAGAATGATGCGGCTATAAACCAAGGAACACCAAGGATTCCCAGGATCTACCAGAAGCTCAAAGAGGCAAGGAAAGGATTCTTCCCTAGAAACTTCAGAGGGAGCACAGCTCTGCCAACACCTTGCTTTCAGGTTTCTAGCCTCTGAACTGAGAGAGAATAAATTTCTGTTGCCTAAAGCCACCACGTTTGTGATAATTTGTTACAGCAGCCCTAGAAGACTAACATAAACAGTTTTAAGAGAACAAAAGAATGATATTTGTTGACATGTGAAAATAACATGATACCAAATTTCAGTGTCCATAATAAAGTTTTATTGGAACACAGACACATTCATTTGTTTACACATTGTCTATGAATGTTTTCATTCTACGCTGGCAAAGTTAAATAGTTGCCACAGGGGACCATATGACCCACAAAGCGGGCAAAATTTACTGTGAAGCTCTAAATAGAAAAAGTTACTCAACTTCTGGACTTGAGCATTAATGCTTAAGGGAGGAATTAATACCTGAGAGAGGGTTCAGGTGCAGTACTGAGTACTGATGAGTACTGCATAGTACTGATGAGATCTGACCAAGCAATAGCTGGATAGATTTAAAAACTAAATGGTCTGGCCGGGCGCGGGGGCTCACGCCTGTAATCCCAGCACTTTGGGAGGCCAAGGCGAGGGGATGACCTGAGGTCAGGAGTTTGAGATCAGCCTGGCCAAAACGGCAAAACCCCGTCTCTACTAAAAATACAGAAATCAGCTAGGCATGATGGCAAGCGCCTATAATCCCAGTTACTTGGGAGGCTGAGGCGGGAGAATCGCTTGAACCTGGAAACTGGTGGTTGCAGTGAGCCGAGACTGTGCCACTGCACTCCAGCCTGGGCAACAGAGCAAGACTCCATCTCAAACAATAAAAATAAAAAATAGATAAATAAATAAATACAAAAACTAAATGATAAATGAACAAACAAAAACTCTGGAGATTTTTATGATTTTATGATGACAAATTTAAAGTTTTTAAATATTTAAAGTTTTAAAATAAATCAGGATTTGACAAAAACAAAAACAAAAAACCTAACAAAACATAAATCTGCTAGTCAAGAATAGTCTGTTGTCTTTGTGAAATAACTTAGATGACAGCAGTCATTGTTTTGGGGAAGCTGGATATAATGGAAGAATGTGGAATAAAACTATTAATTTGCTTTAATATGTATAACGTAGGCAGAAAATATCTAGCAGAGATCTCCTGAAAATAGTACAAAATGGAATTGAAAAAAATGATTTAAAAATTCAGATGTAGATGTATACCCTCCAATCTTCTCTTTGCTGTTGATGTGCCAAGTCTAAGCAATTAAAATGTTTTACTAATTGAACACTATAAGAACCTAACTGGCCAAGTTATCAAATCTAGTCCTACTATAATCTACCCTTAAGAGGACATTCAGGCCAGGCGCAGTGGCTTACGCCTATAATCCCAACACGTTGGGAGGCTTAGGCGAGCGGATCACCTGAGGTCAGGAGTTCGAGACCAGCCTGGCCAACATGGTGAATCCCTGTCTCTACTAAAAATACAAAAATTAGTCAGGCTTGGTGGCGTGTACCTGTAGTCCCAGCTACTCAGGAGGCTGAGGCAGGAAATCGCTTGAACCCAGGAGGTGGAGGTTGCAGTGAGCCAAGACTGAATCACTGCACTCCAGCCTTGGCAATAGAGTAAGACCCCATCTCAAAAAAAAAAAAAAAAAGTACATTCAAAATGATTGTCATAAAGTAGAAAGTTTAATCATACTGTGGAACTTCTGTAGCTAATTTTTTAAAAATTAATAAAATGTTATTTAAACTCCTGTGCTCAGTATATAATACCTTTCAAAATTGGACCAAATCCTTCCTTCCAGTCCCATCTCATACCGCTCCTCAATATTCCAGAAGCTTCTCCTATATTTAACATTGTTACATACACCTGTAACACCCCATGCTTCCTCTTTTGCAATACTCATCATAATTTTAATTAATTATTTATTCTTCTACATTATACCGAATTTATGATAGGATTACATCTGTCAGGTTCACTATGATATCCACAGCACCCAAACTGGTACATAGGTGTACAATAAATATTAGTTGAATAAAGAATAAACAAATGAACAAAGAAAGCATGAATAAATATGCCCCATCAACTCAGGACTCCCTGTGCACACAACGCTCCCTCAGGTGAGAATTCTCTTTGCTTTGTTTACCTATCCAGAAAATTCTTACTCATCCTTCAAGAATGCAGACTCCACAGAAAATCTTTCCCTACAATTTCTGGCAGTTGTTCTGCCCCTTCTTCTACTTTGCTAAAACAATATTTACCATATCATACAGTAATGTACATATTGAATGGTACCTACATCTCACTAAACCTTGAGCTTCTCAATTCATCATTGTTTCCCCAACACTTAATTCAATGTACAAAACATATGAAGAGTCAAAATTTGCTGGGTAAATGAATTAACATCATCTTGAAAATTTAATTCAAGATAACAAAGTTCTAGATCATGTATTTTCACTCTTAGAAATTAGCTTTCACAATACACTGAAGTGCTTTAAACGATTGTAATTGATATTTTAGTTCAAACAAAATTTAGAAATTAATGAAATTTCCATCTGTAATCCCAGCACTTTGGGAGGCCGAGGCAGGTGGATCATGAGGTCAGGAGATCGAGACCATCCTGGCCAACATGGTGAAGCCCTGTCTCTACTAAAAATACAAAAATTATCTGGGCATGGTGGCACATGCTTGTAGTCCCAACTACGAGGCTGAGGCAGGAGAATCACTTGAACCAGGGAGATGGAGGTTGCAGTGAGCCGAGATCATGCCACTGCAATCCAGCCTGGGTGACAGAGCAAAATTCCATCTCAAAAAAAAAAAAAAAAAAAAGAAATTTCATCTCATGCTATATTTTATTATACAAGTAATATATCCCCATTATACGACTAAAAAGTAGTCCAGAACAGTGGTTCATGCCTGTAAATCCCAGAGTTTTGACAGGCCAAAGTGAGAGAATCACTTAAGTCCAGGAGTTCAAGACCCTAGGCAACATAATGAGATGCCATCTATACAAAAATTAAAAATTAAAAAATTAGCTGGTCATAGTGGTGCATGCCTGTGCTCCCAGCTACTCAGGAGGATGGCTTGAGCCCAGGAGATCAAGGTTACAGTGAGCTGTGATTGCACCACTGCACCCCAGCGTGGATGACAAAGTGAGACTGTCTCAAAAAAAAAAGAAGAAAAAAAAAGACTAATAAGTTCATTTATATAACATGAAACCCTTTTCCCACCAATGTTCCCCATTTCAGAAACATTAACTATAATTATTAATTCATTCAGCCATTTTCAAATGAATATTTTCAGTCCTTTGTCATGCAAATGACTACACACGTACAATGACTGTATATGCATATGCAGGCAATCTTATTTTATCGCACTTCACAGATACTGTTTTTCTTTTACAAATTAAAGGTTTGTGGCAACGCTGCATGGAGCAAGTCTATCCAAGACATTTTTCCAAGAGAATGTGCTCACTTTGTCTCTGAATCACATTTTGGTAATTCTCCTAACATTTCACTTTCTCATTATTAGCATATCTGTTATAATGATGTGATCAGTGATCTTTAATGTTTTTGTTTTGTTCTGTTTCAGACAGAGTCTCTCTATCACCCAGGCTGGAGTGCAGTGGCATGATCTCAGCTCACTGCAACCTCCACCTCCCAGGTTCAAGTGATTCGTGCCTCAGATACTAGCATAGCTGGGATTACAGGCGTGCATCACCAAGACCGGCTAATTTTTGTACTTTTACTAAAGACATGGTTTCGCCATGTTGGCCAGGCTGGTGGCAAACTCCTGGCCTCAAGTGATCTGTCCTCCTTGGCCTCCCAAAGTGCTCAGATTACACGCATGAGCCATCGCGCCTGGCCTGTTATCATTCATGTTACCATTGTAATTGCTTTGGGGTGCCACGAACTGCAAAACATATAAGACAGCAAACTTAATAGATAAATGTTGTGTGTGTTTTGACTGTTCCACCAACTGGCTGTTCCCCCATCTCACTCACTCTCCTCAGGCCTCCCTATTCCCTGAGATACAACAATATTGAAATTAGGCCAATTAATAACCCTGCAATTCTAAGTGTTCAAGTGAAAAGAACAGCTGTATGTCTTTCACTTTAAATCAAAAACTAGAAATAATTAAGCTTAGTGAGGAAAGCGTGTTGAAAGCCAAGATAGGCCAGAGCTAGGCTTCTTGTTCCAGTTAGCCAAGTTGTAAATGCAAAGGAAAGTTCTCAAAGGAAATTAAAAGTGCTATACCAGTGAATACACGAATGATAAGAAAGCAAAACAGCCTTATTGCTGACACAGAGAAAGTTTTAGTGGTCTGAATAGAAAATTAAACCAACCACAACATTCCCTTCACCAAAACCTAATCCAGAGCAAGGCCCTAACTCTCTTCCATCCTATGAAGGCTAAGAAAGGTGAGGAAATTGCAGAAGTGTGAAGCTAGCAGAGGTGGGTCCATGAGATTTAAGGGAAGAAGCTATCTCCATAACATAAAAATGCAAGGTGAAGCAGCAAGTGCTAACACAGAAGCTACAGGAAGGGCTGGGCACGGTGGCTCACACCTGTAATCCCAGCACTTTGGGAAGTCACGATGGGCGGATCATGAGGTCAGGAGAGCAGCTTGGCCAACATAGTGAAACCCCATCTGTACTAAAAATGAAAAAAAATTAGCTGGGCATGGTGGCAGGCACCTGTAATCCCAGCTACTTGGGAGGCTAAGGCAGGAGAATCACTTGAACCTGGGAGGTGGAGGTTGCTGTGAGCTGAGATCGCGTCATTGCACCCTAGCCCGGGCAACAGTGTGAGACGCTGTCTTAAAAAAAAAGCTGGCCGGGCGCGGTGGCTCAAGCCTGTAATCCCAGCACTTTGGGAGGCCAAGGCGGGCGGATCACGAGGTCAGGAGATCGAGACCATCCAGGCTAACACGGTGAAACCCCTTCTCTACTAAAAATACAAAAAATTAGCCGGGCGTGTTGGTGGGCGCCTGTAGTCCCAGCTACTCAGGAGGCTGAGGCAGGAGAATGGCGTGAACCCGGGAGGTGGAGCTTGCAGTGAGCCGAGATCGCGCCACTGCACTCCACCCTGGGGGACAGAGCAAGACTCCGTCTTAAAAAAAAAAAAAAAAAAAAAAAAAAAAAAAAAAAAAAGCTACAGGAAGTTATCCAGAAGATCTAGCCAAGATTGTTGATGAAGGTGGCTATACTAAACAACAGATTTTAGACAAAGGAGCCTTATATTGGAAGAAGATGTCATCTATGACTTTCGCAGCTAGAGAGAAGAACTCAATGCCTGGCTTCAAACCTTTAGAGAACAGACTGACTTTCCATACAACTGGTGACTTTAAGTTGAAGCCAATGATCATTTACCATTCTGACAATACTAAGGCCCTTAAGAATTATGCTAAATCTACTCTGCCCATGTTCCATAAATGAAACAACAAAGCACACATGTGTTTATAGCATGGTTTACTGAATATTTTAAGCCCACTGTTGAGACCTGCTACTCAGAAAAAAAAAAAAAAGATTCCTTTCAAAATATTACTACTCATTGACAACACACCAGGTCACCCAAGAGTTTGGATGTACAAGATTAATGTTGTTCTCATGCCTGCTAATACAATATCTATTCTGCAGCCCATGGATCAAGGAGTAGTTTGAACTTGCAGATCTTATTACTTACAACTATTTCATAAAGCTATAGTTGCTTTATGAGTGATTGATGAGAGAATGATTCCTCTGATGGATTGGGGCGAAGCAAATTGTAAACCTTCTGGAAAGAACTCACCATTCTACATGCCATTAAGGACATCTGTGATTCATGGGAGGTGGTCTAAATATCAACATTAACAGGAGTTTGGAAGACATTGATTCTCACCCTCATAGATGACTTAGAGGGGTTCAAGACCAGTGAAGGAAGTAACTGCAAATGTGGTAGAAAGAACAACAGAACTAGAATTAGAAGTGAAGCTGGAAGATGTGACTGGATGCCTCCAATCTCATGATAAATCTTGAACAGATCAGGAGTTCTGTTTTTTTCTTATGAATGAGCAAAAAAAGAGGTTTCTTGAAATGAAATTTACTCCTGGTGATGATGCTGTGGACATTATTGAAATGACAACAAAGAATTTAGAATATTACATAAACTTAATTGAGAAAGCAGCAGCAGCGCTTGAGAGAATTGACTCCAATTTTAAAAGAAATTGTACTGTGGGTGAAATGCTATCAAACAGTATTGCATGCTTCAGAGAGATCTTTCATGAAAGAAAGAGTCAATCAATATGGCAAATTTCACTGTTGTCTTATATTAAAAAACTGGCACAGTCATGCCAACCTTCAGCAACCACCACCTTAATTAGCAATCATCAACACTGGGGCAAGGCCTTCCAAAGATTATGACTTCCTGATCATTCCTGATATCATTATCAACTTTTAGCTGTAAGTTTTTTTTAATTAATGTGTGTACTTTGTTTTAAACATAATGTTTTGGCTGGGTGCAGCGGCTCACGCCTGTAATCTCAGCACTTTGGGAGGCTGAGGCAGGTGGATCATGAGGTCAGAAGTTTGAGACCAGCCTGACCAACATGGTGAAACCCCATCTCTACTAAAAATACCAAACTTAGCCAGGTGTGGTGGCACATGCCTGTAATCCCAGCTACTCAGGAGGCTGAGGCAGGAGAATCGCTTGAACCCAAAAGGCGGAGGTTGCAGTGAGCCGAGATCGCACCACTGCACTCTAGCCTGGGTGACAGAGCGAGATTTCATGTCAAAAAAAAAAAAACAAAACCATAATGCTTTGCACATAAAACTACAATATAATGTAAACATTATTTTTATATGCACTGGAAAGGCAAAAAATAATTCATGTGAATCATTTTATTACAGTATTCACTTCATTGCAGTGGTCTAGATCCAAACCCATGATATCTTTGAGGTATGCCTATACTATACGTGTGTGTGTGTGTGTGTGTGTGTGTTTGTACATATATACTATAAATCTTAATAGATATTAATCATCAATTTATACGAATCCTATTAAGACAGCTAATTTAAATGCATCTAAAATAAATGTCATAATTTAATTGTAATTTTCCAATATCTGGAATCAATTAAGTTTCCGAAAAGTTTCAAGTGGGCCACCCAGTAATAAACACAAAATAAATTGTGTCTGCTGTCTTGTTAGTGATAATTTTTTATTGCTACCTCAGTTTCAGATGTCAGAGTAATGACTTCCATATTCTGATTGAAATGCAAATTGAAGCCATATGTTGGAAAGCACAGGCTTTCAATATCATCACTTTCTTATTTTAGGCACAATAAAACTATGTTTATAAAGGCTAACAATTATTCAGATAAATTGTCAATTCCAGATCTAGAAAATGTGGAATTTTACATTTCAGACTATGGCAATACATGTACTTATGGCACATTAATAAATAGGTATTCTCATATTTACACATCTCATTGGCCAAAGTGGAATGGAAACTATAAAACAGTAACAGAATGAATGTTAATTGATTTTCTTCAAGACTAACAAATGAAAAGTAATTCTATAAATCTATTTTTTAATCCTAAGACTTGGTAATGTAACTAAAATTTATCATTAATCTATATTCTTAAAAATAGATGAATATTTTTAATTTATTTCACTGATAGGTTAAATAAACTAAATACTATATAAATCAATTTAATGTTTAACAAATTTCTAAGACTATGCTACAAGTTTCCCTAGGATCTTCTTGGATTGAGATTCAAACACGATCAGCCCAATAATGAATTTAAGTATCACAGGATTTACTCTTTTTCTCTTTGTGACATTAAACCCAAAATGCTAGGTGTATAAAACTTACTTTTCATTTAAAAAGTAAAATGTTGATGTTATAAGTAAAATTCTCATACAAATACTCTCTAAAAAGTTGAATCATGAATATTTTAGTCAAGAGTAAATACTTCTAAATTTAGCTGTCTAAAATCAACTAGATGTAAAAACTAATAGAAAAGTCTATGCCAATTAAACCATTAAATTGCACAATTTATATACCTCAAAGGCTGTAAATTCAATGTACATATAGTTCAGTTGCAGAAGTCAAAGGCAAAGTAATTACAAAAGTATTTACTTAAAGAGGGACTGGCACTAGGTGGGGTAGGGGGAAATCATAGCTCTGATGCCAAATAAAATCACTTTACTTTGCTTTTTAAAAATGTTCTACTTGAAATATAAGGATAGAGATATTTTAAGATTAAATTCACTACAGTCATTTCCAATGCAGAGACAAAGTGCTTATAAACTAAAATGATCTAGAATTTTGGTTTAATTATTAAAGAGATATTAAAAATATGCTATAGGACTTGAGCATTATGACATAGTTTTTTAACAAAATAATGGATAGCAGAGAGATGTTTCTTAAGGTTTGGCCTACACAAATTTCTTTAATAAAATTAAGCAAATTTCTTTGATATAATTTTAAATCTACACTATACATTATACTATTAAATGCTTAATCAGCCCCCATCTTTGACTAGAGCTTCTCTTACATAGCTCAACATTCAACATTCCTCCAAAACTCTTTGTATATATTGCTTTCATTTAGGTTTAACGATGATCAATAATGGTAACTATGCATGAATATAATGGAATATGGTCAGCCGTCTATTCTAGGCTTCTGTTTTCCTAGCTATTTGCAAGGCTAACTTGTCTGTCAAAGCCCTTTGTTATAAAAAGAAGCATGCTATTACAATTACTGCATCCTTGGTTGACTAGTGTGTACAATTATTTCCAAGCCCTGTACAGCTATGCCCCTCAGTTCTCAGGCAGTGCCAATACTGTGTTCTTTTGCCCACCTTGTTTACAATGGTTTGGTAACACACACAAAAGCAGCTTAACTGTTATAATGTAGTCCATTTTTCCAACATATGCAGCTCAAAAGTTAAAAATGAATACATGTCTAAAATATTAAATATATAAAGCTCAGAATCAATAAATGTGATGGGACTCATATAATTGAACGTCAGTGTAATGACAGGAAATAAAACTATACTGCTCTACAAGTATGTTCCAAATGTCAAGGTCAATTCTCTATCGGTTGTTCAAAATCATATTCTACTGTTTCATATTTGGACTATCACTTTCCTATACAGCTTGTTGTTTTTTACAGAGCTTGTAATTGTTTTTCTTTTCTCATTGTTGGGAAAAAAACACAATTTTAGTACATCACTGAGTTTTTCACTTCTTTAGTCACATGTTTTCAAATGATATCTACATTTTTTTTGGAACCTCTGAGTTCCTATTTAAACTTGGATGAATGCCTTGCAAGATGTGCTGAATAGCTGTTATCTTGAAATTTCTTTGTGTTGCATTCTTGAGTTGGTTTCACTGTTTCTAGAATCTGTTATTTTTCTCTTGCTTGGATTCCTTTTTATTTTGCTGGAGTACATTCTCAATTTTCTTTCAAGAGAGACTAGATGAGAGGTAAACGCTCAGTCCTCAAATGGCTGAAAATGTCTATATTTTGCCTTCACTTGATTCTGATTCACAGTTTGGTTGGACATAGAATTCTAGATCCAAATCATTTTCCTTCAGAATTGTGAAGGTGTTTCACAGACATGATCATAATCATAGTGACAACAACAATGACAATAGCAATAATAAAAGCAAACACTGATTGAGATCTTCCTATGCACTAGTACGTCTTTTATATGTATTATTTTTCACAATATACACAATATATAGGGATCATATTGTGATGATCCCTATATCTCACAGCTGAGAAAATGGAGGCATAACAGTAAAATTGTTTCACCAAGATCATCATACAACCAGTAAGAGACAGTGTCTGGAAAATCTTTCTTAGGGACCAAAGTCCTGAAATAGTACTGAAAAGATCTCTGCTTTCCCAGACTAGTAAATCAGGGGCCTAGGAGTCAAATGGACACTAATTAGTGTGAAAACTGATACCAAAATTTAGGTCTGTTATAGAATCAGTTTTCTTTCCACTCTTCCATGCTTTCTCTTTCTGTCTCTTCATGTTTACCAGGTTGCTGCCACATTTACAAGAACAGAAAGCCAACTTAATATTAATCAACACAATAAACTAGATCTTGTTACAAGTGTTTGGTTTTATAAAAGAGTTAAATCTTTAAAATATCTTTATTAAATTATTATTCTCATCAATCATCTAACAATGAAAATAATTGCAGAGTTAAAATAATACATGCCAGAGCTAAAAGATTCAGGCCCATGTTATCAAGGTGCATTTTAGAGAAAAGGTTTTTCTTTCCTTTTCACTTTTTTTTCCTTTCTCTATTTTTCTTTAAATACTTCCTCACAAACACAAGATCAAGTATCAAGAAAAGTAATTCTTGCCTGACTCCTGTAGCTTTTTAGTAAAAATGGAAATTACAATGTGAACTATCTTTCATCAAATGGCATTTATAAGTTGGGCCATGACTTTTCATCTTCTATTTGCTAATCACTATTGGAGATACAAAGGGCATGCCTTAGAGACATATTCTAAATAAGATACTTTTTCCTATACATTTAAGCCATTTATAATTTCTTAAATTTCTTCATTGTACAGCTCACTTTATTGAACCAATTACCAATTTTCTGCACGCCAAAGTGCAAAAAATTCCAGAGTCTATGCATTATAGGATATATCCAGGCATAATTCCTCAATTAATCATTTCTGATAAGCAGTACAATTAAGTGTTAAACATGTTATTTTCATGAAAATCTGCTGAGAGGTACTACTAAGTGATGTAATTCATTACTGGCAGAAAAAAAAAAACCCTTACCATATGCCATTCAGCCATATAATTTAACAAATGATAAGAACCTGTATCATGCTAGGAATCAGCCCTACACGATTTTCTTCCAAAAAATTTAACATATAATGTATTGTTTTAAAACTAAAGTACTTAAACTCTTAAATTAGTAAATGTGTTTTACCACTTACACTTACATTTTAGTATTATAATAATTTTACATACAAGATTGTAAAGATGATATTTAACCTCGCAATTAAACTGTGTCTCACAAGAAGAGTGAGTTCAATAAATATCACACAAGGAAAGACACAGTTCTTTGCTTCTGTTTTTGAAAATTACTAAATATTATAATAAACCACAGCCATGGATATCACAATAAAAGAAACACATACAAATGATAAAAACTCTGTGAAATACGGTTGATGACCAGAGAGCTACAGAACACAGTAAAACAGTGAGCGATTTTTTAGGGCTCAAGTACTTAACTGAATGAATATAAATTAAATAAGTTATTTTTCCTTTGGTTTTAAAAGGACAGTACACTTGAATAATTTAATTCCTAAAAGTACAAGTAATGCTTACCTTCTAGACCAAAGTCACATAAAATGATTTAACACAGACGTGTACTGAGTCAATATCCATGCTGAGGCTGCCTAAGACTGTCATAGTAGTGCTAAATTTTTATAAGCATTGCTATTATATCCAGCCCTTTAGATTCAACATTAATTTAAAAACCATAAATAAAACAATCATGCTGTATATTGCAACTATTGCCACATATAAGGTTTGTTTCCTGGTATCATTATTTAAAAGGCCTCAAGTTCTAGAAGGTCATCAATCAATAACGTTTAGATAGGCTACAATAGCAGAGTAAAAGCACTAAAACCAGGATCAAATCCTGAGTTTTCAATATTAATTTATATATTATTACTCTGAGTTCAGACAAGTCATATATCCTTTTATATTCAGTTTTGCTCATCTATAAATGGGACAATAAAACCTGTCATGCCTATTTAACAGGGTGGTTTTGACAGGTTAAATGGAAAAATCTATGGGAGCATGTTTTAAAGCAATAAACAAACACAAGCTATATGTCTATATGGGTATAATTCACTGAATACAAAGCACTCAGGTTATTACTGCAGGAAATTTCTTTTTCTTTTTTTTTTTTTTTTTTTTTTTTGAGACAGAGTCTTGCTCAGTTGCCCAGGCTGGAGTGCAGTGGTGCGATCTCGGCTCACTGCAAGCTGCACCTCCCGGGTTCATGCCATTCTCCTGCCTCTCAGCCTCCCGAGTAGCTGGGACTACAGGCGCCTGCCACCACGCCTGCTAATTTTTTTTTTTTTATTTTTAGTAGAGACGGGGTTTCATCATGTTAGCCAAGATGGTCTCAATCTCCTGACCTCGTGATCCACCTGCCTCAGCCTCCCGAAGTGCTGGGATTACAGGCGTGAGCCACCGTGCCTGGCTAGGAAATTTCAAAGATAGACATAGAAGACAAAATCTCAGACATGGAAGAGCTTATTTCAGAGGACAATAAATAAAAATACAGAAAACCCATATATTAAATAACTAAAAGATGTGAAATAAAAAAATCCCTTTAAATTCACGACCAAAAAAATAGGCCATCAACAAAAACTCCTGGGATTAATTAAGGAAAGTAGAGATGGGAGAAAAATAACTAAGCATTTCTTTGGCCTTCTTTGCTAAGGAGTCCTAAGCTTCTACATATACTCTATAGCTATATTTAGGAAACTACATTTTAAGACTTCAACAATGACTTATTTCGTCTACAGTTAGTGAAAGAACGCAGAACTAGAAAAGGAAACATCTAGGTTGAAGTACATAAGGCATCTATGGCAGGGATAAGTCCCGGAACTTACTTTCATGTCAGCTCCAGGCAAGTATTCTGGGAAACTAATCACATATTATGAATATGACTGTGCAATGCTAGTAACCTAAATATTACTTCCTCCTTTATATAATGCCTGTAATTTTTATGTAATTTTTAAATGTATGCAATTTTTTATTGACCCTGAATTATTCATTTATTCATCACACACACACACAGACATACACACACACATTCCTTAAAAAAGCAGTCAAAAATAGAGTTCTATGTTTCTTTATCAAAGAATGTTTCAAAAAAAACATTTCTTTAAATTACTCATCTCTTACCTAGTGGAATAATCCATTATCACTGTGTAGCAATGCTAGGTTTAATAGCTTCTTTTTCCTCAGGTGATATTGACTTGGTCTTCGTAATAATCACCAAAAAATGATCTATGAATTATTCCATTTGACAGATGAGAAAATTTAGATTTGCAGTTATAGTCACAAAGCTATTAAATGGTAAACCAGGATTCAGGATTCAATTTTTTTTTTTTTTTTAATTCAAAGACAGGTTCTCACTCTGTGCCCAGGCTGGAGTGCAAGCATGGCTCACTATAACCTCAAACTCTCAGGCTCAAGCAATTGTCCTGCTTCAGCCTCCCAAGTAGCTAGGTCTACAGATGCAAGCCGCCATGCCCGGCCTTCCAGGATTCAAATTTAAATCCATCTAACTCTAGATCTAGTGTTCTTAATCACTTTACTGTGTTTTTTGGTAATTTGAGTTGGAAAACTATCTATATCCTTTTGCATAAGTGGTATACAGCCCGAAAATAATACCACTGAGAATTGCCCTCTCCTTGAGGAATTTCGACACTGCCACAACCAGCTGTACCTCTACAGTGGGTACATTGCCACTCACGTCATAAATGATTGCTTTAGGGATGGACATTTGAACCAAGTTCTCTCAACCAAAAATCTGGAGTGACATAAAAAAGCCAGGCAGCAGAGAAGGAAGAACCCAGAGGAAGTCATTCTGTTATCCATTCCAGTAAGAGGAAGATAACTCGTTTGCCAGTCAATAAAATTTATTCATATATGGTTTACTTCTCTATCTAATTAACACATAAAGAAAAATTTAAAATCCACCAATACACTGACATACAGTACAACAACAGTGGCAAAAAAAATGAGTTGGTGCTTTTAAATTATTTCAAAAGTATGTTAGCAAAAGCTGATTTACTTTAACATTCTGCAGGAACATGTAAAACTCCAGGATGATTGAGGGGTTTTTGATGCTGCAAACATAATTTAACAGTTTATTAAGATAAAATTGACATATAGTAGTCCCCCTTTATCCATGGTTTTGCTTTCCATGGTTTTAGTTACCAACAATAAATTGTGGTCCAAAAATACTTAATAGAAGATTCCACAAATAAACAGCTCATAAATTTTAAATGCTATGTCACAATGCCTACATCATCAGCCTCACTTCATCTCCTCATGCTGGCAATTTAGTATCTCACAACACTACAAGAAGAGGAAGGTGAGCACAGTACACCAAGGAATTTTCAGAGACAGAGATACCACATTCACGTAACTTTTATTACAGTGTATTATTATAATTGTTCTATTTTATTGTAGCTATTGTTGTTAATCTCTTACTGTGCCAAATTTATAAATTAAACTTCATTAGGATATGTATATATAGGGAAAACATCATGTATCTAGGTTTCAGCACTCCCCATGGTTTCAGGCATCTACTGGAGGTCTTGGAACACATATTTGGCAGCAGATAAAGGGGCAACTTTACAATAAACATCAAAAATTTAAAGAGTATATTTTGAAAAGTTTTTACATATGTACACACTCTAAAATGATCATCACAATAAAAAAATTAACACATCTATCACCTCCAAAGTTTCCTTGTGTTCCTTTGTACTCTCTCTCACCCAATCCCTTCACTCCCTACTCTCCCACCACATACCTGCTTTCTGTTACTATAGATTACATTATCCTTTTTTTCTTAGCTTCTTTCACTCATAATGATTTTGAGATTCTTCCATATTGTTCAATGTGTCAAAGCTCTTTCCCTTTTATACATGAGAAGTATACCACTGTTTGGACATAGCACAATATGCTTATCAAATCACCTATTAATGAACTTTTGATTACTTCTAGTTTTTGGCAACCAACCAAAAGCTCTAAGAATATTTGTATACAAGTCTTTACATAGAAATCAGAATTCATATGCCTAGACAAACAAAAATGGAAGCACAACAAATCAAAATTTATGGGATGCAGCAAAAGTAGTTCTGAAGGGGAAATTTATAGCACTAAATGCCTAGATCAAAAAAGAAGAAGATTTCAAATAACAAATCTAATGTTACACCTTAAGGAACTAGAAAAAGACAAACTAAGCCCAAAGTAAACAAATGAAAGAGATAACAAAGATCAAAGCAGAAATAAATAAAACAGAGACTAGAAAAACACTATAAAAAAATCAACAAAACTGAGTTGTTTTTTTAATAAAATTGACAAACCCTTAGCTAGTCTAAGACAGAAGAAAAATAAAATGAAAAATGAAAAAGACACTGGATTAAAGACTTAAATGTTAGACCTAAAACCATAAAAACCCTAGAAGAAAACCTAGGCAATACCATTCAGGACATAGGCATGGGCAAGGACTTCATGTCTAAAACACCAAAAGCAATGGCAACAAAAGCCAAAATAGACAAATGGGATCTAATTAAACTAAAGAGCTTCTGCACGGCAAAAGAAACTATCATCACAGTGAACAGTCAACCTACAGAATGGGAGAAAATTTTTGCAGTCTACCCATCTGACAAAGGGCTAACATCCAAAATCTAGAAAGAACTTAAACAAAGAAGAAATCAAACAACCCCATCAACAAGTGGGCGAAGGATATGAACACACACTTCTCAAAAGAAGACATTTATGCAGCCAAAAGACACATGAAGAAATGCTCATCATCACTGGTCATCAGAGAAATGCAAATCAAAACCACAATGAGATACCATCTCACACCAGTTAGAATGGCAATCATTAAAAAGTCAGGAAACAACAGATGCTGGAGAGGATGTGGAGAAATAGGAACACTTTTACACTGTTGGTGGGACTGTAAACTAGTTCAACCATTGTGGAAGATAGTGTGATGATTCCTCAAGGATCTAGAACTAGAAATACCATTTGACCCAGCAATCCCATTAATGGGTATATACCCAAAGGATTATAAATCATGCTACTATAAAGACACATGCACATGTATGTTTATTGTGGCACTATTCACAATAGCAAAGACTTGGAACCAACCCAAATGTCCATCAATGATAGACTGGATTAAGAAAATGTGGCACATACACACCGTAGAATACTATGCAGCCATAAAAATGATGAGTTCATGTCCTTTGTAGGGGCATGGATGAAGCTGGAAACCATCACTCTGAGCAAGCTATCCCAAGCACAGAAAACTAAACACTGCATGTTCTCACTCATAGGTGGGAATTGAACAATGAGAACACTTGGACACAGGGTGGAGAACATCACACACCAGGGCCTGTCGTGGGGTGGGGGAAGGGGGGATGGATAGCATTAGGAGAAACGCCTAATGTAAATGACGAGTTAATGGGTGCAGCACACCAACACGGCACATGTATACCTATGTAACAAACCTGCACATTGTGCACATGTACCCCAGAACTTAAAGTATAATACAAAAAAAAACTATGAACAATTATATGCCAAGAAATTATATAACCTAAAAGAAATGGATAAATTATTAGACACATACAACCTACCAAGACTGAAAGATGAAGAAATAAAAAATATCTAAATAGATCAATGATATAGTCTGTATATTTGTCCCCACTGAAATGTCATGTTGAATTGCAATCCTCAATGCTACAAGTGGGGCCCAGTGGGAAGTGTTTGTATCAAGGGGGTGGATCCCTCACGGCTTAGTGCTGTCTTCGTGACAGCGAGTTCTCATGAAATCCAGTTATTTAAAAGTGTGTGGCACGCTCAATCCCTACCCTTGCTCTTGCTTTCACCATGTGACATGCTGGCTCCCATTTCACACCTTCTGCCACAATTGTAAAGCTTCCTGAGGACTCCCCAGAAGCTGATGCCAGGACTATGCTTCCTGTACAGCCTGCAGAACCGTGAGCCTGCAGAACCATTAGCCAATTAAACCTCATAAATTATCCAGCCTCTGATACTGATATCTCTTTATAGCAATGCAAGAATGGCCTTATATAACCAAAAATGAATAAGCAGATAGAATAAATAACAAAAAGTTTCCCATCAAAGAAAATCCAAGGACCTGGTGAATTCTAATAAACACTTAAAGAAAAACTAATACCAATCTTTCTCAAACTCTTCCAAAAATCTGAAATAGAAGGAATACGCCCAAACTGATTTTACAAAGCCAGTATTACCCTGATACCAAAGCCAAACAAGGACACTTCAAGAAAAGAAAATTACAGGCCAATATCCCTGACGAACACAGATGCAAAAATCCTTAACAAAATATTAGCAAACTGAATCAAATTAATACATTAAAAGAATATTTCACTTGAAATACTGTCAGTTAGCCGGGTGCAGTGGCTCATGCTTGTAATCCCAACACTTTGAGAGGCTAAGGCAGATGGGTCACCTGAGGTCAGGAGTTCGAGACCAGCCTGGCCAACATGGTGAAACCCCATCTCTACTAAAAATACAAAAAGTAGTCAGGCGTTGTGGCAGGCACCTCTATTCCCAGCTACTCAGGAGGCTGAGGCAGGAGAATCACTTGAACCCAGGAGGTGGAGGTTGCAGTGAGCCGAGATCACCCCACTGCACTCCAGCCTGAGCAACAGAGAGAGACTCTGTCTCAAAAAAAAAAGAAAGAAATACTGTCAGTTGCAGCAACACAGATGGAACTGGAGATCATTATATTAGGTGAAAAAAGCCAGGCACAAAAGATAAACATCACATATTCTCACTCATATGTGAAAGCTAAAAAAGTTGATCTCATGGAGATAGACAGCAGAATGATAAATACCAGAAGCTGTGTAGGGGAAAGGGAGATGAAGAGAGGTTGGTGAATGAGTACAAACATAAAGTGAGATACAAGAAATAAGTTCTAGTGTTCTATAGCACAGTAGGGTGAGTGACTATAGTTAATAACAGTATATTTCAAAATAGCTAAAAGAAAAGATTTAAAATGTTCCCAACACTATAGAAATCTTCTGTAAATAAAAAAGGAAAAATGTTCCCAACACAAAGAAATGATAAATGTTCAAAGTGATGGATATCCTACATTACATAATCTATGCATGTATCAAAATATTACATGTAGCATATAAATATGTACAAGTAATATATATCCATTTAAGTGTTTTTACTTGTTTTTTAAAAATCTTTCACCATGATCAAGTGGCATTTAACCCTGGGAGGCGAGGATGGTTCAACAGGAAATCAATAAATGTGATAGTCCAGCGGTCCCCAACGTTTTTGGAACCAGAAAACGGTTTCGTGGAAGACAATTTTCCATGGATGCAAGGCGGGGTGGGTGCGTGGGAGTTGGTTTCAGGATGAAACTGTTCCACCTTAGATCATCATAAGAAGCATGCAACCTAGATCCCTCACATGTGCAGTTCGCAATTGGGTTCGGGATCCTATGAGAATCTAATGCTGCTGCTGATCTGACAAGAGGCAGAGCTCAGGCAATAATGCTCACTCACCCACGTATCATCTCCTGCTTTGCAGGCTGATTCCTGACAGGGTTCATGGCCCAGGGGTTGGGGACCCCTGTTATATGCCACATCAGCAGGATGAAGGATAAAAACCTTATGATCGGGCTGGGCGCGGTGGCTCACGCTTGTAATCCCAGCACTTTGGGAGGCCGAGGTGGGCGGATCACAAGGTCAGGAGATCGAGACCACGGTGAAACCCCGTCTCTACTAAAAATACAAAAAAATTAGCCGGGCGTGGTGGCGGGCGCTTGTAGTCCCAGCTACTCGGAGAGGCTGAGGCAGGAGAATGGCGTTAACCCGGGAGGCGGAGCTTGCAGTGAGCCGAGATCGCGCCACTGCACTCCAGCCTGGGAGACAGAGCAAGACTCCGTCACAAAAAAAAAAAAAAAAAAAAAAAAAAACCTTATGATCATCTCAAGAGATGCAGAAAGAGTGCTGACAAAATTCAACATCCTTTCACAATAAAACTCTCAACAAATTAGGTATAGAGGAATGTACCTCAACACAATAAAGGCCATATATGACAAGCCCACGGCTAACATCATACTCAACAGTGAAAAGTTGAAAGCAGTCTCTAAGATGAGGAAAAAGTCAAGGATGCCCACTCTCACCATCTCTTTTCAACATAATACCGGAAGCCCTAACCAGAGCAATTAGGCAAGAGAAACAAATAAAAGTAATCCTAGAGGAAAGAAAGAAGTAAAACAATCTCTGTTTGCAGACTATATGATCTTATACACTAAAAACCCTAAAGATTCCACCAAAGACTGTTGGAACTGATAAATAAATTCAGTACGGTTGCAGGACACAGTGTCAACATACAAAAATCAGTAATATTTTTATATACTAATACTCAACTATTCAAAAATAAATTAAGAAAAAAATCCCATTTACAACAGCAACAACAAAAAATAAAATCCTTACGTGTATATTTAACCAAGATGGTAAAAGATCTACATACTAAAAACACTATAAAACACTGATAAACAAAACTGCAGAAAAACACCCATGTTCATGAATTGGAAAAATTAATATTGTTAAAATGCTCATACTGCCCAAAGCAATCTATAGATTCAATGCAATCCTTACTGAAACTCCAAGTAATTTTTCACAGAAATAGAAAAAGCAATCTTTAAGTTCAAATGGCACCACAAAAGACCCCAAACAGCCAAAGAATCCTGAGCAAAATGAACAAAGCTAGAAGCCATCACACTCCCTGATTTTAAAATATATTTTAAATCTATTTTAATCAAAACAGCATTGTACTGGCATAAAAACAGACAGACCAATGGAACAGAATAAATAACCCAGAAATAAATAAACCCACAGTTATGGTCAATTGATTTTTGACAAAGGTGCTAACAACACAAAACAGGAAAAGAACAAGTCTCCTCAATAAATGGCATTAGGAAAACTAGATATCTACTTGCAAAAGAATGAAACTGGGCTCTTATCTATATGGTATAGAAAAATTAATTCAAAATGGATTAAAGACTATAAATATAAGCTCTTCCGTAAAATTACTAAAAGAAAATATAGGGCAAAAGCTTCATGGCACTGGCCTAGGCAATTTTTTTTTAGATATGAACCCAAAAGCACAGGCAATAAAAGCAAAAATAGACAAATGGGATTATATCAAACTAAAAAGCTTCTGTACAGCAAAGGAAACAACAGGGTAAAGAGACAACCTACAGATTGGAAGCCTGGGCAACATGGTGAAACCCCACCTCTACAAAAAGCACAAAAACTAGCCACGCATAGTGACGTGCACCTGTAGTCCCAGCTACTCAAGAAGTTATGGGAGGACTGCTTGACCCTGGGAGGTGAAGGTTGCAGTGAGCCAAGGTTGCGCCACTGCACTCCAGCCTGAGTGACAGAGTGAGATCCTGTCTCAAAAAAAAGGAGACAACCCACAGATTCCACAGATTAGGAGAAAATATTTGCAAATTATACATCTGATAAAGGGTTAATATCCAAAATATGTAAGGGATTTAACACAATTACAAGGAAACAAGTCAATTAAAAAAATGGGCAAAGGACCTGAACAGACATTTCTCAAAAAAAAAAAAAAAAAAAAAAGGCTAACACATACATTTAAAAATGCTCAACATCACTAAAAATTAGGGAAATGCAAATTAAAACCACAATGAGATATTGCCTAACACCTGTTAGAGTGGCTATTATCAAAGTCAAAAGATAACAAAGTGTTGGCAACTACCTGGAGGAAAAGGAATCCTTGTACACTATTGGTGAGAATGTAAAATGGTACAGTCATTATGAAAAATAGTATGGGAGCTCCTCAAAAAACTAAAAATACCATATGATTTTTCTCTAACAAGTGATCCAGCAACCCCACTTCTGAGTATATATCCAAAGAAACTGAAATCGGTATGTCAAAGGGATGTCTTCACTCCCATGTTCACTCTAGCACTATTCACAATAACCAAGACATGGAATCAACCTAATGAACCTGGAGGACATCATGCTAAGTTAAAATAAGCCAGGCACAGAAAAAAATACCACATGATCTCACTTATATGTGGAATCTTAAGAAAGTCAAACTCATAGAAGTACAGAGTAGAATGGCAGTTAACAGAGTCCAAGGGAAGAGGGGGTTGTGATGATAAAGTTTCAGTGAGACAAGAGAAATAAATTTTTGAGATATATTGCACAAAAGGGTGACCATAGTTAATAAGGACATATTGTACATTTCAAAATATATTATAGCTAAGAGCAAATTTCAAATGTCTCACTATAAAAAATGACAACTGAGGTGATGTTAATTTGATTTAATCATTACATGCTGTATATATATATATACATACATATATATATCAAAACATCACATTGCACCCCATAGATGTATACAATTATGATTTGTCAATTAAAAATAAATTAAAAAGAAATAAAAATTTATTTCTCTAAAGTAAATGCCTATGAATAGATTGGTTGGCTCATATGGAAAAGTATATGTTTATCCTTTTAATAAACTGTCAAATTGGCTTCCAAAGTGGTTAAACAATTTTACATTCCCACATGCAGGAATATGATAGTTCCAGTTCCTATACATTCATACCAACATTTGCTCTTGTCAGACTTTTCCCGTATCTTGCCATATGCATCTCGTCCATCTGGCTGTTCATCCATAACCTTTCTAATATCCTCTATAATAAACCAGTAAATGTAAGCAAAGTGTTTCCCTGAGTTTTCTGTGAGCTGCTCTGGTAAATTAGCTGAACTTGAAGAGGGGGTAGTGGGAACTCCAATTTATAGCTGATCGGTCAGAAGTACAGATAACAACTATTACTTTCTATTAGCATCTGAGGTGGAGGCAGTCTTATGAAACTGAGCCCTCAACCAGTGGAATCTGATGCTATCTCCAGGTAGACAGTATTAGAATTAAATTGAATTAGAGGACACTAAGCTGGTGTCTGCTAGAGAATGTGCTTCCAGAGAACTGCTTGGTCTGTGGGGATCATTCTCTGTTGAGTGAAAGAACAAGAGAAAGCACTTTTTTCTTCTTCTTCTTTTTTTTTTTTTTTTTTCTGAGATAGAGTTTTGCCCTTGTTGCCCGGGCTGGAGTGCAATGGCATAATCTCAGCATAATGCAACCTCCGCCTCCCAGGTTCAAGCTATTCTCCTGCCTCAGCCTCCCGAGTAGCTGGGATTACAGGCATGCGCCACCACACCCGGTTAATTTTGTATTTTTAGTAGAGACGGGTTTATCCATGTTGGTCAGGCTGGTCTCAAACTCCCAACCTCAGGTGATCTGCCCGCCTCGGCCTCCCAAAGTGCTGGGATTACGGACGTGAGCCACTGTGCCTAGCCTGAATCACCATTTTCAAACCTATGTTTGAAAAACCAAATACAGATGTTTTAATAAAAGACACTGCATGTTTAACATTAAAAACCAAATGCTAAAGACAAATTGCTAACATACATTAGATGCATGTTTACAATTTTAAAACGTATATACTATTAAAATGTTTGGTGGCATAAATAAAATTACAAAGAAGTTTTCAAAAGGACTCACACAGAAGGATTTTTAAATGTCTTAAATTTTTTTCTTATAATAAAATGTAAGTGAACTAACTACATTTGACATCACATTTTAAACAAATGTTAGCAGCATATAATAAATTTTGAAAGACTGGAAAACTTAGTCATTGTCACAACTGATACAATAAAGGAAAATCATGCAAATGCAAAATTTGCTTATGTGTTCTCTTTTAAATCATACTGTGGCAAAGTTAAATTCTAACAGCAAGTGTTGTCTTTTTTTTTTTTTTTTTTTTTTTTTTGAGATGGAGTCTCGCACTGACGCCCAGGCTGGAGTGCTGTAGCACAATCTCGGCTCACTGCAAGCTCCGCCTCCCGGGTTCACGCCATTCTCCTGCCTCAGCCTCTCCGAGTAACTGGGACTACAGGCGCCCGCCACCACGCCCGGCTAATTTTTTGTATTTTTAGTAGAGACGGGGTTTCACCGTGGTCTCGATCTCCTGACCTCGTGATCCGCCCACCTCGGCCTCCCAAAGTGCTGGGATTACAAGCGTGAGCCACCGTGCCTGGCCCTGAGTGTTCTCTTATGGGTAACTGGTTCTGGCATATTAGCCCCAGGAAAATTTTTCCATAATTTTATAGACATATCTTGGCCAGAGAAAATATTTAACTCTTTATACTTATTTCTATATACATTTCATTCATTTTAACCTTTAATAACTAATTCACTATCAACATTTAAAATCTAGAAAACTACTATTTTTTAAATTGGGTACTTTTCACTCTAATACACGCTAACTAACATATAACAAGAAAGCAACATTTTCAGATGGGTATTAATACAATTGCCTTCAATTTGTATGTTTTTAAGTGCTAGTTAATCATTAAGGCTATAAACTAATGGTCTAATAATTGCAACTTATCAAAACTTACTTGTATCTGATGGCTCTTTTTCTTAAAGTTCTTTTTTTTTTTTTTTTTTTAGACAGAGTATTGCTCTGTTGCAAAGGCTGGAGTGCAGTGGCGCAATCTTGGCTTACTGCAACCTCCACCTCCTGGGTTCAAGCGATTCTCCTGCCTCAGCCTCCCTAGTAGCTAGGATTACAGGCACATACCACCACATCTGGCTAATTTTTGTACTTTTAGTAGAGATGGGATTTCACCATGTTGGCCAGGCTGGTCTCGAACTCCTGACCTTAGGTGATACACTTGTCTTGGCCTCTAAAATACAGATGACTTTTACTTTCCTTTTTATTTTCCAAATTAGAAACACATACCAAAAAACAGTAAATATTTTGTTTAAATAAAACCTCACAACATTTAGAAATTTTATCGTTGGATGTTATAAGCCAATAATTTCAACTTAGTCTCGTAAGCAATATAATCAAGCCATAAGAAAAAGTTATTCCTTTAGATTGAATTCAGTTCTCCCTGAATCTTTAAATCCCTACCTGTTCTGAAACAAGCACCCTCTTCATGTAGTAAAAGTTATACAGTAATAAATAAATGGCTCTGTTTAGATACAAAGGAAGATGAAGTGTATCAGGTAATTATTAGTATCCAGAAAATATTATGATCATGTTCAAATTCACTTTCCCTTAGACATAGTCAAAATCTATGTGTCAAGTCTTTGATCGCATTAAAGTTTTGAATTACTGAGCATTTATAAATAGCTAAAAACACCAATTCACATTTTGTATTTTCTCAGAAATTTTTCTAATACTAAAATTTACAGACAAATGTACCCCCTCAAAAAAGTTTTCCATTTTAAAGAACTAGAGATTCAAAGGTTTCTTCTAGGTTGGGAACCCGAACAAAACGGTACAGCCACCACTCAGGAACACATTTGACAGTTTCTTTAAAAACTAAACGTGGTGGCTCATGCCTATAATCCCAGCACTTTGGGAAGCCGAGGAGGGCAGATAACAAGTTCAGGAGTTCGAGACCCGCTTGACCAACAACATGAAACCCCATCTCTACTAAAAATACAAAAATTAGCCAGGCATGGTGGCGCACACCTGTAATCCCAGCTACTCAGGAGGCTGAGGCAGGAGAATCACTTGAACCTGAGAGGTGGAGGTTGCAGTGAGCCGAGATCACGCCACTGCACTCCAGCCTGAGTGACAGTAAAACTCTGTCTCAAAAAAAAAAAAAAAAAAACCCACCACGAAACATGTAACCACAATATAAACCCAGCAACTACACTAATGGGCATTTATCCCAGACCAATAAAAACATGAAAATCTGTACATGAATAGTACATGAATATTTATAGCAGCTTTGTTCATAATAGCTAAAAACCATGAACGGGGTTAAGGAGGGGTGACAACAGGAGAGAAGTGGGTGTTGCTATGATGGAAATATTCTGTATCTTGACTGTATCAATTAAATATTCTGGTTTTGATATTACATTATAGTTTTGCGATATGCTACCATTGGGGGAAAATGGGTAAAGAGAACACGGGATCCCTATATTATTTTTTATAATTGCATATGAATCTATAATTATTTCAAAATAAAAGTTTTAATTTTTTTCAAATACAGTATTTTAAGTGTGCTCTCCAACATCAATAATATCAAAGTCAAAGATCTCTTTCCCAGGAATCTACATTCTAAAGCAGGCAACACACAAAAGTTTTAGAAAGTTTACTTATAATTTTTAAATAAGTGTATGAATACACACAGTATTTGGGTATTGAAGTATATACCATGTGCTACTATAGAAAAGCATGTGAGTATCTAAAAAAATACACCAAAACTCAAATCTATTCTAGCATGCAGGCATAATATTTTAAAGTTTTCTTGAAAACATAAGAAAAGCAGCACAATAACAAAGCCATTAAGAAAATTTAAGATATTTGGTTGGGCACGGTGGCTCACACCTGTAATCCCAGCACTTTGGGAGGCCAAGGCAGGCGGATCACAAGGTCAGGAGATCGAGACTATCCTGGCTAACACGGTGAAACCCCATCTCTACTTAAAATACAAAAAATTAGCCGGGCATGGTGGCGGGCGCCTGTAGTCCCAGCTACTTGGGAGGCTGAGGCAGGAGAATGGCGTGAACCCAGGAGGCGGAGCTTGCAGTGAGCCGAGATTGCACCACTGCACTGCAGCCTGGGCGACAGAGCAAGACTCCATCTCAAAAAAAAAAAGAAAAAAAATTTAAGATACTTTGTTATACAATATAAATAATCTATAACCAAGATTAATCAATTGTTTTAAATTCTTCTCAGGTTGTAGTATTTATTATCACTTAATAATTTAAGTTTATCATTTTAAAGTAGATGATTTCCTCAAGCTATTTATTTTTCTGGATTCTGATTACAACACCATGAGGTGGCAAAACAGAAGTGTTCACACGCAGTTCAAAATAAGTCATGTACTTCATCTATGTACCACAACGACCAACCTTTAATCTTTGTATCTTTTAATCTAAAATACAACATTAATGCAGTCAAATAAAGCAAGGTTTTACTTATAAAGTAAATAATATTATAGCAAAACCACCATTACTTTTGCACCAACCTAAAATATTTAAAACAAGCTTTAAAATAAACATCTAGGTATGGTATGATTTGGTATGTCTCCTATAAATCCTTCTCTTTAACCTATTTATGCCTAGTGTTCCATTATTGGAACGCTAAGCCTACAGGAGTTATATTTTTCCTACTGCTCAAGATCATCGCCAAGGTCTGATTTTTCACAAAAAAAAAAATTTGCAACCTCCAGCATAGATGGGTTAATAAACACATTCATCTATGATTCATTTAACAAATTATGGCACAAAGTACATTTTAGGTACTGTTCTAGGCATGATACAGCAATGTATAAAACACACAAAAGCTCTACATTCATGAAGCTTAAATTCCAAGGTGGGAAGACAGACAATAAAATAATAAGCAAAAAAGATATATGTTAGATGTTGATCAATTCCATGAAAAAAAAGATACAGAGGTTTGGGACTGCAGAGGTATAAGTGACATGAAGAGTGACTGTTACTATGTGAGATAGATGTGGAAGGCCTCACAACAGTGACATTTCAGCAGTCTCAGTGAAATGAAACAGCAAGCCATGCAGATATCTGGCGATAAGAGCTCAAAACAGAGCGAACAGCAAGTGTCAAAGTCCTGAAGAGAAAGCATGCTTGTCATGCTCACTCAACACCAGAGAGGGCAGTGTGGCTGAAGTGGAGAATGAGGAAGGAGACAGTGGTGGTAAGAGGAAGCCAGAGAAACATAAAGACCCCCCATAACCACAGGCTTCTTGCAAGCCTTGAAAAGAGCCCTACGAAATCTGCTCACATAGTCACATATTGGTAACGTTTGCAAAAATAAGGTATTTTAACCATAGATAGTTAAGATTCTATCATTTTACATTCTGATTTCTCTGTCACACTTCAGCTTGTGATGAACAGCATTAGGTTTTGGGATCCAGCTTACTAGTAGAGTTGAGTTTAGCAAGATATATTGAGTTTGGGTTTAGCATGATATATTCATTAATTTACTTTCCAGTTGCTTTTAGGTATAGAACATTGATTCCTAGTGGCTCATTAAAAGAGTGGCAACCAGGCACAGTGGCTCACGCCTGTAATCCCAGCACTTTGGGAGACCGAGGCGTTCAGATCACTTGAGGTCAGGAGTTCGAGACCAGCCTGGCCAACATGGTGAAACCCCGTCTGTACTGGAAATACAAAAATTAGCCAGGCATGGCAGTGTGCGCCTGTAATCCCAGCTACTCTGGGGACTGAGGCAGGAGAATCGCTTGAACCCAGGAGGCAGAGGTTGCAGTGAGTCAAGATCATGCCACCGCACTCCAGCCTGGGTGACAGAGCCAGACCCTGTATTGAAAAAAAAAAAAAAAAAGAATGGCTTCCAGGAATACTCTGTTGTCTACTGTGCCAACTTACCCCGTCATGACACAAAGGTGAAGAACCAGAGGCCATAATGATATATAGATACATCCTAGGGTGCCAAGCCCTGAAAATATGTGGGTAATGAAAAAGAAATAAATTTAAAATGCACATGGCTAAAAGATAGATGGTTAAAACTTCTACCAATCATCAGACATGCAAAGTAGTAAGCAGAAGATCTGACTCTTATCAAAGCCTAGCCAAAATCCAAGTTCTCTCCTGTCAAGGAAATGGAGTGAATACAATTACAATTATTATAAATGCAACATAACTTTGTAGGGTTTTTTCCCAATGGAAACTGTACTACAGAAAATTTTTAAGAATGCCTATGCTTGAGAATCACTACCTGTATCAGTATTCAAAAAAAGGTGATTGTGTATTAACATGGTTTTAACTATTCCAAATATGAATAATTATTAAAGCATATGTGATCAATAATGCAAGAAGAAAGACTGAAATATCTTTTTTATTTTCTCTGTATAAAATGATATTATAGGCTGCTGGGGAGGGCAGGAAAGCCACACCCACCCAGCAAGGGCTCCGTGACTGGGTTCCCAGGACTGTTGAAGGAAGTTATAGCTGGGTGGGAGGGTGGGTAGCTTACGCTCTACAAGACTGCCTTCCAAACTCTTTGACACCTAAGAAAAGGTGAACAAGTCCTATTTTCAAGAGACGATGGCTTTTAACAATTTTGAAGGATCTAAAACTGTGTACCTGCAGACATCAATAAGGATGAAGAATTTGTAGAAGAGTTTAACGGATTAAAAACTTTTGCTAGTTTTCCAAGTAGTAGTCCTGTTTCAGCATCAACACTGGCACAAGTAGGTTTTCTTTATATTGGTGAAGGAGATACCATGTGGTGCTTTAGTGGTCATGCAGGAGTAGATAGAAGGCAATATGGAGACTCAGCAGTTGGCAGACACAAGAAAGCATCCCAAACTGCAGATTACCAATGGCTTTTTTTTTTTTTTTTGAGACGGAGTCTCACTCTGTTGCCCAGGCTGGAGTGCAGCAGCGCAATCTCAGCTCACTGCCAGCTCCACCTCCCAGGTTCACACCATTCTCCTGCCTCAGCCTCCCGAGTAGCTGGGACTACAGGTGCCCGCCACCACGCCCGGCTAATTTTTGGTATCTTTAGTAGAGACGGAGTTTTACTGTGTTAGCAAGGATGGTCTCGATCTCCTGACCTCATGATCTGCCCACCTCAGCCCTCCAAAGTGCTGGGATTACAGGTGTGAGCCACCGCGCCCGGCCGGCATTTACTTTTAAAATAGTGCCACACAACCTGCAAATCCTAGTATCCAAAATGGTCAGTACAAAGTTGAAAACTGGGAAACAGTAATCAATTTGCCTTAGGCCATCTGAGATTCATGCAGATTATCTTTTGATAACTGGACAGGCTTTAGATGTATCAGATACCATATACCCAAGAAACCCACCATGTATAGTGAGGAAGCTCAATTATAGTCATTCCAGAACTGGCCAAACTACGCCCACTTAACCCCAAGACAGTTAGTTAGTGCTGAACTCTAATACACAAGTATTGATGACCAAGTGCAGTGCTTTTACTGTGGTAGAAAACTGAAAAATTGGGAACCTTATAGTGCTGGCTGGTGGCAAAAGAACATAGGCAACACTTTCTTAATTGCTTCTTTGTTTTGGGCCAGAATGTTAATATTTGAAGTGAATCTGACATTGTGAGTTCTGATAGGAATTTCCCCAATTCAACAAAACCTCTGAAGAAATCCATCCATGGAGGATTATGAAGCACAGATCATTACTTTGTGGATGTGGATGTACTCAGTTAACAAGCAGCAGCGTGCAGGAGCTGAATTTTATGCTTTAGGTAAAGGTGATAAAGTAAAATGCTTTTGCTGTGGAAGAAGGCTAACTGATGGAAACCCATTGAACACTCCTGGGAACAACATGCTAAGTGGTATCCAAGGTATAAATATCTATTACAGGAGAAGGAACAAGAATATATAAATAATATCCATTTAACCCATTCACTTGAGGAGTAACTGGTGAGAAGTGCTGAAAAAAAATGTCATCACTAACTATAAGAATGGATTATACCATCTTTCAAAATCCTATGGTACAAGAAGCTATACAAATGGGATTCAGTTTAAAGAATATTGAGAAAATAATGGAAGAAAAAATTCAAACATCTGGGAGCAACTATAAGTCACCTGAGGTTCTGGTTGCAGATTCATTGAGTGCTCAGAAAGACACAAGATGAATCAAGTCAGACTTCACTGCAAAAAGATACGGGGTCTCATTATGTTACCCAGGTTGGTCTTGGGCTACTGCCCTCAAGCAATCCTCCCACCTCAGCCTCTCAGCTGAGAGGGACTACAGGCCCATACCACCACACCCAGCCTATATTGTAATTTCTAATGAGCCAGAGGAAAGACTAGGTAGAGGGAATTGAAGGAAGTATTATTGAAAAAAGGGGAGAAGAAGTAATGAGGAGCTCCAGATCCAGAGTCTGCCAGTAATAGCACAGAACTCATTCCAAGACCTCTAAATTACTGAAAAATTATAACAAAATGAGAAATATATCAAACACAGAATTGGTCCTAGGCTGTAAGAAGAAAATGAGAGACAAATAATAAAAACCTGTAGCGTGACAGCTTCAGAAAAGTATTATATAGGAACTGAAATGGAAGTCTAGCCATATGTAATTTGGCTTTTGGGGAATAAAGTTTACACTGACATTCAAATATTCCAAGTAGTCTCCAACCAAAGCTGGTGACACCAAAGCAATCAAAGTTTCATGACCAATTAAAAACCCAGAGTCTATTATTTTAGAAATAAATGAAAGATCATGATGGAAATTCCTTGTATAAAATCAGTATTGTCTTAGTAAATTTTTCAAAAGAAAATTATAATATAAAATCACATGAAAAAATGAATGGAGTTTATAACCAATATATGATGGAAAAAAGTACTGTGGAGGTATGTTAGATGATTATTTACTTAACATTTAATTAACATAAAATCTGGATTTTATGTTAAGTCTGGTGTTTATCATCTTTTTAAAATTAAAATATCATCACTCAAACTGAATTTTTACTGGACAGGTTCAGCATTAAAAACAAGTAAATTGGCCAGGTGTGGTGGCTCATGCCTGTAATAACAGCACTTTGGGAGGCTGAGGCAGGCAGATCGCGAGGTCAGGAGTTCAAGACCAGCCTGACCAACATGGTGAAACCCCGTCTCTACTAAAAATACAAAAAAAATTAGCCAGGAGTGATGGTGCACACCTGTAATCCCAGCTACTCAGGAGGCTAAGGCAGGAGAATCACTTGAGCCCGGGAGGCACTGGTTGCAGTGAGCCGATATCACACCACTGCATTCCAGCCCGGGTGACAGAGCGAGACTCCATCTCAAAAAATAATAATAATACATAAAAACAACAAGTAAATTGGCTGGGCACAGTGGCTCTTGCCTATAATCACAGCACTTTGGGAGGCCAAGGCAAAAGGATCACTTGAGCCCAAGAGTCTGAGACCAGCATAGGCAACATCCCATCTCTACAAAAATAAAAGTAAAAAGAAATAGCTGGACATTGTGGTACATGCCTGTGGTCCCAGCTACTTGGGAGGCTGAGGTAGGAGGATTGCTTGCGCCCAGGAGTTCGAGCTGTAGTGAGCCGTGATCACACCACTGTACTCCAGCCTGGGCAATACAATGAGACCAAAAAAATAAAATAAATAAAATAAAAGGAAACAGGTAAATAGATGAGTTAACTTGAAGATAAATCTGAAAAGATAACCAGAATTCAGCATAAAGAGATGAAAAAGTAGGAAAATGTTAAAGAGTGATTAAGAAAACATGAAGAGGGACATAAGAATGTTTAACATGCATGTCAAAGGAGTTCCAAAACAATAGAATATAGAGAATGGGGAGAAGCAAGATTCAAAGAGGGGATGGATAAGAATTTAATTCCAGAACTAAGCATGAATTCTCGGACTACAAAAGCTGAGTTCTGACCAAACTAAATAAAAATAAATATATATCCTAGTAAACCCAATATGCCAAAAATAAATTCTTCCAAAGTAAATCTTAAAAAAATTGAGAAAAAAAGAGAGAATACCTAAAAAGTAAAACCAACAGACTACAAAAAGTAACTACATAGAACAAAGATAAAGGTTTATCTTTAAATCATTGTCAATCTAGAATTCTATACCCAGCAAGATTATCATTAATTCAACAAATATTTATCAAATCTCTACTACATGACAGACTCTATTTAGAAGCTCAAGAGCTTATATTCTAGTAAGAATTCTTTCAAGGAGAATAATGCCAAAAAGAAATCCTACTCTCCTGCTCTCCTGCTGTCCTGAAATTTCCATTTCATTACAATTAAAAGTCCTTAGAACTCCTAATTTTCTGAAGTATTTTAAAATAAATTTACTTGATGGCATACTCTAGGCTTTCTTAATTGGTGGTCCATGAACACTCTGAAATGAAATTTAGGTATCATTCCTTACATGAGCAGTTTTCTATACAGAATGTCCATATATGTCATCAGATTCTCATAGAGGTCTATGACTCAAAAGGGGTTACACCTACTTTTCTCTGACCCAACCCCACACACCCAGAATAGTTTGGTGCTATATAATTTCCACAGGACCCTATAAATCATCTTTCAAGTCCTTTTCATACATTATTATTTCTGCCGTGACTTCTCCCACTAGAGAGTAAAACTCCATGAATGCAAAAGCTATCTCATGTTTACCAGCATCTAGCACAGAAACACAAAAGTACAGAGCAAAAAGTAAATATTTTATAACTAAAATGAATTGCTAAATGTAACTCTGAAATATACTCCCTTGTTACAGAATTCAAGAACTAAACCTTAGGTAAATAAATAATTATTAATCTTTCCTAGTTAAATTTTTTAATGTTGACTATCAAGTCTATTAAACAACCTGAAGAGATTTCAATGTAAATGTTTTTAAAATATTAACTTGGCAATAAAATTTATATAACCTTGATTATATATTTACTTTAAAGAATATCAAACAACATAACATTAACTTCATTTCTGTAAACTTAAAAATTTGGAAGCCTAGCTAATTATATTATTAAATGCACTGAGTGTTTGGAGATAGTACCAATGTTGTTTTAATACTCAAGAAGAATATACATCATAAAAATCCATCCTTATATCATTTTTCCCATAAGAAATCACAACAGAGGCAGAATATGAAATTATATATATAAAGAGATATAAAGAGACAGATATATACACATAGAAGTACAGCCTATCAAAGATGAAGATGTAAACTTAAAAAAGGCAATGAAGAGCACAAGACAGTGATTTCCTTCTAAAATAAGTGAAATTCAATCCTATATGATAGGAACAAACCAGATGATATCAAGGCTTTTTTGAACATTTAAGTCTATCCATTAACACAGAGAAGATTATCCTCAAATACAAGTGGCTTCCCTTTTACTTTTTTTAGGAAAACGTGATTTTAAAAAGATATAGTTTATGGGAAGACATCAAAGGTTAAAACAAAATACTTACCAAGTTGGCCATATAAATTGTGAGCAGCCCTCTCCTGCAAATAATTTTAAAAGGAAGATATTAAACTTCAATTTGACTTAATAATCACTTTATCATTTATTAGAAGTCTATAAAAAGAATTATATTCTCAAAAATTGAGAAACGCACTGGTATCTTAGAAAAACGGGTAAATTATGCTGAACTAATTTCTCTGTGACCTAAATTTAGCTGCATCTAAATAAATTCCATAAAGTCACTTGTTTTGTGGTCATTAAATATTCTTAGAGGTCATTAAGTAAATATTTAAAATTACTATTTCCCCATTGTTATTTGTTATTGGCAAGAGTGGTATAATTTCTTACTAGTCTATGTTTATGCTAGAGAAATCTAAATTTTGTAATAAAGAATTCTAATTCATCTTGCCAAAAAGTAAAGAACAATTCTGACCAAATAAAAATTTATCAAAAAATAAATAAAACAAGCCCCCTATCTGTTTCACACACAATACAATTGTTTGTTTCATTAAATAATATTACAAATCATACTAAATCACATTGGTTTTAATTTCATTTTAAATGAAAAGTCAGGCACTAAGGGAACTTTCTAATGCCAAAGGACAAACGAGAGTTCTATAAACACTTTACACAAAAAACTGCATATTTACCAAACTTATTTAATAAAAATTCAGGTAGAAAGTCAAACATAAAAACTTTTTTCTGCCCTTAATCAGTCTATTTAGCTTATGCTGCATATGAGAAATGAAGGAAGCACATTCTGTTCTCTAGGAAATGTCTCCAATAGGTTTTAAGAATTCAAGGGCAGAGTTCGACCTCTGAAAATTACAAAAACTTATTTTAGTTTCCTTTATGAACATTTTCAGTACTCAAAGAAAATAAAATATATCTAAAAAGTACCAATGTCAAATAACATTCATTTAAATATGCCAAATCTTCATATTGATATTGTCAATGAAATCTTCTTAATGCCCGATTCATACAGAGTCCTGAATGTTCGTTATTTTAAATGGTTTAGTAAGATTTTTAATATTCCTAAAGCCACATGCAGGCAGTATGATTTAACTGAACAGTATTAAAGTAAAGTTAGGTACTCTGGGACTCTGTAATTTTGTCATTAAAATTAGGGAACATTTGAGGAACTAGTTATGTACTTATTAAATCTACTTTTTTTAACATAAAAATTATTAAAGAAAAAATTTACATTATCACCAATATATAAAATATAACATTGCACCTAGTCTGGTTGAAAGGGGAAGGGGATATAAGACCCACAGTGCCATACACGCAGTGCCATACACTCCTAGCAATCTCTCCCCAGCAGATCCTAATGCATTTCAGCAGAACAAGAGAACCCAATTGCCCTTACAAAAAGAATTTTTAAAAATCACTGGTAAAGGTGATAGGATGATCTATGCAGCAAACCAACATGGCAGAAACCTGCACATTCTACACATGTACTCCTGAACTGAAAAGTTAGGAAAAGAAAATAATAATAAAATCACTTGTAAGATTATCTATAAGGTTTTTTAATGTCCTTTTTTCTATGATTTTTACATATGGATTGAAGGTGTTCTCACTATTAGTTCCTACCAAATTCTAAATCAAAAATACTCTAATATTGCTTATTCTAAATAAGTTACACTGAGATAAATTAGAGTAACATTAACATCCAAGAATCCCACATACACTGAAGAAAGAAAAGTTAAGTGCTTCCCAAGGGATACCCATTTTTACCAAAAGCTGGTTACATATGAAGAAAAAAATATATACTACAAATTCCAAAATAAAAATATTTCTTTACTTTCTGTGAGAGAGCCTGACAATTTTTTTTCTTTTTCTTTTTCTTTTTTTTTTTCCTTTTTTTGAGACAAGATCTCATTCTGTCACCCAGGCTGGAGTGCAGTAGTACAGTCATAGCTCACTGCAGTCTCAAACTCCTGGGCTCAAGTGATCTTACTGCCTCAGTTTCCCAAATAGCTGAAACTACAGGTGCACACCACCATGCCTACTAATTTTTTAATTTTCTGTAGAGACACAGTCTTGCTATGCTGTCCAAGCTGGTTCAAGTATCTGGATTTAGGCAATCCTCCTGCCCTGGCACCCCAAAGTTCTGGGATTACAGGCATGTGCTACCATACCCCGCTGACAAATGCATTTCAAGGTGAAATGAGCTAAAGCTGAGTATCCCTTATCCAAAATGCCTGAGACTAGAAGTGTTTCCAATTTTTGATTTTTTTGTATTTTGTAGTATGTGCATAGACATAATGAAATAACTTGGGGATGAGACCCAAGTCTAAACATAAAATTCATTTATGTTTCACATACACCTTATACCTGGCAAAAACTGCAATTACTTTTGCACCAACCTAAATACATACAACTTAATGCAATTTTATATAACATTTTTAGTAATTTTGTGCATGAAACAAAGTTTGTGTTCAGTACTTAAATGTGAAATTTTCCACTTAAGGCATCATGCTGGTGCTCAATCATAATTAAGGTTATTATGTTGTTATTGTAAACCACAGAAATAAACAAATTTCTTCGACAATTGTGTTTTTGACTGGAGCTATCCTGGACATTTTGTCATTCACAGACAGTTGTCTTGATCCTCTTCCAAAAATGGTTTATAATCAGCTACAGGACTTTGACAGGTGCTCTTAAATGCAAGTTTCTAACATCTTTGGAGATTGTGACACTGGAATAAAGGAAAATCATTCAGGACTCATGAAGAGCTGAAATGTTCATGAATATCAAGCAGGACAAGAGTTAACTGAATGTACTGAACTAATAGAAAACTTAAGTAATCTTTTTTAACCTTTTGCTTAAAACATTGCTGATCCTTGTTTTATTTTTCAGAGTCACGGAAGTTTTTCTCGAGCTATCTACAGTTTTCAACAATTAAGTAAGGTATACTCCTACGAACAAAGTTTGGAGAATATTTGTTTCTTTCTGCTTGGTTTCTTCAGAATTTGGAAACTTTGTGAGTATTCTTAACATAGGGTAATATAGTTATTTGTATCACTGCAATAAGAATCCATTTTCTTTTGCAACAAGACACAACTGGAGAGACTGGTTGTTTTACCAAGGCTTTGACTGGAAGGGTGTGCTTCCCTTTAAGGAATTAAGCTTGACTTGCAGAGCCAATAAAAGCCCCTTGGGGAAACTGGCCTCATATCCTGTCTACACAGTTCCTGTACAGGGTTCCTAACTTGTGGTGAGTAAAGAATGTCACTTTCTATCAGGTCCAGGGGCCCCAAGTTATCTTGACACCTCAAGAAGAGAGGAATTTACCCAATTCACAGGTATTTGAGGGTACAAACCCATGGCTGAGCTTGGCTTTAAAAAGTCTTATCTGAACCAGGTGTGGTGGCTCACACCTGTAATCCCAACAATTCGGGAGGCCAAGGAGGGCGGATCACCTGGGATCGGGAGTTCGAGACCAGCCTGACCAACATGAAGAAACCCCATCTCTACTAAAAATACAAAAAATTAGCCAGGCGTGGTGGTGCATGCCTGTAATCCCAGCTACTCAAGAGGCTGAGGCAGGAGAATCACTTGAACCCAGGAGGCGGAGGTTGCAGTAAGCCAAGATCGCGCCATTGCACTCAAGCCTGGGCAACAAGAGCAAAACTCCATCTCAAAAAAAAACAAAAAACAAAAAAACAGTCTTATCTGAGATTCCGTACGGAACAGAGTTCCATCAGAGCCAATTTTAAAAGCCTATGTGAAAATAATTATTCTTGGTGTACTTGATGCAAATGATTAAGCCAAGTATAACACTAAAGTTTATTCTGCAAACAACTCGGTCCTATCATGACTTGTTTGTAACAAAATGAGGACTGGAGAGAAAGAAGTAAGTTTCAAAACTTATCACACACTTATAATTAAATTCTCACCTCATTAGTTGTTTTTAAGTTTTGTCTGCATTTTAGACTAACCCTGCTTATTCCTGTGAACCAACCAGTGATCTCTGGCTGCAGATAAGAAGAAAGAAAATGGATGGGTAATGTAAAAATCTGGATCAACATTCTAATTCTGGGCAATTATCCTGCAAATCCTGCCAGGTGGTGAGAATAAATGGGGTGCCCATAACCTGAAGGTTTTTTGTTTTTTTTTTGAAAATAAGACCAAAGGAGCTAACCAAACCAAGCCCCATGCACCCAAGTCTTAGCAGGCATAACTATAGCCACCAGTTATCTGGGCATGTCAGCAGCCTCAGAGTTTTTGAGCTGTTCCTACCCCCATGATTTGTTTTGATACGTGTCTTCTAATATCCTGGTTTGTCTCTTCTCACCTTCAGGCCATCAAACTCCAAACAGTCATGCAACCGGAGCCTCAAATGATGGCTCCCTTTTACTGGGGACCCTTAGATAGGCCTCTAAGAGAGACATGACTGCCATTTTCCCAAAACAGCACCCCCTGTCAGCAGAAAGCAGTTAAGATTGGTCATCATCCTTAACCTAACAGCAATTAGATGTACCCCTTCAGGAGAGGAAATTGATAGCAGCAGGAGGCAGTCAAATGCCTAGGCAGATGGGGTGGGTCCCTGGTGAAATCCTACCTCCAAGCCGAACACAGTTTAAAGCCTGAAAGCCAAGCCACAAGTCAAATCCAAAGACCAGATTAAGAACTTGCCTTCCTGTTTGGCATACTTTCCTCCAATTAATCCCCACCCTCTACCTATTTTACATATACCTACCCTTTCCTAATTGGTTTTCTATGCTGTCGTGCCCACCTTTGAGTAGTCTTTGTTTTAAACTTTTTTGCATACTCACAAACCAATCAGCAAGCACTTCCCTATTCTGAGGCCATAAAAGCCCCAGACACTGGCACACTGAGAGGAAAAAAAACACCAAACTGTGGGGGTGCGGGACCACCCCCACGTCTCCTCTCCGCTGAGCTGTTCCACCGCTCAATAAAATTCTTCTCTGCCCTCTTCACCCTTCAAATTATCAGCATATCCTAATTCTTCTTGGACATGGAAGAAGAGCCTGGAAACTGCTAAACGTGGGTACAAGCCATAACACAGGCAGGCCACGTAGAGGTGCTGCCTCCAGTGGAAGGCCTGGGGCTAAGCAAGGCCTGGGTGCAGGGCAGGGGGGCATCATCAGCTGTGGAGGTCTCCAGTTGGCAAAGTGGACAAGAAAAATCCTGCATCAATACCTTACACCTAAGGCATACGAGGCACTAAACAAATGATTATGGAATTACTAGACACAGCCAACAAGGTATTTCTAAGAACACATCCTTACAGAAAAAAAGTGTATTATAGACATATAATCACCAAAGATAACCACCAGGACAAGGAAGGGCCAATTAATGATACCAATTTATTAGCAAAAAAGTGATAAGACCTTCTTAAAGTTGCATAAAACTTAACAATCTACAAGGTAAAATCAATATTATGAAATCAAATTTTACCCACCCAATGGGACCATGAAGTGTAAGGCAGATACCATTATCCTTACTCTATTGAAGACCAATAATCAGAGAAGTGAAGTGGTTTCCTTAAAAAGGTAAAAGTAACAAAAAGACAAGCTGGAATTCAGAGTCAGTTCATCTGACTCCAGTTTCAGGTTCTGTCCAATGCATTACTTCTACAGAAAATCTTTGCACTACTAAATTATCTTTTTTGTTGTTGTTTGTTTTTGAGACAGTCTTGCTCTGTCACCCAGGCTGGAGTGCAGTGGTGCAATCTTGGCTCACTGAAACTTCCACCTCCCAGGCACAAGGCATACTCCCACCCCAGCCTCCCGAGTAGCTGGCACCACAGGCACACACCACCACACCCAGCTAATTTTTTGTATTTTGGATAGAGCAAGGTTTCGCCATGTTGGCCAGGCTGGTCTCGAAATCCTGAGCTCAAGCAATCTGCCTGCCTCGGCCTCCCAGAGTGCTGGAATAACAGGCATGAGCCACCGTACCTGGCCCTAAATCATCTTTAAGTTCTGTAATTCACTTGCTTGTTTAACATGGCATCCTAACAGGCTTCTGTTCTTTGAGGAAGACTAAAGCCTTCACATACTGTTACTATTATGAAAAAGCAGAGAATGTATTGCTATTAGATTAAGTTATATTTTGTTCTCAAAATTTCAATTTATCTTTCCCCAAATCACCTCCTTAATAGCTTTTGCTGAATTCAGACCCGGAGAGAACATTATCTCTGAAGGGTATGATATGTTGAATTATAGAGCCACACTCTTTGATAGGATTTCTTTCATATAACATCTTCATCCTCTGTTCCAATGTCAACTTTATAACTGTACTATATCAGAACAATAATTTATCACATCTTCAGTTATGTTAAGCACTATGAAATACTGAGAAGTCAGTTAAATGCCATTTTATTGTTTTACATTTGACTATATTTAGCCTAAATCTGAAGACAAATAGGCCACTCCCTTACTGGTGAGTAAATCCTCTTTGGAAACCAAGTTACCTATTAAAACATGGCTAACACAGTGATGGAGAGGGGGAGGTGCCCATTAGAACAGATGATGGCATAGGCCTAAAACGGAGAAGCTGGGGCCAAGAAGCACAATAAGTAACTTGTTAAACTTCACAGGAGATTATGATACCCATATCCTACACTCCCATTCTACTGAGAATCACTAGATTAGAAGGCTGGGAAAGCTCAGCAAATAAGCAGTCCAATATTCCTTTACACCACAAAAGCTTTTCTCATTGTTACCTTCTTTTATTTATCTATTTATTTTGGTTGGAGAAGGGATTCAATCTCTCAAAGTTGCAGCATACAAAATTTAAGTGAGTGTGCACCTCCAGGGGTGTTATAAAAAAAAGTATTAAGAACAATTGCAGCCAGGCACAGTGCCTCACATGTGTAATCCCAGCACTTTGTGAGGCCAAGATAGGAGGATCACTTAAGCCCATCAGTTTGAGATAGCCTGGGCTATCTCATCTCTACCAAAAATAAAAAACTGACCTGGTCACTGTGGCACATGCCTGTGGTCCCAGCTACTCGGGAGACTGAGGCAGGAGGATCACCTGTGCCCAAGAGATCAAGGCTGCAGTGAGCTATGATTGTACCACTGTACTCTAGCCTAGATGACAAGTGAAACTCTGTCTCAAAAAAAAAAAAAAAAGAACCACTGCTACAGGAACTGTGTAGTCAGACTATCATCATTCTTATAGGAAAACATTAAATAAAATAAATGTTCTGTAACATCTTAGTAGATTAAAAAGTATCCACACATCCTGCTGAAATTCTAAGCATTATTATCATCTAACAGCATTATCATTTCTAATTAGATGCGTAATCAATAATAGGTTTTTTTTCCAGGAACTTTGGTGTATATATTATTTAGCTAACCTCAAAGTTTTGAATGATACTACATATCACACTTCACAACAGGCCACTGGGGAATACAGTAGGAACAATGCAACTTCTAAATTCTAAATATGTATATATCCTATATATGCATATGAAATATACATATAAAAATAATTATATGTTCTATAAATAAGGAGATATTAGAAATAAAAGAAAGTGAAAATTACTAAACACTGTAATGGCTTATTAAGAAATGCTATTTAATCATCTCAGAAAATCTTTCAAGGTATAATGGGTTTTTAACTGTCAGAATGTTTTAGAACGTATAAAAATACTTCCTTAAGGCATAGGAATTAATAGTATAAATGTCTAATCTAGAGCAAGAGTCTATGATCATGTCCTATCTTATATAGTACATAAAGAGTAAACTTTACAGAAGGCTACAAAGTGTTTAATCTTCTGGTGAAGTTAACATGCCAATGAAACTTGAAGATACCAAGAACTTACAGACCAAATTTATGAGTATTCTTTTATTCACATATTATATAGATCATTCATTCTGGTCATACCTGGTTTGGAGTTTCATAAGCACTATAGTGCAATTTAATAATTCAACAAATGAGTATGCTTGCAATAAATATGCAATTGTTGATACTTTAATCCATGTTCATGTTTGAGCACACTGCAATTCTTAACTAATACTAAATATCAAAGCAAATTCCACAGCAATTCTACAAAACAAAATCCATCAGAACAACTTCTTTCTAAACCACAAACAAAGCACTTCCTAGAAAAAGAAAAAGAAGACTAGTTCTTAACAGCCCTCCTACAGATAAACTAGATGTTACCAATGCTTCCTACTGAGTTACTATGATCAGAGTCCTTTGTGGCACAAATTTTTTAAGCAACCCTGGAAACAACTTCAAAGCTTTCTCAGAACCCCACAATGATGCGATTAAGATTTAAGTAAGCTGCCCTCTTACTGGGTGTCAGAAACTAGCAAGCAAAGCATGCTTAATACTACTAGAAAGGGAGGGGGTAATTGATGAATGGATTAGAGAGAAGGAAAAAAGAGGAAGAAACTTAAACCACTATAGATGAAGATATTTACAGATAGATAGATCTTTACCTATGTATTTATATCTATATCCAGATAGAAAGAGAGATAAGTGCATACTGTATGTTCTCACCTCATTAAATACTTTTTGAAAAACTGATTATACAACTGAATGCAAAATCTCAGAGTAAAGATTGCACTGTTAAAGCTTTAGAGGTTTAAAACTTAGGACTACCAGTATTTGCTATTTTGTAAAAAGAAACTGCTAGTCATCACAATATGTTTCTTCTACTCTTTCTAGTATATTGCTGACATTAAATTTAAAGACTGAACCGTACACATTTCGATTGACAACTGGCTCCTTAAATGTTGCTGCTTCTAAACGTTCAATCTTAGACCTCCTCTCATACTGGGCTTTCACACATGAATCTACTTCCACAGTTTCAACGACCACCTATTAGAGGAAAACTTCCCATTTTTATTTCTCTAACTACCATCTTTCCCCTGAACCTAGACTCACATTTCCAGCTGCCTGCTGGCTATTTCCACCAGCATATCATTGATTTTCTCTGTGAATTAAAGGCATAATTATAAATTCTTCCTTACCAAACAAGAACTATGATACTAATATGCTTGATTTTTGGCACTAGATGTAATAATTTTAAAATATGCATAACATCAACTCTTGCAAATTACTTATAAGCTTTTAATGGATCTTGATAGTCAACGAAGTCTTACATAAATTCGTGGTAAGTAAAGAATACTTTTTCAGAGCAAATTAAGCTACTAAAGTAACTCACAAATTCCAAATACGCAGACACATTTACTTAAAACAAGACACACTGTAAGGCAACTTGTCAAGAGATCTCTGTTTTAAAGTTTAACTCCAAAGGGAAAAGAAAAAATACAAAACCTGATTTTTTTCTTAAAGTCACTAAGCTTGTGAACAACACTAAAAAACAAAAATTAAAGTTTTTAATTAAACCCAACCAGGAATTGTGATTGATATGCATAGACATACCCAACTCTCAACAGAAAGAACTACAGAGCTATTTCCCAGTATTGTTAACTGCATCACCTAATAAACAAAAGAACTAAATCAACACATACACAAAGAGTTCAATAATGTAACAATCAGATCAAGGGAAGGATCAATTTTTCTTCAGCAACCATGTGATAACAGTTATAAAGAAGTTAAACAAAGCTAGACTTAAATTTCTTATTAAGTCGTTAAAACAATAAAACCACTTCAGCTAATATTTAGAATACGTCATAATCTGTAATACCTAAAAATGTTCTTTGAACAACCAGTGTCTAAGAATGAAACACTAGTGCAGAAGCTCATTTACAGGAAATAAAAACAGAAAGCTTAAAAAAAAAACCCTCAGCTATCAAAAGTGAAAATAAAATAGAAAATAAACTAGCAACCCAAATCCACATTATCACCTCACATCCAGGAAACTTCTCTTTATGCCCTAAGAAGTTATTGCTCTTAATATCAGTAACACTCTTTTACTTTGGTTTTACTGTATGTGAACTAATGTTAGTGTTCAAAGAAAGAGAAAACACAAACCAACAAACAAAAAGCAAATCCAATAGTAAGCAGTCCTAAGATGGACCTAGACAGATTGCCACATTTTGAGAGGTAGTAAAATGGTAACATTAAGAAACTTCAAAGATGTATATTGTAGTCCATAGAGCAAGCACTAAAAGAAAATAATGAAAAAAAAAATTAAAGTGGAATTCTAAAAACAAAACAAAAAAAACAAACAATACAAAGGAAATAAGGAGGAACAGACAAATGAAAAGCAGAAAACAAATAATAAAATGGCACACCCAACCTAGCCATACCAATAAATAATAAATGCCTCAAATGTTAATGAACTAAATAATCTAATTTAAAAGCTAACACTAGCAGAATAGATTTAAAAAAATAAGACCCCACTGTAGGTTATCTGCTAAAAAGAAAAAAAACTTTAAATATAAAGACACAGATGTTTGAAATTAATTGGAAAGAAATACACTCTGCAAACTGCAAACATGAAAAGGTTGGAGTAGCTCTATCAATATCAAATAAAAATAGTTCAGGCGCAGTGGCTCATGCCTGTAATCCCAGCACTTCGGGAGGCCAAGGTGGGTGGATCATTTCAGGTCAGGAGTTTGAGACCAGCCTGGCCAACATAGTGAAACCCCGTCTCTACCAAAAATACAAAATTAGCCAGGCATGGTGGCGCGTGCCTGTAATCCCAGCTACTCAGGAGACTGAGGCACAAGAGTTGCTTGAACCCGGTGGGTGGAGGGTGCAGTGAGCCGACATCATGCCACTGCACTCCAGCAGGAGCAACAGAGTGTGACTCTATCTCAAAAAAAATAAGAAATAAAAAAATCAAATAAAAATAAACTTCAGAACAAATAATATCTGAGCTACAGAGGGACATTCCATATGGATAAAAGGTTCAATTCATCATGACATCATGAAGAAATGGTAACAAAAAAAAGTGCATATACCAATAAAACCTTCACAGAAATTGATAGCATTAAAAAGAGAAACAGACAATTCCAGAATCACAGTTGGAGATTTTACACTTTTCTCTCAGCAAATGAAAAAACTAGACTAAGAAAATTAGTAAAGATATAGATCAGTAGTTCTCAACAAGGAGAGATTTGTTCCATGGGGAGATGTAGCAATGCCTGCAGGAATTTTTGGTTATCTCAACTTGGTGGGGTGGGGAAGGCAGTGCTAATGGCATGTATAGATACACTGCACAAGAGAGCCCTCCCAATAAGGTATTACCTGGCCCAAAACATGTCAATAGTGCCAAAGTTGAGAAAACCAGCTGTAGACAAACATCACTGTCAATGATCTTGTCCTTGTTGATATTTAAAAAAAAAAAAAAAAAAAAACGCTACAAACAGGCAAAAGAAGAAAGCTCAGCCAGGCCTGGTGGCTCACACCTGTAATCTCAGCACATTGGGAGGCCAAGGAGGGCAGATCACGAGGTCAGGAGTTCAACACCAGCCTGGCCAATATGATGGAACCCCGTCTCCACTAAAAATACAAAAATTAGCCAGGCGAGGTGGCACGCACCTGTAGTCCCAGCTACTTGGGAGGCTGAGGCAGGAGAATCGCTTGAACCCACAAGGCAGAGGTTGCAGTGAGCCGAGATCACGCCACTGCACTCCAGCCTGGGCGACAGAGTGAGGCTCCGTCTCAAAAAAAAAAAAAAAGAAAAGAAAAAAGATCACATGATCTTATCAATAGATGCAGAAAAGACATATAACAAAATATTACATCCATTCATGATAAAGGTTCACAGCAAACTAGAAATGAATGTAAATGTCCTAACCCTAACAAAGAACATCTGAAAAACCACCTCACAGCTAACAACACACTTAATGATGAAAAACTGAATGCCTCCCGCTAAGAGCAGATACAAGATACAAGCAGAAAAAAAGACATACGGATTGGAAAAGAAATAAAACCATCCCTATTTGCAGACAACATAATTGTCTGTATAGAAAATCTCAAGGAATGTACCAAAAACTCTTAAAACTAATAAATTCAGCAATGTCACAGAAGTCAAGATAAAACACAAAAAAATTCTACCATATTTATATGTCATAGCAACAAATGCGGAAAATGAAATTTAAAACTTAATACTCTCTACTTCACACTACATACAAAATGGATGAAAGACTTAAATGTAAGAACTAAAACTATACAACTTTTAAAAGAAAACATAGCCAGGCACAGTGGCTCACACCTGTAATTCCAGCACTTTGCGGGGCCGAGGCAGGTGGATCACCTGAGTTCGGGAGTTCAAGACCAACCTGGCCAGCATGGTGAAACCCCATCAATACTAGAAATATAAAAATTGGCTGGGTGTGGTGGCATGCACCTGTAGTTCCAGCTACCTGGGAGGCTAAGGCAGAAGAATTACTTGAACCAGAGAGGTGGAGGTTGCAGTGAGCAAAGATATGCCACTGCACTCCAGTGAGTGTGAGACGGAGCAAGACTCCACCTCAAAAAATAAACAAATAAATAAATAATAAAGTAAAATAAAACTTGGAGCTAAATATTCGTGCTGGTAATGATTTCTTAAATACGACACGGAAAACACAACAGGCTGGGCACAGTGGCTCACGCCTGTAATCCCAATACTTTGAGAGGTGGAAGCAGGCAGATCACCTTAGGTCAGGAGCTCGAGACCAGCCTGGACAACACGGCAAAACCCTATCTCTACTAAAAAAAAAAAAAAATACAAAAATTAGCGGGGTGTAGTGGCACACACCTGCAGTCCCAGCTACTTGGGAGGCTGAGGCAGGGGAATTGCTTGAACCCAGGAGGTGGAGGTTGCAGAAGCCAAGATCATGCCACTGCACTCCAGCCTCAGCGACAGAGCAAGACTCTGTCACAAAAAAACAAACAAATAAAAAAAGAAAGAAAAAACAGATAACTTGGACTTCTTCATCAAAATTAAAAACTTTTCTGCTTCAAAGACAAGATCAATAAAGTGAAAAAACAACATTCTGAATGGGAGAAAATATTTGCAAATTATATATCTGGTAAGAAAATTATATCTAGAATATCTAAAGAACCCTTACAACTCAATAATTAAAAGATAAATAACCCAATTGAAACATAGGCAAAGGATTTGAGTAGACATTTCTCCAAAGAAGATACGTAAATGGTCAAAAACTATATGAAAAGATGCTCAATATCATTAGTCATCTGAGAAAAATCAAAGCCATAATGAAATGCTTCACACTCACTACAATGACTATCATCAGAAAGACATGTAATAACAAGTGATAGCTGAAATGTGAAGAAATTGGACCCTTTATATACTGCAGAACAAAACAGAAAATGGTACAACCACTTTGGTGAACAGTTTGGCAGTTCCTCAAAAAGCTAAACAGAGTTGCCATATTAAGGCAGCAATTCCATTCCTGAGTATATAACCCAGAAAAATAAAAACATATGTCCACACAAAAATGTGTCTACAAATGTTTAGTGTAGCATCATTCATAACCAAGAAGTGGGACAATCCAAATTTCCATCAGCTTATGAATAAATAAAATGTGACGTATCCATATAATGAATTATTACTTCGCAATAAAAAGTAATGAAATGATATGTATGACATCAAACTTCAAAACCATTACATTAAGTAAAAGAAGCCAGTCACCAATGACACATATTGTATGACTCCATTATATAAAATGTCCAGAAGAAGCAAATCTTTAGAGACAGAAATCAGTGGTTGCCTAGGGCTGGGTGAGGAGGATGAAGGATTAGGGGGTGACAGTTAAAGAGGTTTCTATTTGAGGTGAATAAAATGTTCTAAAATTGTTTGTCATGGTAGTTAAACAACTTTGTGAATATATTAAAAACCAATGAATTGTGCAGTTTTCAAAAGGGTGAACTGTATGGAATATGAATTATGACTAATAAAGCTGTTACAAAAACAGAAAAATCATTTGCAATTGTTCCCAAAAAGGGAAACATGTGGAAATCTAACATGTATATGAAACGCATTCTGCAAATTATAAAAACTGATGAAAAGAAATAAAAGATCTAATTAAATGGAGAGAGAAACCATGTTCATGGATGGAGCAGCCAAAAACTGAAAATAACATAAATGTCCTTTGACAAGTGAATGTTTAACAAACTCTGGTATATCCATAGAGTAGAATGCTACTAGGCAATAAAAAAGGAAGAAACTTAGTAATACAAGCAACATCTTAGATGGATCTCAAAGGCATCATGCTTAGTTTAAAAAAGAAAAAGCCTATGTCCAAACGTTATACATTGCATCATTCCATTTATATAACTTCCTCAAAATGATATAAATATAGAAATGAAAAGTAGACTAGTTGTTACCAGGAGACAGGAATTGATGAAAATGGTGCAACTACAAAGGGATAGTTCAAGGGCAATCCTTGGTAGTGTTGAAACAGTTTTGGACATTGATTTTAGTGGTGGGTAAACAACTCTATCCATGGGAACAAACTGCATAGACACGTACACAAATGAGTGTACATAAGAATTAGTGAATACTGAATGAAGTCTATAGTGTAGTTGACAGTAATGTCAACTTCCTGGTTTTATATTATACTACAGTTAACTAAGATGTCATCACTGGATATCACAGTAGGAGAAGGCACTAGGCAGAGTCATGAAAGCTCCATTCCAAGCCTTGCTCCTGGATGACATTTCTAGACATACCTTGGGCCAAAAGGGAACCTGCTGCCTTGAAGGGAAGCACCGGGCACTGGCAGGATTATTCATCACCTGCAGACTAACAAGCCCTTATAACTAGGAGCGATACCCAAGGAGTATGCCATAGCCTTGGGCTCTGAGACGTGCTCACTACAGATGTGACCTAGCACATTCCCAGCTGTGGTGGCTATGGCAAAAGACTCCTTCTGTCTGAGAAAAGCAGAAGGAAAACAAAAGGGGACTTTGTCTTGCACTTAGGTACCAGCTTGCACACAGTGGGGTAAAGCAACAAGCAGGCTCCTGGAGTCCCCAAGTCCAGGTCTAGGCTCTTGGACAGCATTTCTGAACCTACCCTAGGCCAGAGGGGGGCCCACTGCCCTGAAGGGTGAGTCCCAGGCCTGGCAGCGTTTACCACAGGCTGACTGAAGAGCCTGTGGTATTTAAGTGAACATCAGTGGTGGCCAGTCAGAAGCCTGCCATGGCTGGTGGTGGTGGTGCCCACATGGAGAGGCTCCTCTGCCTGAGGAAAGGGGAGGGAAGAGTGGGAAGCACTTTATATTGTGGTTTGAGCACCAGTTTAGCCACAGTGGAAAAGAATATCAGGCAAACTTTTCTTACTCCTATCCCTGGCTCCCAGACAACATCTTTGGACCTGCCCAGGGCCCGGGGGAACTTGTCACCCATAGGGAAGGACACAAACCTGGCTGGCTTTGCCACCTGTTGATTATAGAGCCCTAGGGCTTTGAGTGAACACAAGTGGTAGCCAAGTAATGGTTACAGCTAGCCTTGGGCAAGACCCACTGCTGTGCTGGCTTCAAGTCTGACCTAGCGCAGTCCCAGGGATGGGGGCCACAGGGATGCTTGTGTCACCTCATGCTCAGTTCCAAGCAGTTCAACACACAGAGAGAGAGACATCCTGTTTATTTGGGAGAAAGTAAGGGAAAAGAACAAGAATCTCTGCTTTAATCCAGAGATTTCTTCCGGATCTCACACAAGACCACCAAGGCAGTACGTACCTCTACGCGTCAGCAAAAACCATAATGATATTGGGCTTGGGGCCCAATTGTTGAACCAATTCACCAATTCCATGAAGAAATAACTCAGACAAATCAGAAATGTATTACATACAACGAGACAACTGGCCTGGTCACTTCAATAAAGCAATGCTGTAGAGGGAAAAAGTGAAGACACTATCTTAGATTAAAAGAAAATAGGCCAGGTGCAGTGGTTCACACCTGTAATCCCAACAGTTTCAGTGGCCAAGGCAGGAGGATCACTTGAGCTCAGAACCAGCCCAGCCTGGGCTACATAGTGAGACCTCAGCTACTTAATATAAAAATAAAAAATTGGGCCGGGTGCAGTGGCGCACGCCTGTAATCCCAACACTTGGGAGGCCAAGGCGGGCAGATCACGAGGTCCGGAGATCGAAACCATCCTGGTTAACACAGTGAAACCCCGTCTCTACTAAAAATACCAAAAAAAAAAAAAATTAGTTGGCGGGCACCTGTAGTCCCAGCTACTAGGGAGGCTGAGGCAAGAGAATGGCGTGAACCCGGGAGGTGGAGCTTGCAGTGAACAGAGATCGCGCCACTGCACTCCAGCCTGGGAGACAGAGCGAGACTCCATCTCAAAAAAAATAAATTAACTAAATTAAAAAATAAAAAATAAAAAATTAGCTGAGCATAGTGGTGTGCACCTGCAGTCTCAGCTACTGGTGGGGGGTTGGGGAGGCAGTGGGAGGGTGGTGTTAAGGCAGGAGGCTCTCTTGGGCCCGGGAGATTGAGGCTGCAGTGAGCTATGATCACATCACTGCATTCTAGCCTGGGTGACAAAGCAAGACCCTATCTCAAGAAAAAGTACTTTTAGAAAAAGGAAAAGAAAGAAATACATTAACACACATCAACCTTGACTAGATTCTGGTTCAAAAAAATAGCATTAAAAGCCATTTTAGGACAATATGAACTGGATAGTATGAAAAAATGGTTGTTAATTGTCTTGTGTGTGATAATAGTGTTGTAATTCTGTAGAAAAATATCCTTATTTTAAGAGATGCGTGCTGAAGTACTCAGGAGTAAAGTGGCATGATGTTTATAACATGTTTCCATATGGCTCACACACACAGAAAAAACACACATTCACATATATTCACATACAAGTAAAGTAAAATGGCAAAATGTTAATAACCATTGACTCTAGTTGATTGTTACAAAGGTGTTCAACAGCTTGTGTTGAAAAGTAGGTACATAACTGCAAAAATGCTACCTAATTATTTGAGTGCTAAATATGAGTAAATAGTAGCTACCTTGATTTAAAGCATCTTTAGTTTAATGTAACTGACATATTTCAAAAATATCTTTTCAAAACCAATATACACAGTTTTCTATTGATTAGGAAGTTACCATCAACAGAATAACTCTCTGTACTTACAGGCAAAAAAAACAAAAATAATACTTAACACATATATAACTCTTACTATATGTCAGGCACTGTTCTAAGCATTTTAACATATATTAATTCACTTAATTATCTAAACAACCCGACAGGCCGGGCCCAGTGGCTCATGCCTGTAATCCCAAAAGTTTGGGAGGCTGAGGCAGGCGGATCACCTGAGGTTGGGAGTTCCAGACCAACCTGGCCAGCATAGCGAAACCCCATCTCTACTAAAAATACAAAAATTAGCCAGGCTTGGTGGTTCATGCCTGTGGTCCCAGCTACTTGGGAGGCTGAGGCAGGAAAACTGTTCGAACCCAGGAGGCAGAGGTTGCAGTGAGCCAAGATCAAGCCACTATTACTCCAGCCTGGGTGACGGAGTGAGACTCTGTCTCAAAAAAAAATAAAATAAGCCTGGGCGCAGTGGCTCACGCAGGTAATCCCATCACTTTGGAAGGCCAAAGCGGGTGGATGTCCTGAGGATGGGAGTTCGAGACCAACCTGGCTAGCATGGTACATCCCCGTTTCTACTAAAAATACAAAAATTAGCCAGGCGTGGTGGCAGGCACCTGTAATCCCAGCTATGTGGGAAACTGAGGCAGGAGAATCACTTGAACCTGGGAGGCAGAAGTTGCAGTGAGCTGAGATTGCACCACTGCACTCCAGCCTGGGCAATAGAGCAAGACTCCGTCTCAAAAAAATAAAATAAAATAAAATAAAATAAAATAATCCTACAAATAGATTATCATTATTTTCATTTTTCAAGTAATGAATATCACGCAGTAAGTGGCAGAGCTGGGCTCCTAAGCCAGATAGTACAGCTCCAAAATCCATGCTTCAACAATCGTGCTGTACTCTCTTTTCAGGTGCAGTAACCTATGTTCCTGGAATTACTGACTTGATTTTGCTGAGGTTATAACATTCACTAATCCTTTGATTTTAGTCATTCTAATAATCCAAAAGTTTAAGTATTGTAGTCATTGATATAATCAAACAGAGAACCACAAAAATTTAGGTATTATGACAGTTACAAAATGTATTAAGAGTGGCTTCATGGGCCAGGTGTGGTGGCTCACACCTGTAATCCCAGCACTTTGGGAGGCCGAGGTGGGTGGATCACAAGGTCAGGAGATCAAGACCATACTGGCCAACAAAGTGAAACCCCATCTCTACTAAAAATACAAAAATTAACTGGGCACGGTGGCACGTGCCTGTAGTCCCAGCTACTTGGGAGGCTGAAGCAAGAGAATTGCTTAACCAGGGAGTAGGAGGTTTCAATGAGCTGAGATCGCACAACTGCACTCCAGCCTAGAGACAGAGTGAGACGCCATCTCAAAAAAATAAATAAATAAATAAATAAGAGTGGCTTCCAGTAGTTTAATATTTGGTTATTTGATGAGAATTACTCACACTCTTACCAGAGGGCCAATGACTACAATAAGCATCTTCATAAGTAGTTTCAATACATGATCCTTTCTTGATTTATCTGGGACAAAGGTGGATAAATTCCTCAGCAATAAAAACAATTATTCATGAGATGGCAGGTATTTTTTCATGGCAAAATCTTTAAATTTTAACTGTTTACCTGACTGAACAGTTCATGTAAGTTTGCAACATTTTATAGAAATCATATTTATTCACATGGAAAATTTCAGGCTGATAACAATAAAAAAATTTTTTTAAATACAAAATGTCTTAAAAATAAATGAGCCAGGAGCAGTGGCTCATGCCTGTAATACTAGCACTTTGGGAGGCCAAGGCGGGTGGATCACAAGGTCAGGAGTTTGAGACCAGCCTGGCCAACATGGTGAAACCTTGTCTCTACTAAAAAAACACAAAAACTAGCCGGGCATGGTGGCATGCACCTGTAATCCCAGCTACTCGGGAGGCTAAGATAGGAGAATTGCTTGAACTCGGGAGACAGAGGTTGCAGGGGACCGAGGTCGCACCACTGCACTCCAGCCTGTGCAACAGACCAAGACTCTGGCTCAGAAAAATAAATAAATTAGTAATAATAATAATAATTGATTTGAGATCACTCAAAGAGCCTGAAGCAAAGTAAGCAAAGTACAGATCTAGATGATAATAAAAAACTATTGTTAATTTTCTTAAGTGTGAAATGCTATTATGGCTATGGAAAAAATCTTTGATTATAATTTGTTTGTTTATTTGCTTGTTTTTTGAGACAGGAGTCTCACTCTGTTGCCCAGACTGAAGTGTGGTGGCATGATCACGGCTCACTGCAGCCTTGACCTCTGGGGACTCGGGTGATCCTCCCACCTCAGCTTCCTGAGTAGCAGGGACTACACGAGTACATCAACACGTCCAGCTAATTTTCTTTGTATTTTTTTTTTGTAGAGACAGGGTTTTGCAATGCTGGCCAGGCTGGTCTCAAATTCCAAGGCTCAAGTGATCCACCCGCCTCAGCCTCCCAAGGTGCTGGGATTACAGGAATAAGCCACCTGGTCTAGAATTTGCATAGCCATATTTTAGTTAGGTCACATCACAGAACTCTCTAATCTTTTAGTAGACAGAGGCTGTTACTGCTCTATAATGTCCACTTTTATATTTTTATAGATAATAAATATAAAATACATATAAATATTAATATAAAATTAATTTTCAATTAAATATCTGTAGAACTGAAAAAATATATCTAGAAATATTTCTGATCCCTGTAAGTGATAATTAAAAAAAAAAAATTATAGTTGGGGTGGGGGACAGGTAATCAGTTCTGTTAAATAAATATATGAAATTTTACCTGCTTTTTCTTTCAATGAGAATGGCCACATAAGATGCTGGCAGAGCGGCACCAAAGCCAGGAGTCCATGAGTAGAATTTTCCAAGTATCTTCCTGAAATTCAAATTTGGAATTTTTGTATGAAATTCCTAGTTGGTCACTTCAGTTATTATGAATAGAAGTTTCCCTTCTCCATCCATCCTCTATTTAAATGTACCACAGTACCTCAAAATAAACATATTCAAAATCAAACTCATTAACTCTCTCCCCTAGCCCCAAGAACTTGTTCTCTCTCCTCTATTTTCCTAGGTTAATAGCATCAACATCCACCTACCCACTTATGTTTGACAGGCGTCATCCTTAACTTTCTGTTTCCCTTACCCCACATATTAAATTATTCCCTTAAATTATTACAGATGCAATTTATCTTTCAAATTCCTCTCCAACCTACTGCCCCTGCCTTAGTTAAGTCTCTCATCAACTCTCATTAAGGCTACTACAGTAACAACTAATGGGTAACACTCCTTTCAATAATAGCTGGCCACGTTCATTCAGGCATTCCCTGGATCCAAACCTGCTGGCTATGCAAACCCTCTGGCTTCTCAGTTTCCTTTATTTATCAAATGAGGATAATATTGCCTATCTCATAGAGCCATTAAGAGAACTATATGAGATATTTCCCAGCGCCATGAAGGACACATAATAAGTACTCAGAAAGTGTTAGCTGTTATTACTATTATTATAACTATTTTTTCAACACATGGTAGACATTCAATAAATGTTTTCCCTTCTTTGCTTCCACAACCCTTGATAACTTTTTCTTACAGCATTTACTAAAGTATTTTATATATTTTACTTTTATGTGTACGTCATTTTTCATTTACTAGAGTATATTCCTTGAAAGTAGGAATCCTCATAGTACCTCATAAATGACAAATGACAAATGACCAGTAGCTGTCTGGGTTTTGTTTTTGGTTTGGTTGTTGTTGTTGTTGTTGTTTTTAGATGGAGTCTTGCTCTGTTGCCCAGGCTGGAGTGCAGTGGCGCAGTCTCGGCTCACTGCAACCTCTGCCTCCTGGGTTCAAGCGATTCTCCTGCTTCAGCCTCCCGAGCAGCTGGGATTACAAGTGCCTGCCACCACACCCGGCCAATTTTTTGTATGTTTAGTAGGGACCATATTGGTTAGGCTGGTCTCGAACTCCTGACCTCATGATCCATCCGCCTCGGCCTCCCAAAGTGCTGAGATTACAGGCATGAGCCAACGCAGGTTTTTTAAGAGAAAAAAAATATTTGGAGACATGAGGAAGTTTTTTTTCCTTCAAAACATATGTTCCTAAGAAAGGGAGAAGTAGCAAGTAAAAATTACAAGAAATTATCTGAACAAAGTTGGTAAATTGCTAAATTATACATTATGAAAATTATATAGATAGATATATATAAGAATAAAGATTTTTCTTTTTTTAGAGACAAGGTCTTGCCCTGTCACCCAGGCTGGCATGCAGTGCTACAATCATGGTTCACTGCAGCCCGAAATTCCTGGGTTCAAGGGATCCTCCTGCCTCAGCCTCCCAAGTTAGCTGGGACTACGGGCACACTACCGTGCCTGGTTAATTTTTTTTTTTTTTTTTAACAGGCAGAGTCTCACCATGTTGCCCAGGCTGGCCTCGAACTGCCAGCCTCAAGCAATCCTCCCATCTTGGCCTCCCAAAGTACTGAGATAACAGGTATGAGCCACCATACCTGGCCTGAAATAATTTCTTAAATTGAAGTTCAGATTTAAAAAAGATTAGAAAAGCTATTGAGGACATATAACTTGGGTATTTTTTGACATGGACATCAGAAACCTTCCACCTGTGAAGACTCCAATATAAAATCCATAAAGGACTTAAGTTATTGAATGTAAAATCTTAAGAAAAATAGACTTAGTGAATCAGTTATACGGAGAACATGGGGGTTACCTTAAATATATTCTAAGTTCAAATTTCAAATGTTTATTGGACATGTTAACGTAGATGTCCCATAGGCACCAGAAAAAGCAACATGTCCAAAGCAGACTTCACTGTATTTCTCAAATGTGCTTTTGCTTCTGAGTTCCCTACCTCAAGTAACAGCATCTCATCTACCCAATTAGGAACAAAATGTAAGTGACATTTTCAATTCCACCCTGACCCTCAACCACCTCATGAGTTCTTATGATCTCCTAGTATCTTCAGGATACATGCTTCTACAACTTAACCAAACAGGTTCATAGAACATAAAGATGCTGCAATAGCAAGGTATACTTAATTGCAATTTTTTAAAAAACCTAATCATAGAAACTTTCTTCATTTTTTTTTTGAGACGGAGTCTCACTCTGTCACCCAGGCTGGAGTGCGTGGTGCGATCTCGGCTCACTGCAACCTCCGCCTCCCGGGTTCAAGCAATTCTCCTGCCTCAGCCTCCCAAGTAGCTGGGACTACAGGCGCATGCCACCACGCCTGGCTAATTTTTTGTATTTTTAGTAGAGACGGGGTTTCACTGTGTTAGCCAGGATGGTCTCCATCTCCTGACTTCGTGATCCACCTGCCTCGGCCTCCCAAAGTGCTAGGATTACAGGCGTGAGCCACCACGCCCGGCCATCATAGAAACTTTCTAGAGAGCACATGATAAAGAGTTCCTTACATAGATTTTCATGTCACTTTAAAGGCATGATTTGTTCAATAGTATAAAAGCCTTATCAATTATTTTCTGCATAATCTAAAAGTTTATAAATATTAATGATCTGATAATGATGTTAGGGAAAAATCTGTAAAAGACATTTGGAAATTATACTTTTTTTTTTTTTTTTTGAGACACGGTCTGGCTCTGTCGCCCAGGCTGGGGTGCAATGGCGCGATCTCGGCTCACTGCAAGCTCCGCCCCCCGGGTTCACGCCATTCTCCTGCCTCAGCCTCCCGAGTAGCTGGGACTACAGGCGCCCGCCACCACGCCCGGCTAATTTTTTGTACTTTTTAGTAGAGACAGGGTTTCACCATGTTAGCCAGGATGGTCTCGATCTCCTGACCTTGTGATCCACCCGCCTCGGCCTCCCAAAGTGCTGGGATTACAAGCGTGAGCCACCGCGCCCGGTCAGAAATTATACTTTTAATTGCAGTTAAATTATACCTGCACAACTACTTTGTGCAACACTAACAGGAAGCTATTTTTAAAGATAAATAAATAAACGTAAGTTTGAGTTTTCAGCAATCAACAGAAAAAAATAAAAAGAAGTAATAGCTAATAAATATGTCAGATAAGTAAGAGCACTCAAGAGACTGAATTCTATCTGCATCTCTACGATGTATAAAGTTGCAGCACAGGTAATATATAAGACTGAATCAGGACCAAAAGTTCCAACAACAGAATATACCAGGAGTTAACTTACTGTTTTATAAATAAAAATGTGTATGTTACAGTCCTTTTGAAGTTTGTTCACTGCATGTGGCCCTAACCTATGTCATAGACAGTTAGTTGCTTTGAATTCCTGATCTGTGAAATTGAAAAGCTAAGAAATTGTATTCAACAACTTGGTAAATATAACAGGCTCAGAATATGTATGACATCTTAAAGCATTTTTGCTATATAACTACACCAATAATTTAAAGTTTATATTACATCTTGAGGTCAAGTTTTACAAGCTTTCATTGACATAAATGTCACTTCACAGATTTAAAAAAAGGGGGGCGGGGACAGTAACCCACATAACATTTATGTAAACACATACTTGTTTCCATTTCAATAAAAGAACCTATATTAGTATCTATGGTGATTATGAGTACCAACCTTAAAATGCAAAAGAAAGCCATATACAAGGCCCCATTAGCAGTTAGAAATGAAGCGGATTGTAGGATCTCAGGGAGTAGTTTGTGTAAATAATAGTCTAATTTCCGTTTCCGGAGAATTGCTGCAATCTGGAAAGAGAAAGGATTTTTTGTTTAATCCAACCAACATTTCCCACTTAAATTAGCTTATATGTGGAAGCTACCGAATAAAAGCATATATAAATAAATTAAAGTAAAAATGCTGGCATTTTACTGGATCCTCTATAAAAATACAATGCCAGGATAGAAAGGATGACACCTGAATTTACTGAGGGTAAAATATACACCAAGGAATTACGATATGGGTCATACATTGAATAATCTCCATATATTGAGGTAAATATTTGTAATGCCTTAAAACAGTTTTAAACTGAAAAATGGAATATACTTTTAAATGAAAAAAATTCCAATTCAAATAAAAACTGGATGCTATAATAAAACTATATTACAGATTTTATCAGTCTATTACTATTAGAGAACTTCACTAATAGAAACCAGAGAAATTCATTCAGTTATTCAAACTTGACTACTGTGTGGCAAAAAAAAAAAAAAAAAAAAGATTCTAGTAACAACACAAGTATCACCTGTGACCAGAACACAGAAACACAAATAAATCCCAATACAAAAGACTGCAGAAGTTTATCATAAGACTGTTCTATAAAAAATATCAACCTATCAGTCTTCATGACTTAGCTTTTAAATTTAGATTGAAAACCTTTTTTTGTGTGAACTCTGAATATGAAAGGAAGATTTCTAGATTAAAACCAAAAAAGGCCCTGAAATAATTTAGCAATTATATGGATAGACATGAAATCTAAGTATTTATTGAGCAGACTATTAACATTCCAGGAAATAAAGCAATATAAATCATAATATGTGCAAGATATATAGATACTGAGGACTGATTAAGTGTTAGTAATATAATAGAAAGTACCACAGAATTTTAGCAGAGTGAGTTTAATACAGGGGAAGGCAGGATTTTCATGGAGAACGGGATATGAGCTGAATTGGGAAGAATAATAGACTCCTCACTAGTCGTGGAAAAGAGTACTTCTCCATCATAATGAAACAATATAACAAAAAAGGTCAGAACATAATAGGGAAGGAGTAAGAGGGTGTAAGAAAGAGAAAAACTCACTTGAGAACAGAAAGACTATAAAACTCTCCATTTATTCTCCATCTTTCTGGAGATAATACTTTCCCTAAAGTCAGTGATCAACAAATCTAATGGCATCTTCTCAATTCTTCTGTTACTCCCTCCGTCTTCAAGCCTCTGAAACTGACCATCTATTACTTCAATTCAACTGTCATACACAGGAAAAGCAATGATGAATAAGACCCAATCTTTTCCTTCAAGGAACATAAAATCTCCATAGGGAAATAGACACAAACAACAGCAATAAGCTATAATATGGCAGTGTGGTAAATGATAGGTTAAAAGAAAAGAAAAACTAAACCTCAACCTAAGTCTCACACTTTATGCAAAAATTAATTTAAAATGGATCACAGGCACAAACGTGAAACATAAAACTACAACATTTCTAGGGGGAGAAAATGGAGCAAATCTTATGGATACAAGGCTAGACAATGCATTCTTAGACTTGACACCAAAAGCACAACTCACAAAAGAGAAAATTGATAAAATGAACTTCATCAAAATTCAAACTTTTTCTCTATTAAAGACCTGTTGGGAAATTTAAAAAGGCAAGCTCCAAGAAGAGAAGAAAATACTTACAAATCACATATCTAATAAGGAACTAGTATCTAGAATACATAAAGAAGTCCCAAAACTCAACAATAAAAAGCAAACAATCCAATTAGAAAATAGGAAAATATATGACCAGACATTTCACAGAAGAGGATAAACAGACAGCAAATAAACACATTAGCCATCAGGAAAATGCTAGTTAAAGCCACAATGAGATGTTACAACTATCAGAATGGCTAAAATAAAAAACAGTGACAACACCAAATGTCGGCAAGGATTCAGAAAAAGTGGATCACTCATGCATTACCGGTGGAAATATGAAATGGTATAGCAATTCTGGAAAACAGTTTAGCAGTTTTTTGAAAAATTAAACAATTAACTATCATTTGTCCCAGCAATTGTAGTCCTGGGGTATTTATCTCTGAGAAATAAAAACATATGCTTATACAAAAACCTGTGAAGGAATGTTTATAGCAGGTTTGTCTGTAACTGTCAAAAACCAGAAACAACCCCGATGCCCTTCAATAAGTAAATGGTTTAACAAATTGTGATATATCCATGACATGAAATGCTATTCAGCAATAAAAATGAACAATAAAAGGCATATATGAAACAATCTTGAATTTCCACAGAATTATACTGAGTGGGGGGGGGGGGGGAAGCTAATCCTAAAGCTACATACTGTATGATTCCATTTCTAGAACATTGTTTTTTTGGGTTTCTTTTTTGAGACGAAGTCTCACTCTGTTGCCCAGGCTGGAGTGCAATGGCATGATCTCAACTCACTGGGTTGAGATCACTCCACCTCCTGGGTTCAAGCGATTCTCCCTGCCTCAGTCTCCCAAGTAGCTGGGATTACAGGCGCCCACTACCACGCCCAGCTAATTTTTTGTATTTTTAGTAAAGATGGGGCTTCGCCATGTTGGCCAGGCTGGTCTCGAACTCCTGATCTCAGGCGATCCGCCCGCCTCGGCCTCCCAAAGTGCTGGGATTATAGGCGTGAGCCACCGTGCCTGGCCTCTATAACATTCTTGAAATGACAAAATTATAGAAATGAATAACTTAGTGGTTGCCAGGGATTAAGGGGGAGTGGGTAAGTGGAAGACAGTATAGCTATAAAAGGCAACATTAGGGATCCTTCTGGTGATGGAAATGTTCTGTATTTTGACTGTAAGAATGGCAGTATTTTTGTTGTGATATTATACTACTATTTTGCAAGATGAAACAATTGGGAGAAACTGGATAAAGAGTTAACTGAATCTCTTGAAGAACTGTACTTCTTACAACTGCATGTGAATCTACAATTATCTCAAAATTAAAAGTTCAATACTTTGTGTAAGAAAAAAAAAAAAGAGTCATTTGCATGACCAATAGGCATATAAAAGGCTCCCAGCACCATTAGTCATCAGAGAAATACCACTACACACACATTAGAATGGCTAAAATGCCAAGAACTGTTAATATAAAGTGCTGGTAGGAATATAGAGCAACTACAATTCTCACACAGCTTTAGGATTAGTTCTCATATATTGCTCATGACAATGTAAAATTGTGGTCCCCTTGGAAAACCGTTTGATAGCATCTAATTAAATGTGTACCTACCCCATAAGCCAGCAATTCCACTCCCGGGTATTTACTCAAAAGAAATAAGGGCTTATGTCCGTCAAAAGACATATTTACAGCATTATCTGTCATTACAAAAACTGTAACCACCTAAATGTCCATTAACAGTAAAGTACATAAATTGTACATATTTACCATATTGATAGACCAAACTGTACAGTCTATTGTGAGAAACAGGAAATATCTAACACAAGACACAGAAAATAACCTAGGACCTTATCATCACTGTGCTGTAACCCAGAGCTTCTAACCAAGGTTTACAAGTGGCTAAAATACTGATCCTCTCAGTAGTCTAGTTAGCCAGGCCAGACACAAGGTAACAGGTCAGGGTGACCACCGCCTCTGTTTTCCCTGGTGTGCCACATATTTTTATCATTTTCTATGTAAACAACAGCACACTACAGCAAGAAAAAGGTTAGGAAGCACTAATCTAAACAAATAGCATACCAATAATTGTGTTAGCCATGTAGTAATTACAATAGCACTTGCACTCATGTATAAAATCATCAGACATCAGATACCTTCAGAAACATCACATTTTATAACCAAAGACTTTGTAATGTTCATATGCTTTGATCAAACAATTTCACATTCATTAATTTCTTATGAATTTTTCAAACATGCATATAAAGATTTAGCTAAAAAAAGGCACATCATACCACTATGGTTAAAATATATATCTGTATTTATGTATTTACATGACCCAGTTTTAGAAGACTATTTAATGCCCTAGGAAAATGAATCAAAATATATAAAGTGAAAAGACAGATTACCAAAAAATAATTTGTAATGAACATACAGAACAAATACTAGAATGTTATACACTGATTATCTCTAAATGGTTGATAATAGATTATTTTAATTTTCTTCTTTTCACTTTTGGATACGTTCCAGACTTTCTACGATAAATATATGTTACAATTTATAATATTGGGGCGAGGAGAACAAGTGTGAGAAATAAGGATTAATTATCATAGAAACAAATCTCAACAGGGAGTGGAAACAATCGGCATAATACAATTATGAGATTTTATTTTTAATCTTAACACCTCAATTATTTCTATGAAAAATCCTTGTTTAGGAACATGCTCTTTAGATTTCAGTCTCCTCATTTACTAAAGAGGTTAAATTACATAACAAAAGTGTTCATTTTTTCTACTTCTAAAATTATGTAATTTTTTAAAAAATAAATGGGCCGAGTGCGGTGGCTCACGCTTATATCCCAGCACTTTGGGAGGCCGAGGCGGGTGGATCACGAGGTCAGGAGTTCAAGACCAGCCTGGCCAAGATGGTGAAATTCCGTCTCTACTAAAAATACAAAAATTACCCGGGCACGGTGGAAGGCACCTGTAATCCCAGCTACTCAGGAGGCTGAGGCAGGAGAATCGCTTGAACTCGAGGGGGTGGAGGTTGCAGTGAGCTGAGATCGCGCCACGGCACTCCAACCTGGGCGACAGAGTGAGACTCCATCTCAAAAATAAATAAATAAATGATATTGGAAGAATTGGACATCTATGCGGGTGGGTGGGGAGCGTACTTTGACCCCTACCTCAAACTATACACAAAAAGTAATTTGAAATAAATCATGTACCTAAATTTGAAAATTATAAAACAATAAAGTGCCCAGAAAAAGGGGCTGGATGCAGTGGCTCACGCCTGTAATCCCAGCACTATGGGAGGCTGAGGCGGGCGGATCACGAGGTCAGGAGTTCAAGACCAGCCTGACCAACATGGTGAAACACCATCTCTACTAAAAATACAAAAATTAGCCAGGCATGGTAGTGAGCACCTGTAATCCCAGCTACTCAGGAGGCTGAGGCAGGAGAATTGCTTGAACCCAGAAGGCGGAGGCTGCAGTGAGCCGAGACTGTGCCACTGTACTCCAGCCTAGGCAACAGAGTGAGACTTTGTCTCAAGAAAAAAAAAGTACGCAGAAGCAAACATAAGTTAATATCTTCACAAATATTCCAGGCATGAGTCAAAAGACAGGCAGCATTAAGCAGAGTTGATGAAACGCAAGTATAGAGACCAACCTAATATGATGGGCACAGACTGAAGAGTGATACAAAATTATAAGGTCAGGCCCCCAATTTAGAAGTATCTCTTCATAAGATTATCACTATTAAACATCCATCAACACTATATACATTCTCTTGTTATTCCCGTTTCTTTCCCCATGTGATTAGTGCTGCACATTTGCCATAGAGATGGTTGACTGTATTGGGATTGCACTTTATGGCCATGGAATAAAGCTAATTGGCCTTCAAAGGGTCAATTAAAGACCCATGATCTTAGCTTTACTAGTACCAAACTCTAAATTAGTAGTTACTGTGAGCCTGCGAGTTTGATCATTAAACTCTTCTAGAAGAATACATTTCTAAAGGGTGATAGTGTGAGAAATCTAGTTTCTTTGGAAAATTAAATAGTTTGCAAACAAGAGTCAATTTTATGTTGTATCTATTTAATCTTTCTTAATCTCTAGCAAAAAATGATTTATTTAAAGTAGAGTTTCTCAACCTTGGCACTACTGACATTTTGGGCCAGATCATCTGTTGGGCAGGCTGTCCTGTGCATTGAAGGATGTTTAGCAGCATCCCTGCCCTCTACTTTCTAAATGGCAATAGAAACCCCCCAGCTGTGATAACCAAAAATGCCTACATTGTTAAATGTCTCCTAGGAGGCATTGTGCCCCTTATTGAGTAAGAACAACTGCTTTAAGGGAAAGAGCATAATGAATTTACATATTTTGAATATGTTAGTTCCAGAATTTTTATTTTATTTTAAAAAAATGCTTATATAGCACTTGTGCCAGGCACCATCCTATATACCATACAAATGTCAACTCATTTAATTTCATAACAATCTTTACCCCACAACTATTTCTATAAAAAATCCTTGTTTAGATGCTCTTTAGATTTCAATCTCCTCATTTTATTGGGCATGATCTTAATGGGCATGATTTTATTATCACCATTTTAGAGATAAGAAAAAGGACAGGTCGGGTGCAGTGGCTCACACCTGTAATCCCAGCACTTTGGGAGGCCGAGGCAGGCAGATCACGAGGTCAGGAGATCGAGACCACCCCGGCTAACAGGGTGAAACCCCGTCTCTACTAAAAATACAAAAAATTAGCCAGGCGTGGTGGTGGGCGCCTGTAGTCCCAGCTACTCAGGAGGCTGAGGCAGGAGAATGGCATGACCCCGGGAGGCAGAGTTTGCAGTGAGCCGAGATCACGCCACTGCACTCCAGCCTGGGTGACACAGCAAGACTCCATCTCAAAAAAAAAAAAAAAAAAGAAAAGGAAAGAAAAAAGAAAAAGTTAGTACAGAGAGATGAAGTTACTCAAGGTGACTGATACAGGCAGAGCAGGGATTGAAGTCAGGCAAGTGGCTCTTAACTACCAACTGATGTTGAAGTCAAAACACATTCTAAATAAGAATTATCACTTATCCATACTGCATGTTATAAATTTAAACCTATGACTTACTAGCTCCTACAGAAGTTCAAGTTGCCCATTCTCAGAGAAACACACAAAAACATAAGGAAACTACAACTAAGATATAAAAATAATCTGACTCTTCCAAAATTTGGTGATCTAACCTGCAGAAAGACTAAATAAGGCATCCATGATGACTCAGGGGCTAGAAACTACAGTTCTAGTCTACAAAAAAATAAAGAGGAAAGAAGATGGAAAAACAAGATTCAGAACACTAAATTAGCAAATAAAAAAGAATTAATTCCAATAGAAGAGACAGGACAACAACTAGCTGTGCAATTAACTTTACCCTCTTCCTTGTCCAAGATCTATAAGATTTACTTTTTTCTTTTTTTTTTTTTTTTTTTTTGATTCAGCGTCATGCTCTGTTACCAAGGCTGGAGTGCAGTGGTGTGATCTCGGCCCACTGCCACCTCCACCTCCCGGTTCAAGCGATTCTCCTGCCTCAGCAGCTGAGACCACAGGCATGTGCAACCACACCCAGCTAATTTTTGTATTTTTAGTAGAGACAGGTTTTCGCTATTTTAGCCAGGCTGGTCTCGAACTCCTAACCTCGTGATCTGTCTGCCTTGGCCTCACAAAGTGCTGGGATTACAGGCGTGAGCCACCACACCCAGCCCCAAGATCTATTAATAGGTACTTTTTAATAAATAAGATAACAAATATAAAGTATTTAGCAGAGTAGCACATAGTAGGCATTTTGAAAATGCTAGTTTCCTTCACTCTGCAGAATTGCTTCCTGATCCAACCCCCATTCCTTTTTGAGTTGTACAGGTTTGTTTTATTAAGTGTTAAGTAAGAAGAGATTTCCGTCTCTGGTAATCAGAGTATCTGGGAAAGGCCAGGTGTGGTAGCTCATGCCTGTAATCCCAGAACTTTGGGAGGCTGAGGTGAGCGGATCACTTCAGGTCAGGAGTTCGGGACCAGCTCAGCCAACATGGCAAAACCTTGTCTCTACTAAAAATACAAAAATTAGCCAGGTGTGGTAGCACACGCCTGTAATCCCAGCTACTCCTGAGGCTGAGGCAGGAGAATCACAGGAGAATCACTTGAATCCGGGAGGCAGAGATCGCAGTGAGCCGAGATCACGCCACTGCACTTCAGCCTGGGCAACAGAGCGAGACTCGTCTCAAAAAAAAAAAAAAAAAACTTCAAACAACAGAACTAAAGTAGGATATTCATCCATAATCAAGAGACCTCCTGTATTTTTTTTCTAAAAATTTTTCAGCGGGCGCGGTGGCTGACGTTAGCACTTTGGGAGGCTGAGGCGGGTGGATCGCCTGAGTTCAGGAGTTCAAGACCAGCCTGGCCAACACGGTGAAGCCCCATCTCAACAAAAATACAAAAATTCGCCAGTCATGATGGTGGGTGCCTGTAATCCCAGCTACTTCGGAGACTGAGGCAGGAGAATTGCTTGAACCCAGGAGGTGGAGGTTGCAGTGAGCCAAGATCACACCACTGTACTCCAGCCTGGGTGACAGAGTGAGACTCCATCTCAAAATTAATTAACTCATTAATTAATTTTTTAAAATTTTTTAAAAATAAAAATTTTCAAAATGCTTTTTAAAAATAAGACCCTTCCATCCTGGCCAACAGGGTGAAACCTCGTCTCCACTAAAAATACAAAAATTAGCAGGGTACGGTGGCACGTGCCTGTAATCCCAGCTACTCAGGAGGCTGAGGCAGAAGAATCGCTTGAACCCGGGAGTTGGAGGTTGCAGTGAGCCAAGATCACCACTGCACTCCAGCCTGGTGACAGAGCAAGACCCTGTCTCAAAAAAAAAAAAAAAAAAATTAAATTAAAATTAAAATTAAAAATAAGACCTTGTTCTCACGCCTGTAATCCCAGCACTTTGGGAGGGTGAGGCAGGCGGATCATGAGGTCAGGAGGTCGAGACCATCCTGGCTAACACAATGAAACCCCGTCTCTACTAAAAATACAAAAAAATTAGCTGGGCCTGCTGGCGGGCGCCTGTAGTCCCAGCTACTCGGGAGGCTGAGGCAGGAGAATGGCATGAACTTGGGAGGTGGGGCTTGCAGTGAGCCGAGATCACGCCATTGCACTCCAGCCTCGGCAACAGAGCAAGACTCTGTCAAAAAAATAAAATAAAATAAGACCTTGTTTTTAAAAAATATTTATCATAGGCCAAGGCGGGTGGATCACCTGAGACCAGAAGTTCAAGACCAGTGTGGCCAACATAGCAAAACCCTGTCTCTATTAAAAATACAAAAAATTAGCTGGTTGTGGTGGCACATGCCTATAATTCTAGCAACTCAGGAGCCTGAGGCAGCAGAATCACTTGAACCCAGGAGACAGAGGTTGCAGTGAGCCAAGGTCATGCCACTGCACTCCAGCCTGAGTGACAGAGCAAGACTGTCAAAAAAAAAAAAAAAAAAAAGCATAATAAAGGAGGCAGAATTATTTGTTGTAACAAACAAATTTTTCTGTATACCACGTTTAATTTTATGTATCAACCTAACTGGGCCAAGGAATGCCTAGACATTTGGTCAAATGATTATTCTGGGTATGTCTATGAGGGTGCTTCTAGGTGAGATTAACATTTGAATCAGTAGACTGAGAAAAACAGATTGTCCTTCCTAATGTGAGTAGGCTTCGTCCTCTCAGTTGAAGACCTGAAGAGAACAAAACAACAAACTCCTCCTGCCTGATTTCTTGAGCTAGGCACTGGTATTTTCCTGTCTTCAGACCTGACTGAAACACCAGTTCTTCTTGGGTCTACAGCCTGCTGGCTTTCAGACTGGAACTTACACCACTGTCTCTTCCAGTACTCAGGCCTTTGGACTCACACTGGAATTACACATTGGCTCTCTGGGTCTCCAGCATGCCAGCTGCAGATCTTGGCACTTACTAAGCCTCCAAAATTGTGAGCCAATTACTTATTTTATACACACACACACACACACACACACACACACACACAGAGGCTTCTGTTTCTTTGAAGAACTCTAATAAGCTAAATCTGAATTGCTTCCAACATCTTTATTTTTAAGGTTAGAATCATAAGCTACAAAAGCCAAATATAAATATCTCAAACAAAATGACAAGAAACCAAGTATCATAGACCAATATTTACCTATCTTCTTACAGTTTTTAAAGCTTTTATATGTGCACCATCTCATATGATTCCCACAGCAAGCCATGAAGTTGTTAAGGCAGGATTCTCTTCTATTTATAAATGAAGAAATCGCGTTATAAATCGCAAAGCGAAACAAAAACTCAGATCTTGTAACTCACAACCAGTGCGTTACACCATGATGCCCCCAACAGATACAAGAACCAGCTTATTAAAAACAACACAAACAAGCCAAAAAACTAGGGCAACTTGTTAATAATACATGTGGGAAGATACAAGCAATCTTCAAAAGTTTTCCATAATGATGATACTGTAAAGCCTCCCTATAATGAAAATCATACCATCAAACTTTAGCGATGACCATTAAGCCTTGCATACCTTACCTGTAATAGCCTTCCTCTCCTACATTTTCAAATTTTTATATAAAAGTTGAGATAGGCTTTCAAGATAAACATAAAAATATACTTAAGTTACAATACTGAAACAAAATGTGATCAGGAACAAGACTCAGATTGAGCCCTGCATACATTATACCCATGTTTAAAACTGAGTAATACCAATATTTTTGTAATATAGGGAAAGTCTTGAAAACACACACCTGTCACTTCAACTTTTAGTGATGTAACTCACATGCAGCACCACAACTTTAAACCAAAACACTCTTTCATACCCTGCCATCTTCTGCTTGCTTAAGTACAAATATCAAGGATTCTAATGTGAAATACTTTAATTAATGGGAAAAAATCTAATATATTTCTAATTGAACAACAATATTCAGATGAAAAATAGAAAGTATACATATTTGTGGCCAGGCGCGGTGGCTCACGCTTGTAATCCCAGCACTTTGGGAGGCCGAGGCAGGCGGATCACGAGGTCAGGAGATCGAGACCGCAGTGAAACCTCGTCTCTACTAAAAAAAAAAAATACAAAAAAAAAAAAATTAGCCGGGCGTGGTGGCAGGCGCCTGTAGTCCCAGCTACTCGGAGAGGCTGAGGCAGGAGAATGGCGTGAACCCGGGAGGCGGATCTTGCAGTGAGCCGAGATTGCGCCACTGCACACTCCAGCCTGGGCGACAGAGTGAGACTCCGTCTCAAGAAAAAAAAAAAAAAAGAAAGTATACATATTTGTTCCAGTCTCTCCAATAAGAATACTGGGTGATAAACTGAGTGAATATTGGGTAATGAATTGAATCCTTTAAACAGAACTCATGAACACTAAGAGTTCAAGCCCAGGAAGGATGATTTGAGAAAGAGAAGAAATCACAGATAACAGTAACTACTTGACTAAAAAATAACAACTGCCTCACTATTTGTTGATACATAAATTCCACTAAAAAGAAGATAAAGCCAATTTTAAAAGGTTTAAACTGCACTTCAACTCATTAATATTAAAGTCTAATAATTAGTCTGTCAACCATTTGATGGATGTAAAATCCTTTACTAATCTTTGATAGGGTAATCCTAACCACCTACCTGAACCACAAAAGAAATCTAATCATGAAATTTAACCATGGGAAAAAGAGAAAAGAGCACAGAAAAAGAAAGCTTTAAAAAGATGCTTGGCCGGGCGCAGTGGCTCACACCTGTAATCCCAGCTCTTTGGGAGGCAGAGGTGTTAGAGGTGTTCGAGCCAGAGAGACTCCATTTTGAGTGAGGGCTAGGAAAATGAGGCTGACACCTGCTAGGCTGCATTCTCAGAAAATTAGGCATTCTTAGCCTCTAGATGTTTACAGTTAAAGGAACAAATTAATAACATTTACTAAAACAGACCCAGACTTCGTAGTGTCCAGATATCCCAATATCTGAAGAACAAAGGCATTCCTAATTTTGCTTTAACAATATCAATTCTTGCAAAATATAGCAATTAAGAAAATTAATCCTTTATCACAACACAAACCCTTGTAACAGAGCACATCTCCCCATATATACAAGCATTGTACCTAGGGTGGACACGTTCCTCTTCTGACTTTGAGAAACACCCTACTCTGTCTATGGAGTAGCTGTCCTTTCACCACTCTACTTTCTTAATAAACTTGCTTTTGCTTTGCACTGCGGACTTGCCCTGAATTCCTTCTTGCGCGAAATCCAACAACCCTCTCTTGGAGTCTAAATCAGGATCCCTTTACTGTAACAGAGGCAGGTGGATCACTTGAGGTCAGGAGTTCGAGACCAGCCTGACTAACATGGTGAAACCCCATCTCTACTAAAAATACAAAATTAGCCAAGCATGGTGGCACACACTTGTAGTCCCAGCTACACAGGAGGCTGAGGCAGGAGACTCACTTGAACCCAGGAGGCAGAGGTTGGCGTGGGCCGAGATTGTGCTATTGCACTCCAGCCTAGGCAACAAAAGTGAAACTCCATCTCAAAAAAAAAAAAAAAGATTCTTAACTTCTCAGACTTCACAATTTTGTCAAAAACAATCTTAACTTACCTTTAAATGGGGGAAGACAAATAGAAGTTATTCAAAATAGTTTTTCTAACATTTGTAATTGAAAATTTCTGACTACTGTAATTTAAAACATGGATTTTACTAGAAGGAAGTTTCAGTTTCACAGCATCTGTTACTCGAGGTATTTGTAGGCAGTTAAGTTTTCTTACTGCCTTTGACTTCAAGGTAAGTAAGGGCCAAATTCTTGACCAGGGTATTGGATTTGTGAAATTGTCAAATAAACTGCTTTTCTATAAAGTAATTGCTTCTTATTTCTCTTGATTTTGCCACGTTAAAATTTGTTTTTTGTGCCATAAATGTTAAACCTAATATATGTGCACTTCACATATATTCATATAATCACCATGTCACTTCCTTAGGAAAGGCTTCCCAAACCCTCTACACTAGAATGGATCCTCTCGTAAACAGCCTAGTAACATTCCGTATGTCTTCTTAATAGTACTTATCACAGATAATTTCGTGTGCATTTATTTTATCTTCCCCTTTCACTGTTAACCTTCACGTTCCCCTCACTCCAGTATTTTTTTTTTTTTTTTTTTTTTTTTTTTGAGACGGAGTCTCGCTCTTTCACCCAGGCTGGAGTGCAGAGGCGCGATCTCGGCTCACTGCAGGCTCCGCCCCCCGGGGTTCACGCCATTCTCCTGCCTCAGCCTCCCGCGTAGCTGGGACTACAGGCGCCTGCCACCTCGCCCGGCTAATTTTTTTTTGTATTTTTAGTAGAGACGGGGTTTCACCGTGTTAGCCAGCATGGTCTCGATCTCCTGACCTCGTGATCCGCCCGCCTCGGCCTCCCAAAGTGCTGGGATTACAGGCGTGAGCCACCGCGCCCAGCCCCTTCACTCCAGTATTTCTTACTCACTGTAGGTAACATGTAATATTTGATGAATGAAATAAGGTTAGAAAAGAGACAGTAAAAGGAAATGAAGATTCAGAGTAAATACAGTTATACTACACTCCATGGGCTCTAAATGCAGCTAGGGGCACACAGAAATTTGGCTGGTTCTGCTTAATTCAGTGCCTCCTGCGCTTGCGAGTTTCCGACATACGGGTCTGAAAAAAAATGGTCCCATGTGTATTTCTTTCAAGGTAGAAAAATTGAATCTAATCAGAGCAAGCCTTCCTTCATCACTGGCAATAGGTGCAGAATCTTTCAAGGAAACTCCCAAAGTGGATTAATCACAATCCAAACCCCCAAGATCAAGTAAGAATCAAGAAACCAAAGCAACCTGACAAATCTAATGAGTTAAAAGGCTATACAAAATAAATGACAGTAAGTTGAAAAAATTTAGCATTCTTATAAAAGGAACTTGCTCAAATCTGATGATACTTGATTTAGCACTCTTCCTTAATACTTTTCTTTCAAATATAAATTATTTAGGTCCATTTTACTAAATTTTTTTTTTTTTTTTTTTTAAGACAGAGTCTCTCTCTGTTGCCAGGCTGGAGTCCAGTGGTGCGATCTAGGCTCACTGCAACCTCTGCCTCCGGGTTACAGTGATTCTCCTGCCTCAGCCTCCCCAGTACCTGGAATTACAGGCACGCACCACCATGCCCAGCTAATTTTTGTATTTGTAGTAGAGATGGGGTTTCACCATGTTGGCCAGGCTGGTCTCGAACTCCTGACCTCAGATGATCCGCCCACCTTGGCCTCGAAAAGTGCTGGGATTACAGGCGTAAGCCAACCTGCCCGGCCACTAAATATTTTTCAATACTGCTATGAGCCAAGTTAGTTAAAATCTTTAATTTATTTCAATTATTGATTCCCCTCAAGTAAAATTATGAGGAAGACAGAGCCCCATACATGATATGTAAGATCAATTCACCATACTAACTTGACTCATTAATTATTCAGGCTCACTAACAAATACTTATTAACTATATTCCTAGTATCCAAAGATAAAACAGATTCATTTCCTATTACCTGAAAGAAAAAATACACAAATCTCAATCACAACATTAAGAGCATATCAATGAGTAAACAGAAAACTAAGGTTAGTGATTAATTAAAAGGCAATTTAAAAGTTTAACCTACGGTCAAAAGAGATTCAAATTAAGTCTTTAATACAGTACTATATTATGTACTATATTACGATAATGGAAGAATAATAAATCTAAAATATTATAAGACCCTTAATCATCAAAGCATCAACCACTATTAGGCATTCCATGTGCCCAGTTTAAGTCCTTGGGGATGAAAACATATTTCACATTCACTATACTATGAAAGTAATGGAAGCAACTGTAATGTAAGAAATTGCACTGACATTTTAAAATGACTTTCTTAAAAATATTTTATTTAGTTCTTTGTTAAGCCGTCACTTCAATTAACTCCCCTTCCCTAATTACCACCTATCACCTGTCTATCACCTAAGTACTCATTAACTAATATGATAAGTAAATACTCAATAACTAATATGATAATAAATAAACGATCAATCTATTGTCAAGGTCTTACCACATTTTCCACTTCCAAAGCTTATACAGATAGATTTATACAACATAAGGCTGCATTCCAGCCTTTCAATCCACATCATCTTTTCATAATCAATAAAAAAAAGTATCCATATACATATATTGCTTATGCACAAATTGAGGCATGAATTTTTTTCTCAAAGTCATAACTCATAAAACAAGAGTTACCTTTTATGTATTCCATAAAAATACACTTTTTTTTAACAATCTGGCTGTTGTACGATTTAAGATATTCCCCAGAAATCAGGAGCTCTCTGTTGTAAACCACATAAAACATAGATTCAAAATATTAAATAAATTGTGTGATTAAATCTAGATCGAGGTGGAAAAGCAAAGGGGAAAATCGCATGAAATGTAATTAAACAAGCAACAGACAGACCGCATAAGGCTCTGAAGGCCATGGTGAGGATTTCACATTGTATTGCATTGGAAAGCCCCTGGAGAGTTATGGGCAGAGGAATAACAAAAGCTGACTTGCATTTTTAAAGGATAATAGATAGATATTTTATCCTCTTTTTATAGATGAGGACACTGAGGTTCACAAATGTTAAGAACCTTGCTCAAGGTCACAATGCCAGTAAGTGGCAGGACTGAGATTCAAGTCCATGCTCTTCCCATCTCTTACAATACCTCCCAAAACTCCTTTACCTCAAGACTAAGTAACACTACCACCTCAATCTCTTCATACAGCTCTGTCTGCTTCTTTCTTTTCCTCTGCTCCAAATATAAGCATTCCCTAGGTTGTCTTCTCTTTCTAAACTCTCTCCCTTGTCGACCTAACCCATAATCATGGGCTCAACTTTCATCTCTAGCATTAGGACATATAAACCTAAATCTCTAGCCTCAGTTTCTTTCTACCCCTGCATTTCTCAATGTCTCATGGTCATTCTCCACTTACATACTGCACTAGTAATTAAAACTCAATATGCCCCAAAGCAAGCCAGTATGTTTCACTGAAAATATTTTTTCCACAGCACTACCTTCTACATATCCTAATAAGCAAGGCTTAAAATCTTACAGCTTTATTTGATCCTTCTACCTTACATCTTTATATCTGAATTACTGGGTTTATTTTGTTGTTTGTTTATTTGTTTGTTTGTTTTTTGAGACACAGTCTTGCTCTGTCTCCCAGGCTGGGGAGCTGAGATCTCCGCTCGCTGCAAGTGATTCTCCCGCCCCAGTCTCCCAAGTAGCTGGGATTACAGATGCCCACCACCATGCTGGCTGATTTTTGTATTTTTAGTAGGGGAGGGGTTTCAGCATTTGACCAGGCTGGTCTCAAACTCCTGACCTCAAGTGATCCTCCCGCCTCAGCCTCCCAAAGTGCTGGGATTACAGGCATGAGCCACCATGCCTGGCCTGAGTTACACTATTAATCTAACAGTTACATATACCACTTTACTTTTATTTTTGTCTGTACCTTATGATATTTATCTCAATGAATTTGTATCACAGGAGTACATGTGCCTAATCTCCCCTCCTAAACTATAAACTCAATGTAAGAAATATGTCTCATTCATTTTATTCCTCACCATACCACATAGCACACAGCTACCACAAACAGCACCCTGCAAATAGCAGACTCAATAAATACTTGGTAAACAAATAGGGGACAAATATTCCAATAGTCTAGGTTCAGATATTACTAAACTAATCATCAATATTCCATTACCAATAGTCTAGGTTCAGATATTACTAAACTAATCATCAAATATCAGTCTCCCCTTCACCATATATTTCATCAATATTTATTGGCAAATAATGAAAAGAATGTTTTTAAGAGTCAAAAGTTCAAGCATATATAGTTTTCTAAAAAATGAATAAAAGGCCTGATTATTCAGACTAATCTCTATCACAATAAAATCAACTAATCAGTTGGATATGAAAGCAATCTGATGGAAAATCTGTTACCAGAGGGATTGTTAGTGTAGAATTGACTCCCTCATTCCTCCAGATGGGTCTCTTTCTACCAATATGTATTTTTATCCCTGATCTATGACAACTAAGAGGCAAATAATGGTAAATCAGAATTGGCCTGCTCTACTCAGGGTTAGCTGCTACAGAAAACAGTGAGTTGAGAAAGTGTTTACTGCAATACTAAGCCCTGACCTCTCAACTGGAAGTGACATGCTAGAAGCTGTAGTTTGTACTCAACAGAGTGCAGGCAAAGAATAACAAGAACTCACATATAAAAACAACTTCAGCCTGGCACGGTGGCTCACACCTGTAATCCCAGCACTTCGGGAGGCCGAGTCGGGCAGATCACGAGGTCAGGAGATCGAGACCATCCCGGCTAACAGAGTGAAACCCCGTCTCTATTAAAAATACAAAAAATTAGCTGGGCATGGTAGCAGGTGCCTGTAGTCCCAGCTACTCGGGAGGCTGAGGCAGGATAATGGCGTGAACCCCGGAGGCGCAGCTTGCAGTGAGCCAAGATCACGCCACTGCACTCCAGCCTGGGCGACAAAGCCAGATTCCGTCTCAAAAATAAAATAAAATAAATAAAAATAAAAACAACTTCAACAAACTCAAAATGTCACATTAATGAATAGTAAAATTCATTATTCAATTGTTCATTTAAAAAAGACCATATGATGGCCGGGCGCAGTGGCTCACGCCTGTAATCCCAGCACTTTGGGAGGCTGAGGTGGGCGGATCACGAGGTCAGGAGATAGAGACCATCCTGGCCAACATGGTGAAACCCATCTCTACTAAAAATACAAAAATTAGCTGGCTGTGGAGGTGCGCGCCTGTAGTCCCAGCTACTCCAGAAGTTGATGCAGGAGAATGGCGTAACCCCAGGAGGTGGAACTTGCAGTTAGCCGAGATTGTGCCACTGCACTCCAGCCCAGGCGACAGAGCAAGACTCTGTCTCAAAAAAATAAATAAATAAATAAATAAAGCCATATGACTTGTATCTCCAAAGGGATAATAAGAAATTATGTAAAAATCATTTAGTTATTGAATAGAAAGATAAAGTGAGCCCCTTATTTACACTCCCATAAATTAGGTCTCAAGCAAAAATCAAAGGGGGATTATGCACAGCTTTACAATTCCATGGTCTCCAAAGTTCAGATAATCTAGACAGATATTCTGAGTAGTTTGCATTCTTTAATGACTTCAGGGTTTCTTATTTTATTTTTTTAAGCCAAAAACAAAAACAAATGCCTATTACCAAAAACTTTTTAAAGTCTCACTGTTGGTCTTGTAGCCTCTAGAAAACCTGCTAAAGCACTCACTGCCTTAAAACTCTCAGTCCGTATCACTGAACTGATTTCTTCCATCAGTGGTTTTCAAGCCTTTAGCAACCAATAGCCCATAAACTATTCTTTATTCCTAGAAATTTCAATTCTGGATTAAATGTTTATTCAGAGCCTAGAAGTGATTAACTGATCCTTTGTAATCTAACAGATGTGTTGGATTATATGGTTCAAAGGGAGTAAATATTGAGTAAACATGTTAATCCACTGAAGAGTCTAAACATCTAAAGTTCAGTGAAAAAACAGGTTTTAAAATCATTCTTTCCCAAAAATGCAAAAGATTCTACTTTGGACTCAGCTAAAGGTAAATGCCAGTACCTTAATCTAGAGGTCCAGAAGAAAACCACCTAGGAAAAGAAAGGTCTTAGTGTTAGAACCATCTGAGGTTAGTGAACAAGTTTTCCTTCTTAGGGAAGGTACCTAAGAATCTCAACAGCACAGAATCCATACTCCCAAGTGGGCAACTGTATATTCTAAAATTGCCACAAAAACAAGGGCCTTATGCTTTCCTTAATCTTAGTGGTAGTCCAGGGGTTAAACAGTTTTTTTTGTTTGTTTGTTTGTTTTGAGACAGAGTCTCGCTCTGTTGCCAGGCTGGAGTGCAGTGGCGTGATCTCGGCTCACTGCAACCTCTGCCTCCCAGGTTCAAGTGATTCTCCTGCTTCAGCCTCCCAAGTAGCTGGGACTACAGGTGCACACCACCACGCCCAGCTAATTTTTATATTTTTAGTAGAGACCGGTTTCACCATGTTAGCCAGGATGGTCTCCATCTCCTGACCTCGTGATCCACCCACCTCGGCCTCCCAAAGTGCTGGGATTACAGGCTTGAGACACCACACCCAGCCAACAGTTTAATAACTGTTTCATATGTATGTGTGCAGCAAGGGGTACCATCTATTTAGAATACGTAGCAATAACCAACATTCAAGAAATAAAATATAAAATTCTAAAATATATTTTTGGTACATGCATACATTGTTACCATATATTACAAAATATGTAAGAATCTGCTTTTTAAAAAAACTACAGAAATAGGCTGGGCCCGGTGGCTCACTCCTGTAATTCCAGCACTTTGGGAGGCCGAGGCAGGTGGATCACCTGAGGTCAGGAGTTCCAAACCAACCTGACCAATATGGAGAAACCCCGTCTCTACTAAAAATACAAAATTAGCCCGGCGTGGTGGTGCATACCTGTAATCCCAGCTACGCGGGAGGCTGAGGCAGGAGAATGGCTTGAACCTGGGAGGCGGAGGTTGTAGTGAGCCGAGATCACACCACTGCACTCCAGCCTGGGCAACAAGAGCGAAACTCTGTCTCAAAAAACAAAAAAAAAAAACAAAAAAAAACTACAGAAATAAATGATGAGAGTTGATATTCTTTACAAATTGTGAAAACACAAAGATTCACTATTATAATAAAAGGAATCGTACATCTACATTTTGAAATGGTTTAAACAGTAGAAGGTGAATACCAACTAAGAACAGTTGTAGATACCAAGATTAAAAGAAGCATGAGGGCAAATGTATAGAACAAGAAAGTAAATATGATATGAAGAAATCAGTTTAGTACAATACACATGATAACGTTTCCAGTGAAAAACAGATATATAAGACCCATTTTATAGGCTCCAGAAAACACTCTTGATAAAAATCTTCCTTCATGTTGGGGCTCAGAATACAATACCCCAAAATGAAGGCCTCAGAAGCAGCCTTAGAAGCAGAAGTTTTTTTCTGACCTCCTCCTGCTCTCCTGTCTCCTAGTCCCACTCTCCCCTGAGCTAGCCTTAGAAACTAGAATTTTCCCCAAGGCAGGTCATAAAAACCAGAACCTATTTTCCCCAAAGCCAGCCATTAAACCTTAAAATATCATACTAACTTTCCCTTTGCCTTTCCATGTAAAAACTGGCCATAAAGAAACTATCTGACCTACCTTGTTTGACTGTAGGTCATAAGCCCCCATTCCAGAGAGGGTCCTGCCCCATACTCAAAAGAAAAGAAGGAATGCTCAGAGAGGCCAAGAAGAATCTAGACAGACAGGCCTTGCTTCCCCAATCAGTCTTATTAGCATTATTGTCCAATCACATTTCTACATAGCTGTCTATACTTTGTTGAACCTAAGCATAAAAACAGATAATTTCCCCTGTATTTTTGGGTCTTCATTCTGAAGGCTCCCATGTATACATGTTAAATAAGTTGGTACATGCCCTTTCTCCTATTAATCCATCTGCCTGCTGTCAATGATTTTTGGTGAACCTTCAGCGGGCCAAGGGGAAAGCTCTCCACTGGTCCCTACAGCAGCTTGCCTTTAGAACTTCTCCATTTCTAGCAATAATGGCAACTGCAACAATCTGACTTGACAACCTAGAAGTATAAACAAGTCCTCACGCTGCCCCAATATCCTTGGTCTCTAAGTCCTGTTCATTCTGCCTGCAAAACGCCTCTAGAACTGCCCTTTCATTTTCTCTGGCAGACCTGCCAAATATCTCTTCATTCCTGCACTATTCATAAGCTCATTCCTTCATACCTTCACTCATTTAGACACATATTACGCATTTAATGAGGTACTACACTAGTCTAAATACAAACCACTGTTCTAAAAGGAGATAGAGACATATATCATAATTAATGCACTATTATCCTATTTGACTCCTCACAACAGACCTTAAAAAATGGGTACAATCATCTTCTGCAAAGCAAGGGGACTAAGGCTCCATGCGATTCAGTAATTTTTCTTTTTTTTTTTTTTTTTTTTTGAGACAAGAGTCTCAATGTTGCCCAGGCTGGAGTGCAATGGCGCGATCTCAGCTCACTGCAGGCTCCGCCCCGTGGGGTTCACGCCATTCTCCTGCCTCAGCCTCCCGAGTAGCTGGGACTACAGGCGCCCGCCACCTCGACCAGCTAATTTTTTGTATTTTTAGTAGAGACAGGGTTTTACTGTGTTAGCCAGGATGGTCTCGATCTCCTGACCTCGTGATCCGCCCGCCTCGGCCTCCCAAAGTGCTGGGATTACAGGTGTGAGCCACCGCGCCCGGCCGCGATTCAGTAATTTTTCTAAAGATCATATTGATAGTAAATTGCAGGGTGAGATTCCACAGGAGTTCTGACTCTTTCCACCACTTAGTGAAACTACTGCATCAGTTTCTCAAAAATCTTTCCTATCCGGTCTTCCCAGTGCTACCAGATTTAGCATCTGAAAGCATCATTTTGCACTTGTAACCCCTTTGTTCAAAAAGAAACCTCAATAGCACGCACACAAAAAAACCCTCAATGGCTCCTTTAGCCCGTCCTTCAGTCTTTCAGTCAAAAGAAATGAGAACTGAATCCTGTCTTTTTCCTTACTAGCTCTAAATCTTGTGAATCACGTAATGTCTCTAGCCTTCAGTTATCTTACCTATAAAATGGGGATAATAAGCTGGGTTGTGTAAGGGTTAAAAAAGATAAAATATGTAAAGGACTAAGCACATAATAAATGTTGTTATCGCTCACAACTCCTGTACGCAAACATTCTGTTATAGACAATGTATTCATTGCTTCTTAGTTTTCTGCCTCAGTTTACATTATCCTCCCTCCTCTCCATTAAGAATAGGTATGCTATAAATGTCTACTGCATGAATCAATGTCTGTACGGCCTTATCCTCAAGGCAGAAGTCAAGGGCCACTTACTTCAAGAGGCCTTCCCTACCCATCTTCCATGAACTTCACTCTTAAGTGCCACCGGAGAAGGGAGGAAGAAAAATATGCATAACTATTCAAAACCTATGATAAACTAGAAAATATGTGATACACCATCAATGCACGATTTCATTTAATTCTCAAAAAGAAAAATAAAGTAACATATACAAAGTCAAATAGCTGGTAAATGATAGAGCTGAGATTCAAATCCCGATACCCCGATCCCTTTTTTTTTTTTTTTTCTTTTTGTGATGGAGTTTTGCTCTTGTTTCCCAGGCTGGAGTGCAATGGCACGATCTCAGCTCACTACAACCTCCACCTCCCAGGTTCAAGCGATTCTCCTGCCTCAGCCTCCCAAGTAGCTGGGATTATAGGCATGTGCCACCAAAACCAGCTAATTTTATATTTTTCGTAGAGATGGGGTTTCACCATGTTGGTCAAGCTGGCTGGTCTCGAACTCCTGACCTCAGGTGATCCACACGCCTCAGCCTCCCAAAGAGCCGGGATTACGGGCGTGAGCCACCGCACCTGGCCTGATCCCTTTTTAAAGTCCAATTTCTTTCCACCACACCACCTTGCATCTTAGTACATGGGGGTATACATTTAATCAACTATCCAACACTTACAAAGAGAACAGCTATATGCTCCAAGTAGCCCCACCCACACCTACATGGATAACTGAAACAAAACTGTCACGAAATAATGCTTATCCTTAGTATGCACAATATGTCCTAACATTTTTTATTTTCTTCCACTTCACTTAATATAAAATAAAATGCTATTCAGTTCCCACTAATTTTATTTCACAACTACCAATGAGCAGCAACCCAAATTTTCAAATACACAGATGTAAGGGTACAAGGCCACATGAGATGGAAAATTTATCCTCAATAAGTACTTAATCTTGTTGGAGATATAGTAGTAAAACACAACTCTTTTCCTGAACACCCCCAACCTACCTTGTTGGGGTAGGAGAACCTATGTTCCTGTTGCTGCCCTTAACGTCCCTATCATAGACTATAATCCATAAATCGTCTAGGCTATTGGTATAACAAGTATCAGGCATTCAACAAATATTTGTTAAGTGAATGAATTAATGAATGAAAAGTGCTATGGATTTTCAGAGGGAGAAGTAGATAGCATAAACTCTCTTTCCACCTATATCATAATCCTCTGACGGCAGGAACAATCTTTTCTATAGTTGTGTATCAAGAGCTCAATGATGTTTGTAGATGTTTTATTTTTTACAAATCTGAGCCTTATGCAGTGAGCTGTGATTGCGTCACTGCACTCCAGCCAGAATTGCAATAGAACAAGACCCTGTACTCAAAAAGAAAAAGAAAAAATCTGAGACGTAGACTGGCCACAGTGAATGTGGAAAAGCAGATAAACATGAATCTTTGCCAAAGAAAATCAAGGAAAAAATTTCCAGCTCCAATAATAATTATTGGCCTCTACTCTAGATCTTTATTATTCAAAGTGCAGCCCCCACCATCATCATTACCGCGAGTCTGTTAGGAAAGCAGAGGTTCAGGCCCTACCAGGACCTAATGAATTAGAACTCCCATTTTAACATAATCCTCAGAGGATTCCTAACATACATGAAAATTTGAGAAGCATCAGTCTATACAATAAAAATGAAATGGGTGCCTGCAACCTCAAACAAAGTCATCACCTTCTCCTGTGTTATCTCTGAAATACATAATCAGACTTTTCAAGAAGTACTACAGATACAGCCATGACACACTTTCAGGAACATTAGGATATAAATCTGAATTACTTCAATGAGAAATAATAATTGATCATCTGCTGAATATTGAAACTTTTAGAAGACATACAAAAAATATGATCTGTCTTCTTAGGACACAAACTGTAAGGCAAGAAAATGAGACAATGCGCTTCAATGGCCAAAGTAATAATAAATCTTTAATATCAAGGATAAGGCTATTGAAAAAAAGATTTTGCGGAGAACATTTAAGAGCATCTTTAATAGTCCTCAGTGTTACATATGCATACTGCCAAATATTCCCTATTAATTGCCTTATATGTAAAGCTGTGTAACAGAAGGTCCTAGGTGACACAAAGTCAGATGTCCTAACCAAGCTCACTGACTGAAAGACTGGCATCACCCTTTAAATCACCACACACAATCTCAACCCAGGAGTCTGTTCTGTGAACTTGCAAAAACACTTGCAAAACCCCCAAATCACAATCCTGTCATCTCAAAACTGAGTCAAGATCTGAGCACAGGGACTTAGGGTCAAATATGCCTTCTTCATTAAAAAAAAAAAAGCAAAATAAAACAGGGGAAACTAGACGAGGAAAGACTGCAGGTCCTTCTCATAGCCTCGCTGACCTACAAATACCTCTCCATCACAAGGCACGCCAGAGGAAAATAATGCTGGTCTTTGAATTAACGTTTTTAAGTGTCCTAAACTTAATTCGAAAAGTTGGGAGCCCATCCTTTTTCTAGCAACAGGCATTCAGATGACAGCTCAATCTCTAATTCCCCTCCTCCTTCTCCCGTGCAGGAATTGGTATATCCTCCCATTGGGACTTCCCCCTTCCCCCTGCCGACCCCCCAAAACACTCCGACCCCTCCAAAAGAGAGCCCGACACAAGGCAAGCCCCCTAGAGCCCCTCGGGAGCACCAACTGCAGCCCCCGGCCCATCTTCTACACTAAACTCGCCCTGCGGGAGGGGTGACGGGTCTCACCAAGTACAGAGGAGCATAGATCTTCAGGGACTCCTCCAGGGCGCCCCCGGTGATCTGCAGGAAGGAGACCCGGCAGGAAGGGTGCCAAGTGTGGCCGATCTCATAGCAGTTATGAGGGATGGACTTGCTGAGGGCCGCCATGACGAGGAACAGCGCGGAGAAGACAGGAGGGTGAGAGCCTGCGCCCTGCAGGGAGGGGCGCGAGAGCCCAGCCGCCAGCCTCTAGCCCGGCCAGAAGCCGGAGGTGCAGAATGGAGGGGAAAGGTCACGAGAGCGGGGTTACTCTGGGCCAAAGTCCTCGGATGTTGAGCGCTCGGCGTATCGCAGCTCAAGGGGGCGGGACGCGCACCGGGGAGGCGGGGAGAGGCGGCGCGTGCGCGCTCCCTCAAGAGGGCCTCCGCTGGGGCGCGTTCCCGCGCGGCGGCGCGGCTGGGTGAGCGGAGGCAGAGAGGATCTTCGCCCCCAGAGCCGAGGCTGTACGCGAGGGTGCGCAGCTCGGGGACGCGCCGCCTCCCCACCCCCGCGACGCCGTGCCCGGCTCCGGGGCGCGAGCGCTATGGCAGGTGCGCAGTAGGGGGTGGCTTGGGTCAAATTGTACTTCAGCTTCCAACGCCAAGCCAAGTAGAGCGGAGGGTAGTGGAAGAAAGGGATTAAATGTCTTTGTTGGGAGCTGGTGGAGGAAGAGGGTTGCCAGAGGAATGCCTGGGACAAACGTCCTCCCCAGCACTGGGAGCTCGCCTTCCCGAGAGTCCCAGTAATAAACAGCTAGGGCTGCCTGCTAGTTGCAACTAACTGCCCCCAGGTGCTGGGCTTTCCAAGCTCTGTTTTACCTGGGAAGGCTTGAAAAGTCTCAGCCATGTTCATACCCCGACCGTGTGTGGGGAAGGGCAATAGGTCATCCTGTCCAAACCTTACGCCACGGAGCAATCCTGTCTACAGCATCTTTGATAGGTGCTTAACAACCAAACAGCACACACAGTAGAGAAGGCAGTCGTGTGTTAGAACTCAGACCTGGCTAGGGAACTTGGCCAACAATTAGCAAGACAAGGGTCGTGTGTTGCTTGAGTCATATAACCCCTCTGTCAATTTCCTCACATATAACAAACCTGCCAGTTTCTTTGGATTTCTAAATTCCATAGTCTCTTAAAGCAGAAACGAACTACCTTTAGAATAATTCCATTCTAATCTTCTAGTCTTCATTCATTCATCTACAAATATTTACTGAGTCATTACTGTTTTCCAGGCACTGTGCTAAGGAAAGAAACAGAAGCAAGAGAGACAAGATTTTTATTTTCACGAAGCTAGTATTCTAGAGGGAGAAGACAGAAAATAAGAAAGAAAACTGAACAAGATAATATCAGATAGGTGTAGCTGTTGGAAGAAAATGAAAGAGAAATACTCAGATGAAAAGTCCAAAACAACAATGGCAAAAAGATAAAAGTTTCTTTCTCTCAGGTAAAGGTAGCCAGTCCTAGAATAAAATGGTGGCTCCATAACGATTAGGGATCCCAGCCTCTTTGTGACAGTTTGCTATGCCATCTGGTACCTGTGATTTCCACCCTAACTTAGAAAATAACTCTGTCACCTAACATGACGTCAACATGCTAGCCAGGAAGACCAGCAAAAGGGAAGAGAGGCCGGGCGTGGTGGCTCACACCTGTAATCCTAGTACTTTGAGAGGCTGAGGCGGGTGGATCACTTGAGATCAGGAGATTGAGACCAGCCTGGCCAACATGGTGAAACCCTGTCTCTACTAAAAATACAAAAATTTGCCAGAAGTGGTGACATGCTCCTGTAATCCTAGCTACTCAGGGGCTGAGGCAGGAGAATCGCTTGAACTCAGGAGGCGGAGGTTGCAGTGGGCCAAGATCACACCACTGCACTCCAGCCTGGGCAATAGAGAGAGACTCTGTCTCAAAAAAAAAAACGAAAAAAAAAAACCGGGGAGTGGGGGCGGGGGAGACAAGGGCATACTTCCTCTTTTTTTTTTTTTTTTTTTTTTTTTTGAGACGGAGTCTCGCTCTTTCGCCCAGGTTGGAGTGCAGTGGCACGATCTCGGCTCACTGCAAGCACCGCCTCCTGGGTTCACGCCATTCTCCTGCCTCAGCCTCCCGAGTAGCTGGGACTACAGGCGCCCGCCACCACGCCCCGCTAATTTTTTGTATTTTTAGTAGAGACAGGGTTTCACCGTGTTAGCCAGGATGGTCTCGATCTCCTGACCTTGTGATCCACCCATCTTGGCCTCCCAAAGTGCTGGGATTACAGGCGTGAGCCACCGTGCCCGGCCCATACTTCTTCTTTTTAAGAAAACTTCCCAGAAGATCCATACAAACTACTGCGACTTCGTTCCTTGAACAAAGCTTAATCACATGGCCACACTTCATTGCAAGAGAGGATGACGAATACAATCTTCTTTCATTAATTGGACAAATGCCCAGCTAACATTTGAGGTTGTATTACTGAGCAAAATGGAAAAAACAGATATTAGAGGCAACTAGCAGTGTCTGCCATAGTTCTATGTCTCTGGCTACCCAAATATCCGGGCACACCATTCTTTCTACAGATAGACATACCTTCCCTTTTCCAAGGGAGACAACCTAAAATCCCATGCAGTTGCTGAATCCTAGCCAAAGTCCAGAATATTCCTCAGGACCAGATGCAGATCTCATGTTAAAGTTATCGTCCCCCTCAACACATCCAATATACAATGGTAGAATAGGAACAAGATAATCACAATTTTTTTCAAATCTCCAATTCGGAAACTAAGAAGATCAAAAATACAGCATAAACTTATCCAAAAAATTACAGAAATAGCAGTGCAGGCTTTTTTTTTTTTCAATAATCCATTCCTGAAAATCTATGATCCTTCCACAAGAAAATGCTAAATAGGAACTTAGTTTTAAATGGGAAAAAATAAAATGCATTACATATCAACCAAAAAATTATTAACAAGTATTTAAAATATAGTAGCAAATATTAACAAAAAATTATCATGTTAAGATGTACAATACCATACAAATAACATCTTATTCACCAAACAATTAATATGGGCTGGGCATGGTGGCTGATGCCTGCAATCCCAGCACTTTGGGAGGCTAAGCTTGGTGGATCACCTGAGGTCATGAGTTCAAGACCAGCCTGGCCTATGGTGAAACTCCATCTCTACTAAAAATGCAAAAAGTTTCCAGGCATGGTGGTGGACACCTGTAATCCCAGCTACTCGGGAGGCTGAGGCAGGAGAATCGCTTGAACCTGGGAGGCGGAGGTTGCAGTGAGCCGAGATGGTGCCACTACACTCCAGCCTGGGCAACAGAACAAGACTCCGTCTCAAAAAAAAAAAAAAAAAAAATTTAATATGATTGTTAACTCTCAGTTGCTTCTGAATGTAATAGCACAATGCAGTTTTCATGCCTGATAATAAACAATATGTTTACTATGTGGCTCAGTAATTACACATTAATAAATAAGGAAATTTTAAAATTACAATTAAAACCAGGTGGTTTCTTTTAGTTAACTGTTTTTTGCTTGTTTTGAGACATGGTCTCACTCTGCTGCCCAGGCTGAAGTGCAGTGGTGCAATCACGGCTCACAGCAGCCTATATCTTCTGGGCTCAGGAGATCCTCCTGTCTCAGCCTCCTGAGTAGCTGGGACCACAGGTACACCACCACACCTGGCTAATGTTTTTAAATTATTTATAGGGTCTCCTTATGTTACCCAGACTGCTCTTGAACTCCTGGGCTCAAGCTGTCCACCCACCTCAGCCTCCCAAAGTTCTGGGATTACAGGTGTGCACCAACACACCTGGTCCTAATTAACTGCTAGACGGAGACTTGAAGCAAAAAGAAATTTGAGAAAAAAGTGATGGTGCCAAAGGGGACAATGCTGATGAGTTGGGTGGCAAAGGGGTGATTTCAGGAAAACTCCCAAGTTCAAAAGAAAGGATACTCTATCTTTTCTAGTGCTGCTATGGAGATTCCAAAACAGGAAGGCATTCATAAATCCTCAAGGGAGATGATCTGTGCTTTAGGATGCAAAAAAAAATTGCAAAATGGATTAGTATGCAGTAAACCAGTAGCTTACATTTGTAAATTTCTTTATATGGTATTATAAGATATAGCAGGCTGTTTTTTAAAAGAAAGCCTTCTCTTCATGCCACCATTAAGTTTAAAGATAATGTTAAACATTGCATCTGCATGGGTCATTTATTCTTTTAGGTTGGCTATGACAGTGGCTTGACTGGATACTTTCTGGGGGCTTCATTGTTTCTTCTTTTTCATTAAGAAAAGGCGGGGAGGGCTTAAGGGTTCATCAACAAGATGAAGCAAAGAGTTTCTCCAAAGAAGGTGCACAGTGAATGAAGAAAACTAATCTGGCAATTTATGATGGAATTCAAAGGCTTTGAAGAAACGCCAAGATGAAAATTGTTGCTCCTTTCTGTGTGATGGAAGAATAAAAAAAAAAAAAAAAAAAAAAAAAAAAAAAAAAAAAAAAACAAAGAAAGTTGTTGCTCTTGTAGGATTCTAGTTTTGAAGATGTCAATGAAAAAGAATGGAAGAGCTCTTAAGATCTAATGCAGATGATTTAACAACACTAAACTAGTTTAGATCTACATGCAGTCATTGTAGAAATAATTATCAGGCACAAGTACAATGGCAAGTACAAGTACCAAGGCCGGGCGCGGTGGCTCACGCTTGTAATCCCAGCACTTTGGGAGGCCGAGGCGGGCGGATCACGAGGTCAGGAGATCGAGACCACGGTGAAACCCCGTCTCTACTAAAAATACAAAAAAAAAATTAGCCGGGCGTGGTGGCGGGCGCCTGTAGTCCCAGCTACTCGGAGAGGCTGAGGCAGGAGAATGGCGTGAACCCAGTAGGAGGAGCTTGCAGTGAGCCGAGATCGCGCCACTGCGCTCCAGCCTGGGTGACAGAGCGAAACTCCGTCTCAAAAAAAAAAAAAAAAAAAAGATCTAATGCAGATGACTTAACGACACTAAACTAGTTTAGATCTACATGCAGTCATTGTAGAAATAATTATCAGGCACAAGTACAATGGCAAAGTACGGCAAACTCGAAGTATGACACTGTAGTAGCTCTTGATTCCAGCAACAGTCAATAACCAAGCTTTTCACAATAGCTACATATGATTCTGATTTTCTTTTCTTTTCTTTTCTTTTCTTTTCTTTTCTTTTCTTTTCTTTTCTTTTCTTTTTTCTTTTCAGACAGAGTCTTGCTGTGTCATCCAAGCTGGAGTGCGATGGGACGATCTCAGCTCACTGCAAACTCCGCCTCCTGGACTCAAGCGATTCTTCTGCCTCACTAGCTGAGATTAGTGGCGCCCACCACCACACCCGGCTAATTTTTGTATTTTTAGTAGAGATGAGGTTTCACCATGTAGTCCAGGCTGGTCCCAAACTCCCCGACCTTAGGTAATTCACGTGCCTCGGCCTCCCAAAGTGCTGGGATTACAGGCACGAGCTACCATGCCTAGCCATAATTCCAATTTTCTACTAATTTTTGTTGCAACATAACTTCAGATTTTTCCTTACATCATTTTATTTAAAATATTGAGTTTCTAAGATGTAAATATAAATTTTAATATTCAAATCTGGAGTATTAAAAGATACATATGCCCTTTCAGTCCAAGTAGGCAGTGTGTCTGCCAATACAATTCTCTTTAAGATTTTGCGGACTTCATATATATCAAATTATAATCCACTCCAATAGAAAAAAAAGCCACACTCACAAACCTCTTTGAGACAAACACTTTCCATCTTGGGCTGAGAGTAAGAAAGCTGATGGAAAACACCTTTATACACTTAGAAGTGCTTTTGTCTGGCTGAAATGGTCTAGGATGGCTTTAAATCTTTGTACAGTCTTTACAAAAAATCTGAATAGCTGCACCCTGGATTGTACCTTCCCCTTAAGGCAATGCCTTAGTTGTTTCACCATCTGGAGAGGCTGGAAGTGGAAAGCGGTTTTATTTTTGAACCCAAAGTTCCCAGACTGTGTAAATTTTATCTAAATTTTGCTAAAAAATGAAATTGTTCCTTTTATATCTCACCTATCTACATCTTATCCCACATAGATTTGTTTTTTTTTTAAATCAGTTGGCACTTTCAACAGTCTGTCTGGAAATTTCCTTAACCGCAAATGCACCAGTTTGTTAGATGTATTTTCTATTTTCTGCATTTCAGCATGCAACAGTGTTGCCAAACTTTCTGCCACTGTATAACAGGGATCCCTTTTTCTCCAGCCTTTCATAACAATTTCCTCCCTTCAAGCCTTCAAAGATTGTACAAAAAACTCTCAAGTGGCCTTACAAAATATTCAGGTACATACACTGTCTAGAATTCTCAGCATCTATATTAGTTTGATGTTACCAGTACTTGGAAGCTATAGCTAAGGACACCATTCTCTCCAAACCCCTACCACTCCAACCACAGAATTTAAAAGTAAAAGACACTTTGGGAGGCCAAGGTGGGCAGATCACGAGGTCGGGAGATCGAGACCATCCTGGCTAACACGGTGAAACCCTGTCTCTACTAAAAATACAAAACAAATTAGCTGGGCATGGTGGCGGGCACCTGTAGTCCCAGCTACTTGGGAGGCTGAGGCAGGAAAATGGCGTGAACCCAGGAGGCGGAGCTTGCAGTGAGCCAAGATGGCACCACTGCACTCCAGCCTAGACAACAGAGCGAGACTCCATCTCAAAAAAAAAAACAAATAAATAAATAAATAATTTTTAAAAAGTAAAAGATTTATGATTATTCTTTGAGAGGAAAAACACAAAATCAACATGCAGATGTGTACAAGGAATGCTTTAGAGCCCAGCCACATCTCTCTAAAAACAGTAGACTTATGCAATAACATATCTATAGAAGACAAGTCTGTTGATAGAATTGGAAGAAAAAAAAGGAGGAGCCCCCTGAGGCAATTCAGGTGCATGCCTGGGAGTGAGAACTGCAGCCCAGGGACCTCAGGAATTAACTACGAAATGGGATGCATAGCTTCTCCTGGAGAGATGTCATTAAACAATTGACTCATCTAACTAATGTTTTTTTTCTGAGAATAAAACAAACTTTTATTATGGTTTGGCTTCCCATGCAGGTCTGTCTTGAGAGACAGAATGGTTATATATTAGGTAACAGATATCCTAGTTTGTATGAGAGGTTTTAATTTTCTATTGTTATTTAATAAATTGGCATCTTGATTTATGCAGTCATTTATAAGCTTGTTTTATATCACTTAGCCTGAGAAAAGAAGAGCCTCCCTGATATGCTGCCAAAACTAGGTTTTTTACCCTGGTTGTTTGTGGCAATGAATTCTGTATTAGCCAAGAATGGTTAGGCTATGCTGAGATACCACATACACTCTAAATCTCAGAGAATTTAAAATAAGAAAGATTTATTTTGTGTTTACACAAACTCCAAAGCAGACTGGCCAGTTCTTCAGGGCAAGGGCAGCCAGTGATACAGGAATACTGGGCCGTCAGTGGTCACTTTTTTTTATTTTTTCCTTGCTTCTCTGATTTTTCATGTGTGCATAATTTTTAGTTCTTTTGCATAGCAGCATGCACAAAATTTAAGTGTATAGCTTGATGAATTTTTAAGTTTGCCTTTACTGAGACTATTTGCCCTGCAACTGCTATCCAGATTAAGAAAAAGTATTCCCATCACCCCAGAAGGCTCTTTTGTGCCCCTTCCCAGTAAATACACCCGCAAACAGAGGCAACCACTATTCTCACTTCTAGCATCATAGCTTTATTTTGCCTGTTCCTAAAGCTTATAGTAACAAATGCATACGTTGAATATTTTTGTGTCTGGCTTCCTTCACTCAAGATCTTGTGCATGTTGTTGTATGTAGCTATAGTTCATTCATTTTTATTGCTATATTGAGTCTATTGTATGAACATAGCACAATTTTTTCATTTGAGGACATTTGTGTTGTTGCATGTTTGAACCCATTATGAAGTACCCAGCAAGGGACATTCTTTTACTTTTGTAGATGTACGCTTTTGTTTTTCTTGAGCATATACCTAAGAGTAGATGTGCTGCGTCATGGGGCCAGCATACATTTAACTTTTGTAGATACAAATCACTGCTTTCGCTTTTAAGGGCCAGGCCTAGAAGTGGTTTACATCACTTCTGCTTACATCCCATTTCCAGAACTTAGTCACATGTCCCCAACCTAACCTCAAAGGAGGATGGAAAATGTAGTCTTTCTGTGTAACCAGGAAAGGAAAATGAAATGAGATTTTGTTAAGCATTTTGTGCTATCTCTGTCACAAATATCAACTGCAGGGTCAGGCTACCTGTAAGACAACCAGCTAACCTCCAATGATTCTCTTCCATCTTTGTGAACTGTGTGACTCTCTTTTCTTAAATGAACATATGTGCAATAGTATAGCTTACTATAAATGAACTAAGGCAAACTGATCATCATCACATAGTATATATATATATATATATATATATATAAATTTTTTTTTTTTTTTTTTTTGAAACGGAGTCTCACTCTGTCGCCCAGGCTGGAGTGCAGTGGCACAATCTCAGTGCACTGCAAGCTCTGCCTTCCGGGTTCATGCCATTTTCCTGCCCCAGCCTCCTGAGTAGCTGGGACTACAGGCACACGCCACCACGCCCAGCTAATTTTTTGTATTTCTAGTAGAGATGGGGTTTCACCCTGTTAGCCAGGATGGTCTTGATCTCCTGACTTCGTGATCCACTTGCCTCAGCCTCCCAAAGTGCTGGGATTACAGGCGTGAGCCACCATACCTGGCAGTTTTATATTTTTAATAAAACTTCCAGTCGTCATAATGCCCCTTAAAGACAAGATATATTTCTGATATATCTTTATTATCTTCTGTACCATATAGCACGTGCCTTGTACACAGAACATGTTTAATATTTAATAAAAGAAGACTTGGTGGGAGGGAAATTTGAAAGCACTGTACTCTTGTTAAGGCCCGTTGCGGTGGCTCATGCCTGTAATCCCAGCACTTTAGGAGGCCGAGGTGGGCGGATCACCTGAGGTCAGAGTTCGAGACCAGCCTAGCCAACATGGCAAAACCCCGACTCTGCTGAAAAAATACAAAAATTAGCTGGGTGTGGTGGCACGCACCTCAGGAGGCTGAGGCAGGAGAATAGCTTGAGCCCAGGAGGCGGAGGTTGCAGTGAGCGGAGATCGCGCCACTGCACTCCAGCCTGGGTGACAGAGGAAGACTCTGTCTCAAAAAAAAAAAAAAAAAAAGAAGAGTTAGTTACGTTGTATTCTGCCTACCATTCACTCAGATTGCAACATTTGCCCCTAAGCGCAGAGCTTACCCCTTTCCTTATCAGAAGCCTCTGCCAAACATAGGAACAATGTCTTATTTGTTGACCATATTGTAACTCTCAATTACTCATTCTGGGATTTGCTATGTCCTCAGTGTTCTTACTGCTATGCTGTGTGCCTGTTTTTGATGGTGAGGCACCTCTTTCTTTTCACAATTCCTTTGAAAATCCCTGCATGACATGCAGTACCAGCATTTTATTTTACTTTGTGAAGGTTCTACTGCTTTTTTTAAACAGTACTTTTTTTTTTTTTTCTTGAAACTCAAATACTTAAAACAACTGCAAGTACTTTGAAGTCAGGGACCATCTTTTGCATTTCTTTGTGTGACAGATGGTGCTCACAATAGGTTATCAATATAATCTTTTAAAAGAAATGCTATTGTTTGCCTTTTGCAACTGACAGTCTCATTTGCAAAACTGAGACACATGTTTGCTGAAAGTAATTCAGAGAATTGATCTATATCAAATATATTAAAATCTTCAAAACTGCAATTTCCTCCAAAATTAACACAGCCCCTTTAGTTCCTAGCCCAGGATCTACTATATAGGCACACTCAAAGATTTGTTGGATTAGTAAAATTCAGAGATTATATACACTTATATAGTTAAACCTCTATAGATAGCACTCACAGTAACTTTCTTATTTAAAGACTCAAATAGGGGGCCCTATATTTTTTCTCTCTCTAAAGCTTTCAATATCTGTTTTCCCAAAGTCTTAAGTACATGTCTAAACATGCTCATCAGTCATATTCTTGCACATTACAAACACTACAAATTCTAAGATGATGCAGATACTTTTTAATCAAAGATCTTGTCACTTTCACGGTACAACTCAGTATCCTATTATAGTTAGAATCAAGTCCAAAGGCAGAGGTTTTTCCTTATTAAGATTACTTTGTAAAAGACAAACTAATGTGCAGGAATTTATTTGATTATCTGCTTTTAATAGAATAAGGCATAATAATAGTTGAAGACTTCCTTGCTTACTAAATCTCTTTGGATTAGTTTGTAATCCCTTTTGGAAATACATTTTCCACATGGTCTGATGGAGAAAGCCATCTGTTAGTTGCACTCAAAATAATGCATAGTTCCCTTTTTTTTTTTTTTTTTTGAGACGGAGCCTTGCTCATTTGCCCAGGCTGGTGTGCAGTGGCGTGATCTCAGCTCACTGCAACCTCTGCCTCTGGGTTCAAGCAATTCTCCTGCCTCAGCCTCCTGAGTAGCTGGGATTACAGGCACACGCCACCATACCTACCTAAATTTAGTATTTTTTTTAGTAGAGATGGGGTTTCACCATGTTGGCCAGGCTGTTCTTGAACTCCTTTGTGATCTGCCTGCCTCAGCCTCCCAAAATGCTGGAGTTACAGGCGTGAGGCACTGCGCCCGGCCAATAAGGCATATTTTCTATCTCTTTTTAAAAATATTATCAACCCGATTCTTTGTATTTTGTGCCTATTCTCATGTTTGAAGATTTTCTTCCTTAAAATACTACATTCCATGTACTTTTAGTCTGACTATAAATTAGCAATATTTTTAGAAGAAATTTTGGCAGGATCTATAAACATTTTACTTTTTTTTTTGTAGAGATGAGGGTCTCCTCATCTTGCCCAGGCTGGTCTCAAACTCCTGGGCTAAAGCAATCCTCTTGCCTCAGCCTCCAAAAGTGCTGGGGTTACAGGAGTGGGCCACTGCACCCGGCCCTATCAGCATTTTAAATGTCTCCATCCTGTGACCCAACAATTATACTTCTAGGCCTCTATCCTATATAAATACTAACAAAAAACTGAGTCATGCATTATTTATAAGAGCAAAAAATATTTAAAATAATCTAAACATTCATGTTAAATAGACATGTATAAACTTATGACATATTTATATCATGGAATGCAGATAGCAAAAAGGATAAGGTAGATCTGCACATGCCAATATTGAAGAATATTTATGATATTCAATTGGGAATAAGGGGAAAAAGAGCACAAAGTATTTTATATAGAGTGAGCTCATTGTTTAAAGAATAAAAGATATTGGGTGCGTGTGTATATATATATTTGTATATCTGTTTATGTAGTCATTAAAAAAGGTGTAGGAGAATATACAACAAATAAAAGGATAGGCAGAGCCCTTTCACCTTTTACTTTATATATCTGTGTGTGTATATATATATATATACACTAATATATTATTTAATTTTTTCCCAACTAGTAGGCATTATTCTTACATCCCAATACTTCCTTCTAAAGAAATTTTTCTTTCGTTAGAGTTTATTTTTAGGTAATGAGTGTTAATTTTTCTGAATGTATCATTATTTTGCCTTCATTCTATCTCAAACTAATGACAATTTTGTTATCTATAGAATTATAGACCAGGCACGGTGGCTCACATCTGTAATCCTAGCACTTTGGAAGGCCAAGGCAGTGGATCAACTGAGGTTAGGAGTTCAAGATCAGCCTGGCCAAGATGGCAAAACTCCATCTCTACTAAAAGTACAAAAAATTAGCTGGTCATAGTGGTGTTCCAGCTACTTGGGAGGCTGAGGCAGGAGAATCGCTTGAACCCAGGAGGTGGAGGTTGCAGTGACCTGAGATCACGCCACTACACTCCAGCCTGGGCAACAAGAGCGAAACTCCGTATCAAAAAAAAGAATTATAGATTCCAAGTACACTTCCCCTCAGAAGTGTTCATAATATTCTCTGATGGTTGTCTGTATTTCAGTGAGGTCAGTGGTAATAGCCTCTTTGTTGTTTCTGATTGTGTTTATTTGAATCTTCTCTCTCTTCTTCTTTATTAGTCTAGCTAACAATCTATCTGTTTTATTTTTATTTTTTTCCAAAAAACCAGCTCCTGGATTCATTGTCTTTTGAATGGTTTTTTGTGTCTCAGTCTCCTTCAGTTCAGCTCTGATTTTGGTTATTTTTTGTCTTCTGCTAACTTTGGGATTTGTTTGCTCTTAGTGCTCTAGTTCTTTTAGTTGTGATGTTAGGTTGTTAACTTGAGATCTGTCTAACTGTTTGATGTGGGCATAGAGTGCTATAAATTTCCCTCTTAATACTGCTTTAGCTGTGTCCCAGAGATTCTGGTATGTTGTATCTTTGTTCTCATTGCTTTCAAAGAACTTCTTGACTTCTGCTTTAATTTCATTGTTTACCGAAAAGTCATTCAGGAGCAGGTTATTCAACTTCCATGTAATTTTATGGTTTTCAGTGAATTTTTTTTCTCCAAATTCCTGGTTTAATAAGGATTTGTTTATTTTGAGGAAAAAAAGGTCCCAAACATCAGGCTGTTCACAAAAATAATTCACAGTATCAACTTTAGAAAACAAATCATAAGACAATAACAGTATTTTTCTGGAGGATGCATTTGACTTGTCAATTCTCATTTGCAAAAATACATCGTTACATTTGTGTTGAACTGCCCCACACAGCACATTTATGTGGGGGTGTAACACACATACTTCTAACTCAAAGCTTCTTTCAGGAGCTACTCAACTCCTGAGATTGCCTTTGCAGTTAGGGAAGCATTTACTGAACTTATGTATGAATAAAAAGAACTGTACTCCCTGCATAACAAGAGATTATTTTGGAGACAGTTGATAAAACCCATATATCCTTTTTATTGTTAAGTCACAAAGAGGTATCAAAATTAAAAGCAAAAATTACAGGGTAAGACTTAACAAAACTACCAGGAGCATCATAGGAAGAGAAAATGGGACTAGGAGCAGGGCAATATGAATTAATGAACGTAACAAGGACAAGGACTGGGAGAACAGTGAGCATGTGCTGAAGATACTAGGGGAGAGGATCTGGTGAAAATGTTGATCTTAGACAAGCACCTAGGTAAATAAACAATGGGATAAGATTTCCAAACCCCACCACGTGCTTAAGAGTCGTCCTCACCATTGGCGCTGTCCCTGTCATCCTCTCCTTCCTCAGCCTCTTTTTCATCATCCTTGACCAACTTCAGCTGGTCATCCGCCATCTTCAATATCATCATCATCTAGTAGGTTCCCCTGTCAGGAGACATCTGCACCCCCCTCAGACTCCATCTTCACATTAGTCTCATCTCTCTTCATGGAGCTGATGCTCTGCTCCTTTTCTGACTTTTTCTTCATCTCTACTGCTTGTTTGCTCTGTTCCTTTTCAATTTTTTCCAGGTTTTCTGGGAGATAATCCACCTTTTGTTTTATCTGTGTCAATTCCTTCTTAATGGCCTGAACACCATCTCCTTTCAACTTTCCAGACTTGGAAGATCCCCACTATTCACTCTTAGAATTGAAGCTACTTTTGGCCCTTCTTTTTTTTTTTTTTTTTTTTTTTTTGAGATGGAGTCTCGCTCTGTCACCCAGGCTGGAGTGCAGTGGCGTGATCTTGGCTCACTGCAACCTCTGCCTTCTGGGTTCAAGCGATTCTCCTACCTCAGCCTCCTTAGTAGCTGGGAATACAGGCGTGTGCCACTATGCCTGACTAATTTTTGTATTTTTAGTAGAGATGGGGGTTTCACCATTTTGGTCAGGCTGGTCTCAAACTCCTGACCTCGTGATCCACCCACCTTGGCCTCCAAAAATGGTGTGATTACAGATGTGAGCCACTGCACCCAGCCACTTTTGCCCCTTCTTGAGGTGTTTCCTGATACATAGTGGCGTTTCGATGGTACTACAGCCCGAGAAATAGGAGAAAAAGGAGGAACATGTGCTGGGTAACTGTATGTCCTGTCATAATAATCCCATTGAAAGTCATAGTCCAACTCAAAAGAGGAGCCATATATCTCTGCTACAGATCATTTCACACCTGCTTTTCCTAGGTTCACTTTTGGCTCTGCAGCCAGGATAATATCTAAAACCTGGCCAGCAATCATTCTGCCATTCTCTCCTGCTACAGCAGCCTAGGTATATCTCTTATTAATATACCCAACAAAAGCAAAGTTCTTATGAACCGAGCAACCCACAATTTTGCCATACTTTGAAAAGATTGCCTCCACATCAGACTTCTTGACCACAAGACTGTTGAGATTCCCAAAGAACACACAGGAGTTCATGGAGCAAGGATCTTTCTTGTTGGTAACATTGCTGGCCATTGTGTTTGATAATAAGATTTCTCACAAAGCTGAAAACAGGAAGGGGAGGGAGAAGAGGTTCGATTCTGGGTCTCCTACTCCTGGGTTCTATGTGGAGACAGCCAACTGCTGCTTGAGGTTGGCAGCAACAGGCCACAACAGCTCAGTCTTACTCTCTTCACAAAATGTTGAGTGAATTTCTTAGTCTTGATTTCTAATTTGATCATGCTGTGGTCTGAAAGATTATTTATTATTTTAGTTCTTTGGCATTTGCTGAGGAGTGTTTTATTTCCAATTATATAATCGATATTAGAGTATGTGCCATGTGACGATGAGAATAATGCATATTCTAGCCGGGCGCGGTGGCTCACGCTTGTAATCCCAGCACTTTGGGAGGCCGAGGCGGGCGGATCACGAGGTCAGGAGATTGAGACCATGGTGAAACCCCGCCTCTACTAAAAATACAAAAAAATTAGCCATGCGTGGTGGCGGGCGCCTGTTGTCCCAGCTACTCGGAGAAGCTGAGGCAGGAGAATGGCGTGAACCCGGGAGGCGGAGCTTGCAGTGAGCCGAGATTGCGCCACTGCACTCCATCCTGGGCGACAGAGCGAGACTCCGTCTCAAAAAAAAAAAAAAAAAAAACCCACCAAACTAAGGATCTTTCCCCCAAATAAAGTCTTCTTTAAAAAAAAAAGAGAGAGAATAATGCATATTCTATTGTTTTTCGGTAGAGAGTTATGTAGACATCTATCAGGTTCATTTGATCCAGTGCTCAGTTAAGGTCCTGAATATCTTTATTAATTTTCTGTCTTGATGATCTAATATTGTCACTGGGATGTTAACATTTCCCACTATTATTGTGCAGAAGTCTAAGTCTCTTTGAAGGTCTCTGAGAACTTGCTTTATTAATCTGGGTGATCTTGTGTTAGGTGCATGTATATTTATATAGTTAGATTTTCTTGTTAAATTGAACTCTTTACCATTATGTAGTGCCCTTGTCTTTTTTTAACTTTGTTGGGTTAAAATCTGTTTTGTCAGAAACTAGGATTGCAACCCCTACTTTTTTCTGTTTTCCATTTGCTTGGTAGGTTTTTCTCCATCCCTTCATTTTAAGCCCATGTGTGTCACTGCATGTGAGAAGGGTTTCTTGAAGACAGTAAACCAATGGATCTTGGTTCTTTATCCAGCTTATCACTCTGTATCTTTTAATTGGGGCATTTAGCCCATTTATATTTAAGGTTAGTATTGCTATGTGTGGATTTGATCATGTCATCATGATGTTGGCTGGTTGGTTTACAGACTTGTTTACGTGGTTGCTTTATGGTGTCGCTCGTTTGTGTATTTCAGTGTGTTTTGGTAGTGACTGGTAACTGTCTTTCCTTTCCATATTTAGTGCTTCCTTCAGAAGCTCTTGTAAGGCAGGTGTGGTGGTAATGAATTCCTTCAGCATTTGCTTGTCTGAAAAGGATCTTATTTCTCCTTTGCTTATGAAGCTTACTTTGGCCAGATATAAAATTCTGGGTTGGAATTTCTTTTTTCTGAGAATGTTGGCCAGCCGCGGTGGCTCACACCTGTAATCCCAGCACTTTGGGAGGCTGAGGCGGGTGGATCACGAGGTCAGGAGTTCGAGACCAGCCTGACCAACATGGTGAAACCCCCGTCTCTATTAAAAATACAAAAATTAGACAGGATTGGTGGCAGGCACCTGTAATCCCAGCTACCTAGGAGGCTGAGGCAGGAGAATTACTTGAACCTGGGAGACGGAGGTTTCAGTGAGCCAAGATTGTGTCACTGCACTCCAGCCTGGGTGACAGTGTGAGACTTCGTCTCAAAAAACAAAAACAAAAACAAAAAACAAAAAACACTTGTGATTGCATTATGAAATTTTTTTTTTGTTTCATAAAAAAGACTGTCCTGTAAGCAGGCATGGCCATGCTGGAGCTCCGGGAAAGGCAGCAAATCAAGAAGTGCTCAGGTTGGACCGGCCCCATCTGATGTGCAAGAATGCCCTGCAGAGATCAGGTCTGACAGCGTCCCTGGGGCTAAAGTCTCTTAAGGCACAAGTCAAGCCTAGAGGGATGGCCATCCCTGGCTGTGCTCCACTACAAATACTCTGGCACCAAACCCTCTGGGCTCCACATCAGCTGGCTTGCTGCCCCCCCACTTCTCCAAGTAGCTCTCCCTGCTACCTCAAGTGTCCATGGTGGTTGAGGGAGCTGTTCCAGTTGTCTGCTTCTAGTCGGCCATCTTCTCCTCCTCTGTATTTTATTTTATGCATTTAAAGGTATTATTCTGAGAAGGGATCCATAGTCTTCACTCAACTGCTAAAGAGATTCCTGGAACAAAAACATTTTTTAAATGTCTGCATTAGATTGATTGTAAAATTCCTGTAACCTCCATATATATATCTCTTAGCTTTTCTTTCTGTTTCAATCTTTCTTTCTTTTCATCTCTTTAGCTAGGTGATAGAGATCTAGAAGGCCCTCAGTTAGGGCAATACATGACCAATAACAGCAGCTTTGAGGTGGGGAGAGCCACAGCTCACTGCGCTGGTTTCTTATTTACTCACAGCTTCTGATCCAAGGGACATCTCTGTCTTGTTTTTGAACATTCATTAATTTTTTTGTCAGTGCTGCAGTCTTGTTGAGGGAGGAAGAGATGATCAGTATGCATGTGGTCGGCCATCTTAAAGCTGGGATGCATATATCAATTTTGTATTTAGAAAAAGAAGGGAAAAATGCAGTCATACATTCTTGATCTTTCTTTAATTTTTTTCTTACAATAATATACTCTTCCAAAGCTATTTTACAAGTGAGAAAACTAGAGGTGGTATAAACTAAGCATTTATTCAAAGTCATGTAGTTAGTTAATAACAGGGATGGGACTAGAATGCAGATCTTCTGGTTCCTTCTATAATACCTGCCCTTTTTAGCTGTCTTATGATAAACCTCTTTCCTCTCCAGGAGCTAACAGTGTTGATATTACAAGCCATAGCCTAGAAAAGTCCTTCTGTTATTTATTTTGTTATTGCACATATGGTTTTCTTTGCCTGAAATACTGTTCAGTTGGTTAGTCAATAGATAGTTTAGAGCACTCGAGGTGTTTTCAAGCACTGACCACCAAAAATGCAACATTGAGCAAGATCCAGTCCCAACCCACATGGAACTTATAGTCAGTCTAGTAACAAAGATAAACAACAAACAATACTTAATTTATCTCCCCTTCTTTTAGTGACCTTCTATTCACCTTTCAGGATCCAACTGAAATGCAACTTCTCTGTGAAGCCTTCTGGTTAGAGTTAGTTGTCTTTTCTGAACATGGTCCACACATCTGTTATCAACTGAGAACAGGTTTTTTATTTTAATATTTTAGTTAACAGTGTATTCTGTCACCCCTCACCTCTATTCCCCAACCAGGAGGTAAGGATATGGCAGCTTTGCTTATTCGTTTTGTTATCTACTTCAGCACCTAGCACAATGCCTGGTACATGGTAGGCAATAAACATTTCAATGAATAGAACTGAAGGCAAGAAAACAGAAAGTTCTTTATGGCTCATTTCTGTATACTGCATACCTACTTGTGTTTTTAAATTTAAAATGGTATTCCCAATTGATGATTTTTAAGTCTATGATTGGCAAAAATCTATTTTCATTGTTTGGGCTAGTGGCCAAAATAAATGGAAAGAGACACGTAAGCACTTGCCAGCTGTTGTTTATTACTAAACCTTAAAGTCTATTCAGAAACTTATTGAGAAAATTCACCTTTTGTTTCCATTTATCTGAGTTGACAGTCTCTACAACCTAAAACCATTAGAATCCACACCTCCAAATTCATAGAGTTCTGTATGACCTATGATTACAGAAACTGAATCTCTGAAAAATCTCAATTTCACTATTTGACTAACTCTAATTCTTAAACCTTTATAAAATTATTTTTGAATTATTGTTGACAAGCCAGGTATCTAAGTTTCAAGAAAAATAAATCAAAATTAGTTCCATATTTATGTGGCCGTGGAAAGGGGAAAAGGCTGTGTCCCCTGGAAGGAGGCAGCAGTTTCCCTTCTGCTCTCTTTTTGGGCCTACATTCCCCTTTGTGAGTGATCCCCTTAAGAAAAGCAGAGACCACTGGGGGTAGGCAGTCACACAATACTTGTAACCAGAGCCCTAATTAAAAATGGGCCTGAGATCTGTGAAGGCTAGGGTGGGGATGGTGCCTTGAATGTTGTAATTTCAGAGCTTCATGTAGTTTTTGCAGGAGGTAGAAACTTTCATTCATCTTGAGGCAGATTCATTCTTGGTTTGGGAATAATTATCTAAATGGACCAGGTTAGATATTCTTATATTAAGCCAGATCCTTTTCAGGAATGGGAGTTTGACAGCTGTATCTCTAGAGAGCTAAACTTTTCGGCATAGTAATAGCAAAAATTGTCTTTATTATGGGCAAAGTTATATATCAGCAGTTTACTATGCCTTTCGGGAAATGTTTCCTTTAAAGTGTGGGTGTAGGCTACCCTAGCCTGGATGGTATTGTTTATTGTAGTAGAAATGCTCCTGCTTCCTGTTTAAACAGCTTCTGACGGGAGATTGGGAGACAAGACTTTAGGACTGCAGAGAAACTGCGGTTCTGGTTTTGAGTTCCTGCTGGATAAAATGTTGTAAAAATAATGGGACTGGGCTAGGCTTAATGCTAAAAGACTGGCCTGCTATTCTGTCATACACAGTAATATTCAAATGCAGATTTTGGAGAATATGCCCCATTGGATATTTTGCTTTTATATGATGATATCACAGAGACCATAGGGAGAGGCCTGACCCCATGAATGGGGGAGGGCTGGAGTTTACCCACAAGAAATAAACAGGAAAAGAGGATAGGGGAGGCAGGCTGAGACTAGAGAGACAGAGGGAGAAATGTGGTCCTCTCCTGGGCTCCTGGAGATTGGGGCCTGGACTTTTAGCAGAGCAAACTCACTGGAGGTTGCCCCTGAAGGGAAAAGATAAACAGACACTGCCAGAAGGCCCAAGTTTGAGAATAGGGAGACACTCCCAAGACAGGGGTCCCCAACTCCTGGGCTGTGGACCAGTAGCAGTTCGTGGCCTGTTAGGAACCAGGCTGCACAGCAGGAAGTGAGCGGCAGGCAAGCAAGCATTACCACCTGAGCTCTACCACCTGTCAGATCAGCAGCAGCACAGGAGCTTGAACCCCATTGTGAACTGTGCGCAAGAGGAATCTAGGTTGCGTGCGCCTTATGAGAATCTAATGCCTAATGATCTGAGGTGGAACAGTTTCATCCCAAAACCCTCTCCCACCACCATTCATGGAAAAATTGTCTCCTTCAAAACCGGTCCCTGGTACTAAAACGGTTGGGGACTGCCGCTTTAAGAGCTCAAGGCAGCCTATGCTCTAGCTTGTGGACTCTGAGAACATTCAGAATTAGTAGGCATTTTTGTTTGTCAGTTTTATAATCCCTTTCCCATATCATTAAACATTCTGCGAAATAATGATATATATTACAGTTTGGTCTTCGTCATGCTGTGGGAAATTAAAGGGTCTGTGTCCACCTTTGGGATCATCTAGTAAAGGGAAGAAAAGCCTTTCTCCCCCTGAGACCAGCACAGCTGCAGTGGCATCAATCCTGGGGTTGTGGAAGATGAGGGGTGACAGTGGTGGAGCTACGATGAGCAATCTGCCACCACAGGGATGGCTAGGGCAGTATGGGTTTGTGGAACATGTGACCGACTAGGAGGTACAAAGACCTACTTGTGGAGAGGGCCTCATAAAAGATAGGATTTTCTGTCATTAGATGAGATGAAAGTTTGAGCCACAGTAATTTGGACATTACAAGGTAAACCTGACCTCCTCTTTAATCGCCGTCTGGTGCATCCAGGTAGACTGGGTATATGTATACGGAGCACACCATAAAACACAGTCTTTGTATCTTAGTAACCTGCTTAACGTGGGTTTGCAGAATATAAAAGAAAACTGAAATGGGTTCCCAATCTAATTTATGGAAATCTTATTGATCATTTTATAGTCACATTCCGTGTATCCATTTGTTAGTACTCTAACCATGTAATGAACCCCATCATATGCCAAGCAGTATGGTAGAAACCAAAGCCGATCCACTGACATGTAGCTGGTGTCAACTCCTTAACACTCAAGGTAGAATTATGACAGCATATTCAATTTTCCTATTTAAACGAAAAATGACTTGAGTCCCCTCATGTTAGGTTTGTCTCTTTTTTGGGACCCCTTTCCCTTCTTCTAGCTCTTCTGAGAACCCTGGAGGGTATACATATTCCAACTGGGAAGTCCATTTGCCTTCTGCTTCAAGTTAAGGTAAGCCCTGATATCCAGGCACCCACTGCTTTTCCTGCGTGCCTCATAGTGTTGCTGTTGAAAGTTGGCCTTCCACTGTCAGCCAGGCCCTGTAGCAGCTCATTTTCAGACACTGCTGCTGATCCAGTTTACTGCATCAGCTAGTGCGGTGCTTTGATGGAAGGTGTCTTCATGAGAGACTCCATTCTTTTGATGCCATGATCAACAGAGAATCTCCCTTGCTGGATCTCCCAGTCTGCAGCATTTAGTGCTCAGTCCTTTGCATCATATAAAACCATTCCTCCTCAATCTCCACCATCAACCCACCTTCACTCAGACTGGCTGAAGCGTTAGCACCTCACAGACTGCAAAACCAGAGGCCAGCCCACTTTCCATTTCAACTGTAAAAATACAAAAGTGCTATATTCATATTTCTCACAGACAAAAGGCCCTTTCATGCCCTCAGCTAAAGTGACTATCTAGGTGGTCTCCAGGGCCACCTCTCCTGGCAGCAGTTTTCTGTTGACCTTTAGACACAAAAGCTCCTTCCTTGGCAATAGGATTAGAAAGCTTGCCATGAATCCCAAACTCCAAATTCCAGGATTCCCATCTATCACCTCCTGAGAGGCAATTAGCTTTTGTGTCTCAATAATTCAAGCCCCAGGGCCTCCCAAAGCAGAGGAGACAAAACTTATGTTTAGTTCCTTGCAAGGCATTCTTATGTCAAAGGTTAAAAGACAGTCCGTGCCTCTGTGATTTCTCCTGTCTAATAGGGAAGATATGTATGGAAATTAAAATAAAAGTATAATGTAAGATATATGAGTAAATAACCCAGGCGCGGTGGCTTATGCCTGTAATCCCAGCACTTTGGGAGGCCGAGACGGGTGGATCATGAGGTCAGGAGACCGAGACCATCCTGGCTAACACGGTGAAACCTGTCTCTACTAAAAATACAAAAAATTAGCCGGGTGTGGTGGCGGGCACCTGTAGTCCCAGCTACTCAGGAGGCTGAGGCGGGAGAATGGTGTGAACCTGGCGGCAGAGCTTGCAGTGAGCCAAGATCACGCCACTGCACACCAGCCTGGGCGACAGAGTGAGACTCTCAAAAACAAACAAAAAAAAGATATATGAGTAAATAAAGACAGAGGCAGAAGTGCCTAACTTTTTAGGGGTTCTGGAGGGATAGACCAGAGGAGTTCAAATAATTTTAATTATGCCTCGAAGAAATAATAGCAGTATTACTGATGAATAAGGCATTAAACCCTTTCTAGGTATGCATTCATATATCACTAATTCAGTAAGTATCTACTAAGTATCTGCACAGTGAGTGACACTATTCTATCTGCTGTGGGTAGAGCAAGAAGCAAGGCAAACAACTCTCCTCCTCTCTTGGAGGTGGAAGGCAAAGAGCTATGCAGGCAGCTTGTTGTCTGTGTCCTCCATGTGGCTGAGTCACACAGGTTCTCCCAGCGGGCTGTCTTACCTGGCTAACTATGCCCAAGACAACAAGCATCACCCTAGACAACTTCCACCAACATAAGGTGGGTCAATATTTATTAAGCATTTACTGTAGCCCAGGCTCTGTCTGTTCTATATTTATTATCTCATTTAATTCTCACAACAACCCTATGAAGATAGTAATTTATAACCCCCACTTTACAGATAAGGAAAACAGAGATACTCATGATCAAGAGGATTGTCTAGGGTCAAAGACTTCATAGGTAAAGGAGCTGGATACAGACCTAAGCATTTTGATTCCAGAGCCTGGACCCTCAGTCATTTTGCTTAGTCCCGCCAACAAACATCCCTCTACTGCCTCTTTTAATTACACGGCTTCCTTTTCTTCACTCCCTGGCATCCTCTGCTCCTAATTCCTTATGCTTATCTTTAGTTACTTGTCTCCTTTCCCTGTCATGTACCCACTCACTATCTTAATGGAAGGCAATTAGCTGGGAAGGCAGGCAGGAGCTACCCTCTGACTGCTTTCAGAAATCAGGGGGTTTTATTTCCAGTTGAAGTTTCCTGCCTAAATGCCATACTTAATAAGGCAATATGACAGTCTCCCACATACCAATGAGAAAGAAAGGCAGTTTCAGACATCTCTGAACACGTACTTAGCAATGACTGCTATCTATCATTTCCACTGGACTAGGAGCTCCTTGGAGCCTACATTTCAATAATCATCTTTGCATTCCAGGTAAAGACAAAATCCAGGTTCTATCCCAGTACCAATCACAGAAGGCACACATGCTGTATAACACTTTTTTTTGTAAAATGGGAAAGTATAATTGAATTTAAAAATTATTTTTATTTAGATGTTTTGTATCTTTACCATAAAGTGATTGATGATTAGAAGCTGAGGAGAATTGATAACACAAGAAGATTAATGCATTTCGAAGAGGTTTTGGAAACAGAAAAAGGTAAGAAGAGGCCAGCTGCTGTGGCTCACACCTGAAATCCTAGCACTTTGAGAAGCCGAGGCAGGTGAATCATCCGAGGTCAGGAATTCGAGATCAGCCCAGCTAATAAGGTGAAACTCCGTCTCTGCTAAAACTACAAAAAATTAGCCAGACATAGTGCTGCATGCCTGTAGTCCCAGCTACTCGGGAGGCTGAGGCAAGAGAATCGCTTGAACCTGGGAGGCAGAGGTTGCAGTGAGCCAAGATTGCTCCACTGCACTCCAGCCTGGGTGACACAGTGAGACTCCATCTGAAAAAAAAAAAAGTAAAAAGAATTATTAGTTATAGAAAGAACCAATAATGATGATAAAAGTACCAATAATAATTACCATTGTACTGCATTAAACACTGTTTTAGGTGTTTGCTTATGTTATTAGCATTTACTCGTCATTCTCATAACAAATCATTTTATGGATGAGAAAATTGAGACTTGGAGGGTTTAAGAAACTTAACCGCCAGGTGCAGTGGCTCACACTTGTAATCTCAGCACTTTGGGAGGCTGAGGCAGGAGGATCACTTGAGGTCAGGAGTTCAAGACCAGCCTGGCCAACATGATGAAACCCTCTCTGTACTAAAAATACAAAAATTAGCCAGTCATGGTGGTGGGTGCCTGTAATCCCTGCTATTCAGGAGGCTGAGGCAGGAGAATTGCTTGAACCCGAGAGGCAGAGGTTGCAGTTAGTTGAGATTGCACCATTGCACTCTAGCCTGGTGACAGAGCAAGACTCCGTCTCAGAAAAAAAACAAAAAAAGTATGTGTTTGTCTATCTCTCTATATATACATTTAAGAGTCCACCTTTACTCTTGTCTCATTACCCTTTCTTTCCCAAAGGAAACCATTTTCTTTATGCATTTACACACACACACACACACACACACACGCACGCACGCACTGGGTTTTCTTTTTCATAAATGAGATAATGGACAATATTGAGTTTCAGGCCTTCTCATATTTCAAAGCCAGAATAAATATACAAGGACTGTAACCTGTTTATCATTCTAGGCCTCTTTTCTCAAGGCCCTCCAATCTCATTTGTATTGTAGCCACTGCAAATACATCATAGGCACTGACAATTGGGCTGCATTAGAGAAAGAGGTGCATCAATAAGATCTCCCTGGGACATCTGACCTTGTAGAACCTCTCCTCTTGTGGCTTTAGCACTGCAAAACCAAGCTGAGAAGAAAAGGATGGAAGAGGAGAGTAGGGAAGAAATGTATAGGCCCCTTGGGCCCTTGGATGCCTGGGCTGTTAGGGTTTGGATACAGTTCTCGCTAGGACTCTAAACTCTTTTGCCTCTTATAGCCAGAGGGATAGAGTTTGAAGCATGTAAGATTTTGGGAAACATGCAACTGACCACGGTCTAATATTCAGTGATTGGAAGTGAAATGTGCAATAAAAGCCAACTGGGAGTTAACTCAAAGGCATGATGAAAGTATGCTTCAGTGAGTTAAAATTATAGCCTTTTGTCCCAAATTTCTCAACAAATACTCTATAGAAATTTTTAAGCCCCAGAGTCCTTAACTAATGTTATTCAAGGCAATTTTATATGTCTAATTGTACAGATTCTTTGCTAACTTTTGAGCAAGAAATGATCTCAAAATACCCTTGTGTCTACTGATATTTCAAGGTAAGGGAATGCTCTGGAATGCTTCCCATTTTCCAAATGTAATATTTTCCAAAATAAACTTTGGAGTAACTGCATGGTTGATACCATGTGAACATTTTAATTCACACAATCATATTCTGGAGTTTATGGGAGCTTGGCCTTTTTCCAGGAGGTTTGGAAGTCGAAAAGCCAGCTGTTTCTTCTCTGGGAGAAAGATGGAGCATGTGAATCAGAATTGGTAAATTGGAGAGGAGGTCACAAACCGAATGGAGTTAAGCAAAGTGCAGCGCAATCTGCAGTGGGAGAAAAGCCAGTTGTACAGAGGGGAAGGACTGGTTACCATTAAAGTCTTCAAAATTGGGACCTGAGAGGAGAAATGAATGGAGAAATGAATGCAGAACAACTCCTTGTTTCTCTCTCTCTCTTCTAGAGGATGGGGCTGGTGTAATGAGATCCAGGTGCAACCCTTGAGATATCAGGGATCCCCATCCTGGTCTATTCAGAAGTCCCCCAAACCTTCACTACCTGTAGTTCATGTACTGCCTCTTCCAAGGAGCCTGCCTTGATGGCTTCATTGCAGTCATCAAATGACACCTCACTATTGAGATGATCTGTTTCCTTGTCCTTTTCTCAATGGAATGTGAGATTCTTGAGACAAAGATGTAACAGGCACATAATAATTATTTGTTGAATATTGGCTGTATCAGCTTCTCTGGTTGGAAATAATCCCCCCTCCTCTGAGCTCCCCTGGTGCTTTGCACTTACCTCACTCATGTGATCTTTTTCACATTCCACCTTGCACTATAATTTCTGTATTTTTTAGCTCCACTATTAGACTCAAATTATTCTGCAACAGAGATGAGATAATGCATGTAAAGCATTAGTACCATGTCTGCTGAATAAATGATAGCTATTATTATTTGTGTAATGAGACACCTGGAGGAGCAGAAAATGTATTCTATTTAAAAAAACAACTTTGGAAAATCACATTTGAATAGATCTTTATTTTGCAAGAGTCACTTGAGTGAATTATATTACTACAAGAGACCTACTGCCTTGGAAGAAGGGAATACGATGACTTGGTCTTGAAATATCTGTTCTTTCCCATTCCCTTGGGATAGAAGGCTGGGGTTAAGTAGATGAGTCAGTGCTAAGCTGCGCAGCTTCAGGGGACACCATCCATATTGTAATAGATTGTGACGGACATATTCTGAGAGGCACAACGTGGATGGTACCCCTGGAGTTCTGCAAGGAAGCTGCCCTGAAAAAAAAGGAAAAGAGGCTTTGACCCTTTATCTTTGAGGTCCTAGGTTACGGGTCCTCAAATGGATTGGGATGGTACTCACTGAGAATTATCAGCAGGAAAGAAGAACAAGGGCCCTAGAGAGGCACTTGTCATAAGGGAAGGGCTGTCTGCAGAGCACTGGGCTCAGCAAAGCTTTCTGACTGAGGCTAGATGCTATTGGGAAACAAGGATGGACCTGAATCACTGAAGGGCCACTGTAACCTAAAAATCTTTCTGGGCTCTCCCCAGCACCAGTCAGAAACACCAAGGTAGATCTAGAAGTCTCTTTTCCTCTCTATTTCACCAGCTGCTTTTCCTCGAGGGTCCAGGAAGTTGAGACTGATGTTTTCATTTCACTTTAAATTTACCATCCTGTACTGTGTATGCTCAGCAAGTGTTAATGACTGACCAGCTAGCTGGTTGAGTGAAAAGTTTTAATATTGAAAGAATTGGAGTCATTCATTATTATTTGATTCCAGACATGAGACAGAGTGGCAATTTGAGGAAAATAGTCCCATGTGATTTTGTGTGTGTGATTTTTATTATTAAAAAACTAAATCTATCATTACATTAAGAAGCTTTCCTTTTATAATATTTTAACCATATAAACCAGAATATTCTCAGCCCTACCTTCTCTGGCCTCAATGTGGCTGTCAAGATCTTGGGTCTGGGTCAGTCAACACTAGGTTTGAGTCACGTTTTGCAACCTATTTGTTTTGTGATCTTTAGCAACTCACTTAAGTTCCAAGTGTGTTTCTGGTGTATAAAAGGGGACAACAATTGTACATCATTCATAAAATTAGATGTTATGTGTCAGACACTAAACCTGACACAAAATAAGCACTTAACAAATGTTAGCTGTCATTATTTATTATTTCCTTCATCACCAAACTCCACTCTGCATCCTTTTATTATTATTATTTTTATTTTTATTTTTTGAGACAGAGCCTCACTCTGTTGCCCAGGCTGGAGTGCAGCGGCATGATCTCGGTTCTGCCTCCCAGGTTCAAGCGATTCTCCTGCCTCAGACTCCTGAGTAACTGGTACTATAGGTGCACACCACCATGCTCAGCTAATTTGTGTAATTTTTAGTAGAGATGGGAGTTCACCATGTTGGCCGGGTGGTCCCGCACTCCTGACCTCAAGTGATCCACCTGCTTTGGCCTCTCAGAGTGCTGGGATTACAAGTGTGAGCCACCATGCCCCGCCTCACTCTGCATCCTTTTGCACCTTCCCTGTGTTCATACTTAAATATACTACAATCCAGTACCCATGACCCACACACTTTGATGGTTTTTTTTTTCATGGTTTTTTTTTTTTTTTTTTGAGACAAGAGTCTCACTCTGTCGTCCAGGCTGGAGTGCAGTGGCACGATCTCGGCTCACTGCAAGCTCCGCCTCCCAGGTTCACGCCATTCTCCTGCCTCAGCCTCCCGAGTAGCTGGGACTACAGGCGCCTGCCACCATGCCCAGCTAATTTTTTTGTATTTTTAGTAGAGACGGGTTAGCCAGGACGGTCTCTATCTCCTGACCTTGTGATCCGCCCGCCTTGGCTTCCCAAAGTGCTGGGATTACAGGCATGAGCCACTGCACCCAGCCTTTTTCATGTTAAATAGTTCTTTTTTTTTTTTGGATATACTTAAGGGATATACTTTGATATACATGCGCATAGTGAAATGATTACTACAGTCAAGCAAATTAATATATCCATCTCCTCACAGTTCCTTTTTTTAAAAAAAAAAAGTTTTCTAGCTTTTTTGAGATATAATTGACAAAATTTTATAAATTTAAAGTATAAATGTGGTAATTTGATATATGTATATTGTGAAATGATTACCACAGTCAAGTTAGTTAACACACCTATCACTTCACTAGTGAACTTACATGTATGTATGTGTTCACGGGGGCGGGTGGGTAAGAACATTTAAGATCTCGCAACAATTTCAAGTGTACAGTATTACATGGTAACTATAGTCACCAAGCTGTACGTTAGGTCCCCAGAACTTATTCCTCTTATAACTGAAACTTTGTTCCCTTTGACGAACATTTCCCCATTTCCCCTGCCCCCAGCCCCTGGCGACCACCATTCTACTCTTTGTTTCTATGGGTTTAACTTTTTTGGATTCTATACATAAGTAAGATAATACAGTATTTGGCTTTGTCTGTCTGGTTTGTTTCGCTTAGCATAATGCCTTTCAGGTTCATCTATGTTGCAAATTATGGTATTTCCTTCTTTTTAAGGCTGAATAATATTCCATTTGTCTATACATAACACAATTTATTTACCCATTCATCTATCAATAGACACTTAGGTTGTTTTAATCTTGTGGCTACTATGAATAATGCTAGAGTGAACATGGGCATGCAGATTCTCTTTGAGATATTGATTTCATTTCCTTTGAATATATACCCAGGGGTGAGATTGTTGGGTCATATGGTAGTTCCATTTTTAATTTTTTGAGAAACCTCCATACTGTTTTCCATAATGGCTGTACCAATTTACATTCCCATCAAGAGTGGAGAAGGATTCTCTTTTCTCCACATCCTTACCAACATTCCATATATTTTGTCTTTTTGATGATAGCCATTCTAACTGGTGTGAGATTGTATCTCATTGTGGTTTTGATTTGCAATTCCCTGATGGTTAGTGATGTTGAGCACCTTTTCATGTACCTGTGGGTCATTTGTATGTCTGCTTTGGCCAAGTGCCTACTGAGGCCCTTTGTCGATTTTTTAATTGGATCATTGGTTTTTGCTACTGAGTTGTATGAATTCTTTATATATTTTGTATATTAACCCCCTATCAGATATATGGTTTACAAATGTTTTCTCCCATTCCATAGGTTGCCTTTTCATTCTGTTGATCGTTTCCTTTGCTTGTGCAGATTTTTAGTTTGATATAGTCCCACTTATTTATTTTTGCTTTTGTTGCTTGTGTACTCTGATGTTCTTTTAAAGGTCTTCAATGACTTTCTTATTACCAAGGCCAATGAATACTTTTCATTGTTTCCACTGCTTTCTTTGGGGTATCTGATATCCCCAAACACTCTCTTCTTTTTGGAATTCTCTTCTTTTTGTTTCCATGACAATCCATTCTCCCGATTTTCCCGATGAATCACAATATCTCTCTTCTCAATTTTCTTACTTGGCTTCTTCTGTTAGCTAGACCATACGTATTATTACTCCAAGATTTAATTATTCACCTGTCTTCCCTTTTCACCTGGCACACTGCTACCTTGACTTCAGTTATTATTTGTACTCCAACTACTCTTAAATATATATTTATACTTCTACGTTAATCTCCAGACCTGTATTTTTGACATCTTACTTGACATCTCCACCTGGATTTCTCTTGGGAACCTCAAACCTGGGGTATATAAAGTAAAATATATCCTCTCCCACTCCAAACCAGCTCCTTATTCTGTAGTCATTTTTCTATTAGTGGCATTAATACTTCCACATTCATTCAAGTAAACTGATGTTATCTATAACTTCTCCCTCTCTCTCACCACACCCCTCCACACCCCTCTCCTATCAATAGGCAGTCATTCTGTTTATTCTACTCCTAAACACCTCTCAAATCTATCTTTTCTTCTACATCCCCATTGCCAGAACCTTGATTTAGGCCATCATTTTCTCTTGCCCAAATATTGCAGTAGCATTTTACACAACTGTCATTTTCTGTTTATAAAATACAATTATCACTCATCAGCTAAAATCCTTTACAGACCTCACCCTCAAAACTGGACAGAACCAGAGTGGGGCTGCTAGAAAAAAAAAAAAACAATAATAAGAATAATGTACTTTTAAATTTTCAAAAAAAAATTTTTTTTTTTTGAGACGGAATTTTGCCCTGTTGCCCAGGCTGGAGTGCAGTGGCGCAATCTCAGCTCACTACAACCTCCGCCTCCCGGGTTCAAGTGATTATCCTGCCTCAGCCTCCCGAGTAGCTGGGACTATAGGTGCCCGACACCATGCCTGGCTAATTTTTTGTATTTTTAGTAGAGATGGGGTTTCACCACATTGGCCAGGCTGGTCTCGAACTCCTGACCTCAGGTGATCCACCTGCCTTGGCCTCCCAAAGTGCTGGGATTACAAGCATGAGCCACTGCGCCTGGCTACATATTTTCATTAGGTGGTACATATACACCATGGAATACTATGCAGCCATAAAAAAGAGTAAGATCAGGGGCATGGATGGAGCTGGAGGCAATTATCCTTTGCAAACTAACACAGGAACAGAACACCAAATACCACATGTTCTTACTTATAAATGGGAGCTAAATGATGAAAACAAATGGACACACAGAGAGGAACCCACACCGGGGACTACTGGAGGGTGGAGGGTGGGAAGAGGGAGAGGATTGGGAAAAATAACTAATAGGTACTAGGCTTAATACCTAGATGAGGAAATAATTTGTACAACAACCCCCCATGACAAAATTTACCTATATGACAAACTTGCACATGTACCCCTGAACTTAAAAGTTAAAAAAAAAAAAAAAACCTGTTTCCTTTCTGTTTTGCAAAGTGAGCAGGGTAAGTGAGCATGCTTATGCATAGATAAAGTTTATGGGTGGAAGAGGAGAATATATTTATCTTCTGTGATAGAAGTAGCCTTACCATAGAAGGACCCCCTGGTGTATGGCTTGACACGTGGTAGGCACACAACTGTTACTAGTTGAAGCTGGATGGATGGATGCCCAATATTTTGTAATGGGGATAAGTCGTTTCCAAAGCTCTCAAGTTGCTAGTGGGCACCCAAATAAATATATAGGTTCAAGGCAGCTGTGATTTGGGGCCAAACAAGTCACAAATCAGGAATGTGGAAATTGGTCTCATATCAGCTCAGTGCTGCTTCGACTTTTTCCTCCTGGGCTCTTAGCCATGAGGTTTGGCAAAGCTACCTCCATAACACTTCACAGAGCCCATGTTCACATTGCAATAAATTGACCACAGAACTTAATTTCATTTTTTTTTTTTTTAGAGATAGATTCGTGCTCTGTCTCACAGGCTGGAGTGCAGTGGCATGATGATAGCTCACTGTAACCTCAGACTCCTAGGCTCACTTACCCTTTCTTACCTTTTTTGTGCCCACTTATTCCCTTACCCACCCACATGCCACCTCAGTCTCCCATATAAATAGGACTACAGGTACACATCACCATTCCCAGCTAATTTTTTTTTTTTTTTTGGTAGAGATGGGGTCTCATTATGTTACCCTGGCTAGTCTCAAACTCCTGGCCTCAAGTGATCTTCTCACCTCCCAAAGCATTGGGATTGCAGGTGTGAGCCACTGTGCCCAGCCCTTAAAATTTCACCTTAATTTCACTTGTGAGTTCCAGACTTAGTCGTCTCCTAAAATGATTTGTAATCTTTTTCCCCCTACTAATGGTTCTTTATTACAAAAATCTATATTAAAAAATTAGCTAAATCCAAGAAAAAGTTTTCTCACAAAATAACCTTTTAATCAAATTAATGTTTAACATTTGTTCTTGCTACTGTCTAGCTTTTCTCAAGTGCACACTCAATTACTACATATTTGCAATAACACTGTAGAATTTTATATTTGACATTTTCATTTGACATTATGCCATGTCTATTGTTCTGTTATTTTAGTCTTTCTTACCTTTTTTGTGCCTACTTCTTTCCCCCAGCCACCTCCAAATACTCTCTGCCCAATGTATCCTAATTCCACTCAATTCTCATGAAACCACATACAAATGTATATATATATAATTTGTTTATTGTTTGATAAAAGTGAATCACATTCCATAAACTTCCTATTTACTTTCCTCATTTGATGGTACACCATGGATATATTTCCAGGTCAATAGATCTAGATCCAATTCATTCAAAACATACCTGCCAAATATAATTGTTTTGTTTCTAATTCAACCTTTATTGATGGACATAAGGATTTTCCAGTTACCATCAACAATATCACAATAAACATTCTTGTATGTACATCCTTTGGTATGTATCTTTACTTCTGTAGAATATGTTCCTGGATTGTTGAGTTAAAGGTATGTGTAGCCGAGCATGGTGGCTTACACCTGTAATCCCAGCACTTTGAGAGACCAAGGTGGGTGAATCACCTGAGGTCAGGAATTCGAGACCAGCATAGCCAACATGGTGAAACCCCGTCTCTACTAAATATACAAAAATTAATCAGCCGGGCGCAGTGGCTCACACCTATAATCCCAGCACTTTGGGAGGCTGAGGTGGGCGGATCATGAGGTCAAGAGATCGAGACCATCCTGGCCAACCAACACGCTGAAACCCCATCTCTACTAAAAATACAAAAATTAGCCGGGCATGGTGGTGCACACCTGCAGTCCCAGTTACTTAGGAGGGTGAGGCAGGAGAATTGCTTGAACCTGGGAGGCAGAGGTTGCAGTGAGCCAAGGTCGTGTCACTGCACTCCAGCCTGGGTGACAGAGCAAGACTCCATCTCAAGAAAAAAAAAAAAATTAGCCAGGCCTGGTGGTGCATGCCTGTAATCCCAGCTTCTCGGGAAGCTGAGGGAGGAGAATTGCTTGAACCCGGGAGGCAGAGGCTGCAGTGAGCCGAGATCGCACCACTGCACTCCACCCTGGGTGACAGAGCGAGACTCTGTCTCAAAATAAATAAATAAATACATAAAAATAAAGGTATGTGTAATTTAAATTTTAATAGGTGTTGCAAGATGACTTTCTCAAAGGTTGTATTCCTACATTCCTCCAAGCTTATTAACTTATCTGTGCAAATACTGTGAGAAGCAGTAAAGCACCATGGTTAAGAACAGAAGCTTTAGATCAAGACTATCTGGTATAAATCCTTGCTCTTCCATTACAACCCGTGTGACCTCAAGCAAGTTAAGTAATTATGTCATACCTCAGTTTCATATCTATAAAATGGGGATAATAACAGTTGCTACTCATTATTGATATGTGTAAAATGATTGGAACAGTGCCTGAGTGTACTGAGTATATAATAAGTTCTCAGTAAGGGTCAGCTGTCATTATAGTTATGACGAAGTGAAATATTAATATAATCAACTCACTGCATTTCCTCCACTGTTTTTTTGTCATCAAGATATGGTAGAAGATTCTCCTTGCCTATTTCAATGTGACACAGCCATCTCAGCAGTTGTTTTTTGTTTCCTTACTTCTTTTTGTTTTCAGCAGTTATTAATACTAGCAAATCAGGATTTTTCCAGCCATTCACAGCTATGACACATCATTTCACACTGTTCTTCCATGTGTTCTAAAAGCATTTCTGTCTATCTGAGTCTTTCAGGTTTAATGAGCTCAGCCCAAAGAGCAGTGTTCCTAAATGGTGCACGGCAGCAAGAGCTCATGGCCATCCTGGTACAGAATTGAGGCCATGTTTTCACAGTAGTAAACAGAAAAATGTCATATTTCTCTACCCCTTTTTAATTTGAGAGGATGTCAGTAGCTTTGTGTGAAAGGAATCATACTCCAGATAAAAAAAACAGGTTTTTTTTTTCAAAGGGCAGAAAGTAAACATTTCATTTGATTGAGTCACTGATAGAGCAATCCACTCTGCATCTTCCAATCTGTTTTGCTGGAGCATGTAGTGAGTATTCCAAGTACATATTTACACTAAGTTCCGTTCAATGCGGATTCAAACAAACAGAAAGATCAAATATTTGGAAGTTCCTCTACAGATTACTTTTGTGATTAAGAGACAAAAGCAGCAGTCAGAAAACTTACAGACAGAAGGCTCTTTTTTTTTTTTTTTTTTTTTTTTTTTTTTGGGACAGAGTCTTTCACTCTCCACCAGGCTGGAGTGCAGTGGTGCCATCTCGGCTCACTGCAAGCTCCGCCTCCCGGGTTCACGCCATTCTCCTGCCTTAGCCTCCCAAGTAGCTGGGACTACAGGCACTCGCCACCATGCCCAGCTAATTTTTTTGTATTTTTAGTAGAGGCGGGGTTTCACCATGTTAGCCAGGATGGTCTCGATCTCCTGACCTTGTGATCCGCCCGCCTCAGCCTCCCGAAATGCTGGGATTACAGGCATGAACCACCGCACTCAGCCAACAGAAGGCTTTTCTAAAGCAACTTTTAGGGAATGTTGCAGAATCAACCCACATTCAATCTATTAACTCCATCAGACATTTACTGAGCACATTATATGTACAAGACACCATCCTAGGCATTGATGGGGATAGAGCATAAAGAGAAATATGGCAGGATTGGAGTTAAGATTCATCTGGGGGAGAAAATACCAGGCAGGCAGTAACAAGCCATGCATTAGGTCTTTCTTGGTATGAAGTGAGAGAAAACTCCATTCAAACTGACTTAAACAAACAAACTAAAAAATTATTCATGGCTGGGCATGGTGACTTATACCTGTAATCCTAGCATGTTGAGAGGCCGAGGCAGGAGGATTGCTTGAGGCCAGGAGTTTGAGACCAGCCTGGGAAACAGTGAGACCCTATCTCTACCAAAAAAATAAATAAATAAATAAAAGCTGGGCATGGTGGCATGTGCCTGTAGTTCTAGCTACTTGGGAGGCTGATGTGGAAGGATTGCTTGAGGCCAGGAAGTTGAGGCAGCAGTGAGCTGTAATCGTACCACTGCACTCCAGCCTGGGCAACACAGCAAGAACCTGCCTTTAAAAAAATTATTCACTTATATTATGAAAAGTGTGGCTTCAGCCAGGTGCTGTGACTCACACCTGTAATCCCAGCACTTTGGGAGGCCAAGGTGGGCAGATCATCTGAGATCAGGAGTTCGAGACCAGCCTGACCAACATAGAGAAATCCTGTCTCTACTAAAAACATAAAAAAATTAGCTGGACGTGGTGGTGCATGTCTGTAACACCAGCTACTCAGGAGACTGAGGGAGGAGAATCTCTTGAACCTGGGAGGCAGAGGTTGCAGTGAGCTGAGATTGTACCATTGCACGCCAGCCTGGAAAACAAGAGCAAAATTCCGTCTCAAAAAAAGAAAGACAGAAAGAGAAAGAAAGAGAGAGGAAAGAAGGAAGGGAGGAAGGAAGGAAGGAAGGAAGGAAGGAAGGAAGGAAGGAAGGAAGGAAGGAAGGAGGGAGGGAGGGAGGGAGGGAGGGAGGGAGGGGAAGGAAGGAAGGAAGGAAGGAAGGAAGGAAGGAAGGAAGGAAGGAGGGAGGGAGGGAGGGAGGGAGGAGAAGGAAGGAAGGAAGGAAGGAAGGAGGGAGGGAGGGGAAGGAAGGAAGGAGGGAGGGAGGGAAGGAAGGAAGGAGGGAGGGAGAGAAGGAAGGAAGGGAGGAAGGGAGGAAAGGAGGAAGGAAGGGAGGAAAAGAGAATTCTGGCTTCAAATGGGGGTTGATCAAAAGGCTCAAGTAATGTCACTGGGACCCCAAATCTCTTCACCTTCTGGATCTGCTCTCCAAAGTGTAGCCCTCACTCTATGTGGTGGTTCCTAAAGCTCTAGCTCTATGTATTCCCTGATTTAAGTATGACAGAAAATAGAACTTCTCTTCCCCAATAGTATCACGTAAGTCTTGGATAGGACTTGCAGTGGCCTGAATTTGATTGCAAGCTTATCCTTAAACTTATCACAGTGGCCAAAGGAATGTCATGTTCTAACTGGACAAGTCTGAGTGACTTGACCAGCCCTGGAGACAGAGGTGAGGTTAGCATTTATCAAAGCAAATGGACCAAGGTTGAGATAATGGGTGATTCATCAGAGAAAAAGAAAAAAAGGCAGGGCACAGTGGATCACACCTGTAATCTCAGTACTTTGAAAGGCCAAGGTGGGAGGATTGCTTGAGCCCAGGAGTTCAAGACCAGCCTAGGCAACATAGTGAGACCCTACCTCTATTAAAAAAGAAAAAGAGAAAGAAATCACAGAGGAAGAAATGGATTCAAAACCAAATATAAAAGAGGAATAAACATAATATAATGAGCAGACAAGGGTAGAGACATATTCTGGCTTTGCAGATCTAAGAAAGAACCACTGAAGTAGAACCAAAAGGAACCCAGTTCAAATCCCTTCCCATTCTGAGAATCTCTGATTCTGGGGATTGTCCAAAAACCCACAGCTATTATAAAGCATTGACAGTGTGATCTAGTGGTTGAGTTCTTTCTAACTCTGATGTCAGACAAGTCCGGTTGTGAGACCCAGAGTTGCCCCTATGTGACCTTTCATCTCAAAGTCTGTTAGCTCATCTGTAAAATGGGGGGTAATAATAGTCCATTCCTCATAAGGCTTTACAAGGATTGAAAATGATGATGTTTATTACAACACCTACATGTTGAGATTAGATCCCTAGGTCTTCAGATAGTGTATGTTTTTATGTCATCATCTCCCATTTCCATTTTAGCCCATTGAAATTAGTCATACTAAAGATATGAATGACCTCCTAAATGCTAACACCAATGGATAATTCTCAGCATTTATTTGTTTGACCTATGTATAATACTAACACTCTTGATAACTCCCTCCTTAAAATTATTTAATCCTCTTTCTGATTTTTTTTTTCTTTTTGGATTTTCTTTCCATCTATACTGCTACCTTGCCTTCTCTGTACTCTTCTCTGGATCCTCTTCCCCTGTTTGCCCCTATGATGTTGGGTTTTCTAGGAGTCTATGCTTTGTCCTTGTTGTAGGCATCTGATTATAATCACGACTGCCCATTGTCTTTTGATTAACGTTTCTATGTCAGGAGAAATTTTCTTTTTTCTTTTCTTTTTTTTCTTTTCTTTTTTTTTTTTTTGAGATGGCGTCTCACTCTATTGCCCAGGCTGGAGTGCAGTGGCACAATCTCGGCTCACTGCAACCTCTGCCCCTCCGGGTTCAAGCGATTCTCCTGCCTCACTCTCCCGAGTAGCTGGGATTACAGGTGCCTGCTACCGCGCCTGGCTAATTTTTTGTATTTTTAGTAGACACAGGTTTCGCCATCTTGGCCAGGCTGGTCTTCAACTCCTGAACTTGTGATCCACCTGCCTTGGCCTCCCAAAGTGCTGGGATTACAGGCGTGAGCCACTGTGCCTGGCCTAAAATGTTCATATTTAAGTGGCAAATTTCTCAATTTAGAAAAATTGAACTCAAATTCCCAGTCTCCCTTGCAACAACGATGCAGGCACACAACTTTAGCACCATCAATCAGTGTAAACCATGCAAGTCTTAACTAGAAACTTCATATTTCTTAGTTATCATCCCTCACTTTCCCCATCTTCCCAAACTCTAAGCAACCACTAATCTCCTTTCTGTCTCTATAGATTTGCCTATTCTGTACATTTCATCCAAATGGAATAAAATATATGATCTTTGGTGCCTGGCTTCTTTCACTTAGCATAATGTTTTCAAGGTTTATCTCTATTGTGGTATATATCATACTTCTTTTTTTTTTTTTTTTAGATAGAGTTTTGCTCTTGTTGCCCAGGCTGGAGTGCAATGGCACAATCTCAGCTCACTGCAAACTCCGCCTCCTGGATTCAAGCAATTCTCCTGCCTCAGCCTCCTGAGTAGCTAGGATTACAGGCATGCACCACCACGCCCAGCTAATTTTGTATTTTTAGTAGAGACAGGGTTTCTCCACGTTGGTCAGGCTGGTCTCCAACTCCCAACCTCAGGTGATCCACCTGCTTCAGCCTCCCAAAGTGCTGGGATTACAGGCATGAGCCACCGCACCCAGCCTATCATACTTCCTTTTAATAATTGAATAATATTCCATTGTATGAAAGTATCATATTTTGTTTGTCCATGCACCAGGTAATGGATATTTGGATTGTTGCAGGTACTATTATTGCTACTCCTATTTTATTTTAGAAATATGAAAAGTGAATCTCAGGGAAGTAAGTTCACCGAGGTCAGACAAATAGCAAAGCTGAGAGGCACACAAACTTAGGTGTGTCTGATGCTATCTTTCTTTCTCTTAACCACTGTACCACTGCCTCTTACCATGCTATACAGCCTTGTAAGGCCAGCACAAAAGAAGATGGGCCCGGCCAGGTGCGGTGGCTCATGCCTGTAATCCCAGCACTTTGGGAGGCCAAGGTGGGTGGATTACCTGAGGTCAGGAGTTCGATACCAGCCTGGCCAACACGGTGAAACTCTATCTCTACTAAAAAATGCAAAAAATTAGCCAGGCATGGTGGCAGGCACCTGTAATTCCAGCTACTCGGGAGGCTGAGGCAGGAGAATTGCTTGAACCTGGGGAGGTGAAGGTTGCAGTGAGCTGAGACTGTGCCACTGTACTCCAGACAGGGCAACAGAGCCAGACTCCATCACACACACAAAAAAAGAAAAATATTGAAAACTACCTAAATACTTAACAGTGAGGAAATAGTTAAATAAAGTATGCTATATATAAACAATTATGCAGCTATTAAAATTGTGTACCCAAACAATGTAGAAATTTGGGGAAATATTTATGTTTTTAAATTTTAAAAAAGCCACAACACAAATATATATTTATTACAAAAAGTATATAATCACAACTATTAAAGATATAACATAGTAAAAGATTAAGGATAAATATATCAAATATACTAAATTATTAAGGAATTTTTTTCTTTCCACTTTTTGTTATTTGCCAAATTTTCTATAACGAGCATTAATGACTTTCATAATGGGAAAAAGTAAAATAAACTTCACTTTTTGAAAAAAAAAATTAATGGGTTGTGTTATGTGTGTTATGTTAACTGATCCCAAATTACTCCCAACTCACTGTGACACAGCCCATCTGACCCAGGGGAGTCGTGTGCATGTATCTCTTTGAAGCTCCAGCCCTGGAGATAAGCCCTCAGTTGACCTGTGGGCCTGCTGATCAGCTAGCAATGTCAGATAAGGAATTTTAAACACAGAAGGAAACTTAGAGGGCCACTGGCTGGTCTACATCAGGAGAGCCCAATCAGTCCAGTTTTTGTTTCCTCTGGTCAGTGGCCCTGAAAGAAAGCAAGATTACACTGTAGCTTTTGCACTCCATCCAGGCAGACAGGCTCCACCACTTAAAGAGCTGAGGAATGCATGGCTGGAGAGACAGGGAAACAACACCCGTGGAGAAGCACACAGATAAGATCTCCAAACAGAGACTCTGGTTAACAGTTTCCAAGGTCTGAGGAGTAAATAAAACCCTCTAGGACACAGGGAGTCACATGCAGGTAGGAAATTCCTGACTTGACCCATTGGAAGGGGTAGGGGCCTTCTGAATTTTTTCTCCTTTTCCTCATTCTTTCACTTCCCAATTATTTTTTGAGTACATAGAATAGCCAGATGTGGCTTCTTATAGGTTTTGCTTATAGACTCATACAAGGTACAACAGGCAGACAGACAATAAGGTCCAGTGTTCAGGATGCCAGGCTGTGATATTAGGGGCACCTTCAACTCTTGAGGAAGGCTTTTTGGAGGATGTTAACTCTAAAATAAAACCTCAGAAGAAAGGTTAGCTTGACAGTGGTGCGGCAGAGTGGAAGAGAAGGTTCTTCCAGGCATGGCTAAGATCTGCAGGCAAGAGAGAGAGATAGAGAACAAATTTGAAGAAGCTTCAGAAACTTGAAATGGAAGGCAGGAAGAGGGGAAGTGGTTTCTTCCAGATCCCCTTGATTGAGTTATGGAGAATGGAGAGAGGAAAAAGAAGAAAAATGAATATTCTAAAGCTTTCCTCTTCTTCCTCTCAAAATTTTACCCTTTTCCTTTGTCTTGTTCATGCTGTTCTTAGCTCTCTTACCACCTGTGCTGCTGTTTCAAGGTTGCAGAGTAAATGAAGAGACAGAGACAGCCCAATGTTGAGGCCTGAGCTCCATAGAGATGCTGCTGCCATCACACATAGATGAGACTGACCGGCCGGGCCAAAGGTGGCTAACCATTCATGTTGCCGTTAAACACTACAACTGCCATTATTTTCAGTTCTAAGGGGCCAATGGTGAGGGTTGGGGTTGTCGTTTATTCATTTTGCATATGTTAAGTGCAGAGTGGGTATCCACAGATGTAATTCACAGCCTCATTGGGAAGATAACACATGAAATTATGAATGTTATACATTTATTTTATATGAGACAATAGTGGAGTATGGAGTATAACAAACTTTTCTTGAGTCCTCATTGTGTGTTAGGTATATGTGAAGTACTGGGGAGAAAAATATATATATATATATATATTTTTTTTTTTTTTTTGAGACGGAGTTTTGCTCTTGTTGCCCAGGCTGGAGTGCAATGGAGCGATCCCAGCTCACTACAACCTCCACCTCCCAGGTTCAAGCAATTCTCTTGCCTCAGCCTCTTGAGTAGCTGGGATTACAGGCATGAGCCACCACACCTGGCTAATTTTGTATTTTTTTAGTAGAGATGGGGTTTCTCCATTTTGGTCAGGCTGGTCTTGAACTCATAGCCTCATGTGATCCACCCACTTCGGCCTCCCAAAGTGCTGGGATTACAGGTGTGAGCCACTATACCCGGCCCCCAAAAATAATTTTTAAAAAACCTATTCTAGGCGGGGCATGGTGGCTCACACCCGTAATCCCAGCACTTTGGGGGGACGAGGTGGGCGGATCACGAGGTCAGGAGTTCGAGACCAACCTGACCAACGTGGTGAACCCCTGTCTCTACTGAAAATACAAAAAATTAGCCAGCCATGGTGGCATGTGCCTGTAGGCCCAGCTACTCGGGAGGCTGAGGCAGCAGAGTTGCTTGAACCTGGGAGGCAGAGGTTGCAGTGAGCAGAGATTGCCCCATTGCACTCCAGCCTGGGTGACAGAGGAAGACTCCATCTCAAAAATAAATAAATAAATAAATAAATAAATAAAAATAAAAAACTTTTCTAAAGTAGCTCAGGTTATTATAGCCTGCGTTTATATGTAAGGGAAAGAGAACCAAACGGGAAACTGAGGACTAAACTTTGATTTTTTAATCTTGCCCAAATTCCTATCTAAGGAGTCTGGGGAGTCATGCCCTAGAAACCATAAATTCTCGTCAGATGGTTTTATTTAACCCTATATATCGTGACTTGCTTTCCAACCTGACTCTGGCATAACATTACGAGACAAGGAAGAAAATCAATATATTTTACCCCAAAACATGTTTCTTTGCCATATCTTGAATTGTTTCTGCAAAGCTGTCCTCTGTGGGGAAAATTTGTATCTGTAAAGAATCTCTATTAACATAGCTACATCATTTTCTTCCAGGTCCTCCCAATCCTAAAGAGATTAATTAAAAGTCTAGCACCTTTTGAAGATCTGAATAGGAAACATTTGTCATCTATTGTCTCTAAGGGCAGCCACTATAAGCCTTCAAAAGAACCTTGGTCTCAACAATCTGTTATTTTTAACCTGAACATTTTCTTTCTATGATCCCAGGTCTTTAGGTAAACTCAACCAATTGTCAACCAGAAAATGTTTAAATTTACCTATAGCCTGGAAGCCCCCCAACCTCCACCCCCACCCCCACCGCCCACCTCCACCCCGCCCCCTACCAACCTGCTTTGAGTTGTCTCGCCTTTCTGAACCAAATCAATGTATTTCTTAAATGTATTTGATTGATGTCTCATGCCTCCCTAAAATGTGTAAAACCAAACTGCTTCCCCTGACAACCTTGGGCACACGTTTTCAGGACCTCCTGAGGTCTGTGTCATGGGCCATGGTCACTCATATTTGGCTCAGAATAAATATCTTCAAATATTTTACAGAGTTTGACTCCACAAAGCGAACACTGAAATGCAGTTTAAAAGTAAATAATTGTATTGTGAACCTATTTAGACAGATTCATTGCTTTCTGTCCTTTTGTACAACTCATTTAAGGGCTGCATTGAATAATAGGTGGCTGTCTTACAGCTCCTTCACAGATGAGAAAGCTCACAAAACTATGATATGGTTAAAAGGACATGAAGTCAACTTTGAATCAAAACTTGAAATTAGGACTGCCCTCATTCAACTTGTGTCCTTGGGCAAGTTACTTAACTTTTCTGATCCTCCTCATCTGAAACAGGTAACAACAGCTATATGTGGCAGATAATGTCAGTGTCCTACTCAGTGAGAATGTCCCCTTCTTATCAGAAGCTCTCCCAGTTTTGTTTGGGGGAGGGAAGTGCTAGGGCCTAGATGATGGCTCACAAGTGATTTAAGGCAGGGGTCAGCAAATTTTCCTGAAAAGGGCCAGATAGTAACTATTTTAAACTTCGCAGGCCATTCAGTTTCTGTCACAACTCTGCCATTGTAGTGTGAATACAACCATAGACAATATGTAAATGCATGGGTATAGATATGGCGCAAGAAAACTTTATTTACAAAAGCAGGCAGTGGTCCAGATTTGGTTATTGTTTGCCCACCCCTAATCTAATACAACCCTGACAATCCTATCCCTTACTTTCTCTGACTCCTTTGTAACTAAGGGTGTCTATGTGAAACATTTGTTGTCAATAATACCTAAGTAGAAGTCTGATGATGGGGTTTCTGGGAAAATTTTTCTTTGCTAACCAAAGGAAGGCTATGTGTGGCCTTATCCTTTTCCCTCAATTCTGCCTTTTTTTTTTTTTTTTAAGACAGTCTTACTATGTCGCCTAGGCTGGAGTGCAGTGGTGGGATCTCAGCTCACTGCAACCTCTGCCTCCTGGGTACAAGCAATTCTTGTGCCTCAGGCAATTCTTGTACCTCAGCCTCTGGAATAGCTGGGATTACAAATGTACACCACCACCCCTAGCTAATTTTTTTTTTTTTTTTTTTTTTGAGATGCAGTCTCGCTCTGTTGGCCAGGCTGGAATGCAGTGGCATGGTCTCGGCTCACTTCAACCTTCGCCTCCCAGGTTCAAGCGATTCTCCTGCCTCAGCCTCCTGAGTAGCTGGGACTACAGGCGCCCGCCACCACGCTTAGCTAATTTTTGTATTTATAGTAGAGACAGGATTTCACTATGTTGGCCAGGCTGGTCTTGAACTTCTGACCTCGTGATCCGCCCATCTCGGCCTCCCAAAGTGCTGGGATTACAGGCATGAGCCACTGAGCCCAGCCACACCTCTCTAATTTGTTTTTTGAGAAGGAGTCTCGCTCTGTCGACCTAGCTGGAGTGCAGTGGCGCAATCTCGGCTCACTGCAAGCTCCGCCTCCCGGGTTCATGCCATTCTCCTGCCTCTGCCTCCCGAGTAGCTGGGACTACAGGCGCCCACAACCTCGCCTGGCTAATTTTTTTGTATTTTTAGTAGAGACGGGGTTTCACCATGTGTGCCAGTATGGTCTTTGGGAGGCAGGCCTCCCAAAGTGCTGGGATTACAGGCGTAAACCACCGCGCCCAGCACACCTGGCTAATTTTTTTTTTTTTTTTTGAAACAGAGCCTTGCTCTGTCACCAGGCTGGAGTGCAGTGGTGCGATCTCGGCTCACTTCAACCTCCGCCTCCTGGGTTCAAGTCATTCTCTTGCCTCAGCCTCCGAGTAGCTGGGATTACAGGCGCCCCCCACTATGCCTAGCTAATTTTTGTATTTTTAGTGGAGACGAGTTTTCACCATGTTGGCCAGGATGGTCTTGATCTCCTAACCTCATGATCCGCCCGCCTCGGCCCCCCAAAATGCTGGGATTACAGGCGTGAGCCACCGCACCCAGCCACACCTGGCTAATTTTTGTATTTTTAGTAGAGACAGAGTTTTGCCATGTTGGCAAGGCTGGTCTCAAACTCCTGGCCTCATATGACCCACCCGCCTAAGCCTCCCGTGCTGGTATTACAAGCGTGGGCCACCGTGCCTGGCCTCTCTCAATTCTGCCTCTAATGTGGATGTGATATCTGGAGCTACTGTAGCCATCCTGCAATTATGAGCCATGAACAAAGCTAAATGTTAACTTGCTAAGGATAGTAATGCAGATAGATCAGTTTTTCAATGTCTTCACTGAGAAGCTGCATCAGTATCAGCACCACCTAGTGGACTAATCCCATAATTTTAATCCACTGTAGTCAGATTTTCTGCATTTTCCAGCCAGATCTATCACCAAATAATTTTAATATATCACAGGCTTATTGTGAATATTCACTGAAGTTAATATACAAATCATGTGGCTTATAGCCGATCCTCAATAAACGATGGTTCTCTTCACATCTCATTTCACAAAAAATTGTTATCATTCCCCTTATGATAAGTATTAACATTTTGCACAAGCTCCTTTTAAGAATAAGTCCCCCAGCTGGGCCGGGTGCAGTGGCTGATACCTGTAATCCCAGCACTTTGGGAGGCTCACGGATCACAAGGTCAAGAGATTGAGACCATCCTGGCCAACGTGGTGAAACCCCGTCTCTGCTAAAACTACAAAAATTAGCTGGGTGTGGTGGTGCCTGTAGTCCCAGCTACCTGGGAGACTGAGACAGGAGAATTGCTTGAACCCGGGAGGTGGAGGATGCAGTGAGGCGAGATTGCACCACTGCACTCCAGCCTGGCAATAGAGCGAGACTCCATCTAAAAAGAAAAAAAAAAAGAGTAAGTCCCTCAGCTGGAATATTTTTTAAGGGTTATCTCTAGTTTCACTCTAATTTTATTTATTTTATTTTATTTTATTTTATTTTATTTTTTGAGTCAGAGTGTCACACTGTGGCCCACCTAGAGTGCAATGGCGTGACTTCGGCTCACTGCAACCTCCGCCTCGCAGGTTCAGGGGGTTCTCCTGCCTCAGCCTCCCAAGTAGCTGGGATTACAGGCGCATGGCACCACACCTGGCTCATTTTTTTTATTTTTTATTGTTATTTACTTTTTTTCCTGCTTCCCACAATAATCTCGCTTTGTCTACTTCCCTACTACTTATATACTAATATATACTTACATACTAATGTATATGCCAACATATACATTATAAACTGAATTTTTGAAGGGGTATTTTCATGAACATATTATAGAAATAACCATTTGGGGCCACTTTAATCAGCCTCAGTAAGATTTAAGCTACCTATTGCAAAAAAAAAAATTATATGTCTGGAAAATGTTTTTAAAATTCACCTGATGTTTGAACTATTGATGCATTAGTTCTCTAAGGAGAATATTTTCTCTTCATGTAAATTGGTAGACGGACAGATAGACGGGCCATTAGAAATAGGAAAGGATAATGTGAACAATGAGTAGCAGTGATTGGCTGTCTCTTTGTCTTGGCCTGGCTTTGGGAGAATTATTCAAATTCTCTGTTGCGGCTATTCAGATCTGCCGCTATAATGTGAAAGCAGCCACAAACGATATGAAAAGAAATGCACATGGATGTGTTTCAGTAAAATCTACTTTAAAAAATCAGGTGGTGCTCCAGATTTGCCTCATGGTCACAGTCTTCCCGTCGTTTCACTGGACTATACCCACTGGGATATAGTCTGGGAGGGCCTCCTGGAATGACAACAGCCATTCTGCTACCAGCCTGAGGATGGAGAAAGATAGGTACAGATAAAGAAAAGAGCTGGTTCCTTCGTAGAAGCTTCTAATCCTGACGCATCTAGAATTCACCCTCACTTTGTGCTTCTTATCTTGGGAGATATGAAATTTTCCTCTTCATTTACATCTGAGTGGGCTTTTCTTTAACTTGTAGCCAAGGGCACCCTTGCTGCCATATGTCCCTAAGAGGAAATACTCTTGCTTGTCTATTTCCTCACTTGCTTGCAGTGGAATGGTAAATGTACTAAAGGCTGGTAGCAGTAGGATAAAAAAGGAAGAAAAGAAATGCCTCCTTACTGCAGACTTCCTGGAGCAAGGATTCATTTGAATTTAGTAAACTTTAAAATCCTTCTAGAATTGCGACACTGTGGAACACTCTCAACTATCACTGATCAGCTACAGTAGTGTTTAAAGAGGTTTGAGATGATTTGGAAAGATGTGGATATTTTATTGCACCTTGCCATGATTATTTATAAAAAAAAAAAAAAAAGAGAGAAACTGTCCTCGGCCATGTTTAGTTTCTATTATATTTCTTTGGCAGTCCTAGGCTATGATCGTTCCTATTTTTGTTTTACGAATGTGATAACCTCTAAAATGCCTCCTAGTATGCCTATTACATCTCGTTCCCTTGTTTAGTGGACTAACTTCCCTGAGCCATTCATCTGTACTTTCATTTGTCTCTTATTGCTTCATGTGTAAAAATTTTATCTCTACCAATTTAGACAGAAACTCTTTTATAGCAGGAAACATTTCATAGATCTCACAGAATTGGGCACTTAACAGATACCCAACATACACATTATTAACTGAATTTTTTTTTTTTTTGAGATGGAGTCTTGCTCTGTCGCCCAGGCTGAAGCACAGTGGCATGATCTCGGCTCACTGCAACCTCTACCTCCCAGGCTCAAGCAATTCTCCTGCCTCAGCCTCCCAAGGAACTGGGATTACAGGCACATGTCACCACGCCTGGCTAATTTTTTTATTTGTAGTAGAGATAGGGTTTCACCATGTTAGCCAGGCTGGTCTCAAACTCTTGACCTCAAGTGATCCGCCCACCTTGGCCTCCCAAAGTGTTGGGATTACAGGCGTGAGCCACCACACCTGGCCTTAACTGAATTTTTGAAGGGGTATTTTCATGAACAAATTATAGAAATAACAATTTGGGGCCATTTTAATCAGCCTCAGTCGGATTTAAGTTACCTATTGCAAAAAAATTATATTGTATGTCTGGAAAATGTTTTAAAAATTAACCTAATGTTTGATCTATTGATTCATTAGTTCTCTAAGGAGAATATTTTCTCTACGTTGAAACTTGTACAGTATGAACCTGTGCCATGGAAACCCATTCTAGCATGCAGTTGTTACAATCAACAAACCACAACATATACAGATTTACTTACTTTCTTTTTTTGAAATACACAAAATATTCATTGTTATGTATAAATATCAGAGATTGGCCTGTAACTTTGAGGCAGTTTTCAAACACGGTTGGGCAAAATACATAAAAGTAGTAGGGAAGGCTGGGTGCGATGACTTACACCTGTAATCCCTGAACCTTGGGAGGCCGAAGCGGGTCAATCACTTGAGGTCAGGAGTTTGAGACCAGCCTGGCCAACATGGTGAAACCCTGTCTCTACTAAAAACACAAAAATTAGCCGGGCATGATGGCACACACCTGTAATCCCAGCTATTTGGGAGGCTAAGGCAGGAGAATCGCTTGAATCCGGGAGGTGGAGGTTGCAGTGAGCCAAGATCGTGCCACTGCACTCCAGCCTGGACAACAAGCTGAGACTCAGCCTCAAAAAAAAAAAAAAAAAAAAAAGTGGTAGAGAAGTAGACTAAACTAGATTATTGTGGAAAGCAAGAAAAAAGATTAGTCTAGTTTAGACTTGCCTTAATTATAGTCTATATGTGATGAAATGTGGTAATTTGACACTAGTTGATTTAATGGTATAATCCTTTTTTGCACTAGTAAATCACCACAAATTGCCTTTTATACAAATTACGTTACAAGAAGTATAATTCTATTTGAGAGATTGCTTAAACAAAGGGGGTGGAATTTTAAAGGTGGGCTTTAAAAAGCAGAGATTTTCTTTTCCTCTTAAAAACTGGAATTCCTACAGACTCTAAGCATCTTTTTAGAAAAAAAATACAGGTGTATTTTCCTAGAAACTAAAAATTATGCATAACCCCAAAAGTCCAAAGATAATCACTGCACACATTTTGGAGCAGTTCCTTCTAGTTTTTCGTTCTCTCTCTCTCTTTCATGGAAAAAGACAGATTTATTTTAATATCTATGGTTAGATCATATTGTACATCATAAACATTTTCCCAGATCATTAAGAACTTTTTGTTAAGTTTTGTGCATTATCTTTTATTTTAGTGATTTTTCAGTATATTATATCCTCCCTCTCCATTTTAGTTTAAAAGATAAACTCACAGTATGTAAAAAGATTTTTCAAGTAAAAATCATTCATAATCCTATTATTCTAGTATAACTATTTCCATTTTTCCTACTCTTTCCCTTTCAGAGCTAATGCCATTACACGACAAATATGCCTCAATTTAACCATGGAACCCTTTCTTCAGAGAGCATCTTATGATGGTGGTTCATGAAATGTTGATCCTAGATCAGCAGGAGCAGCAGCAGCATCACTTAGGAATTTGCTAAAATGCAAATTCTCAGGCTCCTACTGAATCCAGAAACCGGAGAGGGAGGAGAGACAGCAATGTGTGTGTGTGTGTGTGTGTGTCATGGGGGGGTGGTGTACAAGCCCTGAAGGAATTCTGACACACATTGAAGTTTGAGAACTATTGTCTTATGGAATCAACAATTTGCAGATCATTCTTTGGGAAGCAGTTTGCAAAAGTGCCTTTCTGACCAGTCTCTATATTTCCTGGAAGGTTTTAGATAAAAACCACTGGCTGCCTCTATTCCCTCAAGGGTAGAATAAGGATATATTAGCTACCTTCCAAGATAAGGATTAAATACAATAATTAGTAAAAGTGTTTTGTAAATTATAAGTAGTGAAACGGTATATAGATAGAGTTATTGTAATGGTGACCCTGAGTCTAAGCTGACAGATTTATATTACTAAGCTCTGGGGAAAGCCAAGTGGAATGTGGACACAGATGGTTCTTAACTTTCACACAGTCAACTTTTATACAGCCCGATTTTCACACATTACACATGCCACCCCTAAAATGCCTTTCCCACACCAAATCTGGAATTTCATACACTTGCAGTTTAATGAGCCATTTGAGGTATCCCATGGCTGTACCACCTGCCAGCCCACAGCCCTACTTTGGCAGGGCCACATCTTTTTCTGTTCAGCAGTTTTTGTGCATATTTTATTGCATCTTGCCATGATTATTTATAAAGAAAACAGGAGAGAAACTGTCCTCAGTCATGTTTAGTTTCTATTACATTTCTTTGGCAGTCTTAGGCTATGATTGTTCCTATTTTTATGAACATGATAGCCTCTCAAATATCTCCTAGTACACAAATTAGTATTTCTTGCAAGTTCTCTGCTCTCTGAGATATCTCTGCTTCCTCTGGTCAGTTTGTTCTTCTTTCTCCTTCTTAATCTTGATGTCTGTCTGGTGATCGCTAGTCATCTGTTTGGATTTTAGGTATCTGGCATGGGCTTCCTCTGCAGGTACCCAACAGGTCTCTCCCCTAAAAGAAAGGGTGGCTGTGGCTGCGTGTAAGTGGATGGGGCTTGATCAAAAGATGTCACTTTAGGGAGCATGGGCATGGGGCAGACAAGCAGGCTGAAGACCCTTTGCCTTCCCTACCTCATTACTAGAATAAGTAGGGTTTTACTTTGGCATGGGAAGACTTCAGTACATGTTTTTCCTAAGCAAAGATGACATGGTTTTTATTTCTCCTGGGTCTATTTTGGAAGTGTCTATTTGTCTTTCTCAGTTCTCTATCCCCATACAACATTACCCCTCCAAATAGGAAGTTTACATTATTTGGAGGGGTAGTCTCTTGGGGTTTTAACCCAGGGTCCAGGGCTGCTGCGGCTGCTGGCTACTCAGTGGTGGTGGTAATGGGGGATCCGGGACATGACTGCCTTTGCTGTTCCAGATGCAGGCCTGTAATTAATTGTCCTGACACTTGTCTCAGGACCCCCTTCTGCTTTTGACTTGTAGTCACCCTGACTCTGAGCTATCGATCTCTCTAGAACAGTAGTGCTCTAAGTATAGTGCCTGAACTAGCAGCATCAGCAGCACCTCGGAACTTGTTAAAAAGGCAAATTGTTTATCCAGAATAATGCTGATAAACATTTGGTTGTTTCTAGATTTTTGACTATTATAAGTAACGCTTCTGTGAACATTCTTACACAGATGTTTTTATGAACATTATCTTTTCATTTCGCAAATTCCTAAAAATAGAATTGCAGGACAAACTCAATCTAATCCAATCCCAAAATGCTACATAATTATGATCCACTGATGGTACAGTGTTATGAATTTATTGTTTTTATGGTTGCCAGATAAAATACAGCATGTCCAAAATAGTGCATTTGGGACATACTTATACTAAACAATTGTCTGTTGTTTATCTGAATTCGAATTTAACTGAGTGTGTCCAGTATTAATTTTTGCTAAGTCTGTCAACCCTAAACCTTTTTAAAATTTTCATTTATGTTAATTTAAGGGCTTTGGAGGGTGGAAAAAGCAAGATTGACTTGCATGATCATTTCATCATCTTGATCCAAGAAAGAAATTTGGTAAAGGCTGATAAGCCATCTCAGTTAGCATCATAATTTATTCATCAGTCTGCTCATTCCCCTGCAAAATACCTTGCCCAGGCCAGTGAAAAATCACCATCAGAAAGTCCTCCTTCCTAACACTAAATCAATGTCTTATGTCAACAAAATGTCACATAAGTTGACTAACAGCCAGAATTTGAGGTAAGAAATTACTTTAGGTAAGTTATTTTATTGTCTGTATTCAATGTTTGTCTTTTGAATATGTTTAATAATCACATATATATTGTATAAGACTCGGGTTTCTATTTTTAATTCAAGATAAAAATATTTATAATATATAATAGGGAATTTATATTATTTTTAGCTCTTGGGGATAAAATTCCTCACATAACATGTGAAGTTATTGCTTGATTTTTATATATTATACTTTTCATTTATATTTTCAGGACCTCATTAAACAGAAAAATAGAACTGCCTCCAAAAAGATGATATGGGAAGAAAAAAATTTAGGTGTAACCATTATACCCTTGAGTCAGAAAAATAAATCTCTAGGTATTTTATTAGCTTTCTAGCAAGTTTATATCAATCTTGTTACCCTATCATAAGTTTTTACTGGATAAACTATCCCAGTAAAGTTAGTTCTCTTTTAGCAGTTACGGACATTACGATGAGATTATTATACATTCCGTCTTATGAGTATTTTGGACTTCCTCTTCTTCATCCTGTAATTTTTAAAATGTGGGCTCCTTGTACTCCACTGCTTTGGTACAATCTCTTGTGGTGAGTGGGTGGAAGGACACCACCCTGGCCCTGAGGTTCCTGGCAGAACATTATTCTGGTGGGGCTGTGGTTGCTATTGAGTTATTGCTGAGGAATCATATCCAAAGCTTATCCTCAGTTTGGGTTTTGCCTATGCATTAAATATTATTAGTGGTTTATTCCCTTCACAGTTCCCATTTGAAAAAAAAAAAAAAAAAAAAACTCTTGTGAAATAGGATTTCCAGAGGTGGTAGAAAAAGCTCCAGGTCCAATGAAGCTCATATTGCTTTGCATACAGTGGATTCACTCCTGTTTTATTCAATCATTTTTGAGAGGCGAGAGGAATTTTGCCTCTAGATGGTTTTTCATATCTGGTAGAAACATTAATGATGATAATAATTAGCATTTACCATGCACAAACTTAAGTATTAGTTTAAGCGCTTAACGTGTATTTCTTGCTTGTAAGAATCATTATCAGCCGGGCGCGGTGGCTCATGCCTGTAACCCCAGCACTTTGGGAGGCTGAGGTGGGCGGATCATGAGGTCAGGAGTTCGAGATCAGCCTGATCAACATGATGAAACCCCGTCTCTACTAAAAATACAAAAATTAGCTGGGCGTGGTGACGCGCGCCGGTCATCCCAGCTACTCAGGAGGCTGAGGCAGGAGAATAGCTTGAACCAGGGAGGCGGAGGTTGCAGTGAGCCGAGATTGCGCTACTGCGCTCCAGCCTGAGCGACAGAGTGAGACTCCATCTCAAAAAAAAAAGAGTCATTATCATAATCAGTAGAATTTATAAAGCTCCATATATATAAGCTGGGTCATTTGCATACATTATTTTAATCTTTACAATGTTTTAGAGAAGTATTTAGAGATCAGGAAATGAGGCACTGATAAGTTAAGAAACATGTCCAAGATTATAGGCTGGGACGCGGTGGCTCACGCCTGTAATCTCAGCACTTTAGGAGGCTGAGGTAGATGGATCACTTGAGGTCAGGAGTTCGAGACCAGCCTGGCCAACATGGTGAAACCCCTTCTCTACTAAAAATACAAAAATTAGCCGGACATGGTGGCACATGTCTGTAATCCCAGTTACTTGGGAGGCGGAGGCAGGAGAATCGCTTGAACCTGGGGAGGAGGAGGTTGCAGTGAGCTGAGATCCTGCCACCGCACTCCAGCCTGGGCGACAGAGTGAGACCGTCTCAAAATAAATAAATAAATAAAAATTATACAGGTAGTAAATCACAGAATGGGTATTTAAACCCAGATTCCCAAACCCTTTTCATGTAACACGGTTGACTCAGTTTGCATACTTAAAAAACACTTGGCCACTTATCTTTTTTTTGAGATGGAGTTTCGCTCTTGTTGCCCAGGTTGGAGTGCAATGGTGTGATCTTGGCTCTCCGCAACCTCCGCCTCCTGGGTTCAAGTGATTCTCCTGCCTCACCCTCCCCAGTAGCTGGGATTACAGTCATGTGCCACCACACCCGGCTAATTTAGTATTTCTAGTAGCGATAGGGTTTCTCCATATTGGTCAGGCTGGTCTTGAACTCCCGACCTCAGGTGATCCGCCCGCCTTGGCCTCCCAAAGTGCTGGGATTACAGGCATGAGCCACCGCACCTGGCCGGCCACTTATCATTTTATTTTACTTTGACAAGATACTATTAACTCCATTTAAAAGGTAAGGAAAATTAGACACAAAGAGGTTAAATGGCTTGCCCAATCTCACACATTAAAGGAGAGTTTTCCCGAAACCCCTACTTTCTGGCCATTAATGCAGTACCTTTTCAGCTATTCATGTGACTGGATGAAGTCACATTACGAGGACATACTGTTGTAGAAAAACACCAGGTTCTTGTCACACGACCAGGAAAATTTAGGCATGCAGACACAATTGTAGTGTGAGTAGGGCAGGGTTTATTGGGTGAAAAGGAAAAAACGAAAAAGGAACTCTGAGCAAAGTGAGATAGAGTCCTACTAACAGACCTCCCACCTCACAGACTGATTATTCCCAGGTCACCACACAGGAACTGAAGAGGCCAGGCTCCTTCCCCTGCAAATGGCAGGAACTTTCCCTGGCTCCACTCGCCTCCCCCAGTGTGCAGGTGGGCATTATTCAGAGAGAATCAGTCGGGAAACGGTACGCTTCATCCGGGACCATCAGTCCAGTTTTTCAGCCTTCGGGCTTTTAGGCTTGGAGGTGGGGTTTCATCAGGGACCCTTGGCTGCCTCCTGTCTCTATCTATAGTTTTAAATCCTTGAACTCAAAGCAAACCTTAAGAGGGCCATCATCCTTGAATTCTTAGTTCCCACATTATTCATTATTTATACCTAGTTGTGGTGAGGAAAGAGGCAGTTGTTAGATTTCCAAGAATCCAGAAATCCTCAATGAGTGCCAGAAAACACTGATCTTCAAAGATAGATGGTCTTCAACAGTTTTACCTTCCAAACCACACTTCCCAATAAAAATGATCCTCCACAGCAAGTTCCAAAGTAAGCTCCAGGCCTGGATCCCAGTCCCCAGGTTCTAGGAGAGGGTGTCACCCACAACACATGGGAAATGTGGCCAGTCATTTAGGTTCTCCATCTCCATCAAGTTGCCTTTGATGGCAAAGCCAGATGGGCTTCTCTGGGTACCACTTGAATTCCTGCTCACCTTATGGGGCCCTCCTCTAATTTTAATCTTCTTCTTTCATTAGTTCCCTGCACAAATGCTTCTCCTTGCCAAGAAGACACATTGACGCAAATGATCAGATAAATACGCTAATAATTTTTCTTGGCAAATCAACTCCATGTCACCTCAGGTCTCTACACACTTTCTTCCAACTACTTGACAGCCCTATCCACTTACAATCACAGAGTTCTTAAAACCCAGATGCAGGTTGGGCCCAGATTCTAATTTCAAATCTCTGTTGGCTCGCACTTGGGATATGTTCTGTCTTCCGTCTCCAGCTGGCCCGCTGTTGTGCCCTTTCCTCTGGAACGAAGACTTCTCCACATTCATCTCCACATTCCTCACACTTGGACTGGTGGAATTTATAGCTTGCTAACTCAGCCTTGCCCCACAGAGCAAGCAAAAGGGAATTGAGTTCAGGGCCTGCCTTCTGGCCAGGGAATAGAATAGGCAAAGCTCCAACTTTTGACCTTTGTGCCCAGTTTTTCCTTCCTTGCCTTGCCCTCCATCCCCATTTTAAAGAGTTGCCTTCTAAAGGTCTCTGCTTAACTTTCTCAGCACCCAGCGCTTATTACTGCCCAGTTAAGGCCCAGCAAGAAAACCCTAAAGTTTGTGAAATCAGAATTTTTTCCCTGCCTCAAGAAGAAAGTCCAGTAGAGACAATTTTTTGAAACACACATTACCTGTTTTAGACCCCTATGGTGGCATTAGGTAAAGCAATCCTATAAAATTTACCGTGAAATTGGGTGAACTTCTAATCCATTGTACTAAAAGGTAAGGTAGATGCCCATAAGAGTTCATATGACTTCTAAGAGTTCCAGGAAGCAACTTAAAGAGAGGACATCATCAAATCAGTGCCCCTTCAGTCTTTTCCTGTTTTACTGAAAGAAGGAGACACCTGGACTCATTTATTCGTTCATTCTACAAACATCAATGAGCTCCTGCTCTGGGTCAAGTATGAGTTATGTGCTGATGGTAAACCATGTAAATACAAAATAAAACAATTCCCTGCCTTCAAAAAGTTTGAAGAGGGATTCAAGATTCACGTTCCATTTCCAGTGGCTTGACCTGTCCTGTCCGACTACTGAAGGTTGGAAAAATATTGCCCCTCTCCTCCTGCTTCATCTTCCATCTCACATGGTAGTGGGTGGAAATAGAGACAGACCAGGTGCAAATTCCCCTTCCCTCCTAGTGTTCATCATTTTGTAACCTCTAGTCATCTTGGTTTCTTTGTCTATAAAATAGTAGGTAATAGTTAATGTGTACTTTGCAAGGTTTCTGATAATTAGAAATAATTAGGCTGGTGCAGTGGCTCTATGCCTATAATCCCAGCACTTTGGAAGGCCAAGGCAGGCAGATCACTTGACATCAGGAGTTCGAGACCAGCCTGGTCAATATGGTGAAACTCTGTGTCTACTAAAAATACAAAAATCATCTGGGTGTGGTGGCAGGTGCCTGTAATCCCAGCTACTTAGGAGGCTGAGAATTGCTTGAGCTGGGAGGAGGTTGCAGTGAGCTGAGATCGCATCGCTGCACTCCAACCTGGGCAACAGAGTGAGACTGTTTCAAAAAAAAACAAAAATATATATATATAATATAATAATAATTATTATTATTATTTAGATAAAGTATCTGGCACACAATAATTGATAATAAGAGCTATTATAATAAATGGAATGAGATACAGGAGTTGTCCAATAAGTAGCAGCTATTAATATGGTAGTTCTTTGTCGTCAGTCCACAACTCAAAGGGCTGATGTGTCAAGGTGAGGGTTAATGGATGTGGAGGATTATTTTCCCTGGCCGCTTTCTCATCCTCTATTGTGCAAGCCCTGTTTGTGCAAGCCTTTCTGTTCTATCCTAAGGAGGTCAGGGTGTGTCTGCTCCTGAGGCTGGCCAAGTTCTACCTGCTGAAGTTTCCTGTGCAGCTAGGGGTCAAGCAGTTGGCAAAGTCAAGCCAGCCAGCTGCTGTGATGTGATACTTCTGAAGGAAATCCTGGATGGGTCCTGCAAGGGAGTTGCAAGCTGCAGCCTGGATTAACCCAGGCTGTTCGTCAGCGTGCCTCAGCTGCTCGTCCACTCTCTGCTGGGCAGCTGGGCAAGAACTCCAGGACCGCCACTCCCCACTGACCAGAAGAGGGAACAGTGGGGATTTCTGATCAGTATATGTCCTCTTTCCCAGAAAAGGGATTAAGTGTGCCCTGACAGTATACTCTGCCATCATTCTTTCTTAGGGAGTGAGGTGAGTGAGAAAAGGGCCCTGAACAGTCCACTAGCCCTAATCCCTTTAGCTGCTTCATTCTGCCATCAAATACTGTACCTCAGCAAGCAATCTACTGGCATCAAATGTGTCTGTGTTCTTGGTAAAGTGAGGATAATGCCAACCTCAGAGTGTTGTTATAAGAAGTCAATGAGAGCTCACATGTGAAAGCACTTACCAAATTGCCTGGCACATGGTAACTACACAATACAGGCTAGTGTTCCCTTTTTAAAAATAATTATGTACAGTGGTATTATGTCGTGTAAGGAAAACAAGCCCTTAAGTATCTATCAGAACTCCACTGTAGGTGACCAAAACCTGACTACAACCTACATTAGAAAAAATAAAAAAGGAATTATTCGCTCATGGAACTAATAGGCATGGCTAGATCTTGAGGCTCAGATAAAGTTTTCAGGGCTTGCTGTGGCTGTCTTTATTTCTTAGCTGGCTCTGCTTGGGCTCTGATTCTTTTTGCTGTTGGCTTCATTCCTCCTGCCATACACAGGATCTCTCCCTGTGGAAAGGAAGATGGCCATGGAAATCTTGATCCAAAAGGAAGCAGCACATACTCTCTCCCAGAATCCACATATTAAATCCCGTGGCAGGACTTTGGCCCTTTGTGGGTCACGTGCCCATGCCCACACCAGGAGTCAACAAACTATGACCCACCGGCCAAATCCAGCCTGACTCTTGTTTTGGGGCAGCATGTGAACTAAAAATGGGTTTGTCATTTTTAAATGATTGGGAAAAAATAAAAGAAGAGTAATATTTTATAACACCTGAAAATTATATGAAATTCAAATGTCAAGGTCCATACATTTCAGTTTTATTGGAACACAATCACACCCATTTGTTTCTGTATTGTCTATAGTTGGTTTTCCACTGTCATAGCAAGTTGAGTGGTGGTGGCAGAGGCCACATGGCCCACAAAGCCTAAAATATTTGCTATCTGCTCTTTACAGAAAAATTTTGCTGACCTTGCCCTAGACCAATCATGGTAAACAAGAAGATAGGACAGACACTCTGATGGCCAGATCTGAGTTATATGCCCAGCCCTATAGCTGGGAGACAGGTAGGGTAAGAAGAAAAAGACTTTACAGTTACCGAGCACTTACCATGCATGAGGCACTGCTATAAGTACTTCATTCCTATTAACTTATTTAATCTTTACAAGAATCCAAGTGGTAAAGACTTTCGTCATCCTCATTTGATAGATGAAGAAACTAAGACACAGAAAGGTTAAGGAATCTTTCAAAAGTTACACAGCCAATAAGTGATAGAGCTGAGATTTTTTTTTGTTTCTTTTTTTAGATGGAGTCTTGCTCTGTCACCTAGGCTGGAGTGCAGTGGTGTGATCTTAGCTCACTGCAAACTCTGTCTCCTGGGTTCAAGTGATTCTCACACCTCAGTCTCCTGAGTAGCTGGGATTACAGGCATGTACCACCACACCCAGCTAATTTTTGTATTTTCAGTAGAGATGGGGTTTCACCATGTTGGCTAGGCTGGTCTTGCACTCCCAGCCTCAAGTGATCCACCCTCCTCAGCCTCCCAAAGTGCTGGGATTACAGGTGTGAGCCACCACACCTGGCCAGAGCTGAGATTTGAACCGTATTATCTACTCCAGAGTTCACTTTTGAGCCTTATAGAATCTGTTCTAGCAAAACAAAGTGGAATAGGGGTGAGAGGAGGATGGGTTCCCTGGGTAAATAGTGGTGCTGGGGAAAAGAAACAACAGATATCCGGCCGGGCACGGTGGCTCACGCCTGTAATCCCAGCAGTTTGGGAGGCCGAGGCAGGCGGATCACCTGAGGTCAGGAGTTCAAGACCAGCCTGGCCAACATGATGAAACCCGTCTCTACTGAAAATACAAAAAAAATTAGCCAGGCATGGTGGCAGGCACCTGTAATCTCAGATATTCAGGAGGCTGAGGCAGAAGAATTGCTTGAACCTGGGAAGTGGAGGTTGCAGTGGGCTGAGATTGTGCCATTGCACTCCAGCCTGGGTGACAACAGCGAAACTCTGTCTCAAAAAAAAAAAAAAAAAAAGAGAGAGAGAAACAACAGATATCCATCAGTGTCAGATCAATATAGGTCTGAAAATTTTTTACTTAGCTTCTTAGAACCTTAGGTTTTTAAAAATCTAGTGTGAAGTAGATAAGGTGTATTCTTTAGGGTGGTCAAAAAGATAGCTATCATTCATTGAGCACTTACTCTAGGCTAATACTAAGTACTTTATGGATATTGTCTCACTAAGGAAAGCAAAGCTTAGAAAAGTTACATAGATTGCCCAGAGTCACATGGTAAGGTAGCACTCAGGCCTTGATGAGAAGCCATGTCTATCTGACTCGAGTGCCTAGGCATGTAACCACTACACACCACTACCTCCCATCTGAGAGAATGAAGGGAGATAGGTATCAAATGGACCTAGAAGAAAGCTTGATATATTTGTAGACACTCAATTAAAGTTAGTTTCCTTTCTTCCCCTTTCCTGACTTTTCTGTTCACATTATGAAGGTTTATGAGCAAGAAATCCATGTGTATCCTTGAAGAGTCCTGTTGCCTCTATCATTGTAGTTAATATTTAAAAGAATAAAATCACTCTTTAATCAGTGCTGCTATCAAAAAGGCAGAGCAAAAATAGCAACAGTTCAGAGAAGGGCAGTGAAAATAATTTGTGGTATGCATGGCAGAAGAGCATGCCATGTAAAGAGAAATTCCAAACTTTAGGATCATTTCATTTGGAAACGAAAGCTCACAGAGGCATGATGTTTACTGCATAATAAGCTGATGACAGGCATAGGAAAGGCTAATCAAAACCTGGCATTGATTTTTCTCCCCAAAATGCAAGAACCAGACTGTTGAACGCATTGTATAATACCCCTGTCACCTTCCACTCTGGAACACTATCAAAGTGAGTTTTACCCTCCCTTCCTACTGACTATGTGCCAAACCACACCTCCAGTCCCAATCAGTACACGAGACACTACACTCCACACGTACTATTGAGAATCTGGAGATGTCTTGCTGGAAGATGTGTTGGGGCCATGCAATCCAGTCCCTTATGTTGTAGATCAAACTAAAGGCGAGTGAGGTGAAATGTTGTCCAATTTGTATGGTGAGCCCATAACATATCTAGATTTAGCTTTGGCCTTGGGGGTCAGATGAACTGGATTAAGGTCCTTGTTAGCTAACGGACCTTTCTGAAATTCAGTATACCCATTTTTAATATGGTTGGAGGGTCAAATAATGATTACAAAAATACTTGGTGAACGTTAAGTGTATTGTAGCCTAATTTCCAGTTGAGCACTTTTTCCTCTAAGTCATTCTGCTCCTTGGAATAGTCTGATGTAGGAAAAGAGCACAATGCTGGATTGCTGGGGGAAAAAAACTGGAAGATGTAGCACCCCCTCCTCCCTTTACTTCCCTTCACCAACAATAAAGTACAAACTTCAAAAGAAACAAACTTGAAAATGGTGACTGCTGGACTCAAAAACCTTTCCCGGAGTGGAACCCTGTGGTCAGATACTGGCCAGGGCAACCCTTGAACAACTTGGTTGCCATCCAAGTCTGTTTTCAGTGGGGAATAAAGTTCATGTTTTGGAGGCAGTATCCTTGACTTTTTTATCCTGTTATTCAAATATTTCCTAATAATCTTCGGCATTTATACACTCAAGAGACCTTGAAGGAAAAGGATACAGGGCTCCGGTCTTTTTTCCTTCCTTTTGCTAATGAATAGATGTTTTCTTTCTGAATTGACTGCCCCTATCACCCTATTTTTTCATGCTCACATAACCCTACAAGAAAGAGGTCAAATAGCAAATGGGAAATTATAAGTTACCAAGTTTGGGTTTAGATTTAACATCATGAGGTCCTTTTCAACATGAAAAAACTAAGTAGGGAGGGATTGAAATTTTAGCACATATATACATGCTATGTAGTGGGAATAAGTGTGGGTGTTTCTGGTGCCACCTATTGGTCATACTGTAAGACTAAACTATATGCAGTATTGTTGGTTATGAAAATGCATATAAAATGGAACATATGCTGTAACATTCAAAGTTATATATTTCAGCAGGCTGGCTGAATGTTGAAATAGGGTGAAGTTACTTGAATATTATCTTTACTTATAGCAACTTAGAATCATAGCACTATTTTGCTGTGTGATTTTCACTTTGGCTTACTCACCAATTAAATGCATAGAAAGGAATATATAATGAGGCATAGTCTCTGGGAACTCTGAGATTAATTAACCAATACTCAGATTCAAATGACTTTCGTGTCTTATGATTCAGAAGTGCTGTTGGTGCTCTGTCCGGATCCCCTTTACGAGCCAGTGTACCCAGGCAGTTATCCCCAGCTGCACGGAGAGTTGGCTAATACAACTCACAGCTTCCACTTTCTCTGGAGAATTGCCCTTGGCCATGAGGAAGAGACCTTGAGCTAATGGGAGCCACCTTGACCAGGAGGCTACATGCACACGTACGTATAGACTTGACCTCTGCAGCCGGTGGCCGATGACTAGCTGTGATGGAGAGTACAAAAGGCCAGCCGCTTTAAAGTGGGTTTAACTCTGTGGTACAATTTGTGATTCAGTGCTCCTCGTGAGATCAGGGTGAAGCAAGACGTCAGTAGAAGCCAAATTCTTGGTGAACACCTTTCTCTGTCCTGTCCTGTTTCTCTCACTCCCCTTCTTTCTTTTTTTTTTTTTATTATACTTTAAGTTCTAGGGTACATGTGCATAATATGCAGGTTTGTTATATATGTATACATGTGCCATGTTGGCTGCACCCATTAACTCGTCATTTACATTAGGTATATCTCCTAATGCTATCCCTCCCCCCTCCTCCCACTCCACGACAGGCCTCAATGTGTGATGTTCTCTACCCTGTGTCCAAGTGTTCTCATTGTTCAATTCCCACCTATGTCTCACTCCGCTTCTTAAAAACACTCAATAAATCACTTGAGCACAAATCCCCATCTCAGGGTTGGTTTCTAAGGAACATGACCTAAGACAAGAACAATCCCATGAAAAAATGTTATCTTTGTAATGATGAAAGCCATGTGAAATGATGAAAGTAGCCTACCCCTTTGGGTTTTATTGTGGTTTTCCCGACATGCTTGGGAGGTAAACAGTAAATAAAGCAATTCTTCTCCATAGACAGCAAGGCCCAGGCTGAAGGACAGTAGCAGTGATACTGCACTGTGGGGTGATGATATAAAATATATCCTTGAATGGCACTCTGCCTGAGTTTTCTGAGAAATGCATTTAGTTTCAAAATAGTACATCCGTGCTGGCATTAGACCTAGTGCTCCCAGGGGCAATGAAAAATAACCTGGAATTGGAAGACCCAAGGCTTTGCACATTTCTGCATCTGCTGGAAGAGCAAGGCCTTCTGGCTTATGCCATAGGAGAACCTCAGGGAAAGAGAAAAACTCTGTCAGGAGACAACTTTGGAAATCTCATAAGAATTGTTGGTTGATTTAATTGGGTTTTGGTTGTAGAAGTTCCAGCTCGTTCCCCAGAAACAGCGGTGCCAAATAAGAAGCTGGGAGCTTTGGGTCTAGTCAGGTCTAGGGTTGAATCCTGCTTCTCCAACTTACTAACTCAGTTTCTCCATCTACACAATGGGGATCATAATATTTAACTCCAAAACTTGGGGAGGAGGTTTAGAAATAATATAAATTCAGTACCTGGTATATATATGAGTTAGTGAATAAAGGGCAGCTATCATTAGAGCTATAGCATTCACTGACCAGTCTAGCCTCTCTCACTAATAAAGGTAATATGTTGACTTACTTATTTAATTTATTTTGAACTCAGGAATGAAAATAATGCTGTTTGTTTAGGGCTTTATTGGGTACCCCAAAGAGCTCATTTTGTTTATCTTATTAATCCTCAAATGCTCCTTCCTCAGTGAAAACCAGCAGAAGGGTTATGTAAGGACATCATGTACAGTTGTACAGATTGTACGGTACACAAAAATACCCTGATTTGGGCAAGTGGGGCTAAAATCTAGCCTTACTTCCCTTACCAAGCTGTGAACCCCACAGGGTGGTATCTACCTAGAGGGAATGGCTTTACTAAATTCTCACAGAAAATGGGCTAGAAGCAACCCTTTATTTAGAGTACAGGTTCCTGTTGTGAGCAGAGGAGACCATGAGAAACTCCTAAAGAAAACATCGAAGCATCATGGTCTCTAGACTCAGTTTCCACCGACATTCTCTACTCTCTCAGGCAGACCCTAACAAAGATATTTCAGGTCATAGCAATCAGCTGGCAGAGGCCTTCTCAATATAAGTTGCCTAGCTCAGATGTTCCTGTATTAGTAATACCCAAAGTAAAGTCTGAAAAATTACTGACACCATCACCTGGGATACTTGAAGGAAAATGCAATTTCCTGTACCATGCACCTGACCTTCTAGATTCTAGAGTCTCTAGAGGTTAAATTAGGGAACAACTGTCTGATATAATCGTTTTTTTACAGGCTTGCTGAGCAGGAAAAAAAAAGGCTCCTTGGTTAAGGATTCCCTTCATTCAGAAAGTCTACATGGGCATCTTAGTGAAGAGTTGAAAGTCCCTTAGAAAGGCTCTTCTGGGGAGAAGCCAAGAGATACAACAGCCATAGGCTTCCTTTCTCTTGATAACCTCCCTCCACTCCACCTTTCCTCCCCTTATATATACACAAACCTATCTCTTACAGGGATCCTTTTTCCCCCTCTCTTTACTATTTCTGGCCTATAGTATATAAAAAAGACATACCCTCCAGCAGGCAGAAGCAGCTAGGTCATGGCTAACTATCCTTGAAATTCTAGTTTACATTTCAGAATCATATTTAGCATTTTTCTATTGCTTTTCCCAGAGACCTGAGGTAAGCCAAGCCCTTCCAAGCATCCTAAGTCTGTCCTTGGTGGCAATCCCAACAGTCATGGAATTTTCACATGATGGTTCAATTATAGGGCAACTGGTTATTAAGTTAAAATGGTGCCTTTAACATAGCATAGGCCTTAGATAATAGCATAACAGCAGTTTACATGTAAGCACATCCTTGTCAATATAAGGTTTGCCAATCAAAGAACCAAATTGACTGTCCTATAACAACAACTCTACTATGAGGTATACATCTACAGTTGTGTCAAGATAACTTTGCCCAGCTCCTAGGTAATTACTTCCAAGTGAGCATCAATGTTATTGAGGATCAAATCCATTAAAAGATGTAGTCTAAGAAATATGCAGCATCTGTGCTAGAAACAGAGACAAACTTAACATGGTTCCTACTTTTAAGAAGCAGTCTAGTAGAAAAATGTCTACGGAATGTCTCCATGACAAACAGAAGACTATATCACTTAAGGGATTATTATTATGAAGAAGTATGGCTTGGGCTATAATTTAGATGCTGGGAAGAGAACTAATATTTATGGACCACCATTAAATTTTCACAACAGTCCTACTACTTTGATTTCTGGATCTATTGTGATGCCTTCAGATGACAGAAATAGGAGACCAACTAAAAGTAGCTAAAATAAGAATAAAAAAGTATTTCATTTAACGATGTATCTAAACATAGAGTTTATTAGGCTGATTAATTCAGTAACTCAACCACCTCTGCAAGAACCATGTTCTTTCCATTTTCCTGTTCTCTCATTGTGTTAGGGTTCTCGGGAGAAACAGAACACATAGTGTATGTGTGTGTGTTTATTATGAGGAAATGGCTCTCGTGACTATGGAATCTGCTTACTCCCAAGCTCTGCAGGGTAAGCTGGAAAGCTGAAGACTCAGGAGAGCTGATGGCATAGTTATAGTCTGAGTCTGACGGCCTAAGACCCAGGAGAGCCAATAGTGTAGTTCCAGTCTGCAGGCCAGCAGGCATGAGACCCAGGAAGAACAGATGTTTAAGTTCCAGTCCAAAGGCAGGAAAAAAAAACTGATATCTCAGATTGACGGCAATCAGGGAGGAAGAATTCTCTTTCATTCTGGGGAGGGTCAGCCTTTTTGTTCTATTCATGCCTTTAACTGATTGAGTCATTGGGGAAGGCAATCTGCCTTACTCAGTCTATTGATTTAAATGTTAAACTCATCCAAATACACCATCACAGAAACATCCAAAATAATGTTCAACCAAATATCTAAGTACTCTTTATCCCAGTCAAGTTGACATAAAATTAACAATCATAGTCATCTTCATCATTTGGCCTATACCTCTTCTGGTAGCAAGATAGCAGCAACAGTTCCAGCCATCACTTCTTCACACAACATCCAAAAGCTGGGGTAAAAGGAGGAGGTTGGTCTTTCTGCCACACCCTTTCTAGAAGTTAAGGAAAATGTCCCAAAAGGTGGGCCCTCTAAATTCACCACCCCCATATCTATTTCAATCTCATTGGCTAGAATTATGTCATATACAATTCTTACACCAGCCACTCACAAATTTTTGTTATCTCCATTTTAGAGATATGAACACTGAGGCTCATAAACATTGAGTTGACCCATACCACAAAACTAATACAATGTTTAGTTAGAATTGCTAACAACATCTCTCTGGCTCTAATTTGCTAGCTGTAGCTATTGATAGATCTGATTTGGCCCTGTATTGTAACCTTGGACCAATGCTTTGATCCCTACAAATTTTCTTTTCTGATAAATAGACACAACAATAGTTCTTACCTTTTAGAGTATCACATTAACTTAGTATATGTAAAGCACTTTAGCTATTATTTGCTGCCCCACCATAGGATAAAGAATGACACAATGTGTAATTCTCGGGTGTGCTATTCAACAAGAAGATAAGACAAATTATGTCCCTAGAGCTTCACCACAGCATCACCTTGACTAAAAGTTTTAAGATGACTTAACTTTACAATGACAGTGGAAAATTATTTAACTTAAGTACTACTATAACACAGACAAGTTTGAACTCAATGCCACAAGAAACACTTGAAATAAAGCTAACAGAGGCCCACCCTAGTGCCAGGCTGGGTCCTGCAGCCTCAGGTACAAGGCTGATAACCACAAACCCATACTCCAAGCCATCTTCCACAGCCTAGACTCTAGCAGACTCAGGATTTAGGTCTGCCCCTGCAGACCCAGATACCAGGCCCACCCATGAAGACCTGAGCTACAGGTTTGCCTAAGTAGACCTTCAGGCCACCCTGCAAACCCAGGCACCAGGCGGGCCACTGTGGACCCAGACATCAGGACCATCCCATTCACAGACCCAGGAACCAGGTCAGCTACTTGAGGACTCCAACAGCAAGCCCATGCATAAATCCCACCAGTTAGCCCACCCAGTATCTCTGGATAGGCTAACTAGTGAAGGTCTTTCCCTGTTGAAGTCAGTTTGCAAAGGTGGGAAAAAGTACTACTTCTTCAAATGCACAGACACCAACACAAGACCACCAGGATCACCACCAAAGGAACAAAATAAAGCACAAGTAATCAACCCTAAAGAAATGGACATCTATGAACTGCTTAAGAAACAATTATAAATAATTGTCTTAAATAAATTCACTGAGTGACAAGAGAACACAGATAAACAACTAAACAAACAAAAATCACAGAAACAATACATGAACAAAATGAGAAGTTCAACAAATAGAAATCATTTTTTAAAATTCTGGAATTGAAGAATACAATGACCAAACTGAAAAATTCCATTGAGATCTTCAACAGCAGACTCAGTCAACCAAAAGAAAGAATCAGTGGTCTCAAAGACAGGTCATTTGAAATTACCCGGCAAGAAAACAACGACGACAACAAAATGACAAAAGAGAGTGAAGAAAGCCTATGGGATTTATGGACAACATCAAGTGAACCAATACTCACATTATAGGATATTCAAAAGGGGGAAAGAAAGAGAAAGGGGCAAAAAGCTTATTTAAAGAAAGAAATAACAGAAACCCCCGCCAGCCCGCCCCAGTCTGGAGAAGGAAATGAACATTCAGATACATGAAGCCCCCCAAAAAACACAAAAACAGATCTTCACCAAGACATTATATTATTATTATTATTATTATTATTATTATTATTATTATTATTATTTTGAGATGAAATCTTGCTCTGTTGCCCAGGCTAAAGTGCAGTGGCGTGATCTCGGCTCACTGTAACCTCCGCCTCCCAGCTCAAGCAATTCTCCTGCCTCAGCCTCCCGAGTAGTGGGGTTTACAGATGCCTGCCACTGAGCCCGACTAATTTTTATATTTTTAGTAGAGACAGGGTTTCATAATCTTGGCCAGGCTGGTCTCGAACTCCTGACCTTGTGATCCACCTGCCTCAGCCTCCCAAAGTGCTGGGATTACAGGCGTGAGCCACCGCGCCCGGCCTCACCAAGATATTATAATCAAATTCTCAAACATCAATGACAAAGAAGTTTTTCTTTTTTTTTTTTTTTGAGACAGAGTCTCGCTTTGTCACCCAGGCTGGAGTGCAGTGGCAAGATCTCGGCTCACTGCAACCTCTGTCTCCTGGGTTCTGGCAATTCTCCTACCTCAGCCTCATGAGGAGCTAGGGCCACAGGTGCCCACAACCACATCCGGCTAATTTCTGTAAAGATTTTTTAAAGTAGTAAACCTCTTTAATAAATGGTGCTGGGAAAACTGGATATCCACATGCAGAAAATGAAATTAGGCCTTATCTTAAACTACATACAAAAACGAACTCAAAATGAATTGCAGACTTAAATGTGTTTGGGCATGGTGGCTCATGCCTGTAATCTCAGTACTTTAGGAGGCCAGGCAGGAGGATTGTTTGAAGCCTGGAGTTCAAGACCAGGCTAGACAACATCATGAGACCCTCCCTCCCCGCCCCATCTGTACAAAAAAAAAAAAAGGAAAAGAAAAAGAAAAAGACTTAAATGTAAGACTTGAACTACTAGAACAAAAGATATAGAGAAAATCTTTTTGACATTGATCTTGGCAATGAATTTTTTATTTTTATTTTTTGAGACAGAGTCTCGCTCTGTCGCCCAGGCTGGAGTGCAATGGCGCAATCTTGGCTCACTGCAACCTCCACCTCCTGGGTTCAAGTGATTCTCCTGCCTCAGCCTCCTGAGTAGCTGGGATTACAGGTGCCTGCCACCACACCCGGCTAGTATTTTTAATAGAGATGGGGTTTTGCCCTACTGACCAGGCTGGTTTCGAACTCCTGAACTCAGGTGATCCACCCGTCTCAGCTTCCCAAGGTGCTGGGATTACAGGCATGAGCCACTGTGCCCAGCTGAATTTTTTTAAAAATTACCCTAAAAGCACAGGCAACAAAAGCAAAAATAAACTAATGGGATGGCATCAAACTAAAAATTTCTGCACAGCAAAGGACATAATCAACAAAATGAAAAGGTAAGTTATATAATGGGATAAAAATATTTGTAATCTGATAAGGGGTTAATAGCCAAAATACACAAGAAACTCTAACAACTCAATAGCAAGAAAACAACCCAATTTTAAAAATGGGCAACAGACCTAAACGGACATTTCTCAAAAGACACACAAATGGCCAACAGGTATATGAAAAGGTGCTCAACATTACTAATCATCAGACAAATGCAAATCAAAACCACAATGAGATATTACCTCACATCTGTTAGAACGGCTATCATCAAAAAGACAAAATATAACAAGTGTTGGTAAGGACATGGAGAAAAGGGAACCCTTGTCCACTGTTGGTGGGAATGTAAACTGGTATAGCTATTATGCAAAATAATAACCAAAGAAAGGAAATCAGTATATCCTCAAAAAATTAAAAATAGAACTATAATATGCCACAACAATCCCACATCTGGGTATATATTCAAAGGAAAAGGAATCAGTATCTCTGATATCTCTACCCCCTTCTTCACTGCAGCACTATTCACAGTAGCCAACGTACGGAATCAAACTACCATCAGTGACAGATAAAAAGATAAAGAAAATTTCACACACACATACAAACACACAGGAATATTATTCAGTCTTATAAAAAAAGAAAATTCTACCATTTGTGACAGCATATATGAATCTGGAGGACATTATGCTAAGTGAAATAAGCCAGACACAAAAGGACAAATACTGCATAATCTCACCTATACGTAACATCTAAAAAACTCAAACTCATAGAAGCAGAGAGTAGAGTGGTGGTTGCCAGGGACTGAGGGATTGGGGAAATGGGAGGATGCTGGTCAAAGGGTACAAAGTTTCAGTTATGCAGAATGAATAAGTTTTAGAGATCTAATATATAGCATGATGATTATAGTTAATAATAATGTATTGTATACTTGAAATTTGCTAAGAGATTTGATCTTCAATGTTCTCACCACAGACCTACACAAAAGGTAACTATGTGAGGTGTGATGGAAATGTACATTAGGTTTATTGTAATCATTGCACGGTATATACATGTATCTAAACATCATACTGTACACCATAAATATATACAATTTTTATTTGTCAAAAACACCTCAATAAAGCTGGAGGGAAAAGAAATCTAACAGTATTTTCCAAGCCCAGTGGTAAGGACCTTCATATAGTTATCTCTTTAATTTTCACAAAGACCCTTGGATGGTAAAGAAATTTTGTTTTTGCTTTTGTTTTTCCTGGAGAAGGTAACTATGGTGGGGAATTCCTCTAAGAAGGAAACATAATTTCTTCATTTTCTTGCTGGAAATTATTATCAATTGGTCAACATCCTTTCCTGGGGGCTCATTATATCCCTTGTGTTCTAAGTGCCAAGGCTTCAGTGTAATGTATTAATACTAAGTACTGAACTGGGAAGTCAGAAGGCCTGGGGTCTAGCCATACTCTGCATCTAGCTAGCAATAGCAACATGAACAGTCAATTAACATTTCCCTTTCTCTTGCTATCTCCATTTATCTTCAAGATGGGTCAATGAGGTAGACATTTTGGTCTCTAAGTTATCTTCCACTTCTGACATTCTCTGAGCCACACAGCCTCTACCACTCTGGTCTCATGTGGATGCTATAATTCAGACCTCATTAGCTTGTCCCTCAAGGAAGGCTTAAACAGCATCACAGGGGCAGAAATGAGAAAGTCATTCAACACAATGCCTTCCTGAACACAAATGTTTTGAAAAGGAGGAAGGAGAAATGGGATGGCAGAGGGAGAGGAGTGATTGGCCACTCTGAAGGACAGGCAGGCAGGAAATGTTTATTCATTCTTAGTGAGCAAATGACAATGTGAGGCAGTAATATAGAGAACAGAAAAGGGCTGGATTATACACAGCAACCTATGACCTAGCTCCTGGTATATGCAGTCTGAAGTCTCAGGTCTGATTGACAGGTTTGCTGCTATTTACCCCATAACCCGGTTTCCACAGAAATCCTAGTTTCTGGAGAAGGTAGGTGGAGGAAAGACAGAGTTAGATACGGTGGGAAGGGTCCTGGTAACAGGGTAAGGGACCTCTACTTTTAACCCTGTATTAGATAAGTCATTTCCATTCACTGGGTCTCAACTGCTTTATCTGTTAAGTGGTGTTCAGTAGCAGATGATCTGGAAGATTCCTTCTAGGTCTCTGATAGTCTAATGGATACTATCAACTGCTACCGTTTCTTTACATTGGTGTGAAAACTGTTTTCTTTTTTTTTTTTGAGAGAGAGTCTCACTCTGTTGCCCAGGCTGGAGTGCATGGTGTGATCTTGGCTCACTGTGATCTCCACTTCCCAGATTCAAGCGATTCTCCTGCCTCAATCTACCGAGTAGCTAGAATTACAGGTGCATGCCACCACACCCAGCTAATTTTTGTATTTTTGAGTAGAGAGGGGGTTTTCTCACATTGGCCAGGCTGGTCTTGAACTCCTGAAGAGCTACTGAAGGAAAATCAGATAAAAAGGTAGGCATGTGGAAATTTTCAGGATGTAATAAATGAGTGATTCTTCATGTCTATCCTATTTTGGGGAGGGATTTCAGTTACCTTAGCAATACATACCATAAAAACTCAATCAATAGTTGTTAACTGATTAAACTTACTATAATGACTAGGCAAGGAACTAGCTGATTATCAAATTTCCTTGCAATGCTAATATCCTCTAATAAATTTTACAGAGAAAACCTATGGAGGCAATGAAGCTGTCTAAGGTAGCATGCATTAATGATTAAAAGCACAGGCTGTAGAGTCAGACAGACCTGTGTTGGATATCAACTCGGCCATTTACTGCGGGACCTCAGGCAAGTTTCTTAATCTATCAGATACTCTGTTTCCTCATCTGCAAAATGGGGAGACTAACAGTAGGTACTGTACAGATTTATTCATTTAAGAAATATTGCATGAACCCGGGAGGTGGAGCTTGCAGTGGGCCGAGAAAGAAAGAAATATACACTGAGGTCGGGGGGGGGGGTTGCTTCCAAGATGGCAGGATAGGAAGAGCTCCAGTCTACAGCTCCCAGCAAGATCAACGCAAAAGACAGGTGATTTCTGCATTGCCAACGGAGGTACCTGGTTCATCACACTGGGACTGGTTGGACAGTGGGTGTGGCCCACGGAGGGTGAGCCGAAGTAGGGTGGGGCGTTACCTCACCCAGGAAGCGCAAGGGATCAGGGTATTTCCCTTTCCTAACCAAGGGAAGCCATGAGTGACCGTACCTGGAGGAACGGTACACTCCTGCCCAAATACCATGCTTTTTCCATGGTCTTCGCAACTGGCAGACCAGGAGATTCCCTCCTGTGCCTGGGTTGGTGGGTCACACGCCCACAAGTCTTGCTTGCTGCTAGCGCAGCCATCTGAGATCAACCTGGGATGCTGGGGCTTGATGGGGGGAGGGGCGTCCGCCATTGATGAGACTTGAGTAGGTGGTTCTACGCTCACAGTGTAAACAAAGCAGCAGGGAAGCTCGAACTGGGCAGAGCCCACTGCAACTCAGCAAGGCCTACTGCCTCTCTAGATTCCACCTCTGGAGGCAGCGCATATCTGAACAAATGGCAGCAGATAGCTTCTAGAGACTTAAACGTCCCTGCCTGACAGCTCTGAAGAGAGCAGTGATTCTCCCAGCACAGTATTCGAGCTCCAATAATGGAAAGACTGCCTCCTCAAGTGGGTCCCTGACCCCCATGTAGCCTAACAGGGAGATACCTCCCAGTAGGGGCTGACAGACACCTCATACAGGCGGGTGCCCCTCTGGGATGAAGCTTCCAGAGGAAGGAACATGTTGGCAGCAATATTTGCTGTTCTGCAGCCTCCTCTGGTGATACCCAGGCAAACAGGGTCTGGAGTGGACCTCCAGCAAACTCCAACAGACCTGAAGCTGAGGGGCCTGTCTGTTAGAAGGATAACAAACAGAAAGGAATAGCATCAACATCAACCAAAAGGACATCCACACCAAAACCCCATCCATAGGTCACCAACATCAAAGACCAAAGGTAGATAAAACCACAAAGATGGGGAGAAAACAGAGCAGAAAGGCTGAAAATTCCAAAAACCAGAATGCCTCTTCTACTCCAAAGGAACATAACTCCTTGCCAGCAAGGGAACAAAACTGGACGGAGAATGAGTTTGATAAGTTGACAGAAGTAGGCTTCAGAAGGTCGGTAATAACAAACTTCTCTGAGCTAAAGAAGCATGTTCTAACCCATCGCAAGGAAGCTAAAAACCTTGAAAAAAGGTTAGACGAATGGCTAACACGAATATCCAGTGAAGAGAAGAGCTTAAATGACCTGATGGAGCTGAAAACCACAGTATGAGAACTTCGTGAAGCATACACAAGCTTCAATAGCTGATTCGATCAAGCGGAAGAAAGGATATCAGTGATTGAAGATCAAATTAATGAAATAAAGCGAGAAGACAAGATTAGAGAGAAAAGAGTGAAAAGAAACGAACAAAGCCTCCAAGAAATATGGGACTATGTGAAAAGACCAAATCTACATTTGACTGCTGTACCTGAAAGTGACGAGGAGAATGGAATCGAGTTTGAAAACACTCTTCAGGATACAACCTAGCAAGACAGGCCAACATTCTTCAAGAAATACAGAGAACACCAAAAAGACACTCCTCAAGAAGAGCAACCCTAAGACACATAATTGTCAGATTCACCAAGATTGAAATGAAGGAAAAAATGTTAAGGAGAGCTAGAGAGAAAGGTCAGGTTACCCATAAAGGGAAGCCCATCAGACTAACAGCGGATCTCTTGGCAGAAACCCTACAAGCCAGAAGAGAGTGGGGGCCAATATTCAACATTCTTAAAGAAAATAATTTTCAACCCAGAATTTCATATCCACCCAAACTAAGCTTCATAAGTGAAAAAGAAATAAAATCCTTTACAGACAAGCAAATGCTGAGAGATTTCGTCACCACCAGGCCTGCCTCACAAGAGATCCTGAAGGAAGCACTAAACATGGAAAGGAACAACCAGTACCAGGCACTGCAAAAACATGCCAAATTGTAAAGACCATTGACACTGTAAAAAAACTGCATCAATTAATGGGCGAAATAACCAGCTAGCATCATAATGACAGGATCAAATTTACACATAACAATATTAACCTTAAATGTAAATGGGCTAAATGCCCCAATTACAAGACACAGACTGGCAAATTGGATAAAGAGTCAGGATCCATCGATGTGCTGTATTCAGGGGACCCAGCTCATGGGCAAAGACACACATTGGCACAAAATAAATGGATGGAGGAAGATCTACCAAGCAAATGGAAAGCAAAAAGATGCAGGGGTTGCAATCCTGGTCTCTGATAAAATAGACTTTAAACCAACAAAGATCAAAAGAAAAAAAGAAGGCCATTACATAATGGTAAAGGGATCACTTAAACAAGAAGAGCTAACTATCCTAAATATATATGGACCCAATATAGGAGCTCCCAGATTCATAAAGCAAGTTCTTAGAGACCTACAAAGAGACTTAGACTCCCACACAATAATAATGGGCGACTTTAACATCCCACTGTCAACATTAGACAGATCAACGAGACAGAAAATTAACAAGGATATCCAGAACTTGAACTCAGCTCTGGACCAAGTGGACCTAATAGACATCTACAGAACTCTTCACCCCAAATCAACAGAATATACATTCTTCTCAGCACCACATCTCACTTATTCCAAAATTGACCATATAATTGGAAGTAAAACACTCCTCAGCAAATGTAAAAGAACAGAAATCACAACAAACTGTCTCTCAGACCACAGTGCAATCAAATTAGAATTCAGGATTAAGAAACTCACTCAAAACCGCACAACTACATGGAAACTGCACAACCTGCGCCTAAATGACTACTGGGTAAATAATGAAATGAAGGCAGAAATAAAGATGTTCTTTGAAACCAATGATAACAAAGACACAATGTACCAGAATCTCTGGGACACATTTAAAGCAGTGTGTAGAGGGAAATTTATAGCACTAAATGTTTACAAAAGAAAGCAGGAAAGATCTAAAATCAACACCCTAACATCACAATTTAAAGAACAGGAGAAGCAAGAGCAAACAAATTCAAAAGATAGCAGAAGGCAAGAAATAACTAAGATCAGAGCAGAACTGCAGGAGATAGAGACACAAAAAACCCTTCGAAAAAATCAATGAATCCAGGAGCTGGTTTTTTTGAAACTATCAACAAAATACACAGACCGCTAGCTAGACTAATAAAGAAGAGAGAGCAGAATCAAATAGATGCAATAAAAAATGATAAAGGGGATATCACCACTGATCCCACAGAAATACAAACTACCATTAGAGAATACTATCAACACCTCTGGGCAAATAAACTAGAAAATCTAGAAGAAATGGATAAATTCCTGGACACATACACCCTCCCTAGACTAAACCAGGAAGAAGTTGAATCTCTGAATAGACCAGTAACAGGTTCTGAAATTGAGGCAATAATTAATAGCTTACCAACCAAAAAAAGTCCAGGAACAGACGGATTCACATCTGAATTCTACCAGAGGTACAAAGAGGAGCTAGTACCATTCCTTCTGAAACTATTCCAATCAATAGAAAAAGAGGGAATCCTTCCTAACTCATTTTATGAGGCCAGCATCATCCTGATACCAAAGCCTGGCAGAGACACAACAAAAAAAGAAAATTTTAGACCGATATCCCTGATGAACATCGTTGTGAAAACCCTCAATAAAATACTGGCAAACCGAATCCAGCAGCACATCAAAAAGCTTATCCACCATGATCAAGTGGGCTTCATCCCTGGGATGCAAGGCTGGTTCAACATACACAAATCAATAAATGTAATCCATCACATAAACAGAACCAATGAGAAAAACCACATGATTATCTCAATAGATGCAGAAAAGGCCTTCGACAAAATTCAACAGTCTTTCATGCTAAAAACCCTCAGTAAACTAAGTGTTGATGGAATGTATCTCAAAATAATAAGAGCTATTTATGACAAACCCACAGCCAATATCATACTGAATGGGCAAAAACTAGAAGCATTCCCTTTGAAAACTGGCACAAGACAAGGATGCCCTCTCTCACCACTCCTATTCAACATGGTATTGGAATTTCTGGCCAGGGCAATCAGGCAAGAGAAAGAAATACAGGATATTCAATTAGGAAAACAGGAAGTCAAATTGTCCCTGTTTGCAGATGACATGATTGTATATGTAGAAAATCCCATTGTCTCAGCCCAAAATCTCCTTAAGCTGATAGGCAACTTCAGCAAAGTCTCAGGATACAAAATCAATATGCAAAAATCACAAGCATTCCTATACACCAAGAACAGACAAACAGCCAAATCATGAGTGAACTCTCATTCACAATTACTATGAAGAGAATAAAATACCTAGGAATCCAACTTACAAGGGATGTGAAGGACCTCTTCAAGGAGAACTACAAACCACTGCTCAACGAAATAAAAAAGGACACAAACAAATGGCAGAACATTCCATGCTCATGGATAGGAAGAATCAATATTGTAAAAATGGCCATACTGCCCAAGGTAATTTGTAGATTCAGTGCCATCCCCATCAAGCTACCACTGACATTCTTCACAGTATTGGAAAAAACTACTTTGATTTCATATGGAACCAAAAAAGAGCCCACGTAACCAAGACAATCCTAAGCAAAAAGAACAAAGCTGGAGGCATCACGCTACCTAACTTCAAACCATACTATAAGGCTATAGTAACCCACAACGCATGGTACTGGTACCAAAACAGACATATAGACAAATGGAACAGAATAGAGGCCTCAGAAATGACACCACACATCTACAACCATCTGGTCTTTGACAAACCTGACAAAAACAAGCAATGGGGAAAGGATTCCCTATTTAATAAATGGTGCTGGGAAAACTGGCTAGCCATATGTAGAAAACTGAAACTGGATCCCTTCCTTACACCATATACAAAAATTAACTCAAGATGGATTAAAGACTTAAATGTTAAGATCTAAAACCACAAAATCCCTATCAGAAAACCTAGGCAATACCATTCAGGACATAGGCATGGGCAAAGACTTCATGACTAAAACACCAAAAGCAATGGCAACAAAAGCCAAAATACACAAATGGGATCTAATTAAACTAAAGAGCTTCTGCACAGCAAAAGAAACTATCATGAGAGTGAACAGGCAACCTATAGAATGGGAGAAAATTTTCACAATCTATCCATCTGACAAAGGGCTAATATCCAGAATCTACAAAGAACTTAAACAAATTTACAAGAAAAAATAAACAACCCCATCAAAAAGTGGGCAAAGGATATGAACAGACACTTCTCAAAAGAAGACATTTATGCAGTCAACAGACATATGAAAAAATGCTCATCATCAGTGGTCATCAGAGAAATGCAAATCAAAACCACAATGAGATACCATCTCACACCAGTTCGAATGGGGATCGTTAAAAAGTCAGGAAACAACAGATGCTGGAGACAGTGTGGAAAAACAGGAACACTTTTACACTGTTGGTGGGAGTGTAAATTAGTTCAACCATTGTGGAAGACAGTGTGGCGATTCCTCAAGGATCTAGAACTAGAAATACCATTTGACACAGCAATCCCATTACTGGATATATACCCAAAGGATTATAAATCATTCTACCATAAAGATACTTCCACATGTATGTTTATTGCAGCACTACTCCTTTAAAAAAAGGAAAGCTAGGTGTGAAGTTTGGGAAATCAGGGGCAAAGTGGAACCCACAGGGACAAACTAGATCCCATGTCTGTCTTTAATCACCTCTAAGCTTGATAATGCAGGTGACCTGCAGAAGCTGGAGTTCTTAGCAACACAACTACTCAAGCACCTGGCCCAGGACTCAGAGAAAATAAAGGAGAAGATCATCAGGAGTTGGAGGAACTGCAGGCCCGGGTGCTACCCCATGCCAACAGGTGAGCCAGCAGATCAGTAACAATGCACATGAGCCACCATGGTGCCTGGTACCCAGCACTGACTTTCAGAGCATAAAAATGCTGCTTCACATCTACCTCCCCAATCTTGTGTTAATTTTTCTTGTAGCTTACCCTAATCTAGAACCATGTAGGAAGGAGATTCTGGGAAAGTTCGTTTCAACTTAGCTAGATTAATATAATACGAAACTAGTAGAGTCTACTCCTTGTCAGCCTGGGATGCATACACACTTCTTTTAACCACACTTAACTTCCAAATAAAGAGCAAAATAATGCTTTCCCTTCACAATACACAATTGTCCCTCATGCAACTAAAAATGTGCTATCCCTCTCCCCGAGAGAGCCTATAATGTCCCTTTATTCATCTTTGGGTGATAATCATTCTTTTCCTAGCTGAGTCACTCTCTCCTTTGATATCTTGTTATTTAATTCTGTCCTGGTTATTTGTTGCTAAACAACAAACCAATCTAAACCTATAGGAATAAAACAATGACCATCACGGATTTCATGTGTTAGGAATTTGGAAAAGGCACAGCAAGGATGTTGGGATGACTCCAACAGTAGAGGTTAGGAATAGCGGGACCCACAGAATCCACTTTCAAGATGGCTTCTTTCCTCACATTTTGGGCACCTGGCTTGGGATGGCTGAAGGACAGGCTCATCTGGGACTAATGAAGAACCTGCATGTAGCCTCTCCTTGCAGTCTTAGAGTAGCTGAACTATTTACAAGGCCACTCAGAGCTCCAAAGTGAGTTTTCTAGCAAACAAAGTAGAAATTGCATGATCTTTCATGATGTAGCTTTGGAAGTCACGTAGTAGCACTTACAGCATACTCTGTCAGTTGAAGAAGTTACAAACCCTCCCTGATTCAAGGAGAGAGAACATAAATTCCGTCCTTCAACAGGAGAAGCATCAAAGAATTTGAGGCCATGTTTTAAAACCACCATCTGGGACTTTATCTCATCTAGTTCATGCTTATACACAATGTGTGGTAGCTAGTTCACCCTTTGGTCATTATTTAGCATCATTTTCATTCATATTCATTTCTCACCTCCATTAATTAATAAGAGTGCTGTCTATGAGAATATTATTAAAAGTGCCTGCCTTTCCATGCTTCCCAAAGTCTCTTGGAAAACTACCCATCCTTCAAAGCTAAGCTTACATTCTAATTTTTCTACAAACTTACCAATTACACGTAATCCCTTGACTTAAAATGCCTTGGCTTCAGACCCCAGCTTTTACCAACAGTCTCATGGCATATATGATTCCTAATGGCTTTAGCTGACAATAATGAGATGAGTGGTTGACCAACTACAGTAGTAAACAGTGATTTAAAAAATGTCTTAGGCTCCATCCTGGCTAACACGGTGAAACCCCGTCTCTACTAAAAATATAACAAATTAGCCAGGCATGGTGGTGGGCGCCTGTAGTCCCAGCTACTTGGAAGGCTGAGGCAGGAGAATGGCATGAATCCGGGAGGCGGAGGTTGCAGTGAGCCGAGATTGCACCACTGCACTCCAGCCTGGGTGACAGAGCGAGACTCCGTCTCACAGAAAAAAAAAAAAAAAAAGTCTTAGGCTGATTCATGAAATAGAGAAACACATTTGCTTCTGAATTGAAAAACAATTTTTGTCAAGGTATTTTTTTTAGGCCAGACGCGGTGGCTCATCCCTGTAATCCCAGCACTTGGGAAGCCAAGGTGGGTGCATCACTTTGAACTCAAGGGTTTAAGACCAGCCTGGGCAATATGACGAAACCTGTCTCTACAAAAAAATATAAAAATTAGCACAGCATGTTGGCTCGCACCTGTGGTCCCAGCTACTCAGGAGGCTGAGGCTGGAGGCTCACTTGAGCCCTGAAAGCAGAGGTTGTAAACCACGATCACACCACTGCACTCCAGCCTGGGCGACAGAGTGAGACCTTATCTCAAAGAAAAAAAAAAAGGTATTTGTCTACTGTAAAAGATTTCAGAATAGACACAGTCAAATAAAAAGGAAGATAAATAATTGGCAAAACATCTGACTTGAGATGAAAGCTGAAAGCGTGAACCATGCCTGACTTGGAGGAGCGGTTTATAATCTTGACTTAACCATCATTCTGGAACCACTTAGGTAGTGTTTTGGTGGTTGCCTATACCCGGCTCATAATGCAGCCTCTCTTTTTCTGAATAATCAGATCACTTATAGCCAGAACCATTCATTTATGTATTAAACAAATAACTACTGAGTGCCTTCTATGGCTCAGGTAATATTGTTCTATGTTGTTTAAGAGCACAGTAGTGAAAAATACACAGCCTCTGACTTCAGAGGAAAGTGAAAGAGACAAAAACAAAACAACCCAATAACTTTATAATACAGAACCTTATGTACAGCAACAAGGGGAGACTGGAAATAAGAGAGGTCAACAAAATGCACTTAACCATAAAAAACTTGTTTCGCCCTTGGTCTCATGTCTTAATCTCCCCCAATGTGACTGTAAGCTCCTTGAAGGCAGAAACCACCTTTAACATGTCTGCATACTCCCTAGCAACCAGCTCAGTGACATGTCCCCAATAACTCATCACTAAACATTTGTTAATAGCTTGACTGATCAATTTCACTGAAATGAAATGAGGCTATGGAGGTTAAGAGTGTGTTTGCATTATCTTTTGCCTTCCTTGGAGGTTTTTGGTTGTTCATCTTTGCGTTAACTCATCACCACCAATAAATAAGGATGTCTGATGTACCATTTAATGCTTGCTAAATTTATGGGTAGGAGGAAAAATTTTGAGCTTCTATTCCTTGACATGCAAGAGCTCTGTGGTGACAATTCTTCTCTGCTAGCTAGTGGTGCAATGGACTAAGAAGGGAGTTTGGCTCTGCCACTTAATAGGTGTTACTTAATCTCTTGGGAACTTTGATTCCTCAGCTCGAAGTAAGACCAGTGTTCCCTTCCACCTTACTCAGTAGGTGCGCTTTTGTTTTATAGCTAGTTTGGGTGCAGGGCGAGATGTAACACCCTATTTATAAACGGATGGAATGTGGCATGGCATCTTCCTTTGCTTCTGTTGTTCCACAGTAAATTCCCAATACTTATGGGGTTTTAGTCCCAGTGAATTATTTCCCTCAAAAACCAGGCAGGATAATAATGAACCACTTTCTTGCATTTTCCATCAAGACAGCTCTTTGTGAGTTCTAAATGTTCTATCTAGATTCAAAGAAGCTGGTTTCTTCATGAGTGGTTGGAATAAGACTTTTCTTGGAAGCTACTGAATATGGATTAGTTGGATTGTTTCATAGGAAATAAAAAGCAGGCTCTAGGGTAACTACTTCAGCACTTAATTGGGTTAGCAAAGAGCTGCAAATGAGAGATTTTCCCGTAGGAGGGAAAGGATGTTTATAGCTTCCACCCCCTTAGGTGATGCATTTTAACCTAAATGTTACTCTTCCAATGCAGCCTTTAATTTAGTAAGCATTACAAGAATCTATTGGAGCACAAAAGGTCAGGTTGAAAAATTAACACATCACCGTAGTTAATAAGAACCCAGCCTCTTATTAGATACAAATGGAGAGCCCTCCAACTGCCCAACAGACTGCTGAAGTCATGTTTGTTGCAGCTCCAAAGTAGTTGAATCTTTACTGCTCAGAGGCTGGACCAAGGAAACTGCCCAGGCACTCAAGCCAGAGTTAGCAGGGGCTCGTGGCCTGCACTTTATTCAGGTGTCCCTATCTTTTCCTCTCAGAAATGCTGTGCATGTCACAGGGTGGATATCCCTCTGCCTGGGACTCCCTCGGGAAGTGTTTTCTCTAACAAAGACAAACATGCCATGCCTGTCACCAGTGGCAGATTGTGGACTGTGTAAACCACTCCAGGAGAGGGAGGCTGAGAGGCTCCAGGCCATTCAGATTTAGCTCTAAGTTATGGTCTTTGTTGTCTTTCCACATTCAGACTGAAATGTGATTCCCCTAGCTTTCTTTTTTGGAAAATACCGGTGATGAGTTCCGTGACTAGAAAGAAAAGCGTTGACAGAAAAGGCTTCTGATAGGGAAGGGGCTTCTTCATGTGTTCTCAAAGGAGACAACTGCTTCAAGCAAGCTGAGGCAGGACGCCAGGTCTAGGAATAAGAGGTCCAGATCACAAAAGGGTCATCTTTAACTATGGATTAGGCTGGGCGTGAAGCAGTTTCCTCTGCAAGAGCAGTACCATGCACACAGAGTTTAGGGCCAGGCAGACATGCATGAGTTCTTCTCCACGACTTACTGTGTAATCTTGGGCAAACTGCTTGGCCTCTCAGAGCATCAGTTTCTGCAAGTTGTGAGAAATAAACAAAATTAAGAATGTAAGGCATGTAACACAGTGTCTGAAAGTAAGAGTTCTATATGAGTGGTTTGTTATTGATTTGAAAACAGTATTCCTTCACCCAGCACAAATGATGTTCCTTGTGTGCCAGGCCCTGTATGAGGGACAAGTCCTCCTCCTTGACCTCAGGGAGTTCACTGTTTAATAAACCATGTAAGTATATCTTCAGCACAAAGCACACCCCACCACCACCACTCTTCCCTAGAGGAAGGGCCAATTGCATACTAACTTCAGTTTGTTGAGTAGCTACGAGTCTTGCAGGTCATCCCCCTTTGAGTAGCCCTCCAGACTCAGCCACTTCTACCTTCAATTCACCCATAATTCTCTATCTGTACACTTAGCAAACTAAGTTATTATTGTTTGTTAATCCTTTGTCTCCTCCTGTGAGGTCCTAAAGGATGAGGATTATCTATTCATTTGATCTATTCGTCTGATTATGTATTCATCTCTGTAACCCAAATGATTAATAGATTATTTGATCTCTACATTTGATCGTTTATTCATCTCTGTAGGCCAAGGGTTTCATGCATTTCTCAGCACAGGCACACAGAGATTCAATCCTATTGCTAAGTACATTGATTTCCAGCTGGGAATTTTTTTCTGAGAAAATAGCCCTGCCTTCCATCTTTGAAGAGCCTCTTCTGGGCCCTGGTTTGGTTGGTCTTGTCATTTTCTATTACTTTGGTTCTAGCCTCAGTTTCCTAGTCTCTATTAGGGGCTAACGGAACCTCCTTCATTGGGAGTTTATGATGATGACTGGAGACAATGCAGCTTCTCCGTGTCCAACACAGTTCTAGGCACAGAGCCAAATACCAAAAAAAAGTTGATTCCATTTTTGCTCTCAGTCAAGTCTCGTTGCCAATATAAGAAGACTAAAAATACAAGACAGAATATGAGTGTCACATGAGTGGCACAGACATTCTTCCAACTTGCACCTAGCCTCTGCCATATGCCACAGAATTGGCTGAAATGGGAGGATAAAAACATGCATAAAACAGTTCCAAGAAAACAGTGGCAAGTGTTGGACAAAAAGATCTCAGGAAGAGGGTGAACAGCCTTTTACCCAGATCCTCAGTCCGGGACTGTTGGAGCTGTCTTTAGCACCAGGGTGGAAAGCAGAAGGCTGTCCCATAATTGATCTCCCCTAGCTGTTCTGGAAACACACACACACACACACACACACACACACCAATCACCAAGTTCTTCAGCATTTATTATGTGTCGGACACTGCTAAATGATTTACAGGTATTATCTCACTGAACTCTTAGAACAACTATGTGAGGTGGATATGAACTTCCCTACTTTTCAGCCGGCCACTTTGAGGCTCAGAGAGGCACCATAGCTTGAACACAGACAGTCAAGCAACAAGTAAACGGTGGAGGAATCCACCTGCTGGGAGTTTACTGGCCGACTGGAAAGCAGTGAGATGGTGGACCAGCACAAAGCCGCGGGGGGCTGGTAATGAGACAGGAAAGTTGGGTTCAAACCTGGGTCGCACGATCCCCAGATCCCTAGGAACCGACGCAGAAGCAAAGAAAAAAAAGGGGTGCAGGCTGGTGGGGAGGGGGTGCCCGGGAGGCCGGGAGAGAGGAGTCACGGTGGTTGTGCGCCTTCCTCGTCCCCAGTGCACAGGTCATGCCTCTCCCCTCCCGCCCTCTCACCCTCCCAACCTTATTTAGAAACCGTGTCCCCGAGACAGGAAGGGCGGCGGGCCGAGAAGCACGGAGAGTCCCGGTCTCATTTCCTTTCGAATCCCCCTGTGGAATTTCATTTCACACGGTGAGGAAATCAGAGCGCGAGACCGTCGGCGGGTCTGCAGCTCCGCAGCTCTGGGGCGCCTCCCCACTGGCGGCTGGAGGTGGGCGGCTCCCGGCGCAGGTCGGGCGAGTTTGGGGGCGGGGAGAGGCCGGGCCCGATCGCCGCTAGTCCGGAGTGAAAATAGCTGTGGACTCGCGCAGTACCAGGCACCGTGCTAAGTCTTCTACACTTTATCTCTAATCCTCCCAAGTGACTTTACAGAGGAGACTGACGCTGAGAGGTTGAACAATTTGCTCAAGGTCACACAGCCGGGACTGAAAGCCACAATCGGTGTAAATCCAAATCCCCAGTTCTTTGTGTACGCTTCTCTGCCTGAAGGGGAGATGGCCACGGGCTTAGGTTACAGCTGAAAGGAGACAGAAAGGAAAGGGGGCAGATGGAACAGGGCGCACTTCTCACCTGCGGGAGGAGGGGGCAGGACGGCGCGGCTGGAGCCACTAGGCTGCGTCCCTGCTTGGCCCCTGCGCGCCTAGATCCGGGTGGGAGGAAAGCAAGAGACAGGAGGCGGGCGGGGCGGGGCGCTAGGGGAGGGAGGGAGGGTGGGGCGGCCGGAGGGGGGGCCGGAGGGCGGGGGCCTGACCCCTCCAGCGGGAGAGCGGCCCCGCCCCGCCGCCTCGCCCCTAGGGGCCCACCGCGCCTGGCCATTGGAGAGGCGTGCTGTCCGTCCCGCCCCGCCGCCGCGCCGCGAGCCTCCAGCGCCGCGCAGGGCTCCGGCGGTGAGAGCTGCGCAGCGCTGGCTGCTGGCTGGCCTCGCGGAGACGCCGAGCGGACGCGGCCGGCGCCGGCTTGTGGGTTCGCCCCCTGCAGCCATGACCCTCGCAGCCTGTCCCTCGGCCTCGGCCCGGGACGTCTAAAATCCCACACAGTCGCGCGCAGCTGCTGGAGAGCCGGCCGCTGCCCCCTCGTCGCCGCATCACACTCCCTTCCCGGGAGCTGGGAGCAGCGCGGGCAGCCGGCGCCCCCGTGCAAACTGGGGGTGTCTGCCAGAGCAGCCCCCGCCGCTGCCGCTGCCGCCCCCGATGCTGGCCATGGCCTGGCGGGGCGCAGGGCCGAGCGTCCCGAGGGCGCCCGGGGGCGTCGGTCTCAGTCTGGGGTTGCTCCTGCAGTTGCTGCTGCTCTTGGGGCCGGCGCGGGGCTTCGGGGACGAGGAGGAGCGGCGCTGCGACCCCATCCGCATCTCCATGTGCCAGAACCTCGGCTACAACGTGACCAAGATGCCCAACCTGGTGGGGCACGAGCTGCAGACGGACGCCGAGCTGCAGCTGACAACTTTCACACCGCTCATCCAGTACGGCTGCTCCAGCCAGCTGCAGGTGGGCGCCCCCACCCCCACCCCTGGCGGGACCCCTTGGGGAGGGACGCCCAAACTAACTTTGCAGAGCCCATGCCAAGTTGATCATCCTAGCCCGAAGGAGACAGCTCTCCTGGAAAAGTGATTTCCATCCCCACCCCCACTTTCTCAGGGATTGGAAGCCAAAACGTTGTGTAAGTCATCTGGCCTGGGAAAGAACCCACTCTTACACCCCGCCCTTCCGTTTTTCTCCCTTGCCCACCCATGTCTGGCCCAGACCCCTAACCCCAGTGGAGCTGAGGGTTATCTTTGCCAAGGATTCTGGCCGCCACTGCTCGGTGGGCGAGTGGGAGGGAGCCAGCTGCAGCTAAGACTTGGAGGGAGAGAAAAGGAGACCATCCCTCACCGACCTTCCTTCTCCCCACTATTTTTGGGGTGTTATGAAATGAAACACTACTGCACCTTTTTCTGCTGAATAGCCCCTTCTCACGACGTCCCGCAGGGTTTCAGAGGTTATGCATGAAGGAGTGGTTGGGTTGGCTTGAGTTCTTTCTTATCCTCAGAGTTGAAGGCACGTTTAATGCTTGGCGAGTGAGAAGAAGCTGCAGGAAGGTGGTTGGTATATTGGAAGAAATTTTTTTGCAGTCATTAAAAAATGTAAAGCATGTGTAATGATAGAGAAAATGTTTATTCCACAGTAATAAGAATTTGCATATACAAGGTGATTATAATCCTGCAAAATAAAAAATTCATTGGGATAATAAAAGACTGAAAGGAAAATTTTTAAAGTGTTAACATTGGTTATGTTTGGGTTGGTGAGGCTGGGTGATTTTTAGAAATTTAGAAAAGAGAGAAGTTGTGGGAAAAAGTAGAAGTTAGTTGTCCAGGCTTCAGAAATCTGGTTTCTGGCCGAGCGCGGTGGCTCATGCCTGTAATCCCAGCACTTTGGGAGGCCGAGGCGGGTGGATCACGAGGTCAGGAGTTCGAGACCAGCCTGACCAACATGGTGAAATCCTGTCTCTACTAAAAGTACAAAAATTAGCCGGGCGTGGTGGCATGCGCCTGTAATCCCAGCTACTCAGGAGGCTGAGGCAGGAGAATCGCTTGAACCCAGGAGGCGAAGGTTGCAGTGAGCAGGGATTGCACCATTGCTCTCTAGCCTGGGCCACAGGAGTGAAACTCCGTATCAAAAAAAAAAAAAAAAAAAGAAAGAAAAGAAAAGAAATCTTTGGTTCTGGCTGTAACTTCTGAGAGATAATGAACAGACATACAGCTTACTTACTAGGTGCATGTTTTTACATAGGTCATTTTAAAACTTGGTTTGTGGTTTTGGAAAGATGGTAGGGATTAGACCTGTTGCTGCTGAAATATCCCTTTGGAAGTTCCAGAACTTTAGAACTAGGTTATAAAAGCTTAAGAAATGATCCTCCAGCTCTCAGTTTGGAAACAGCACATATCCTGACATCAGTGGCAATTTGTTGGAGAAACAGCTTTTGCAGGGATATATATTTTTAATCACATGTATCCTGGGGAAAGTGGCCAAGCTGTTTTGAAGGACAAGACTGGATCCCTTTACATGCTGGAAAATAGTTACTTGTAACTCTAGACTTCATAGACAACATCTGTAAGGAGCCAAGCAGACTGTTTATCAATGCTGGAGGAATTGAGGACAGCAACTGGACTCTCCCCTGCTGGTATTGCAGTTTCAGCGACTTAACATTTACATTTTCCTATTGTGCTTCATTATTATTCATTGAGGAAACTTGGCCAAACAAATCCCTAGTGACCAGAGACCTCAATCTGCATCCCATCCTTGAGTCTAACAGTGTCTCAACTGGGCCACTTTTTGTTTCAGTATGGGACTAGTTTAAACATATTTTTAAAGGATAAATTAGGGAGAAGAGAATACTAACAGGATCTACATTTTTTTTTAACTTTTTAAAATGATAAACGGGGATAAAAATAAACCACCTAAATGAGTCGTATTAGTTTCTTTAGCTTTTTCAAATAGTTTTGAAAATGGAAGGAGATTGAAAGCCAGTTTTTTAAGATTTATTTCAAGTGTTGTGCAAAGAGGGCTTATGCAATTCTTCAGACCCTATTTATTTTATTTATTTATTTATGTACATTCTTCTGGAAAGGATTACTAAAGCCAAACTAAGAAAAGTGTGTAATGATGGATTATCAGGCACCCTTGTTTGAGGTCAGAGTAAACAGACAGACTCCCCATAGGTTGGTTTAAAAGTAGATACCTACATTGCCTGGAAGCATTCAACTCAGCTTTGTGGGAGCATTTGGTCAAACTTCCAAGTCATTGTTTTTTGTTGTTGTTGTTGTTCATTTTGTTACTTTTCCAGTTCTTCCTTTGTTCTGTTTATGTGCCAATGTGCACAGAGAAGATCAACATCCCCATTGGCCCATGCGGCGGCATGTGTCTTTCAGTCAAGAGACGCTGTGAACCCGTCCTGAAGGAATTTGGATTTGCCTGGCCAGAGAGTCTGAACTGCAGCAAATTCCCACCACAGAACGACCACAACCACATGTGCATGGAAGGGCCAGGTGATGAAGAGGTGCCCTTACCTCACAAAACCCCCATCCAGCCTGGGGAAGAGTGTCACTCTGTGGGAACCAATTCTGATCAGTACATCTGGGTGAAAAGGAGCCTGAACTGTGTGCTCAAGTGTGGCTATGATGCTGGCTTATACAGCCGCTCAGCCAAGGAGTTCACCGATATCTGGATGGCTGTGTGGGCCAGCCTGTGCTTCATCTCCACTGCCTTCACAGTACTGACCTTCCTGATCGATTCTTCTAGGTTTTCCTACCCTGAGCGCCCCATCATATTTCTCAGTATGTGCTATAATATTTATAGCATTGCTTATATTGTCAGGCTGACTGTAGGCCGGGAAAGGATATCCTGTGATTTTGAAGAGGCAGCAGAACCTGTTCTCATCCAAGAAGGACTTAAGAACACAGGATGTGCAATAATTTTCTTGCTGATGTACTTTTTTGGAATGGCCAGCTCCATTTGGTGGGTTATTCTGACACTCACTTGGTTTTTGGCAGCAGGACTCAAATGGGGTCACGAAGCCATTGAAATGCACAGCTCTTATTTCCACATTGCAGCCTGGGCCATCCCCGCAGTGAAAACCATTGTCATCTTGATTATGAGACTGGTGGATGCAGATGAACTGACTGGCCTGTGCTATGTTGGAAACCAAAATCTCGATGCCCTCACCGGGTTCGTGGTGGCTCCCCTCTTTACTTATTTGGTGATTGGAACTTTGTTCATTGCTGCAGGTTTGGTGGCCTTGTTCAAAATTCGGTCAAATCTTCAAAAGGATGGGACAAAGACAGACAAGTTAGAAAGACTGATGGTCAAGATTGGGGTGTTCTCAGTACTGTACACAGTTCCTGCAACGTGTGTGATTGCCTGTTATTTTTATGAAATCTCCAACTGGGCACTCTTTCAGTATTCTGCAGATGATTCCAACATGGCTGTTGAAATGTTGAAAATTTTTATGTCTTTGTTGGTGGGCATCACTTCAGGCATGTGGATTTGGTCTGCCAAAACTCTTCACACGTGGCAGAAGTGTTCCAACAGATTGTTGAATTCTGGAAAGGTAAAGAGAGAGAAGAGAGGAAATGGCTGGGTGAAGCCTGGGAAAGGCAATGAGACTGTGGTATAAGGCTAGTCAGCCTCCACGCTTTCTTCATTTCGAAGGGGGGAATGCCAGCATATTGGAGGAAATTCTACTAAAAGTTATATGCAGTGAATCTCAGTTTGAACAAACTAGCAACAATTAAGTGACCCCCATCAACCCACTGCCTCCCACCCCGACCCCAGCATCAAAAAACCAATGATTTTGCTGTAGACTTTGGAATGATCCAAAATGGAAAAGCCAGTTAGAGGCTTTCAAAGCTGTGAAAAATCAAAACGTTGATCACTTTAGCAGGTTGCAGCTTGGAGCGTGGAGGTCCTGCCTAGATTCCAGGAAGTCCAGGGCGATACTGTTTTCCCCTGCAGCGTGGGATTTGAGCTGTGAGTTGGTAACTAGCAGGGAGAAATATTAACTTTTTTAACCCTTTACAATTTTAAATACTAACTGGGTCTTTCAGATAGCAAAGCAATCTATAAACACTGGAAACGCTGGGTTCAGAGAAGTGTTACAAGAGTTTTATAGTTTGGCTGATCTAACATAAACATCTTCTGTGGTGCACTGTCTGCTGTTTAGAACTTTGTGGACTGCACTCCCAAGAGGTGGTGGTAGAATCTTTCAGTGCCTTTGTCATAAAACAGAGTTATTTGAACAAACAAAAGTACTGTACTCACACACATAAGGTATCCAGTGGATTTTTCTTCTCTCTTTTCCTCTCTTAAATTTCAACATCTCTCTTCTTGGCTGCTGCTTTTTTCTTCATTTTATGTTAATGACTCAAAAAAAGGTATTTTTATAGGAATTTTTGCACTGCAGAATGCTTAAAGAGGGGAAAAGGAAGGGTGATTCACTTTCTGACAATCACTTAATTCAGAGGAAAATGAGATTTACTAAGTTGACTTACCTGACCGACCCCAGAGACCTATTGCATTGAGCAGTGGGGACTTAATATATTTTACTTGTGTGATTGCATCTATGCAGACGCCAGTCTGGAAGAGCTGAAATGTTAAGTTTCTTGGCAACTTTGCATTCGCACAGATTAGCTGTGTAATTTGTGTGTGTCAATTACAATTAAAAGCACATTCTTGGACCATGACATAGTGTACTCAACTGACTTTAAAACTATGGTCAACTTCAACTTGCATTCTCAGAATGATAGTGCCTTTAAAAGTTTTTTTTTTTTTTTTAAAGCATAAGAATGTTATCAGAGTCTGGTCTACTTAGGACAATGGAGACTTTTTCAGTTTTATAAAGGGAACTGAGGACAGCTAATCCAACTACTTGGTGCATAATTGTTTCCTAGTAATTGGCAAAGGCTCCTTGTAAGATTTCATTGGAGGCAGTGTGGCCTGGAGTATTTATATGGTGCTTAATGAATCTCCGGAATGCCAGCCAGAAGCTTGATTGGTTAGTAGGGAATAAAGTGTAGACCATATGAAATGAACTGCAAACTCTAATAGCCCAGGTCTTAATTGCCTTTAGCAGAGGTATCCAAAGCTTTTAAAATTTATGCTATACATTCTTCACAAGGGGTTACCCCCTAGCAGCCTCTCAAAAATTGCACTTCTCTTAAAACTGTAACTGGCCTTTCTCTTACCTTGCCTTAGGCCTTCTAATCATGAGATCTTGGGGACAAATTGTTGACTATGTCACAGGTTGCTCTCCTTGTAACTCATACCTGTCTGCTTCAGCAGCTGCTTTGCAATGACTCATTTATTTATTAATTCATGCCTTTACAAAAAATAGGAAGGGAAGCTTTTTTTTTTTTTTCAATCACACTTTGTGGAAAAACATTTCCAGGGACTCAAAATTCCAAATAGGTGGTCAAATTCTGGAAATAAGCATTTCTTCTTTTTTAAAAATTTGGTTTGAGCCTTATGCCCATAGTTTGACATTTCCGTTTCTTCTTTCCTTTTTGTTTTTGTGTGGTTCTTGAGCTCTCTGACATCAAGATGCATGTAAGGTCCATTGTATGTTTTGGAAGGCAAAGTCTTGGCTTTTGAGACTGAAGCTAAGTGGGCACAGGTGGCCCCTGCTGCTGTGCCCAGTCTGAGTACCTTGGCTAGACTCTACGTCAGGCTCCAGGAGCATGAGAATTGATCCCCAGAAGAACCATTTTAACTCCATCTGATACTCCATTGCCTATGAAATGTAAAGTGTGAACTCCCTGTGCTGCTTATAGACAGTTCCCATAACTGTCCAGGGCCCTGGAGCACGCACCCAGGGGCAGATCCTGCCCTTACTCACGCTCTGCTCTGGTGTCTTGGGAGTTGTGCAGGGACTCTGGCCCAGGCAGGGGAAGGAAGACCAGGCGGTAGGGGACTGGTCTTGCTGTTAGAGTGTAGAGGTTTGTAATGCAGTTTTCTTCATAATGTGTCAGTGATTGTGTGACCAAGGCAGCATCTAGCAGGAAGCCAGGCATGGAGTAGGTGATCGATACTTGCCAATGACTAAATAATAACAATAAAAGAGCACTTGGGTGAATCTGGGCACCTGATTTCTGAGTTTTGAGTTCTGGAGCTAGTGTTTTGACAATGTTTTGGGTTTTGACATGCCTTTTCCACAAATCTCTTGCTTTTTCAGGGCAAAGTGTATTTGATCAGAAGTGGCCGTTTGGATTAGTAGCCTTAGCAATGCTACAGGGTTATAGGCCTCTCCTTTCACATTCCAGACAATGGAGAGTCTTTACGGTTTCAGGAAAAGAACTTTGTGGCTGAGGGGTCAGTTACCAGTGACCTTCAATCAACTCCATCACTTCTTAAATCGGTATTTGTTAAAAAAAAAATCAGTTATCATTTTATTTCTTGAGTGCCAACTGTAGTAAAGCCCCGAAATAGATAATCTCTGTTCTTCTAACTGATCTAGGGTGGGGACGCACCCAGGTCTGCTGAACTTTACTGTTCCTCTGGGAAAGGAGCAGGGACCTCTGGAATTCCCATCTGTTTCACTGTCTCCATTCCATAAATCTCTTCCTGTATGAGCCACTACACCCAGCCTGGGTCTGTCTACTTTTAACCCATCTCTCATCCCTTTCCCAGGATTCTTTCCAAGTCAGTTACAGGTGGTTTTAACAGAAAGGATCAGCTCTGCTTCATGACAGTCTCTGGAGAAATCCCTTAGGAAGGCTATGAGAGTAGGCCACAAGGACATGGGCCCACACATCTGCTTTGGCTTTGCCGGCAATTCAGGGCTTAGGGTATTCCATGTGACTTGTATAGGTATATTTGAGGACAGCATCTGCTAGAGAAAAGGTGAGGGTTGTTTTTCTTTCTCTGAAACCTGCAGTAAATGGGTATGATTGTAGCTTCCTCAGAAATCCCTTGACCTCCAGAGATTAAACATGGTGCAATGGCACCTCTGTCCAACCTCCTTTCTGGTAGGTTCCTTTCTCCTGCTTCATATAGGCCAAACCTCAGGGCAAGGGAACATGGGGGTAGAGTGGTGCTGGCCAGAATCATCTGCTTGAGCTACTTGGTTGATTCATATTCTCTTTCCTTTATGGAGACCCATTTCCTGTTCTCTGAGACTGTTTCTGAACTGGCAACTTACTTGGGCCTGAAACTGGAGAAGGGGTGACATTTTTTTAATTGCAGAGATGCTCTCTGATTTTCCTCTCCCAGGTCACTGTGTCACGTGCACTTCCCAAACTCAGGTTCCGGGAAGCTTGTGTGTCTAGATACTGAATTGAGATTCTGTTCAGCACCTTTAGCTCTATACTCTCTGGCTCCCGTCATCCTCATGGTCACTGAATTAAATGCTTATTGTATTGAGAACCAAGCTGGGACCTGAGGACACAAAGATGAGCTCAACAGTCTCAGCCCTAGAGGAACAGACTCAGGGATTTCACCAGGTTGGTGCAATATTTGATTTCTGGTGAGGTGATCACAGCTGCAGTTAGGGAAGGGAGCCACTGAGCACAGACTTTGGAAGGAACCTTTTTTTGTTGTTTGTTTGTTTGTTTGTTTGTTTGAGACAGGGTCTTGCTCTGTCACCCAGGCTGGGGTGCAGTGGCGCGATCTTGGCTCACTGCAACCTCCGCCTCCTGCGTTCAAGCGATTCTCCTGCCACAGCCTCCCGAGTAGCTGGGACTACAGGTGTGTGCCACCACCCCCAGCTACTTTCTGTATTTTTAGTAGAGATGGGGTTTCACTGTGTTGGCCAGGCTGGTCTTGAACTCCTGACCTCATGATCTGCCCACCTCAGCCTCCCAAAGTGCTGGGATTACAGGCATGAGCCACCACACCCAGCCTGGAAGGAACCTCTTAAAATCAGTTTACATCTTGTATTTTATTCTGTGATGGAGGACACTGGAGAGAGTTGCTATTCCAGTCAATCATGTCGAGTCACTGGACTCTGAAAATCCTGTTGGTTCCTTTATTTTATTTGAGTTTAGAGTTCCCTTCTGGGTTTGTATTATGTCTGGCAAATGACCTGGGTTATCACTTTTCCTTCAGGGTTAGGTCATAGATCTTGGAAACTCCTTAGACAGCATTTTGCTCCTACCAAGGATCAGATACTAGAGCCCTACATAATAGATTTCATTTCACTCTAGCCTACATAGAGCTTTCTGTTACTGTCTCTTGCCATGCACTTGTGCAGTGATTACACACTTGACAGTACCAGGAGACAAATGACTTACAGATCCCCCAACATGCCTCTTCCCCTTGGCAAGCTCAGTTGCCCTGATAGTAGCATGTTTCTGTTTCTGATGTATCTTTTTTCTTTTCTTCGTTGCATCAGCCAATTCCCAGAATTTCCCCAGGCAATTTGTAGAGGACCTTTTTGGGGTCCTATATGAGCCATGTCCTCAAAGCTTTTATACCTCCTTGCTCTCCTACAATATTCAGTACATGACCACTGTCATCCTAGAAGGCTTCTGAAAAGAGGGGCAAGAGCCACGCTGCCCCACAAAGGTTGGGTCCATCTTCTCTCCGAGGTCGTGAAAGTTTTCAAATTGTACTAATAGGCTGGGGCTCTGACTTGGCTGTGGGCTTTGGGAGGGGTAAGCTGCTTTCTGGATCTCTCCCAGTGAGACATGGAGGTGTTTCTGAATTTTGTCTACCTCACAGGGACGTTGTGAGGCTTGAAAAGGTCAAAAAATGATGGCCCATTGAGCTCTTTGTAAGAAAGGTGGATTAAATATTAGGTGTAATCTGAAAAAAGATAAAATGTGACTCCCCCTGCTCTGTGCAGCAGTTGGGCTGGATGCTCTGTGGCCCTCCTTGGGTCCTCATGCCACCCCACAGCTCCAGGAACCTTGAAGCCAATCTGGGGGACTTTCAGATGTTTGACAAAGAGGTACCAGGCAAACTTCCTGCTACACATGCCCTGAATGAATTGCTAAATTTCAAAGGAAATGGACCCTGCTTTTAAGGATGTACAAAAGTATGTCTGCATCGATGTCTGTACTGTAAATTTCTAATTTATCACTGTACAAAGAAAACCCCTTGCTATTTAATTTTTGTATTAAAGGAAAATAAAGTTTTGTTTGTTAGCTTGTGTGTGACTTGGCATATTTCTGAAAGTATATGACAGCCACTAGGAAGCATATACACCCAGCAGTGAGAAATAGAGGATTCAGTTTGCAGGGCAGATTGGGAACTGCCTTCTGAGGGCCTCTTTCTTTTTTGCTGGGGCTCTTTTTCCCCTGCGAGATTTCTCCTGGGTCAGTAAACCCCCACAGTCTAAGGTCAACAGAATTGATTACTAATATGGTCATCAGTAACACTCAAGTAGGTCACATGATGCTTTGGATATAACTGTAGTTCTCAAGTTGTTATCCCAATGACGCCTCTTTTTTTTTTTGCATTTTCAATGCATGTGGCTATCTTTGCCTTCCAAGCCCCACTGACTGAATCTGATGGCCTAAAAAAGAGTTTTCCCATCATTACTAGAACTTTTGACCTCTTAAAAAAGGGAAAGGAAAGGGGGCTTTTTTTCCTTCAGATTTTTTTTTTTTTCTGGCTACACAGTGATTCTGTTTGTGTAACAGACATGGGCATATGTCGCATTTGTCAATCAGGAAAGTGGCTTCTTTAGCTAATTTTATAAATTGGATGGTCTGTGTCCCCATATCCAGAAAAGTCATCAGACAAAGCAAATTCAAAGCTACTATCAGGATATTGTTATGGGAGTCAGTAATATTATAGACCTCACATACAGAGGGAAGGAGAGCCATCACCGTCTGCTGATGTCCTAGATGTGAACATAAGGCCTCTTGGTTTGCTTTTAAATTGCTTGCCACCCTTTAGCTTCACTTGAATACCACCCTGTTTTGGCGCGAGTAAAAAACCCGTTCATTGAACAAGGATCTGCAATACTACTCTCCTTACCTGCAGATTGCTACTGGACATTTATCTCAAACCCTAAATGAAGGCAGGTATGTAATTTAAATTGTTTTCCCAGTTGGGCTGTGTTTCTCTTTCCATTACCTATTCATTAAGTAATTACGAAGTTAAGGAAAGTCAACACAATCTGGAATGAAGTCTTAATTCCTTGCACTTAAAGAAACATTTTCTGAATAGAAAATACTTTATTTACATGATTTCATTTTATTCTCCTGGCATTTCTGAAGTCAGTAGGGCAGGTCTGACAACCTTCCTTTAGAGTGGAGAAGCCAAGACGTAGCGAGGGCGAGGGCAACCCAAAGGGGTTGGAGAAGGTTGGTCAGCAGGTCTTCCCATGCCCAACTCAGGGTTTTGGTTGTATTTTTGTTTTACACAGGGTTTTCTTTTGTTTTTGTTTTATACTCCTGTGGGTTACATGGTGTCCCTCTAATCTTAACCCCAGATACCTGTGAATGTGACCTTATTAGGAAATAGGGTCTTTGCAGATTAAATTAAGTTAAAAATGAGTTCATACTTAACTAGATTAGGGTGGGTTCTAATCTAATATCTAGTATCCTTATAAAAACTGGGAAATTTGGACACACACACAAGAGAGGAGAATGCCATGGGAAGGCCGACACAGAGATTGGAGTTATGCAGCTACAGGCCAAGCAAGAAACACCAAGGATTGCTGGCAACCACCAGCCAGGAGAGAGGCAGGGAAGATTCTTCCTTGGATCCTCCAGAAGAACACAACCTTGATCTTTGCTTTCTAACCTCCAGAACTGTGTAAGTATAAATTCCTATGGGCGAGGCACAGTGGCTCACACCTGTAATCCCAGCACTTTGGGAGGTCAAGGCAGGCAGATCACATGACGTCAGGAGTTCGAGACCAGCCTGGCCAATATGGTAAAACCCCATCTCTACTAAAAATACAAAAACTAGTCAGGTGTGATGTGTGCCTGTAGTCCCAGCTACTTGGGAGGCTGAGACGGGAGAATCGCTTGAACCTGGGAGGCAGAGGTTGCAATGAGCCGAGATCATGCCATTGCATTTCAGCCTGGGCATCGCAGCAAGACTCTGTCCCAAATAAATAATAAATAAATTCCTGTTGCCTTTGGCCACCCAGTTTGTGATAATTTGTTACAGCAGCCCAAGGAAACTAATACAGACTCTATCCCTCTGATTTCTATTTTTTCTATTTTATGGTATGGTATGGTGTATGGTATGGTATGGTTGGTATGGTATGGTATGGTATGGTATGGTATTGAGATGGAGTCTTGCTCTGTCACCCAGGCTGGAGTGCAATGACTTGATCTCGGCTCACTGCAACCTCCGCCTCCCTGGTTCAAGTGATTCTCCTTCCTCAGCCTCCTGAGTAGCTGGGATTACAGGCACCTGCCATCATGCCTGACTAATTTTTGTATTTTTGTGGAGACAGGGTTTCACCATGTTGGCCAGGCTGGTCTTGAACTCCCGACCTCAGGTGATCCTCCCGCCTCAGCCTCCCAAAGTGCTGGGATTACAGGCATAAGCCACCGCACCCAGCCTCCTCTGATTTCTTTACTGCAAATAGTTCACTTGCAGTGGCACCTTTCTCAATAATGAGATCTGACCATAAGCTTCTATTTTTTAAAAGATAATATAGCATAATCACTATAGTACATTTCTTTATCTGTAAACTGGACACCTCTAGAATAAATGCCATGATCCCCAACACCCTATAGTTTGAATTGGTCTTGGCTGGTCTCTTGCCCACCTTCCCCCAATGGGAGCTCTGTGTGCACAGCCAGGACCCTAACTGGAATGTGACCCAAGGGTTTTTAGCATTTCGGTCCTGAGAACTGATTTTTTCTCTTTCCCATTTTAGCTTTCACATGCAATTATAATTTTAAAGTTGAGCTGACTCTTGACTAAAGAGGTCAGCCTTGGCCTCCTGTTTTCAGAGGTTCTGTGTACAGAAATAAACCAGACTGGGAGAAGGGCTTTATTCTGTCCTTCATTTTCCTTCACAATGTAAGCTGGTACCGTAGGACTGGGAGGATCCCACTAAATATCTTGAAGATGTGTTGGACCTGCAAAAGTTTAGTCCAAAAGGGTTTCAAAATGGACCTTGGCCTCACATGAAATTCTTAGTATTACCCTGTTTTTTTTCTTAAGTCTATTTCATCTTTACACTAAGAGGGCCCATAGATTTATTTACCCTCATGGCAAAGGATTCCAACTTCTCAAATTCCCAGGGAAAGAGAATAGAAAATCAAATGTATTACATTTTCCATCCACTGCCTGATTTTCATCAGCTTTCCACCTGGTTTCCTATAAGCACCCAATTCTGTTTTCACTCAAGAACGTGCTTAATCTCATGGAAAGCCTGCATTATCAATGCCTTTCTCTTTAAGAGATTAAATGATTGGTTATGTAAATTTCCTGAAATGCCTGGGGTTGCATCATTCCACTTGATATGAGGTAAATGGGTAAAATATAAAGCAATGAGATGGAGTAGATAAGTCACAGAAAATCCTGTCCTGGTTTCATCATTTTCCTCTCACCCCTTTCCCTTTGCATATGCGTTGTTTCCTTTTGCCTAGAATATCCTTTCCATCTTTCCTCAACTAGGTTATGTCTGTCCTTTTTAAAGCCTTGGGTCATCTTTCCTGGGAAGACATCCCCGATCCTCCTGCTTGCCACTTTCTGCTTCCCTTTCCTTTTATTGATAGGTAGGTTTAAGCCTCTGTGCATTCAACTCTGGGAGCCTTCCTTGCACTGATTGCAATGATCTGTGCATGCATCCATCTCTTACTAAACTGAGCTCCCTGAGCGTGACTTTGAGCACCTACAGTTGTCTATTTATGTACCGTCAGAGCTTGGCACACTGCCTGGCACAGGGCACAAGTTTCAAAATATATGTATAAGGAAGGAAGGGAGGGAGGGAGGAAAGAAGAAATGGAGTAAGGAAGGAGGGGAGGAAGGGAGGGTTTTAACCTTGTTAGGTGGAGAAACTGAAGGGCTTTGGTGACAGATGTGGCCACCATAGGAAGGAAACCAAAGGTGACAACAAGAGCCATCAGGTTGGCAGGACTTTCTGGGAAGATGCTAGGGCACTAGCCCCCAAGAAAATTCTCCAGCCTCAAAGATAGGTTAGGGAATGATCGACTACCCCACCGTGTTGCCTATTGTAAGTTGTCTCTTTTAAATATTTGCTGGAAGTCTACTGTATATAGAACACTGGAATGGGCTAGGGAAAGGAAAGGGAGTGATTTTTAAAAACTATGAAATACGAAGTCCAACTTGGAGTCCAAAAATGCAGATGACAAAACAGAGAAAGAATTCAGCTGCTATTAACAAGCTTAAAACTCTAAACCTGGAAAAACAAATCCTCTACTGCTTAGTAAATATTTGTTGAATAGCTGAATGAGGGTCCATCGTGTGCCAGCCACTGTCCTGAGAAGGCACCATAGGGGACACAGATAAATAAGACACAACCTTTCCCTCTAGAAGTTCGCTGCAGCACACTACGTGCCTCCCTCTACCCTCCTTCCCACAAAAGATCAATGCTACTAGTCCTATCACACTTACTATGTGATTTCTTCCTAAGTCCCTAGGTCTTGTGGTTTAGCTTGAATAGAACAGTTTCTGAGTACCCAGTGTAATGGGCAAACAGTTCCTAAACTGCTGTCGTCTCACCATTTGACCCCTCAAAGGACACATCTGCTGATGTAAATATGTAGGGAAGGTGCAGGGAAGAAGAGAGAGACGTGAGGATCCCAAAGACCATAACTCTTTTAAAACTTAGTCTTCTCATCAAAACCACCCCCGGAATTCAGAATGTAAAATATAAAAATTGAAACTTACTCATTATGTGCCATCGGAGGTATTTAGTCAAAATTCAGCATCTGACCACCTTTTCTAGGCCTATGTTGATTTACAATATTTGTACCCAGTAGGTCATTTATGTAGGTGTGTTACCTTGTGTCCTCTGAACCTTCTTCTCTTACTACTGTTATGTCATAATTGTATAAATACAAAGAGATTGCTCTATATAAGTTAAAAGAAGTACAGTACATGGCTAGTCCTCATGTATCCAGAGTGAAAAGGATAAATGTGTGAATAAACTTGGCAGAGAGTTGCCTGGCGGGAGGTGCAGGGCGGTGAGTGGCTCAGTGTAACTGGAGCTTGAGATTCTTGGAGTGGGAGGGAAGGTGGGCTGAGGCCAAGTTATGAAAGGCCTTGGAGGCCATATTCTCTCCTGTGCTCAGCACAGGGGAGTCGGCAAAAGTTTGAAAGCAAGGAAGGCTCATGTCCCTGTTGGTGTTTTTACATAGCTTGCTGTGTCTGCCGTGTGGACTATGGGCTGGGAAGAAGGCAAGCAGGAGACAGGAAGGCCGGTTTGGATGAGAAACCATGAAGGCCTGAATGAAGGTGGTAGCAGAGAGACGGAAAGGAGGGGGTGATTTTCAGAGAAGCCACAACAAATTGTGTCCTCTGTAGCTCTGGTCAATGAGCCGAATCTTTGCTTTCTAAAATGCCAGTGTTTCAGAGGCAAGGAGTTTCTGTTTGCTCTGCACACCTGATACAGCACACCCCTACGTTGCAAACTAAAGATAAATAACACCAAAGGCCACAGCAGCTTGCAACACTGACCAAGTACCCCTGGAGATCTTGAGTTTCACTGCATTCAGACTCCCCCTTGCAGTCTGAGGGTCAGCATGACACTGTCAGTGGAGGGGACAGGGTCCTTGGGAGGAGAGGGTAGCATTTAGTTGTTTATGTAGTGCTAAGGGGCCCCACAAGCTCTTCAGGACTGAGAGTTTTCTAACACGACTTATTTCTTAGAGTAGCCGATTCAAATTTCATAGTAAAGGTTTAATTTAGGACTAACTGAATCCAAGTCATGTCTCCCATGTAGATTTTGTTTCTTGACACAGTTTTCTTTGCTAACTACTGTGGATTGCCTAACCAGATCTACAGAAAACCACATCATGGGCCCACACATTTCTTCTAATCCTCTTCCTTTTAAATCAGAAATTCAGTATAACATTTTTCCATTAAGTGAATGAGAGAACCACTTCCCAGCTTTTTTGTGTGTCCCCCCCCTCACCCCTTTAAAAAAAAAAGACAGAAACAACAACAGACCTTCCTTTTGGATTTACATCAGCATTTAGCTAACTTCCTGAACATTTCACCCATTTCCTGAACTTATTCTCAGGAAGGAAAAACATCCTCCTTCAGAAATAAATGCAAATAATCCCAGAGATGATTTCTATTAAATAAATAGTGTAAACGCAATGGAATTTCCTGTAAGATGTATATTTACCATGGATATTTCAATAAAAATGTGTTTGTTGTGATTCTGCAAGACTCATGATATTTGCAGGCGGTCTGAGGAATTATAATCTTTAGTAGCCACTCAAAAGCTAAGTCCTGAACATTTGCAATTTTTACTCATGTTAAAAATATATATTATATATATTTTTTACTGAGAAATAGGAACACTTTGGAAAAATTATTCTCCTGAGGTCAGTTTTTTGAAGCTTTGTTTCTTTTAAAAGAGGGCTCTAATGACACCTAGTGGTGAAGACAGGCAGGACAGCTTTAGGACAGACTCAATGCAGTGTTGCTGTAATTAGGATTTTTTGTTTATGCGTTTGCTTGGGAGAAAACACACTCCTTACAAGCACTTCTTAAGTACCCTTAATGCCCAGGAATCCTGAGAAGTAGCGACATGGAAACGTTTCCCTTACGTGTTTCTGGCGATGTCCTCTTCTCTTGATTGATGATTCCTCGGAGCCTGCCCACCTCCTAGGGCTAAACTGGCTCAATTTTAGGAATGGATGAAAAATGTGAAGCTCTGCAGAGGAAAAACATCAGTACATCAAGTGAGAAATTTCCCTATCTTTTTGAGAAGGCCTCCTCCCATTTGGCTACCTTTTAATGGAGAAGCGTGGTCCTTTTCTGGTGTATATGTCTTACTGACTTTTTAAAGGTGTACTCCAGGCTGACTGCCTGTCATTTCTGCTTTACAGCGGCCTTCTTAGGTTCTCTAGTGTTTGGCAGTGGCTGATTTTTAAAGAGAGAGGTGATAGGGATCTCAGAGAGGCTGCCCTCACTCCAGCCCCACCCCACCCCTACCCCAAGCCCCTCGGAAGGCCATCCAGGACAGATGACTATCTGGCCTCCTTGCACCACCCCCAGGAAGGAGCTCCTTAATCCATCACATCGGCTGATATTCTTCTTTATGTCCAAACCCCTCAGAGTGATATCCAAGACCCTCAGGTCTGGCTCTTCTCCTCTCATCCAGCCACATCATTCCTCTTCCTCAGACACACCCTATGCTCTAGCCAATCCCAGCCACTTCCAGCTCCTCCTGTCCTCAGGCTGTTTCAGTGTTCTCTGCTCCTCAGCCAGGAGGCTGTTTCCCTCCATGGCCCTTCTGCTCATTCTTCAAGTCCCTGCATAAGTGTTTCCTCTTCTTCTTCAAGTCCCTGGATATGCGTTTCCTCTTCTGGGAGCCTCGCATGACTCAATCAAGCAGAGCCTGTAGCACCTTCCTTTAGGGCACCTCTGAACCTAGTTCAAACATCTGTAATTGCATGTGTTGTATTACATTATATTGTTCTTGTTTGTTTCTCCTCTAGATGTGTTTGAGCTTCTCAAGGACAGGAGCTGTTCTTGCGCCCAACACCCTGGCTGGTTCAGGTGCTCCACAAATGTTCACTGACATCCTGGCAGCAGCCATTTGTGGCACTGGATTGTTGCATTTGGCTGCAGTGTTTTGACAGGAGCAAATTAGGAGTGGGGCAACTAGTTCAAGGTAGTGTTGACAATGAGAGGACTAGATCTTTGAAAATGTGCAGAACCATTTATTATCCAAAATGACCTCAGCTTTCACACCACTAGGAATAAGGTGCTTTCACAAAAATAATCTCTAAGTTTGTGTTTAGTTCTAACACTGGAAGATTCTGTTACCAGAAAGGGGTCTGGATCCAGACCTCAAAAGGGGGTTACTGGATCTCGCGCAAGAAAGAATTAAAGGCGAGTTCATAAAGTGAAAGCAAGTTTAGTAAGAAAGTAAAGGAATAAAAGAATGGCTATTCCACTGACAGAAGGCTTCTGGTTGCCTATTTTTATGGTTATTTCTTGATTATATGCTAAACAAAGGGTGGATTATTCATGCCTCCCCTTTTAGACCATTTAGGGTAACTTCCTGACATTGCCATGGCATTTGTAAACTGTCATGGCGCTGGTGGAAGTGTAGCAGTGAGGACAACCAGAGGTCACTCTCATGGCCATCTTGGTTTTGGTGGGTTTCAGCTGGCTTCTTTACTGCAACCTATTTTATCAGCAAGGTCTTGATGACCTGTATCTTGGCTGACCTCCTATCTCATCCTGTGACTTAGAATGCCTAACCGTCTGGGAATGCAGCCCAGTAGGTCTCAGCCTTATTTTACCCAGCCCCTACTCAAGATGGAGTTGCTCTGGTTCAGACGCCTCTGACAATTCTATAATTAGGAGAGCCATGCTTTAAAATATGGTTTTAAAAAATCTAGGGCTATGGCAGAGAGTCTACAATTGAATGCAAGAATATTTTACATACGCCTGTCTTTTTTCTGGGGAGATGGTTCATACTTTTCAAAGAAGGGGTCTGTGATCTCAAAAGATTAAATACTACTAATTAAGAATCGTTGACCAAAATGACAATCTTTACTCAGCCTCTGCTGGGTCAGTAGGAGCTAACATCTTAATAGGAGTTAGTGCCTCAGTAGAGAGGTTCATAATCCAGCAGCTGCAAAGCTCTTGTTGCTTTTTTTCCTACTGTCCTCTATTAGGGCACACGTACTGGTCCCAGTTTGCAATTTAAAAAGATGCTTGCATCCTAAGAGGCTTTTGGACATGTTCCATTTATGCAGCATTAATGTTCTAAATGTTCTAAATGTAAGAGTAAGGGTGTGAGGGTATGACCAGAACTCTTTTTTTTTTTTTTTTCTTTACTCTGTCACCCAGGCTGGAGTGTAGTGGCATGATCATGGCTTACTGTGGCCTCAACCTCCCAGGCTCAAGTGATCCTCCCAGCTCAGCCTCCTACTATAGGCACATACCACCATGCCTGGCTAATTTTTTGTATTTTTTGTAGAGACAGGAGTCTCTGTTTCCCAGGCTGGTCTCAAACTCTTGGGCTCAAGACATCCTCCTGCCTCAGCCTCCCAAAATACTGGGATTACAGGCATGAACCATCACACGGAGCAAAACTCTTTCAGCAAGATTATGTACCTTTCCCCACATTAAAAAAAGTAATTGGCTGGCCGGGTGCAGTGGTTCATGCCCGTAATCCCAGCACTTTGGGAGGCCGAGGTGGTCGGATCACCTGAGGTCAGGAGTTCGAGACCAGCCTGACCAACATGGAGAAACCTTGTCTCTACTAAAAATACAAAATTAGCCAGGTGTGGTGGCACATGCCTGTAATCCCAGCTACTCAGGAGGCTGAGGCAGGAGAATCACTTGAACCTGGGAAGCAGAGGTTGTGGTGAGCTGAGATTGTGCCATTGCACTCCAGCCTGGCAACGAGCAAAACTCCATCTCAAAAAAAAAAAAAGTAATTGGCATTACCAGAAATGATATTAATATTCTTTAGGTTAGGTGCCAGGGCTACTCTGAAAAAGCTACCACACAGAGCCCCCAAGTCCTGCCAGGTGGTTCACAATGAACCCTCTAGGTAATGCCAGAAATCCTACATGTGAAGCATGATCACTGAAACATTCTGCGACTGTGATCTGGGCCTGCAAATCGCTATGAAGCTTTTCTGCTTCAGTGGGAGATGCCATTGCAAACTGAATTGTGGCTGGCAGGGCTGGATTCCTGGGTGTGCAACATGGGCAGTCATTCAGAGCCCTGTGCTTAGACAGGCCTTGTGCTTTGTTTAATGCTTTGCTGTTGCTATCTTGAAATTTTCAATAATATTTGAACAAAGGGCCTCATATTTTTATTTCACACCTGCTCCTGCAAATGATGTTTGTCCTAAGTGGCTACCTATACCTGAGGCAACACCAAGTAGTAGAAAGAGCATGTACTTTGGAGTTGACAGGGGTCAACTCCAATCCCAGTTCCGTAACTTTCTAGCGATGTGAGCTTGGGTAAGTTACTTAACCTCTCTGGGCTTCAGTGTTATTATATAAAAAATGGTGATTATAATGTCTAACTTTTAGAGTCATTGGGGTAATTACCAACAGTTGGGGTAATTACAACATTTGGGGTAACAGTATGTGTTCAGTAATTGGTAATGGTTGATAACGACAACAATGATTTGAAAACAACTAGTCAAGAAAGAATGAAATAACATTCATGTGAAAAGACAACCAAAACAAAATGAACAGACAAAAAAATGCCATATGTGTAGACTTTTGAGGTTGGGAAGAATCCTAAAGATAAGCTCCTGGGCTGAGTTGTTTTTACCTTTGCCCATCCACAGCACTTTTCTCTTATGATGCATCTTTTCCCCCATTAAACATTGAGACCCTCTGAGAACAGATACTGTGTCTATACTTTAAAAATATTTCCAGCTTTTTGCACAAAGCCTGACACAAAGTGGACGTTTAATAAGCATTGGTTGAAATAATAAACTAGCTCATTATTTTATAGTTGAGGAATCTGAGGCCTAGAGAAGTTAGGTGACTTAAATAAGCTTACAAAACTTGTCCTTGGCAAAGCCAGGTCTGGAGTCCTCTCTGTTTGTTTCAGAGGGATTAGTTATTGCCTGGGGGCCTTGTGTGGACCCAGCCCTTGGAGCTGTTAAACACAATCACAAAATCTTTATTGCTTGCTGAATTGCAATTATCAGATTATATAGGAAATGTTTAAGGATTTTATGTATGTGTATTTTCGTTTTGAGTCAAAAATCAAAAGGGAAGAATGGTCATTGGAGCTAGAATATACTTGTGGCTGTCCCAGTGAACTCCTAGAAAAAGTAATCCCTCCACTTGCCTTTGCTGGAGCACATGGTTCAGGGATAGTTTAGGCTCCCCTTTCTCCTTTCCCAAATCCTCCCATGCATGAGCTTATCTGCTGTGATGCTAATGTCCTGGATGTGATTGATTACCCACCACTATCTTGGGGACCTGGGAATGACCTTCTGGATGCATTTGTAAGGAACCAGCTTGGGAAGAAAAACAAAAACTTGAAGGCATCCTCTAGTTGGTCTGAGATAAGGGGACCTCAGAGTCTTCTTTCATTAGCCTGGCAAAACAATCCAAACAATAAAAAATCCATAAGAAAATATTCTGCTTCCAGGAGCTTAAAAGATACTTCTCATTTCAGTCACCCATTCACATGACACTATCCCTATGTAAGACAAACAAATGTTTTTGTGGGTGAGAGGATGAGAGGAAGGGCGGAAAGAAGAGAAGGGGAGGAGTTTAACAGAGAAAGGGAGGGAGGTGTGGTGAGGGAGGAGAGGTGAAAATGTAGAAAAAAGTTAAGAAAAAAACCGAAGAGAGGGAGAGATGGAATATGTTTGGAAAGAGATGTGGGCCTAATATTTACCCAGATGATCCCAGGAGCCAACTCAAATCATCAGAATGAATCGATCCAAGTCACCTTGTTAAACTTACTTGGCATAATAATAATTATTGTGTGCTGAAAGAAGCAGTGGCGGTCGGTGAGACAGTATGGGTTTGAGTTTTGGCTCTCATGATAATTTGCTGTACAAACATACATCTGTTATTTCAAGTCCCAGGCCTCAGTTTTCCCATCCAGAACTGGGGGAAATAAATGAAATGGGACATATGAAAGTAATTTGAAAAATAGAGTGTGACACAAGCAAACACAGTCTCGAATTTACACTCAAGCTGGATCTATTCCACTTAAATCAAAACAGGCTTTGACGTGCCTCCAGCTTTTCTTTTCATGGACTCAGTAAAGTTTTCTACCTTGTGTTTTTAAAGGAAATACATATATAATCCAATGATCTCGTCACATCATTAGGCTCAGGTGGGTTCATTCCAAATCATGGATACAACACTGAAATCAAAATATGAAAAGAAAAAAAGGTGCGTGGTTTACCCACCATTGTCTAACAAATTTGTATACTGGAAAGAGCAGATGTGGTAGGAATGAGATCTGGTTCAGCTTCCAGCTCCAATAGTCATCTGCTGTGTGACCCAGGGCAAGTTTCTCAGCCTCACTGAGCCGCACTCTTCCCACTTGGGATATGGGAGCACCTCCCTCCCTGTGATGTTGTCATAAGGTAGCCGGACAAATGCCCTAGCTGGCTCCTGGCATCTGTTAGAGCCTCTGCCTATGTTGATCATTGCTGTATCCTCAGTCCTAGACTATAGTAGGTATGAAATATGCAGTACTTTCTCTTTTCCCTTCCTCTTTTCTACTCCTCTTACCCTATTCCCATGCCCACCCATTCAGGTGTCTTTCCATTGCCACCAAAGTAAAGCCTTGGATTTGGGTGTCTGAGATACTGCTTGAGAGCATTTTTTTCCGAAGGTTTCAGATAGGAAATGAAATCACACTGGCTTATGATTATGCACCATCTTAGGTGTCAGCAATGAAAACAGACTCTAGAGAACATAAATGGAAGGAAATGTATCGAAGTGGTTGGAGAGTAAAGAGAATTAACCTTAGAAATGAGTAGAAATTAGGGGAGAGTCAGAAGGCCAGGCCAAAGGAACCACAGCAATGGCGCCTTGGCAGGAGTGGTTTGGTCAGCACGCCCGCCAGCCTGCTTTTGAAAGGACGACCTCCAGCTGTCTCCAGAGGTAGCCACCCACCCCCTTCCTGTTTTTGTATTGCTTCCCTGAGATTCACACTTCCGGGAAAGACCACTTGGTGGGCTGAGCCAAAGTCAGCTACTGATCCTCAGATTGTGCCAGGGTTGTGTGTTTATGTGTGAATGAGAGAGTGTGAGTGTGATTTTGTCCACTTTTGATATGGAAGGTGAGTCTGACCTCACATCAAGAGAAGCCACAACAGTGACCAACCCTTACAGAGGGAGATTTGATGACAGACACCCATTAATAAAAATATGGCAAATGTCCACTGCAGCTCAGAAGAGGGTCTTCAAGGAGGTCAGAGAATCTACAGCTCTGCTTTGTGCAGGGATGTCTCCTCTTCACCAAATTATTTAGCATCCACTGGGTTAAACAGGGAGGATCCAGCTGTGTCTGCTCATTCCAAGTCGTTTTGAGAAAACAAAATCAGCATTAAATTAAAGCAAATAATCAGAGATTTATTAACACTAAAAAAAAAAAAAAGTCATGGAAACAAAGTTGAATTCAGTTAAATGGTGAGTGAACAGTTCTTCAGATAGCTTTTGCCTGATTTCCACACAGCTGTTTCTCCAAACCTGTCTGCAGTCAGAGGCAGATGCTTGCAAGCAGCCCCCTTGTATTTCCCACACACTCTCAGCCCCCAGCAAACTCTTCTGGAGGCTGGGTGGCCGTGTCACTGATGGTGATGGCCCCTGCTTCAGGAACTGACAGTCTGCTTCCTTTTTTGCTGTATCCTTCAAACCCTAATTATACAAAAAAATAAATTCAAGACTCCATTCCAGCAGCTGAATACACTTCTTGTTTGGGAAAGCCCAATTTTCAGTAGAAAACGACTTCTGGCCAAAGCAGGTCCTGCCCCTCCCCTGCTTTTTGCCCCACGGTCAAGTATTCTGATGACCCTCAGCAGTCATTGGTCCCACTTCCTGCCAAACGGTGACAAACCAACCAGATGATCATGATTAATCACCCCCCAGCCCTTCATTGCAAACAGTGGGACTGCCTTGGGGGCAATTTTGGAAGTCTCCATCACCTCCAAATTTTGATAGGGGTTAAGTTTGACCCGGTCCTCACTTTCGCACAAAGGTTCACAGTTTGCCTAGAGCTTCATGGTTTGCATGAAGGTTTATTGTTTGCCCTCTTATACATGTTATTTTACTTGGTCCCCAATAATAGGGCACCAGGCTGCCATCACCCTTCTCCTGGATTATTACAGTTGCCTCCTATCTTCCTCAATGTCCACTCTTTTTTTAAAAAAAATTGAAGTACAGTTAATAAAAAGCACGCTGAGAATGATGGCTCATGCCTGTAATCCCAACACTTTAGGAGGCCAAGGTGAGTGGGTCGCTTGAGCTCCGGAGTTCGAGATAACAACTAGCCGGGCGCGGTGGCTCACGCTTGTAATCCCAGCACTTTGGGAGGCCGAGGCGGGCGGATCACGAGGTCAGGAGATCAAGACCACAGTGAAACCCCGTCTCTACTAAAAATACAAAAAAAATTAGCCGGGCGTGGTGGCGGGCGCCTGTAGTCCCAGCTACTCGGAGAGGCTGAGGCAGGAGAATGGCGTGAACCCGGGAGGCGGAGCTTGCAGTGAGCCGAGATCGGGCCACTGCACTCCAGCCTGGGTGATAGAGCAAGACTCCGTCTCAAAAAAAAAAAAAAATAAAAAAAATAAAAATAAAAAAAATAAAAAAAAAATAAAAAGCACAAGTGCAGCTGTTTCGCTTTGGTAAGTTTTGACATTTGTGTACACTGGGTAACTGCCATGTACAAAAAGAGATACAATATTTCCATTGCCCCAGAATAATCCTTCATTTTTTTCTTTCCAGTCAATGTCTCCTTCCCCTAGGCAACTACTTTCTGATTTCTATTACTGGGGACTATTTTTTCTGTACATTGATTTCATTTCATATCATTGGAATCATACAGTATGTACATATCTGTGCTTTTTTTCATGGATTTAAGACTCATTCATGTTGTGTGTATGAGGAATTCCTTCCATTGTATTGCTGAGTGGTGTGCCATTGTAGAAATACACCACAATTTGCTTATTAATTCATTTTTTGATAGAAATTTAGTGGCTTTTTTCTTCATCATTTTTGTTACTATGAATACAACTGCTATAACAAATTTTGTACAAATATTTTGTGAACATATGTTTTCATTTAACTTGGATAAATACCCAAGAATGAAATTGCTAGGTCATAGGGTAGATGTATGTTTAACTTTGTAAGAAACTGCCAGAGAGTTTTCCAAAGTAGTTTGTCAGATATATGAGTTGTCAACATCCAGTCTTGCTTCCTCCAGTCATTTCTCCTCATAGGCTCCAGAGCAATCCATTTAAAACACAACCTTGATCCCATCACTTTCCTGCTTAAACTCCTTCAATGGCTTCCCATTGCCCTTAGGAGCAAGTCCAGACATTATTCACGTAGCCTGCACAATTTGGCCCTCACTTTCCTTTCAGCTTTGGCTACTCCTTCCTGCATCTCCCTGCCCGCTGGTTTTCTGTGTTCTGGCCATACTACGTATGTTTCTACTCCTTGACTGTGAAGCTCTTTACCTGCTCAGGGCTTTTGGTCCCTTTTTCTGGTCAGCCATTTTTTTTTTGAGATGGAGTCTCGCTCTGTCACCCAGGCTGGAATGCAGTGGCGCAATCTCGGCTCACTGCAAGCTCCGCCTCCCAGGTTCACGCCATTCTCCTGCCTCAGCCTCCCCAGCAGCTAGGACTACAGGCGCCCGCCACCACACCCGGCTAATTTTTGTATTTTTAGTAGAGACGGGGTTTCACTGTGTTAACTAGGATGGTCTCGATCTCCTGACCTGGTGATCCGCCCGCCTCGGCCTCCCAAAGTTCTGGGATTACAGACGTGAGCCACCGCGCCTGGCCCTGGTCAGCCATTCTTCATCCACTTTCCTCTTGGCCTATTTATTCTTCCAGTCTCAGTTTAAAAGCGACTTCATCAGGGAGTTTCCCTAGGCCCTGTAGACTAAGTTAGATCCCCTGTTACATGTTCCCGTGGGGCCCTGGCTTCCCCTTCCTAACATTCACTACACTGTTGTCATTTTACAGACTGCATATATTTATTTCAATTTTTGAATAGCTTATACATTCATGTTGGTTCAAAAATTCTCAAAGATATTTTGTCAAAAGTTTTATTCTCATCCCTGTCCCTATTTGCCTGGCTTCCCACCCCACATTTTTTTTTTTAAAGGAACTTCTTGATATCAGTTTTTTCCCCAGATATTTTTTAATGCCTATACAAGATTTTATATACATACACATATACACAAACATATATACACATACTATACCATTATAACTAATTCTATTATAGTATAGTATAATACTATATTTGCATATATTAGCAAATAACGAATTATGAATACTATGTGTTATACTATTAGTATTGCTAATACTAATGTATATAATTTTTACACATATGCACACCCTACACACTGTTCTGCACCTTGTTTTTTCCACTCACTTTTATGTTTTGGCAGTTTTCCGTTTCAGAACTTAGAGAGCTTCCTCATTTTCTGTCATTGATGCCCAGAGTTCCACTCTATAGATGATCTAGGCCTGTGCTGATGGCCATTTAAATTGTTTTTAATCTTTTGTGATCATAAACAATGCCACAATGATAACATTCATATACAGATGTTATTTCTGATGAGTGTGAGAACACTTGAAGCATAATTTCCTGGAAACCAAATTGCTGGTACAAATTGTATATGAGTTTGTATTTTAAATTATTATTATTTTTGAAACAGAGTCTCGCTTTGTCATCCAGGCACAATCTTGGCTCACTGAAACCTCCGCCTCCCAGGTTCAAGCGATTCTCCTGCCTCAGCCTCCCAAGTATCTGGGATTAAAGGCATACGCCACCATGCATAGTTAATTTTTGTATTTTTAGTAGAGATGAGGTTTTGCCATGTTGGCCAGGCTGGTCTTGAACTCCTGGCCTCAGGTGATCTGCCTGCCTCGGCTTCCCAAAGTACTATGGTTATAGGCGTGAGCCACTACACCCGGCCTTGAGTTTGTGGTTTTTTTTTTTTTTGAGACGGAGTTTCGCTGTTGTTGCCCAGGCTGGAGTACAATGGCGCGATCTTGGCTCACCGCAACCTCCGCTTCCCAGGTTCAATCGATTTGCCTGCCTCAACCTTCCCCAGTAGCTGGGATTACAGACATGTGCCACCATGCCTGGCTAATTTTGTGTTTTTAGTAGAGACGGGATTTCTCCATGTTGGTCAGGCTGGTCCTGAACTCCCGACCTCAGGTGATCCGCCCACCTCGGCCTCCCAAAGTGCTGGGATTACAGGCATGAGCCACCACACCCGGCCGAGTTTGTGGCTTAATAATTTTTGACAAATTGCTTTCCATGGGATTGTACCACTTCATATTCCCATCCACAATGTTTAAGTGCATGCGTTTCCCCTTGGCCTCACCCACATGTGTTGCAGTACATTTGGACATTTGGAGATCTGAGAGCAAAAAAACATTATTTCAGTGTAGTTACTTTTAATTTGCATTTTTCACATTAGAAGCTAAGCATCTGGTAGGATTTATTTTTAATTACTTAGTATGTTATAGATATCCAATATATCTGTTGATATAATAAAAAATGTATTATATATTAGTATATAACATAATGTATTATATGCTGTATATGTCTTAGGCATATATATACACACACACACATATACATATATATATATATATATATATATATTTTTTTTTTTTTTTTTTGAGACAGAGTCTCGCTGTCGCCCAGGCTGAAGTGCAATGGCGCTATCTTGGCTCACTGAAAGCTCTGCCTCCTGGGTTCAAGCCATTCTCCTCCCTCAGCCTCCCGAGTAGCTGGAATTACAGGTGTCCGCCACCACGCCCGGCTAATTTTTTGTATTTTTAGTAGAGACGGGGTTTCACTGTGTTAGCCAGGATGGTCTCAATCTCCTGACCTCGTGATCCGCCTGCCTCAGCCTCCCAAAGTGCTGGGATTACAGGTGTGAGCCACCACACCCAGCCTGGCATTAATATATATTAAGCATATGTATTATAGATTTATAAATATATTAATGTAATGCAATATTAAACATATGTATTATATACTTATGTAAGTATAATATATTTATGTTAATGTAATATGTATTAAACATATGCATAAGTATATAATAAATACATATATTATACTTATATATAATACATATTATATAAGTACAAAATATTTGTAATACATATGCTTAATATATTATATTAACATATACATATATTTCTGTATAATATGTATTATAAGTATATAATACATATGCTTAATATATATTACATTAACATATACATATATACATATACATATATATGTCTATATAGGCTAAATAAATGAAAAAACTGAATGATGATCAAAGAGCTTAATATCTGTGTGTTTTAAGGACATGGAGCTTGTAAGTGGAGACTTTCTGGGACGAAGTACAGTATACTTTTTTTTTTTGAGACGGAGTTTCTCTCTAGTCACACAGGCTGGAGTGCAGTGGTGCAATCTCAGTTCCCTGCAACCTCCGCCTCCTGGGTTTAAGCCTCAGGCCCCCGAGTAGCTGGGACTACAGGTGCAGGCTGGTCTCAAACTCCTGACCTCAAGTGATCCTCCTGCCTCAGCCTCCCCTGGCTTACAGGCGTGAGCCACCGCGCCCGGCCTAGTATTCTTTTTATTAGTCTTTGCAGCTTATATTTCCAGGGTAGTTCAGAAGGAGAAAGGAAAAGAAGATGTCACTAAAAATGAGAAGGTAAGGCTGGGCACAGTGGCTCATGCCTGTAATCCCAGCACATTGGGAGGTCAAGGTGGGAGGACTGCTTGAGCTCAGGAGTTCAAGACCAGACTGGGCAATATAGTGATACCCCGTCTCATTTTTAAAATTAAAAATAAATTTTAAAAATGAGAAGGTAAAATCTTAGCTCTGCTTTCTTATCTGTATTACTGTTGGGCTAGTTTACATGATGCCAGGTATTCTATTCAATGCCAACTGGAGAATGCCAGCTCAGGGTCAGCTTCTGAGATCTTATAACTGTGTTAGGAACATAACCTTTAGAGTCAATCAGACCTTGGTATGAATTTTAGCTCTTATATTAGCTGTGAGACTGTCTTCTCCCTAAGATGCAATTTCTCCACTGGTGAAAAAGGAGATGACAAGGCCTGCCTATAATAGAAACCTTGAGGTATCTGCTTAGCCCTTGATTCGTTCCCTCCGACTACTCTCCTGTACCACGTGACTCCAGGCCCCTGGCAAAGCTGATTGGACCATGGTGGACTGACTCAAGTTAGCTCAGTCAGAATCTAAAAAATCCTTAAGAATAGAATCCAGAGGTTCTGTTAATTCTTCTTTTTTTTTTTTTTTTTTTTTTTTTTAACATAAATTAACCCATTTATTATAGGCCAGTGGTGTCTCAAAGAGTAGAGGAGCGTCTACTGGTCTTTCAACTCCTTCAGTCTTCTGATGGCAGACTTTACTGTGACAGTGGAAGTGGTATTGTACGTCCAGGCACCGCCAGCCACTGTCTTCATGCAGGAACCACAGTGCCAGATCCCCACAGCTCGTCTCTTCATCTTGATTTTGCCACAGAAAGAGCAAGTGTACTTGGCGTGCTGGCTGATTTCAATTTTCTTCACCATTTTCTGGAGGGAGGCCCCATAGCGGGTCCCGTATTTACCGACGATCCCGACTTTCTTGGTACGTTTGGCCATGTCACTGCGACCTAGGTCTGAGCCCTGAGAGCCTGTTAATTCTTGATCTGGGAAGTGGGGGTGACACCATGACTGGGTAACCCTATCTGACTACATGTTGGAGTCTGAGGGGGCCCAATAAGTAACCTCCCCTTTCCTTGCCTCACTTCAAAACCAATTAAGGGATTCATGAGGTTATGGCAGAGGAGGAGTAACGCATGAGCTTTTAGCAGATAAACATAGTTTAGTGTGGCAATGCTGAACACATAATGAGACAGACTTTTCATAGACAACCCTGAATAGCCAGAGGCTGCCCCATGTAGATGGAGGGGAAAAATGCGAGGGGAAACAGTTGAACTATGAGTGCTTGGATCCTTCCCCAAATTCATGAACCAAAATCCAGGAGTGTAACCCTAATGGAGGTTTTTGTACTTGGAAACAAGAAGGTTCACCCCAACATAGAGATGCATAGAGAAGCAGGGTCAAAAGACAATACCCCCTGGAGAAGTAGGTCCAGTGAGTGTTCTGACTTCCCAGTTTCTGCTCCTTGTCTCTCTTATGAAGCTCAGCCACACTTCCTGCCCTTGAGTTCTTCCAGATACACATTATTTATAATTATGGGTACCCCTTTATTTAAACTCTTTCAGGTGGGTCTTGCAACTGGTAACCAAAAATCTTTTATTAAGACTCTAAGTCACACTTTTTTTTAGGGTGAAGTTTATTTATTTTTTATTATTTATTTATTTTTTTGAGATTCAGTCTCGTTCTTGTCACATAGTCTGGAGTGCAGTGGTGCGATCTTGGCTCACTGCAACCTCCGCCTCCCTGGTTCAAGTGATTCTCCTGCCTCAGCCTCCCAAGTAGCTGGGACTACAGGTGCATGGCACCACGCCTGGCTAATTTTTGTATTTTTAGTAGAGACAGCGTTTCACCATATTGGTCAGGCTGGTCTCAAACTCCTGACCTCAGGTGATCCACCCACCTCGGCCTCCCAAAGTGCTGGGATTACAGATGTGAGCCACTGCATCCGGCCTTGGGTGAAGTTTAAATAAAGAAATGAATGTAGGGCACCTCGCCTGGTAGACTCAATATATATTTAGTTTTATTCTTTACTTTTTGATGGAAAAGGGGATGGAGCAAAGCTCTGAGGCTCAGTCACTCAACTCATTTTCAGTTTGAATGTGACACAAAACCCCCAAATTTTGAAATTTCTACTTGAAGGTCAAACAGCCATTAAAAGTAGCACATTTGCTATGAAAACGTTACTGAAGACATGTCTATCACAGGCTGGAAAGACAGTGTTGGTTAGTAGCTGGAATCAGATATACTCGGATAGTCATTCAGGTTTCAACTGCTACTAACTGGAAAGCCTTACAAAAGTCATCACCTCTGTGAGCCTAATTTTTTCAACCATAAAAGAAACAACGAATTTGTTTGGTTGTTACAAGCACAGAATATGCTCTTGGTACATAGAGAGTGCTCAGTAAATGACTGTTGTTATTATTGTAATATTCTGAATGCTTTCAAGAAGGGCCAGGAGGGCCTTCCTTTCTGTTATTGAGAGCTACATGCCTGATTATGTTTCCATTTTTGCCTTGATTGCCAGGGAGTTCAGAATCAAATTTAAAACTTAATCATGGCAACCCTGCTACTATTAAGGTTGGCATATTTGTAAGTCCCTTTTCCTTGCGCTTGATTTTCTGCTTCTAAAGCTTGTCAGCATATGAGAAGCAGCTTATCAACCAGACCAGACTAGGGCATGCATATAAATGTATACGAACACACACACACACACAAACACACACACACACACACACACACACACACACACTCCAGTTAAACAGTTATTTTTCAATGCAGTTTTCACTTGGGTAATTCCCTGCCAAGAGAAAACATAAATCACTTTTCAGTCCAGCATCCAGGGGCTCTACAAACCAGTCCAAGAGAAATTTAATCTGGGTCTACGTAAGAGAAACTGGGCAGCCAGCCAGCAAATTTTTGTTTTGTGTTTTAAGAGAAATGCAACATGCTCCTTGTCAAGTGATGTCTGGGGTGATCAAGCTCACCCCCACAGGGCCAAGGGCTAACTGCGGAAAAGGTAGCTTGGCGGCTTGTGCTAAAGAAGGGCCTTTGAAGGGTCAACTCCCCTCGGTGAGTTAAAGCCTTCAGAAAATGCTACAGAATGAAATACAAAATCAGCATTCAGGATGTTGATTCTAAGAGTGTTACAAATCAGAAGCTGACCCCGGTTAGGTAGGGGTGAAGAGGCAGAGGGTAAGAGGGAAGCTGTGGAAATAAGCTGGGCTCTCGGAGGAAAGGAAGCTGTACTGAACCTTTCACTAAAGGTTTTGGGGAGTCTTTGGACCATTTTAAACAATGTAGTCTTTCCTATTCTTCAACTCAACATTGATTGCACCAGGACTCAGGAGCTTCCTCATTATCATGTAATCACTAGAGCAACTCTTGGAGATAAGTTTTATTACTTTTCTTTTCCAGTTGAGTAAACTGAGAGTCACTGAATTGCCTAGGATTAAGTGTCTAGGTGGAGCCAAGAATTGAACCCAGGTCCAAGAGCCTTCAAGTCCAGTTTGCATTTTCCAGTCTGGCTCCAATGCAAGCGCAGTATCTTATTTAACTCATTTTTGTTTTATCTATCCCTTACTTCTTGGTCCCAGGTCTCCAGAATTTAACAGAGTTTGGTGGGTTGTAAAAGTCAAACATGCCCTCATCATTTTGTTGTTGTTGTGGGCCCTAGAAATGGCTGTAGGAGTTGGCAAAATAAGTGCACTCTGAGGCCAGCAGCCCTTTCTTCTCTGAGCACATTCCTTGTTCCTTTCCCAGTCTTTGGGAGAGGAATTTTGCCCATGGGAGCTGTCTCAGGTGCCGACCTTTCTGTGCCTCCCTAATACATTCCTGCATCTAAATTAGAACTGGTCAATGTTTCACTCCCCCGCTGTCCTCCCAGCCGTGTCTTCTGAAGCTGGTGAACAATTAACCACCAGCAAGCAGCCCCTGTTTTCTGGCTCTCCATCTTACCTCGTTAGAAGCCTCCCTACATTTACTGCTAGGTGTCAATGATATACCAAGCTTGAGAAGCACCTGGGCTTCCTCTCCATTCTTTAAGGATCCTCTTGTATACCCTTTTACAGTGATTCTGATAATATATGATTCTTCTCAAGGAAATATATCTTAGGGAATAACCAAGCCAAAGCACCCACATTGACTCTTGAATCGTGTTTTCTGTTGGGAATTCTTACAAAGAACTGGAGAAAACGGGAAAAGATTCCAGGCCAGTTCTGTCACTTACAAGCCAGGTGACGTTAGCCAAGTTTCTTAACTTCTGTGGGTCTTCTTTTTACAGTTATTAAATGAGGAGGGTCATTCTTCCTTCTTAAGTTTTTTATACAGACTAAATAACAGTGTGTACAAAAGTGTTTGGCCCAGACTAGCAACTTAATCAGTTTTCTTACATAAGAAACTGTAGTCTAAAGTTCATATGATCATAGAATACAGGAACTAGAAAATGCCTTGTAGAGCTTGTATAACTTTAACTAAAGAGAGGAGGTCCAGAGAAAAAGTCTGAGATATACATATTCAATGACCTTTCAGCCAATTGGTGGCCTATAGTCTAGTTCTGCTTTGTCCATTAGAAATATAATGTATAAGCCATACATGTAATTTAAAATTTTCTAGTAATCACATTAAAGAAATAGAAGGTGGTTTATGCTGGTAATCCCAGCAACTTGGGAGGCTTAGGTGGGAGGATCACTTGAGTTCGAGACCACCCTGGGCAACACGGCAAGACCCCATCTCTACAAAAATATTTTACAAAATTAGCTGGGTGTGTTAATGTGTGCTTGTAGTTCCAGTTTTTTGAGAGGCAGAGGTGGAAGGCTCACTTGAGCCCAGGAGTTTGAGGTTGCAGTGAGCAATGATCACACCATTGCACTCTAGCCTGGGCGACAGAGACCCTGTCTCAAAAAAAAAAAAAAGTAGACAGGAACAGGTGAAATTAATTTTAACATATATTATTGAACCTGATGTATGTGATATATCATTTTAACATGTAATGGATATAAAGATTAATAATGAAATATTTTACATTTAGTAGCCCCCAAAAAAGGCTACTAAATTTTCAAAATCTGGTGTGTGTTTTGCATTCACAGCACAATCAATTCAGACTAACCACATTTCGAGTGCTTAATAGTCACACGAGGGTAGGACCTACAGTGCAGGTGTAGTTTAATTCAAGCCAGCAAACATTTTGTGTACCTGTTATAAGCCAGGAAGTCTGTCAAATGCAGGAATATGAAGGTGAACAAACATACCAGGGTAGTAGGCAGACAGGTCTGGAAAGCATAAATTATAATTCAATTCTGGGTGTCCCTTCCTGTCTAGGCTGCTGTATTATTTATTCATATGTTTGATTGAGCAAATGTAGAAAAAGAATGCTCTAGAGAATATCTATATCTTCAGGGCATTTTCTTCTGCTTAGATATCAAGGGATGGAAAGTATTTATTTTTACTGAGCTACTACTGTGTCCAAGGTATTGTATCTGCACTTGACAGGCATTGTCTCATTTAATCTTTATAGTGATGGTGTGAGGACATTATTTTGCCCATTTTATTTTTATTTATTTATTTTTTTAGAGATGGGGTCTTGCTATGTTGCCCAGGTTGGTCTTTAACTCCTGGGCTCAAGCAATACTCCTGTCTCAACCTCCCAAAGTGCTGGGATCACAGGCAAGAGCCACTGTACCCGGTCATATTTTGCCCATTTTAAAGAGGAAGAAATAAAAGTTGAGAGTGGTTAAGTAATTGTCCATCTGATTTATCAGAGGTAGACCTGGGACTCAATCTCAGAAACAAGGCATGTTTAACTTGGTCAGTATTGTCTCATGGAGATTTGGAGAGAGGAATGTTCCTCGGCCATTATTATTTTTATCTATTTACAAACATTCCCAAAGTTTCCTGAATAATGTGACTGGAGCTTTATTTTAATAATAACTTTCCATTCCAGGTGACCAGTGCTCCTCCTTTCTGAAGGCTCTTGCTACAAAGGAAAGATGAGGATATTCTATTTCTTGATCCCTCTCAGCTACTGGGAGCTGCTTTGTGCCTTGGAAGGCTTAAGCTGAAATGGATGTCAGCCTCAAGTTTAACTCCAAGAGGGTTCACCTTGTTTCTTTGAACAAAATGTGCTGCCTGTTGCTTCCCTTTGCCAGGAGTGATGTTCCCTTTTCCAAAGGTCTGGACCACCGTGTCTCTAGCTCCCGCTCCTGGATACTTGGTTATTGTGTGTTTTGGTAAAAAAGCATCCACAACATGAATATCCACTAAGCTATAACAGGGCCTGCTGCAACTATAGTATTTCCTGAAAAAATATCAATGGCCACAAGGGCCACAAATAAAGTTTGTGAACTTGGAATAACCATGGGGAATGAAATGTTCTGATTCAGATCATCAGTGGGATTTCACTGGGAAATCTCCCACTGGGCAAGAATAGATGATGGAGGAGGAGAAACAGTCACTAGAAAAAGGTGATACTTTGTATCAAGAAACAATTAAAAATTAGATCACATCCTGAAACATTAAGCATATGCCCCTTTGTGAGGCTTGCCTGGCTGAACTTGAACTGGATTGAGTGAATAATTTCTTAAAAACAATCAAAATCACAGATTTATTCTATTTGAAATACTTATATTTACTTATGTTTCATTCAGAAATTAGTTAACAAATAATTTTTGAATATCCTGGGAACTGTTCTAATCATTAAACATGCAAGTTTGAAGAAAGTAAGGATGAATCTGCCTGCATGGGGCTCTCAATCTAGTGAGAAGCAGATAAGAAGACAAAAGTCAGGGAAGATCACCCAACCTTCAGGTAGCATTTAAGCTGAGACTTCACTAGTTGCTAAGACTGGATTTCAGAGGTCAGGTTTGGATATACAAAATTTAGGAGCTGGTACATGACATTTAAAACCATGGGAATGAACGAGATTTCCTAGATAGAAGAAAATAATATGGACACTTAATATTGAACGGAGTAGGAGGAGCTGAACAGGGAGAGCAGGAAGGAGCAGACAGTGAACCTGCAGCATGAATAGGAGAGTGGGTGTCATGGAAGCCAAGAGAAGCAAGAATTCAAGAAAGAAAGTTTCTCACGGTGGCAAATGGCACTGAGAGGGAAAGTAAGGCCATGGAATGATGACAATGACGACAGTGACGAAGGATCATTGAGTATGGTATCATGCTGACATTTGTTTCTACCCAGGCTAGGTAGTTACTGAGGGGTGGTAGCTAAGACAGGGTGGGTTGAACATGAGGAAGTGAAGACAGAACATGAATTTTCGGAAAGTTTGCCTACAATGGGAAGTAGAGAAATGGGGTAATATCTGGAAGGGGAGGGAACTGAGTCAGTAGGGTTTTGTGTTTTGATTTTATGGTAGGGCATCTAGATAGATCATGTTTATGTGCCTATTCCCACTCTGTTCTCTCTTCCTGAAGAGTGTCCGCTGGCAAACTCCATTCTGTAAAAGTCCGTATTTAAGTGTCCTGTTCTCTGTCAAACATTCTTCACAGGCCTAGTATGATGTCTGTCCCCAGGCTTCCATGCCATTATGTGTACACATTATCTGCCATAAGCTTACCTTATTGCATGGCAATGGAAGTTTTTCCTCCCTCTCTCTTCTTCATTAGACAAGAACAGGGTCTTGAAGAGCAGAGACTGTGTCTTCTCAAGTTCGGACTACTGGCACAGGTAGGTGCTCAGAACTTGGCATCAGGAAGATGCTCATTAAATATTTGAAGAACAAATAATTATATGAGTGAATAGACTAACTGAGTTTGAAGGCAGTGCTATGGCAGATTTTTCTTATTTTATGAATGGAAAAAACTATGGCATAGAACAATTTGGAATCTGATAATTTTACAAATTAGTAGGAGTGCTGGAAAACAGTAAAATCTTGTCTTGCTCCTTGAGCTGTTGCCCAGGTCCCTCTCTGGGACTGTACTACCAGCCCTAAAAAACAGCTGGGGCTGATACCCTCACATTCACACCAAACCGCAGACCTCACCACAGAAGCACAGGCCTTCACGCTGGTGTCTGCAGTCTACTTGTAGTTTGATTTTAGCAACGTTTGCCAAGTTGAGGCTGGGAAGCAGCTGGTGAACAAAGAGTGGACACACTTTTCTGAATCTAGGGGGAGATCAGGTTAGGGCTGTGCTAAGCGAAGCTGATAGGGTGGGTGGGCCAGGCAGGGGAACAGGCACCCTTAAACTTGGGCTAGAAAAAACAAAGACACGGCTCAAGGAGAACCACAAGGTGTCACTGTTGATCCTCAGTTAAACAAAAACTGATTTGGGCAGGGACTTGAGAAACACTGCAAAGAACTTTATTTTGCAGATGAAGAAACAGAGGCCCAGGGAGGTAACATGATTTGACTAAGATCACGTAACAAGTTAATGGCAGAACAATTATGAGAAACCAAGTCTCTTAACTTTCAGACTGGCAGGACCACTTTCTCCCATTGCTCCTATGATGGCATTTTGAGATGAGGAGTAAGCCGTCTCTACAATCATTCACTCAAGACAATGGCTTTCAATTAGAAATAGAACAGAAAAAAAACAAGAGAGACAGAAGAAAAGAATGAAGAAAGCTCAGCATTCACTCTCACATGTGCCTTATTCAAAGTGCTGGGCTAAGATGCCAGTGCCCCCAGTGAGAGAGTGGCCCACAGGGCCTCCGTCTGTGGCAGGCTTGAATACCCGAATAGAAAAGTATCAGGTAAAGGATTTCATTCTTTTTATGGCTCCAACTTAAAAAGAGTCTGGTTCCCAAGGAAAACAGGAAGCCAAGTTGCTCAGCAAAGAATTGGCTGAAACCTAAGTAGGACCCAGATAAAAACATTTGCTGGATGGAAGGATGTGGGCAAATTTCTGGGCCCCGCTGCTTGGGGATGGGAAGCTATGAGGCAGAAGACCCTTTGTGAAACAGTGATCCGTAGACCAGGGATTTGTGTGGATGTCTGGAAACTGTGAGGCAGCGGAGGAGTCATAAGTTAGTTGGTTTTTTAACTCCAACTAACTTTACTCCACCAAGTGTCTCAGGAGGTTTCGCCTATGCTCTTTGGCCTGACTCCCACTAGGCCCTTACTCCTTCCATGGTGGCTTCTAGTGGAGCCTCTTTCTTAGTTCCCAGGTTATCATTAAAAAAATAACAAATTCAAAGAGCTTTGTTTTCTTAGGTAATAGAATTAATATGCGCTCATTACAAAAATTCAGATACCAAGTAGCAGAATGAAGAAAATAAGAGACATCTGTAGTCTCTCCATTCGGAAATAATTGCTGTTAGCATAATGCTATATAGATTCAGGCTGTTGGCCTATGGAACACCTGGCATATGTCCTCGGCCCTGGGTTTAGAGCTGTAAAGCTGGCACACACTAATCTCAGCTCTCACAGAGCCTACGTTCTAATTGTCTGGGAGAGACAGACAATAATATTTTGTAAAAAAGTAAAATATATAGGATGTCAGATTGTGGTAAATCCTATGAAGACAGATAGAGAAGGGGATGGGGATTTTAATGGTGGAGAGGTGGCAATTTAAAAATAGGATATTCAGAAAGTGACATTTGAACAAAGATCTGAAGCAGATGTGGATATCTGAGAGAAGACTCCTTTCTGTACATATACAATAATGCAATTATAACAAACAATATATGAATAAATCTTTGATTTAAAATCTTCAAATAATACAGAAATATATGGGAAACAAGGGAACAACCTTCTCACCACCCTCTTATTACCTTCTCCTCTCTCCCAGTAAGCACTTTCCCAATGGTGTGTTCCCTGCCCAAGCTTTGTCTCTGCATTTACATTCATTTCTGTATATACTGACACAATAGCTTTATTTTATTTTCTACGTAAATGAGCTCATCCTTTTTGAAGGTGATATCTTTTTATTTTCAGCAAAAAGAGTCTTCTTAACATTTTCTAAAATTCAAAGGTATGCGAGAGCTATAGGCCTCATTACTAAAAATGAAATAGCTAAATGTGATTGCTAAGTGTGGGTAAATGTTTTACTTCTTCCTTTGGGCTAATAATCTAGCATATACTGAATTCTATTGAAATAATTTTTTCTGCCTCTGTCTCTGCTACTACACAGTGAAATTTTGTGGCCAGGGAATTATGTCTTTACATCTATTAATTTCCCGTGCTTGGTGCAATGCCCAGCATGTGGTGTTTGGTAAATGAATAGGCAATCAATTATACTTTCATACATTACTGTAGAACGCTTCCAACACTGGGTGAGACATTGGCTAAGATCAATCATCTGCCCAAATGTGGTCCAATCTTTTCTCCACTGAAATATCTATGTCACTATGGGATACAGCCACTGTGGAGTGATAGCCAGGATGACTGTGGTCAGATCCTACAAATCAGATAGTCTGATTTTAAGCATTAGAATTAAAAAATCAAGTAATGAGAGCTACCTTTCATTCCTCTTGCTGAAAGAAAAGAGTTAGGACACAAATGTGCTAAGCACTTGACATAACACTTCTCATTCAAGACACAAAAGTCTCAATGAAGTAGATATTATTTTGTGGACAAGGAAACTGAAAATCAGTGATTAATATGGATATTAGTTAGATCCATTCATGTGTCTACCATACAGACTTATCAGATCTTAACATTTCCCTATGTTTACCTTAAATTTTTTTTCCCCAGAAATACTACATCAGAGGGCCATGATCACAAATTGATTGATTGATTGATTGAGACAGAGTCTCACTCTGTCGCCCAGGCTGGAGTGCAATGGCGCAATGTCGGCTCACTGCACCCTCCGTCTCCCGAGTTCAAGCGATTCTCCTACCTCAGTCTCCCGAGTAGCTGGGATTACAGTCATGCGCCACCACGCCTGGCTCATTTTGTATTTTTAGTAGAGATGGGGTTTTGCCATGTTGGTCAGGCTGGTTTTGAACTCCTGACCTCAGGTGATCTGCCCGCCTCGACCTCCCAAAGTGCTGATTACAGGCATGAGTCACCGCGCCCGGCTCCACAGATTTAATTGCGAACAATGGATGACACATTTAAAAAGTCACTTAAAACAACTTTGTCATTTTAGTCAATAGACATTAATTGAGCCTCGGTGCTGGGCTAAGCTGTAAGGATACAGAAAGGTATAAAGCTCTGTCCTTGTGCTCATAGGGACTCACTTTTTATTGGGGGTGGCAGACGTGTAAGTTTTACAGTTGAGAAATTGAGGCACTTTCAAGAGGCAAAGCCAGGTTTATACACCGGGGATCAAACAAGCTGGCCTCTTGGTGGACTGGGAGGCCACTACACATTCCTGGTCTGTTGGAGCAGCGTGGATTCTGAGTGGGGGCACCTCTTCTCTGGGTGGGTCCAGCTAGGGAGAGGAGCCAGTTTGACACAATGAAGCCGAATCTGTGAGAAGCACGCATGAGTGTTTTTCTCTCTTTCCACTAACCATCTTTTTGCTGCAAAGAATTAAATTCTTTTCTGGTGACACACACTTCCTGTCAGAATGAGGCACACCCAGCCAGAAAAAACCACCCAAAGTAAATGAAGAAAAATCCTTTTAATTCCTCTAGGTCCACAGATTTGGTTTCTGCTGGATTGTTGCCATTTTCCCAGGGGCTAAGCCAGAGGTGAATTTGGGGAACAGCAAATAAGAACAATACACTGATAAGGGTAACACCAATGACATGAAAACATCCACTATTTATTATCTCCAATTAAAATTCCATATTCTTATAAAAGCAATTCTCATCATGGAAAACTCAGAAAGCTACCAAAATTCGTGTTTATGGGTTTTTTTTTTTTTTGTAAAAAAAAACCAAAATCTCTCAGTCTAAACTACAGTCGCTGCTAACATTTTGAAGTGTAATGTTACACCCGGGCTGGAATGCAGTGGTGTGATCTTGGCTTACTGCAACCTCTGCTTCCTGAGTTCAAGCAATTCTTGTCCCTCAGCTTCCTGAGTAGCTGGGATTACAGGTGTGTGCCACCATGCCTAGCTAACTTTTTTGTATTTTTTTAGTAGAGACAGTGTTTCACCATGTTGGGCAGGCTGGTCTTGAACTCCTGGCCTCAAGTGATCCACCTGCCTCAGCCTCCCAAACCACTGGGATTACAGGCATGAGCCACCACATCTGACCCATTATGCTCTTTCAAATATAATTATAAATATAATATTTCATTATACAGTTGCTCTATAATTTAGTTAGTCAATCTATTGTTGGACATTTAAATTTTCTCCTATCTTTCAGTTATTATATTATTACCACTTTAGCCAGGCACAGTGGCTAAATATGTATTATATATAATTATATATTATATATATATTGGTTATATACATATTAGTTTTATATATATAATATGTATTATTATGACTCTAAGCAGATATTTGCCTTATTGAGTGACATCACTGGCCTCTTTTCTTACATTATCTCATTTCCTTATAAGCCTCCAGAGTTGACATTATTACTGTATTATTACTGTTTTATAAATGAAGGAACTAGCATTCAAAGAGGATAAGAAACTGTCCCAAGGTCAAAGCCAGGCTTTACACCTAGGTCTCTTTAACTCCCGAGCCAACACTACCTATTGCCACACCCTGGGTGTGCCTGGTGCTCCCTAACCCACCCTGAGTTTTCTGTCTTACCAGAACATCATTACTTGTGATGTAAGAGTTTTCTTCTACTCTCCTTTGCTCAAAAAACTTAATCCGAGTCTCACTCCTTTCATGTTCCCATGAATCCCCTGGCCCCTTAGTAAAATTCGGGCCTTTCCAATTAAACATTCTCCATTTTAAAGTTCCCAGGCAGCTGGACTGATGCGATTGATGGTTCCCAACTGCTGTGCCATGTGCTCTGGTCCTCCCTCCTTCTCAGCTGTTCCCAGAAAGGCAGGCTATGAGGTTAATCACGTGTCTATGCTGTAAAACTGAATCCTGATACACTCACTAAAGCCCTCATGGTTATTTGTGCCCCATTTGAATTCCCATTTATATTCTCAAAATTTTTCAAAATCAGAGATGTTCTCAGCAACTCAGCACATTCTAAACCGGATATTAAACTTTTAAAAAATATATAAGGCTTAAAACTCTTCTAAATTCCAGACTTGGAACAGTTTAATTGATACCCACTCAGATGTTTTGAAACTTAACACATTCAAATCAGAATTATTAAAAGTTTTTATATGTGCAATGATTACATGTCAACTAAAAAGGGGAAAAAAGTTTCTGCCACATTATAATCCTTTTTTCCAACTGTTTATTTCTGTTATTTTGAAAGAACAATCAGATGGTACTTTTTTCAAAGATAGTCACATAAAAACAGAAACAAAATATAGATTAATTACATTTTTTGAAAATTGGGTGATACACGATTATGAAATTTGTAGAAATTTTATGTGGGAAAAGAACAAGGGAAATCGAGTGAAATGCTTTGAAGGCATCTATGACATAGGATGCTCTGCTCTTCCTCACCTTCCATTCACTTTTTAACCCTCTCCAATATGCCTTTTCCACCATCCTCTGAAATTGTTCTCACCAAGGTCACCAGTGACTTTCCAATTGCAAATCCAATGGGAGTTTTTTGGACCTCAGCTTACCTGATTAATTTGAGGCATTCGATGTTATTAATCAATAACACCCTTTTGCAACTTTCTTTCTTTTGTTGTTTTTCGTTTTTTGAGATGGAGTCTCACTCTGTCACCCAGGCTGGAGTGTAGTGGTGTGATCTCGGCTTGCTGCAACCTCTGTCTGCTGGGTTCAAGCAATTCTCCTGCCTCAGCCTCCTGAGTAGCTGGGACTACAGGCACACGCCACCACGTCTGCGCCTGGCTAATCTTTGAGTTTTTGTTTGTTTGTTTGTTTTTAGTAGAGATGGTGTTTCACCATATTCGTCAGGCCGGTCTCGAACTCCTGACCTCAGGTGATCCACCTGCCTCGGCCTCCAAAAATGCTTGAATTACAGGCATGAGCTACAGCGTCTGGCCACAACTTCCTAGTCTCAGTGTCATCAGAACCAGTTCCCAGCTTCTCTGACTCTTCTTAGCTACCCTGTTGTCCTATCACTCCCTGCCTCTTCCCCAGGGTTCAACCTCTGGTCCACTTTCCTTCTCACACTTCACACTCTCTTCTAGGAAAATTCCACTCAAGATCATTGCCTCCCCTCTCACCACAACCTACATCTCTATCCAAAAACTCTTGATATTTTGTTCAGACGGTTTTTAGCTATTTTACTGCAGAGTTGGAATTTAAGAGTCTGGAGCTTGCAAATACAAACTTTCATTGCACTTGATTGCTGCTGTTCTGTGAACTCTCATTACCTTTTCCCTGGGTGGCTGCTATATATCCTGACTGGTTTCTCTATCCCTGGTCTCATTTCAGATCCATTCTCAAAACTCCTTTAGAATACTTTCTAAAACATGGAAATGTGAGTTTCCACTTCTGCTATTGGCAGAATAGTTCCTATAAGACCAACCCTTCCACAAATAAAAACAGTAGACTATTGAAAAAAAAAAAAAAACACCAATACAAACCTGAAGGCTATGGAGAAGAACCAAAAACAAATGCTAGACAAGAGTCAGCATTTGGACAAAGGAATATCATGTGTGAAATGTGCATTTTTAATAGATTTTTTTTTTTTGCCTGAGGCCAGACCCCAGTGAGTACTAAGCAGGGCAGCTAAAATGCAGATAGATGCAGTCTTACCAAATAGAAGAACAAGAGGGAAGCATTCAGGGTAACTATAGCAGCTGTAAATTGGGATCAAGGGCAGGAGGATCCAAGAAAGGAAAAAACAATGAAACAGGAGCCCAAAATTTTATGTATAAAACTCTACCTAAGTTTCTGGCAATTCCCTGAACTATGCATGTGTGAGACAGACGTCAAGCAGCCCAACTAAGGCCAAAACAACTAAACAGAGATTTCACTTGGTGTCTATTTTAGTGAGAGATAGAGATTGAATTTAGCCATGTTAATTACTGGCTAAAACAAAACAAAACAAAAATAACACTTTTTGGATGAATGTAACAAAAGACAGAGTCCCTACAACATATCACTCACAATGTCCGAGACATAATTCAAAATTATTATAAAGAAACAGGGAAACATGACTCATATTTAAGAGAAAGGGCTAATAGAGACAAGCTCTGAGATGAACCATATGTTGGAATTAGTTGGTAAGAATTTTAAAGTAGTTATTATAACTGTGGTTAAGGACATGAGAATAGGCTTCTAATGAATTAACAAATAGGAAATTACAGAAATAGAAATTAAAAAAAAGAACCAAATGGAATTGAATCATATACAAAAAATGCAATATGAGAAATAAAAATTCCCTGATTGAACTTCACAGTAAATTGTAGGTGACAGAAGAAAGGGTCCGTGAACTTGAAGAGAGGTCAGTAGAAATCACTGACTTGCAGAGCAGAGAGAAGAAAAATTGGGAAAAAAATGAACAGAGCCTCAGGGAAAGTGGGCCAATATCAAAGGCCCAACATGTGTGCAATTGGAGTCCCAAAGACTGGAAGCTAGGAAATGGGGCAGAAGACATTTTTGAAGAAATTATATCTAAAAGCTTTCCAAATTTAATGAAACGCATATGTTCTCAGATTTAAGAAGCTTAATGAATCTCCAACAGGGTAAGTACAAAGATAACCATCACATAATTCAGTAGTAAACAACAGTAACAACAATGATAACAAAGCCTGTGGTTATGTCTATAATCTTGTGCTGCAAAACCTTCTTGTCTTTTTCTGCTTATCACCACCCTCTTTCTTATTTTCACCAGTCTGGAGATGCATATACAAAAACATTTTAAAATCCACTTTTTGGCCAGGTGCAATGGCCCATGGGATTACAAATCCCAGCACTTTGAGAGGCTGAGGCTGGAGGAGCGCCTGAGCCCAGGAGTTCAAGACCAGTCTGGGCAACATAGGGAAACCCTGTCTCTGCAAAAATAAAAATTAGCCGGGCATGGTGGCACATGCTTGTGGTCTGAGCTTCTGAGCTACTGAAGTGGGAGGATTGCTTGGACCTAGGAGGTTGAGGCTGCAGTGAGCTGAGATCATGCCACTGTACTCCGGCCTGGGTAACAGAGCAAGACCCTGTCACACACACACACACACACACACACACACACACTCCACTTCTTTTCTAATCATGGTGTACAGATGCAAGCAATATTGTTGGTTCTATGACAATACTTTTAAAACTACAAAAACAAGTTTGAAAGTGATGTGATGTGAAAAAGAATGAAATCATGTTGTCATAGCCACATGGATGCAGCTGGTGGCTATTATCCTAAGTGAAATAACTTAGAAACAGAAAATCCAATACTACATGTTCTCACTTATAAGTGGAAGCTAATCAATGGGTACATATGCACACAAAGATGGAAATATTAGATACTGGAGACTCCAAAAGGGAGGAGGATGGAAGGAGGCCAGGGTTGAAAAACTACCTGTTGGAAGGTTTGGGGTACTATGTTCACTATTTGGGTGATGTGTTCACTTGAAGCCCAAACACCAGCATTATGCAATATACCCATGTAACAAACCTGCACATGTACCCCATGCATTTATAATAATAAAAAGTAAATTAAAATATTTATATATAAAAATAATTTAAAAAGAAAGTGATGTGGTGGAAAGGGGTGGGATTCCTTATAAGCTAATTATATATAAAATACTCTCCTGCTCTATTTTATTTATGATAATTCAATCATTCCCTAATTAATTTATTCATCTAATCATGAAACCTGTTTAGTCACCTACTCAGGGGCAGGTACTGAAGACATGATGACAAATAAGTAAAACTTTACCCTTTAGAACTCATCATGTAATGATCCATATTGGTCACTTTGGGGTTCTGGTACTTCTAAAAATAACTTATTATTTTTACTTCTTATTACAAAAATCATACATGGGACATTTAGAAGATATAGGAGAGCAACGGTAAGAGAATTCACTGTGCATTAATTATTCATTGAGCACCTATTTTGTGCCATTGACTATCCTTATTGCTGGAAGCACAGCGTTTAAAAAAAAACAAAAACCTTTCTCCCACTCTAACAGATGAGTCACGTAAGGGGAAAACAAACAAATGTATCATCTATTAGAGTGGGAGAACTTGTTTTTGTAGTTTTAAAAGTATTGTCATAGAACCAACAATATTGCTTGCATCTATACACGATGATTAGAAAGGAAGTGGAGTGTGTGTGTGTGTGTGTGTGTGTGTGAGAGAGAGAGAGAGAATATTTAGAATGCCAAAAGCGGGCACTTCAAGGAAGGCTTTTTTTATTTAAAAAAAATTTAGCTCATTCTAGATACTTTAGAAATTACCTTTGAGTAGCAAATATTAAGGATATAAATACTTGGCACGTATATTCCTTATTTATAATTAACCAAATGTTATTTTTTACCTGCAAAATACTAAAACATATTCTACCTACGTGCAATCTAAGTTTTGTGGCAGAGTCTTTATACAGCGGCCAAACGATTCTTGACCAATTTTTAAAACCCTGAAATGGTTCAGTGTTTTGAGTTTATTTTGATGGAGTATGAATTTACTTCTTTGTCATTTGGAGAAGGTGCATGGTATTATTATGAACAGAGAAGAACTGTATGAAAACTGATCTTCCAGCATCTATCATCTCCTTTTAGTCTAATGAGATACTGCCATTATCTCCTGATGAAATATTGTTCTATAAAACCTTACTCCATCATATGATTTCTGCAGATCTTACAGGAGCAATCTGAGCTCAAGCGATATTAATTACAGTTTCATTTGTCCATTTGTCTGTGTATAATCACGTATTTTAATGATCTATTTTCTGTGGTTTGTGTAGACTTGGAGACTAATTCAAAAGAGTTGAAGTTTTTTGGACATGTTTAGTTGAATGTGCAGTTCTCTTTTGAAGAATCCTGTCTCCAAATCCTGTTTTGAAAAGAGCGTTGATGAGTAGCACAGCACCTGGCATATTGTGAGTGTGCAATAAAATCATGCCTTTTCAGCAGACCTTAACTAAAGAGTTAATTTTATTTATTTAAATCCACCTTTCAAATGACTCTCATTCTGCTTTGTCAGTGGTTGACAAGGGTAAAGGCACTTGAGGATGCACAACACACAGGACGGGGAGCAAGTCTTCCTCAGTGCAGAGAGCTAGGATAAACTTTTGCTCAGAAAGGGGTACACTAATGACAAAGGATCACAGCATTATGGGAGAATACTACACACCTGTTCTTCAGAGAGTACTCTGGACACCCCTGTTCCTTCCCCACCTGGCAGGTGTCTTTTCAGGTGCTCCCAGTCACACTACCCTGAATTCCCATATCTGGGTTGCCCTCTATGCCAGCCTCTCCTCTTAGCTTTGAATTTAGCTTTGTTGCTTGAGGCAAGTCACTTCCCTCTCTGGGTATGTTTCTCCTTCTGAAAATGGATGGGGTTGAACTAGATGAGAGCCAGAGTGGCTTCAACTGATGTGCGGTGGCCCTCTGCCCTGCTTACTTTCATCTCCACGACTCCAAGGTGGCTCACAAACATGAATCCTCAGCCCCTTGGATTGGGTTCAGGGGAGTGCTATCAGGAACTAATGGGAGAGACAGGAATGTTTTCAGAAACCTCAGCCTGTCCTCTTTTTACTGAAATAGGGGCCCTTGTTGACGTTAGTCGCTGTCCATGCTGTTTAGCCTAAGGAAGGTGACAGTGGGTGGGCCACCTCAGGCCACATGGAGGAAGGCCTGGCACGGAAACACAAGGCCAGGCAGGCTGTGGCTAGCTTGAATTTAGCTGTAGCCTCAGAATCAGGGCACTTGGGCTTGACAGCTGACATTAAATGGTATACAACTCTGGTTAAGTCACTTAACTCAAATCTTATCTCCTCATCTGTAGATTGCTTGAAGACCAAATTAAGGAGCTCATTCAAAAAATACATTTTTTTTTTAAAAAGATAAGCCATAAGGCACATAGCAATCACTTGGGAATCTTGATAAAATGCAAACTTTTGTTTGGTAGATCTGGAGTGGGACTAAAAATTCTGCATTTCTAACAAGCTCCAGGGTGAACCTAGCTGATATTGCTGCTGCTTGAGTGGGCCACACTCTGATCAACAAGGATAGAAACCATTAAAATAGTTGAAAATGAAAATAACAATGAATTATATAAACCCCATCACCCTCACACCACTTTCACGTCTGATATTTTTCAGTTAACATTACCTAATAAACATTTTCCATGTTTCTGCAGATTATATGGACCGCAAAGTTTCTGTAATTATTATTATTGAGTAGCTACACAGTATCCCATAGTGTTGAACTAGCATCATTTATCCAGTTGCTTCCCTCACACTGGACCAGTGAGTCCCAGGAAGTGGCTGCAAGGAAGCAGTGTGTTTCTGGGACAGTGCAAGGGCATTTCTTATTTCCTCCTGTTCTTCCCTAGGATCAATCTGTAGGAGTAAATTGGCCCAAGACTGTGAACACCTTCATGAACTCCTGTTACTTTGGACTTATTTTCCAAAAGGCCAACAAAATTATAGATAGGTACATATTTTTATTATTAAAAATATGTGTTTCCTTGTACACTGTTGGTGAGAATGCAAAATGGTGCAGCTGCCATGGAAAACAGTATGGAGTTTCCTTAAAAAATTAAAAATAGAATTGCCATGTGATCCAGTAATCCCACTTCTGGGTATTTATTAAAAAGAATTGAAATCAGGATCTTGTATTCCCATGTTCATTGCAGCATTATTCACAATAGCTGACATGTGGAAACAACCTAAATGTCTGTTGATAAAGGAGTAAAGAAAATGTGTCATATAAATACAATGGAATGTTTTTCAGTCTTAAAAAGGAAGGAAATCCTGCCATATGCAACAACATGAATGAATCTTGAGGACGTTATGCTAAGTGGCATAAGCCAGTCACAGGACAAATACTGCATGATTCCCACTGACATGAGGAATCTGAAATAGTCAAACTTGTAGGAGCAGAGAGTAGATGGTGGTTGCCAGGCACTGGGGGGAGGAAAAAATAGAGTTACTATTCAACTGGGTGTAAAGTTTCTGTTATGCAGCTGAATAAGTTCTGGAGAACTGCTCTACAACATTGTACTTACAGTTAAAAATACTGCACTGTGCAGTTAAAAATTTGTTAAGGCTGGCGTGGTGGCTCACACTTGAAATCTCAGCATTTTGGGAGGTTAAGGCAGGTGGATCCCTTCAGCCCAGGAGCTTGAGACCAGCCTGGGCAACATAGAGGGACTCTGTCTCTACGAAAAATACAAAAATTATCTGGGCATGGTGGTATGCACCTGTAGTCTCAGCTACCCGGGAGGCTAAGATGGGAGGACTGCTAGAGCCCAAGAGGTCGAGGCTTCAGGGAGCCATGACTGCACAGTGCACTCCAGAGTGGGTGACAGAGTGATACCCTGTCTCAAAAAAACCCAAAGAATTGTTAAGAGGATAGATCTCATGTTAAGTGCTCTTACCACAATTTTAAAAAAGTTCCCTATAGAAAAGTATTTTTAAAATGACAATTTCCCTAACACCACTGCTAACATTTTGATTGAAAAAAAATCATTAATTTGTTCAGTAAACATTTATTATACACTTAGAATGTGCCAGGTTCAGTGTTATGCATGAGGATGCTGCAGCAAACAGTTTTTCTTTCTAGGCATATGTACAACATTATCCATCAGTCAATCTATATAACAAAAAGTATATACAATACAAAAATATACATGTACATATATATACTACAAGATGCTTTTATTCATGTTTTATGTGAATAGAAAGACCAAAAAAATCATTAATTGGGCCCAGTTTAGGCCAGCAATGGTATTCTGTCCCCTGGATGTACACAAATAAAAACGATGCAAGCCTATTCCTTTTAGGCATCTTAAGGTATACCAAAGTTTGTAACAGCCAGGTAGGCACGTGACACAGAATGAGTTCCCTGACATCAGCTGTAATCTATTACCGGGTACAGTGGATGGAAACCTCGCCCTGCTACTTACTGCTTATTGCTCTTCAGGCACTATTTAATTTCTCGGTGCCTTAATTTATATAGAGATACAAATGCCATCTCTGGTTGTGGCTGAGAAGAATGAATGAAATAACGTACCTAAAATGTTCACAGGGCCTAGCATATGGCAAGCGCTCCCTAAATAGACATTGCTTTTGCTGTCATTAGTGCTAGTGATAGAGGACCTTGGGTTTGGGCCGCATTGTGCCACTAACCACCAGTGTTATTTTGGGCAGCAGTGCTGTCCCTAGACCTCAGCTCTCCCTCTGGGAAATGCAGGGCATGGAGGAAAGTGGTAGTTCAGCGTCTGGAGATTCGTGGCAAACTATCGGGCACAACCCTTGAAATCTTCTGGAGTTGGCGAGGCACTGCGGGGCTGATTACAGAGGGGCAACCTCGCGGTCCCAGCTACATCCTCGCCGAGCCAGCCTCCAGTCCCTAAGGTGCCCCGGGGTGGTACAGGGGCAGGCAGCTGGGTGCAGGCGAGTACCAGGCGGAGGGCACAGCCTCAGGGGGATCCTGGGCGAAGAGCTGAGGGTGGCGCTGGCGGGGCCTTTGAGAGGCCGCAGCCGAGCCCATGGCTTAGCGCTTCCATGAAAACAATAGCTACGAGGTTTGGTTTCCTTGGGACAAGGGTGGAGGAAGGCCCGGGAACCCTTCCCCTTCTAATCCCGGTGTGGCCTTCTGACTGGCAGACAATATTAGAGGTATTAGCTTTCCTCTTGCCCCCGCCCCCTGGCCCCGCCAGGCCCTGGCCCTTCCCTGCAAGGCAATAGTGCGCCTGAGAAATCCCAGTGGTGCCTTGTTCTCTCTACAAAGGCAATGAATTCTCAGCACAATTTGGCTTGGAGTAGGCTCTCAAGATAATTGTTGAATGAATGAATGAATGAATGAGTGAATGAATGTCATCAGTGGGGATGGGCCTAGGGCACCAGCAAGATCAGGAGATCTCATCTTTCATCTGCACCTTCCTTGTTCCCTCCATTTGTTCACATCTGTACAGAATTTTCACTGTTGTGTTGGTCACAGAGGGTTGGTGCAAAGGGATCATGTTTCCATGTAAGAGCAGCATTGCATAGTGAGCAGAAACCCCAGCTGAGTGGGACTTCTCTGAGTTCTGTGTCCACACCTTGGGGACTCAGACATCTATTCCTGCCTTCTATTAAGCTTGACAGCAAACTCAACAGATGTAAATATTGTCACTTTCTGGAAAAGTGTGAAGGAATTTGTTAACGAAAAGCTTAAAGAAAGGGAGGCAGACATTGCGAGGATTTTTATGCCTTTCAGGGTAGCCTCAGGACTTCTGGATGGTTTAATATGCTTCAACTCAGCATATGACCTAATGATTCATTTCTTAGAAGTTGAATCTGAAAGGAGTGAGGTTTTTAGCTGGCGTTTTATTTTGTGTCTGCTTGTGGTGGGAAATAACAGATTCATATATGACTCTCCACCTCCTGAAGAGGCTAGAGCAAGAGTATCAGTGATGTGCCTGTAGGAAGAGCACCATAAGGTTGAATGGTGCCTTATCACTGTCCTGGGCTTTCACATGCTTTATCATGCTTAAAACCCATAGCCCTGTGGAATAGCCAGAAAGAGATTATTATTCCAATTTTCCAGCATTGTTACTTCAGTTATTGAATAGCCACTATGTGCTGAATATTAGAGGTACAAAGAGAAGTAAGGCCTATCTCTGCCTTTAGCACACCAGTCTAGTGAAAGAGAAAGACATGCACATGGATCATTTCGGTATGACATGTTACCTGATAGGGTAGATCAAGCCCAACATCTGTTTTTGAAAATAAATGTTTTTTTTTGTTTTGGTTTTGTTGTTTTGAGACAGGGTCTAACTCTGTCCCCCAGACTGAAGTACAGTGGTATAACCATAGCTCACTGCAGCCTCTAACACTCAGGCTCAAAGGATCTTCCTATCTCAGCCTCCTGAGTAGCTGGGACTACAGGTATGCACCACTAGGCCCTGCTAATTAAAACCTTTTTTTTTGGTGGAAATGGATCTCAGTATGTTGCTCAGGCTAGTCTTAAACTTTTGGCCTCAAGCGATCCTCCTGCCTCAGCCTCCCAAGATGCTGGGATTACAGGCATGAGCCACTATGTCTGGCCCAATGGTAAAGTTTTACTGGGACACAGTTATACTCATTTATTTATATGTTGTCCACGGATGCTTTTGTGCTACAATGGCAGAGTTTAGTATAATAGTTGTGACAGAGGCTATCTGGCCTACAGAGCCTAAAATATTGACTATTGAACATTTATAGAAAAAGTTTGCTAGCCCATAGAATAGAGGAACAATGCTCAGGTGGGTGGGCATTTAGAGTTGGGGTGCATAGCACCACCTGGGAGTTGAGAAAGGCTTCCTGGGAAAGGCACTGCTTGAGCTAGGAGCTGAAGGGTAAGACCTGTGGGAGTTAGAAGGATAAGATGGGTACTCCAGGCAAAGGAAAGCCAAGGGACTAAACTGCTAGAACCACAAGCAGTTTATGATTCCTAGGATACAACATGCAAGATGGGGACGGAAGCAGATGAGGAAATCAGTCTCGACTTGTGTGATTTGCTAGAGGTGATGTGTCTAGGTGGGGCAGGACTAAAATCCAGGTTTTCTAACTGGCAGTCCTATGTGCTTATCACAACAGCAAGGACAGCAAATACACAGCACCCATGCTGTCATTCCTTCAACCTGGGTCCACAGTGGCCAGGGCTGATTGAGCACAGAACTCTTTCCTGCAGCTTTATTTGTACTCCAGATGGCTATTTGTCAGAGTGAGTGTGCATGTTCATAACTATATGCTATCCCTGATTTACCTCATTCCAGCCATAGTGAGGAGAAGATTTTAGATTTATTTTTCTCTGAAGCTATTAGAAAAAGCCTTCAGAAGCAAAAGCTACCAATTCAAACAGCCCCATTTCAGCACATTCTAAATTATTACTTACCCTGCCTATGCCAGGTCATACACCAGGTGGTTTACACACTTTATCTCTCTTAATCCTCACTTCAAGGTCATGAGGGAGGTAGAATAAATAAGTCACTTACCCAGGGGTCTGGAAGTAAGCATTTTAATTGTTCTAAAAGATTATATGTAGTCCGGGCGTGGTGGCTCACGTCTGTAATCCCAGTACTTTGGGAGGCCGAGGCAGGTGGATCACAAGGTCAGGAGATCGAGACCATCCTGGCTAACATGGTGAAACCCCGACTCTACTAAAAATACAAAAAAATTAGCCAGGCGTGGTGGTGGGCACCTGTAGTCCCAGCTACTCAGGAGGCTGAGGCAGGAGAATGGCGTGAACCTGGGAGGTGGAGGTTGCAGTGAGCCGTGATCACGCCACTGCACTCGAGCCTGGGCGACAGAACGAGACTCCGTCTCAAAAAAAAAAAAAAGATTGTATGTTAAAAATTACAATACTTAAGGAACAACTTGGTGTTGTGGTACTGTATAGAGCTGGGTTGTAAATGACCAGTGGGCATGCCAGAGGCTCAGCCCATATATCGCTAGTGGGATGTGAACCATTATGCGTGATTGCAGTGACCTTGTGACCTGTAACTTGTAAAACAGAAGCTGGGATGATTATTGTTTGTTTATATTTTGCTGGATATCATATTTTTTATACCTTTTAACTGTGATTGTGGAAACTGACATTAGACATCCATCCCTTAATCCATGTAGTAGGTAAGAACATACAGATAAACAAAGGGCAGTGGGGAGGGGAAAGAAAAAAGAAAGGTAGGAAGGAAGGAAAGAAGGAAAAAATATATCCAGAAGATGTAAGACCTGGATCAAATGGTAGCAGGAAAAGATCTTTTGAAGATATCTAAAAGTTGGAAATATCATTCATCCAGGACAGGTGAGGTCCTGGACATTCCAGTGAGCAATTTCCCTCTGTGCTGTTATTTTTCATATTTTGGAAAGAAGAACACTAAGGCTTGAAGAGGTTAGATAGCTTGCCCATGCTACTTAGTGGTAGACCCAGAATTTCCACACTGGCCTTCCAGAGTCCACAATCCGAGATCTTAACTAGGATTATATTCATCTTTGATCCTTGGGAGGAAGGGAAGATATTTTCAATTTGGGCTTGAAAACATAAAGTAGCTGAATGAAGCAGTGTGAAATTAGCAGAGAGCAGAAAAAGTAAGCACCAATCTGTGTCTTGATGTCATGTTGTTTAATTCTTGCTTTGGATTTTTTTTAACTGTCTTTCTAGAAAAGACATAGGTAGTAGCACCATGTACACAAATCTTTTCTCCTCAGTTATCCACATCTGGAAGTAGTTTGATAGCTACATGTATGATATAATGCCTGTTAGCTGTCATCTGGTGGCGGCTCCCCAGTTATCCAATTTCTAGGGCATCTCTCTTTAAAATCTGTTTTGGAAGGCTTGGGCTGACAGAAAGCCAGGTACACCTGAAGCGGCCGAAGCTTGAGTGAGGACCATTATCTAGGTCATCCAAAGATGAGAATGAGATAAGCTGAGTAACAGGTCTTAAGAAAGAAAAAAATTAAGTACCAATGCCTAGTCCAAGGAGAGAGAAGACTCCAGCTGGGAGATATTGCCAAAGGTCAGAAGACATGCTGAGTCTAAATAAAGCAGTAGAAATTGGGAGCAAATAGATAAGGTTTTAGGGGAGGGGTTGTAGAGAATGTCCCTATAGGGTCTGAGCACAGGTGGGTCAGTTTATAAGTACATAATCTTCCTAAATGAATATTCCAAGGGTCAACTTTATTTCAGTGAAAGAAAACTCCACAAATTGCTTAGACACGCTCCCATCTATCCATCATCTATGTAGACATTCAGGAGACATGAATTGACAATCTACTCTGTGCTCAGCACCATTCTAGGCTCCAGGTAAGCAAAGATGAACAACACCCAGTTCTACCTTGAAGGATCACCCATGCCTGGTTCAGTAGAGACAGATACATGAGTTCCTTTTTATCTATTTTCCCCCAGAAGTACACTGGTTTCCATAAATGACCATGGCTTGACATGCTATACCATTACGATAATAATGTATAATTAGTGGAAAACCAAAGGAATGACTGGAAATTGCCTTTAGTTATGGGAACAGCTGGGCTTCTCAGGATAACACTGGAAAATACTGTAGTATGTGAGCAAGGTCTGTAGGGTCTGGGTTTCTCTGGAGGTACAGCTACTTCCCTTCCAAATGCCAGCTTTAAATTCTGACATTTTGGCATTTATGTGAGTGACTGTATGACTATATATGTAGGTGATCGGCCCTTTCAAGAGACTTTGAATTAGAGGCTTCCTGGTTTTGATAAATGCACCTTCTTTTCCTCAAAGTCCTTTATAAATTTTTAGAACAGTGACCTCCCTTTTTAGCAGCTCCTTGGCTAGAAGGAGAAGACAGTCAACCTACCATTTTGACTGTAATTCAATTTGGTTTCAGGCACTTTTAATAATTTGGTATTCTGTTGTGAAATGAGGTATACAGGCCACCTCTACTCTTTCATTTCTGACAGCAGGAATAGAAAAGATGGTAGTTTTGTTCAAGCCAGCCATTCATTTATTCCCTAAACATTTATCACGCACTATGCTGGGACAAGAGCTGTGTTCGGTTCTTGGTATATAATGTACATAAAATAGGTGCATATTGGTCAATGTCCCCATGAGGTTTACTCTCCATCAGGTGTAGGGTGTCAGACATTTGCCAAATAACCTCACAAATAACAAGTGTTAATAAGGAAAAGACTAGGCTGTTATGAATGTACAATAGTGGTGGGCCTAATTTGGATTGGGAGACAGGGAAGACCTCTTTAAGAAAGAGACAATAGGCTGGGCATGGTGCCTCATGCCTGTAATCCCAGCACTTTGGGAGGCTGAGGTGGGTGGACCATCTGAGGTCAGGAGTTCAAGACCAGCCTGGCCAACATGGTGAAACCCCTGTCTCTACTAAAAATACAAAAGTTAGCTAGGCATGGTGGTGGGTGCCTGTAGTCCTAGCTACTTGGGAGGTTGAGGCAGGAGAATCGCTTGAACCTGGGAGGCAGAGGTTGCAGTGAGCCGAGATCGTATCACTGCACTCCAGCCTGGGTGACAAGAGTGAAACTCCATCTCTTAAAAAAAAAAAAAAAAAAGAGAGACAATAATGCTGAAATTTGAAGGAGTGGGCACTAGCCAGTCAGAGTCTGAGAAAGAGATTCCAGGGAGAGGGAGCAGCATATGTGTAGACTCTGAGCTGAAAAGAAGAAGATGCCACCTATACACTGTCAGAGGCAAACACAGGTGTGCCATAGTCATGGTAGGGCAGAGTGGCACAAAATGAGCGTGGTGAGGTGGCTCAGAGCCAGACCATGTAGGGCCCTGTAGCACCTGGTAAAGAGTGTAGATTTCATTCTGGGTACAGTGGGAAGTCACTGGCAGGTGGCAAGCGGAAAAGTAGTATGATCTGCTTACATTACAAAATATCTCCGAATTCTGTGTGCAGAATGGATCAGATAGGCATTTAAGAAAAACAGTACACAGCCTGAGTCATCAAATGCATATTGCAAGGTGGGCACAGAGCCTGAGCATATGGGCACATGCAAGCCGCTTCCTCCTCCTGCCTCCCCCTGCCAAATGTCCTGCCTGGGAGGCAGAATGCAGTTTACAGAACTTGAAACCAAGTACAAAGTGTCTACAATTACAGGAGAGGAAAGCATTCAGGAGGAAATAATAAATCAAGTATTAAAGATCTCAACAACTTAGAGAACAAGATACCAGGCTTAAGTGAAAAGAACACATCTGGCATTAAGTATCTCAGGAAACATGTCCTTCGGGTCCATTGACTTAGAAACATCTCTATTTTCAAAGAGGCATTTAGTCGGCTCCTTCCCTCATTTAACACAATTTCCTACTTCCCTCCATCATAGACCATGCATTCTTTGGTTATCGGATTTGCCTTTGGATTTTTTTTTAAAAGACAACTAAAAATATCTTTTAAAAATCTAGACTTTTCAGTGTCACTTGTCACTTATGTGTTTCTCTTCCCAATTTACTTCATGGCTGAGGCCTCCCTTGGGGTAGTATTTTTTTTTTTTTTTTAAGAAATGGGGTCTCGCGGCCAGACGCGGTGGCTCACGCCTGTAATCCCAGCACTTTGGGAGGCCGAGGCAGGCGGATCACGACGTCAGGAGATCAAGACCATTCTGGCTAACACGGTGAAACCCCATCTCTACTAAAAAATAGAAAAAAATTAGCAGGGCATGGCGGCAGGCACCTGTAGTCCCAGCTAGTCGGGAGGCTGAGGCAAGAGAATGGTGTGAACCTGGGAGGCAGAGCTTGCAGTGAGCCAAGATTTTGCTACTGCACTCCAGCCTGGGTGACAGAGCGAGACTCTGTCTCAAAAAAAAAAAAAAAAAAAAAAAGAAACAGGGTCTCACTTTGTTGCCCAGGCTGGAGTACAGTAGCATGATCTCAGCTCGCTGCTGCCTCGACCTCCCAGTCTCAGGTGATCCTCCTGCCTCAGCCTCCCAAGTAGCTGGGACTACAGGTGCGAGCTGCCATACCCGCCTAATTTTTGTATGTTTTGTAAGACGGGGTTTTGCCATGTTGCCCAGGCTGGTCTCAAACTCCTTAGCTTATGCAATCTGCCCCCTTCAGCCTCCCAAAGTTCTGGTATTACAGGTGTGAGAAGCCATGCCTGGCCAGGGTAGTATTTTTTTCTTGACTTGTTAAGAATTAGCTTGATTCTCCCCTACCAGTGCACCATGAGTGGGGTGTGGGGTTGGGGAAGGGATCAGCACAGGAATGCATGCTGGCCAGGCCAGGGTTTGTTGGAGCAAGTGGGGTTTGAAGGTTGTGGGACAAATACTTCCCAACTTTACCCTATGAACATGGTGGCAGGTCAGCTGGGACTTGCACATACACTGTGTCTGCTGGGTGTGCCTGGAAGTAGAGTGATGCCCTGGAACCTGCATGACCTAGTGCTCAGAATACCTGGGCTTGGTTTCTAATCACTACCTAGTCCAGTAACTCTGGGCCACAAATAAATTAACATAGATGAGTGCCCATGACTACCAGACAATATATATAAGTGCTTCTGGGCACCCAGAGAGGTATGCCTTGTTTTCTCCATGTAGAGGCTAGGAAATGAAGGTTCAGAGAAGTGATATGCCCACCGCATGCAATTCCCTCTACCTGGAAAGCCTCTGCTCACCCCATCCCCCTCTGCTGATGGAGTCAGTTTCTTTGTGTGGTCTCAGCACATTTCTCACATCTTCAGTGTGACACATATTTTATTCACAAGACATATGTCCCAAGGACAGGGACCCATGAAGGAACAACAGCAGAGAGAACTGTAGCTTTGAAAGGTGCTCCGCTTCATTTGTCCTTTCCCCAGGCAATGAGGAAAGGGGCCCATAGCTATGGTCACAATGGAATTCTCAAAGAGACTCATCCCTATTGACTATATTCAATAGAAAATGAGTCCTTGGCATTCTGATCCTCAACAAAAAATATCGATATTAATATTTAGCATCCATATATATTAAATAGACTCTAATGGGTCATGGGAGCTTTCTGAAATACTTTTTATACTATATTTCTTGAAGGAAATAAATAAGTTATAATAATTCACTTGTCCCATCTGGTTCAGTTTTGGGGGCCTTCACTATGATTGTTTTTAAAATCCATGGAAATAGAGGTGAAAACCCTTCTCCTCCTCACTGCACTATTGACATTATAAACATTGACCTAGATTATAACCATTAGGTTCTCATCAAAATGAAATATCTGCCCTGGGGTTTAAATTCCTAAACTTACTGTGTAAGATGAGCCTCCAATTAAAGACTTCTAATAAGAAAATCAGAGATTTGGTGTTAAAACATCCTCAAGTAATCTGCGAGGAATGTTACTTTTAAATTTATAGCACTTACTATCATCTGATTTGAAGTAGAGTCTAGATCTATCTATCTTCTCCAGGGAGAGCTCCTTGAGGACAAGGAATTTGCCTCTTTCATGTTATTTGGCACAGTTTTTAGCCCATAAGAGGCTCTCAATAAATACTGGTTAAACAGAAATAAGAAAAAGGAGATGCTGAGCACAAAGAGCAAGGTAAAGCCATTCTGCTCTTTTTCTTCTTTGAAGATGATGATGGCAAGAGTTACCATAAACTGGCCAGGTGTGGTGGCTCACGCCATAATCCCAGCAACCAAAGCCCAGGGTAGGAGGATCACTTAAGGCCAGGAGTTTGAAACTAGCCTGGGCAACAGCAAGACCCAGTATTTATAACAAACAAACAAAAAAAAAACTATCTAGGGGTGCACGCTTATAATTCTAGCCACTCAGGAGGCTGAGGCAGGAGGATTACTTGAGTGCAGTGAGATATGATTGTGTCACTGCACTCCAACCTGAATGACAGAGCAAGACTTTGTATCTCAATTAAATAAGTAAATAAAGAGTTACTATAAACTGAGTTGTTTACTATGTGCCAGGCACTGTGTCAAGTACTTTATGTTGGCCAGGCATGGTGGCTCACTCCTTTAATTCCAGCACGTTGAGAGTAGGCCAAGTTGGGAGGATTGCTTGAGGCCAGGAGTTTCAGACCAGCCTGGGCAATATAGTGAGACCCTGTTTCGATCTAAGAAATTTAAAATAAAAAAAGTACTTTAAGTGCAACAGTCCTTTTAACTCTTTAATTCTATAAGGAATCCATTTTTCCTTTAAGTAGATGAGGGCCCAGGGCCATTAACTAAAGTATCCAAGGTTACCTGACTTAGAGGTGATTTTCCAAGATCTCAATTCAGGTCTCTCTACATATTTTTAAACACTGCATTGCCTTTCCAAATGAACCAATATTTATTAGCCATTTTAGGCAAATAATTGGGCCAGGTATTAAAAAAATCATTTCTTATGTTCTTATTTCAGCTGGTGTGCAAAGCAGCCCTGCTGGGGCTCGTGTAGGGTAAATGATGGGCTGAAGTTAAAGATATACATATGTATAAGATGTATAGGATGGCGTTTTGTTAACCCTGGAAAGTTAAAGAGAATGAGAAGTTTTCAATGTAACAATTCCAGGCAGGAAAGTGTTAGCATGTTATGAGGAATTTCCCTTCCTCTGAGCCACTGGGCTTTTGCCAAGGCTTCAGGGTAGATGCTGCATTAGTGGAAGATGAATTTGATCCAAGGAGACATCTTCTCAATCCTTGTTTAAGATTAGTCCGAGTAGGAATCACTTGGTAACAATTTGAAATGGAGTTTGTTAGAAAAACAGAAAAACATAGCTTTGTCTGGGTTGAGCCCAAAAATGGGTGACAGATGTTAATGATGAGTGACTGAACAGATGTTTGGGGGAGAATTACAAAAAGGGTTTCTATCATGCAGGATCTAAATCTTAACCTTCCTGGCTGATGCTGAAAGGAGAGCTTGTATGAAACATGTTCTTTTTTTTTTTTTTTTCTTTTTTTTTTTTTTTTTTTTTATTATACTTTAGGGTTTTAGGGTACATGTGCACAATGTGCAGGTTTGTTACATATGTATCCATGTGCCATGTTGATTTCCTGCACCCATTAACTCGTCATTTAGCATTAGGTGTATCTCCTAATGCTGTCCCTCCCCCCTCCCCCCACCCCACAACAGTCCCCGGAGCGTGATGTTCCCCTTCCTGTGTCCATGAGTTCTCATTGTTCAATTCCCACCTATGAGTGAGAACAATGAAACATGTTCTTACAAAACTATTTGGTGTATCGTGACAAAGACGAATGACTGGGTACTATAATTTAAAACAGAAAATAAGGTAAATGGGAGTCCTTGTTTATGTGCATGTGTATATGTGTTTTTTTTTTTTTACAAAGGTCAATGCTGTATTAAAGTATTGGAAAGTTGAATAAGTCATTCCATTCTGCTTCCCTATTTTTTCCACCCCTCCCCTCCAAACTGGTAGGAATGAGCAGTATTTGATACTGTACCTTAAGGCTCAACAAATTATTAAAATACTATCACATATATACATCCTGAAATATCTGCCCTGTGATTACATTTGGAAAAGAAAATTTCCTGCACAAACTTAATTGGTAGTTTTAGTTGGGGTCTCTGAGACTTACTTCAAGTTTTAAGGAGTTTAAAAAGATCCCCATTTCAAAATAAATAAGAGACAAAGGCAGATTTTAAAAGTTGTACAGCTACTGCCATAAGCCTGTCCCCACTGTGAAGTGGGTACACTTCACAGAAAGATGAACAGTTAGTTGTGTTATACAAATTATATACTTCCTGATAATTTGACTGAAATTTTGGGTGGACTGATCAGATGCATTTGTTAATTCATCTTCATATCTGGCCATAATTGACATGAATTTGACTTACCTTCTGCTAATTATAGCTGTAACTACACAATAGTACCAAACATCTGGTTAAAAAAGATGAATACAGGCCAGGCAAGTTGGTTCACACCTGTAGTCCCAGCACTTTGGGAGGCCAAAGTGGGCCGATCACTTGAGCCCAGGAGTTCGAGAGCAGCCTGGCAACATGGTGAAACCCCATCTCTATAAGAAATATAAAAATTAGCTGGGCATGGTAGTATGTGCTGGTAGTCCCAGCTACTCAGGAGGCTGAGGTGGGAGGATCACTTGAGCCCAAGAGGTCAAGGCTGCAGTGAGCCAAGATCCCACCAGTATACTTCAGCCTGGGCAAGAGTGAGACCCTATCGTAAAAAAAAAAAAAAAAAAAAAAAAAAAAAAGGATAAAGGATAAATACAGTAAAAAATCCAGATATTCTCAGTTTAGTATTCTAATATTAATGAATGCTATTGAATTTATGATAGACATTGTGTATACAATAGGCTCATATGTCATCATAACCTTGCAAGGTGGATTTATTATCTTCATTTAGTGAATGTGAAAGCAGAAGCCCAGAGAAGTTAAGTGACCCACAGAAGTTCACATATGTCAGTGAGTAGCAGGACCAGGATTTGTACCTTGGTCTGTGGTGTTCAAAATTTGTCTCACTATCTAATATGCCAGACTATCCAGGGTAGAATAGATGTTTAATGATTTGATTAAATCCTTATATTTGATTAAATCTTTATATGTTACTGTATATCAAAATGGAATATGACTTAAAAGCCAGAATTCTCAAACTCATGATCTGAAGTCTCACTGTAATGCCATCAAAGAAAGAGTACTGGTAACTCTCTGTGTTATTGAAAGGGGAGGAAAAATACTAGATCCTTTCTTTGGCTTTGTCCTGAAGAGAGCTCAATAGAGAGGAAGGTAATAACTGAATAAAATGTCAGCTGTGGGCAGGGCAGTGTACTAGAAGCTATGAGGATTAAAAGCATAAATGAGATACCTTAGAGCCTACAGAAGAGATAAGACATATACACAAACAGTGATGAGGAAGAAGGGCATACATCAAGGGACATAAGAGTTTAGGGGAAAAAGAGATTTTAGCTATGGTGATTAGGCAGGGCTGCATAGAGGGGATGGCATCTGCACTGTGAGCTTTGAAGTTAAAGACAACGACCAGTAAAGGTTAGTCCTTTCTTCAGCTTGATTTTCCCTTCCTGTTGCTACTACCTCTCCTTCCCTACATGGCCAGACATGAAAGTGTCACCCTAGAAATGGAGAAGCAATAAGACGGAAGGCACTGGTCCCTTGACACTGGGCACTGCCATGGGAGTTCTAGAATACTTACTCTCATGTGATTATATGAGACTGCCAGGAAAAATTGCAAAGGATTTTGAAATGGGCAACAAAAAGATTCTTGGGTGTCCTGAGTAGTTTACCCAGCCAGGCTATCTCTACTATTCATTGTCTTTGAACTATTTCACGACTCTGTAAGTTGTAGAGAACTGCTAGCAGGGCAAAGATGATTTCTTTTCCATATACAAACAAATTCTGGCTGGGCACAGTGGCTCATGCCTGTAATCTCAGCAATTTGGGAGGCCAAGGCAGGCAGATCACTTGAGGTCAGGAGTTTGAGACCAGCTTGGACAACATGGTGAAACCTCATCTCAAAAATACAAAAATTAGCCAGGTGTGGTGGCGCATGTCTGTAATCCCAGCTACTTGGGAGGCTGAGGCAGGAGAATTGCTTGAATCCAGGAGGCGGAGGTTGCAGTGAGCCAGGATTGTGCCACTCACTCCAGCCTGGGCGACAGAGTGAGATTCCATCTCAAAAACAAAAACAAAAACAAACAAGAACGGAAGACAAATTCTGTCCAGTGAATTGATTCCCCCCTTTACTCCCTCTCTATTTCTGCCCCTTGGAAAAAGCCAGTTTTACATCTATTTGTAAATTCACTTCAGTATTCCTGATTGACCTCTGTAAGTGGGGTACTTTAAATTCTCCTTTGAGCTGGTAGTAATATCTTACTGGTTCCTTCATTAGTTAATGGGTTAAAATCTTTGACATGTATTCATTTTATATTTGTATGAGAGTAAAGAATTTACCTTTATTTAACATTTTTTTTTAACAAGAAGAATATACTTTTATTTAAGCCACTGCTATTTTGGGCACAAAATATAGAATGCATGTATATATCTATATCTATCCATCTATTTCTATCTACCTATCTATAATGATCACATCTCTGTGCTAAGTAGATAGCTCCTGCAATCCTACCTTAATTATTTCCATGAGGACCAGCATTGACTCTCAATCACCAAATCCAAAGATTTTTTTTCTCAGTCATCATTCATCTTAATGAGAGACATAGTAGAACAATGTTTCTCCCAATCATGAGTCACAACCCACAAGTGGGTCAGAGATCAATTTAGTGGTTTACAGCCAGCATTAATAGGATTTATCATAGTGCATAACACACAGTAAGTATAATTTGTGAAGCTTTGGATTCAGATACTTACATGTATTAGTTTACTAGGGCTGCCATAACACATTACCACAAACTGGGTGGCTTAGGACATTAGAAGTTTATTTTCTCATACTTCTGGAGGCCAGAAGTCTGAAATCAAGGTGTGGCAGGACTAAGCTCTCTTTGAAAGCTCTAGGGGAGAGTCCTTTCTAGACTCTTCTAACTGCTAGTGACTCCTGGCATTCCGTGGCTGGTGTTAGCATAACTGCAATCTTTGTTTTCATCTTCACAGCATCTTCTCTCTGTGCCCTTTTCTGTCTCTTATAAGGACACAGCCATTGGATTTAGGCCCTACTCTAACCCAGTGTGATCTTATCTTGATCTTTACCTAAATTATATCTGCAAAGGCCCTATTTCCAGATAAGGCCACATTACAAGGGTCAGTGTAGACATAAATTTTGGGTGACAATATTCAACCCACTACATATATATATGTAAATTCTTGATCACTATGTGAATTGTTTTTCTTATAATGAGAAGAGGTCTCAAAACTTTCAAACATAGGACTAGAAGACCCCTAGTACCTTTCTCACTCTGATTCCAAGAAGCATTTAAACAAAGCTGGCTACATTTCCCTTTTTGGCAATAATAATATTAATAATTAATAAGTACAAAATTTATCCAAGTAATTTTACACGCAACAAATAATTCAATCTTATAAAGCCTTAGGAGGTGGGTTTTAATAATATGTCAATTTTAAAGATTATCACACAGCTAGAGAGCTAAGCAGCCAGGATTCAATCCCAGACCCATGGTTTTCCATCGTATGTTTATTTGGAACTTCATCTCCCTTTGCTTCCATATTGCTGCATTGATCTGGTGTATCTGACTTGGCTGCATTTTCTGGCCTCTATTTTTTTCTTTCCATCTCCTAATATTGTCATTTCATTAACTCTCAGCCATGGCCAGCTCCCGCCCAATCTCATTCAATTCTTCACTTTCTACTTTACAGGGATGGAGAAGACTTAATCCTATCTGGAAGGAGCCAGTGGACAGCAAAGATGGCAGAGAGAGAAAAGAGAGGGAGTGACAATGAAGTAAGGCTCCAGAGAGAGGACCAAGTGTCCCAGAGGAGGAATTCCCTTTCGGAAAGAGATAGACACCTCTTCCTGTGAGACATTTGGTCATTTTAACAAGGCAAATAGTGATAGCAGCAGAACCAGGAAGCTCCTGTCCCATTAGTTGGCTTTGGGTTCCCCAGTTTCTGGCTGTGAGGCTTGATGTGAAAGCCCAGGTCTTGTCTCTTGGACAAGGTGCTCCATTTTACAGATCAAGTTCGGCACAGGAAAATAGGATGTTGTATCAGTCCGTTTTCACACTGCTATAAAGAACTGCTTAAGACTAGGTAATTTATAAAGGAAAGAGGTTTAATTAACTCACAGTTTGGCATGGCTGAGGAGGCCTCAGGAAACTTCCAGTCATGGTGGAAGGCGAAGGGGAAGCGCACCTTATTCACAAGGCAGCAGAAAGGAGAATGAACGCAGGAGGAACTGCCAAACAGTTAGAAAACCATCAGATCTCGTGAGAACTCACTCACCATCACAAGAACAGCATGGGGGAAACTGCCCCCATGATTCAATTACCTCCACCTGGTCCCTTGACACGTGGGGATTAATTATGGTGATTACAATTCAAGATGAGACTTTGGATGGGAACACAGGCAAACCATATCAGATGTAGTGCGAAATGTTTGGTTACTTAGTTTAAGAAATGTGGGAAAGCACACAAAAAGAAAAGGAGAAACAAAAATCTAACACCCCAAAGACTTCCTCTTTGTCACCTCATTACCTGAGCTAATGACTCCCCAAAACTCAGAGAACACGTCAGGAATCCAGGACAGCTGTGCTCCTCAGCCTGGAGGAGCTTTCAACAGGCACAGGAGTTGGACAATTACACGCTGGTACCTTTCCCAGATGATTTATGGAATATCCTGTGGCAAATAAGGAAGACACAAGCTTCAACAAATGATTTCTTTAAGTCGAGACCTTTAAACAAGAAAGCATTATTGAGGGGGCAATAAAACCATCAGAATGTGGCTCTGGCTTCTCTCCATCTTATTAGGCTTGAGGTAATTATCCAGGTAATTTAGGGAAAATAAACTGCCATTACCTGAATTATTCAGATAATTACCTCGCTGTTCTGCTTCAGTCCAGTGGTGGAGGGCTGGCTATAAATGTCTCACAGGCTCAGTCTGATTACAGAAAACAGGCTTGGCAATTGAGGAGCTGGGGGTGGAACAGTGGAAGGAGTTGAGCTCAAATAATTAGGGGTTTTAGACCAATCCCTGGCTAACTTACTCCTGGTTAGCCACTTTATCTCACCGAACCAAAAGGCATTTTGAAGATGGCAAACTATAAATTACTAACTGGTTGTTGTTCTGAACCCCGATTAACCTTAATAGGGAGAGCACCAGGTTCAAGAGGCTGAAGAAGAGACCCAGAGTCAGCAAAGGAGATAAGGGGTTTTATTAAGGGCTTACTCACAGAAGAGAAAGTCCAGTGGTGGTGGGCTGGACAACATAACCACATGGCCCAGTGGCATTGGGCTGAGCAGGAAGCTGCAACTACTTGCAAACAGCATGTAGTTTATATAGCATTTTCACTTAACACCTTCCCCTAATGACCTCCACCTGGCAACCTTCATTTAACGCAAAACTTAGGGCCTCAATCCCATGTACAGCTCGTGTTTCACTTCCATGGTTCGGGCCAGGGGCTCAGATGTTCTTCATATACAAGGAATAATTTCTGGGTTGGCCACTCCCGAATTCCCTAGTTTGGAACACACATTCAGATGTGTCTGCCATACAGGATCATTCTAAGGGTATGCTTAAGTTATTGCTATCAGGTGCATTTACCCTACACAGATACAATTTAAGCAATTATTATTAATCATATTTTTTCACTGGTGTTATCAACAGCTGATGTAAACTTTTGTTCTGGCATAAATATGGATAGAAATTTTATGCTTTATGCTGAGGTATGAGATTCCAGGGCAATGCTTCTTAATGTTAGCTGCCCATTAGACTCAACTGGCGAACTTTTTTTTTTTTGGGAGATGGAATCTTGCTCTGTTGTCCAGGCTGGAATGCAGTGGCATGACCTCAGCTCGCTGCAATGTCCGCCTCCCAGGTTCAAAGGATTCTCATGCCTCAGCCTCTGAGTAGCTGGGATTACAGGTGTGCGCCACCACACCTGGCTAATTTTTTTTATATTTTTAGTACAGATGGAGTTTCACCATGTTGGCCTGGCTGGTCTCCAACTCCCGACCTCAAGTGATCCGCCTGCCTCGGCTTCCCAAAGTGCTGGGACTCAGGCGTGAGCCACTGCACCTGGCCTCAATTGGGGAACTTTTAAAAAATAGAGGATTTCCAGGCCCCACACCGGATCAATTAAATTTGAATCTCTAGGGTCGAGCTCCTGACATTGGTATTTTTAACAAGCTCTCCAGATGATTCTAACAGGCAGAACTACTGCACATCAGAGACAGAAGGGAAGGCAGATTTCTGTTACTGAATGGTCGTATCCAGGATTTGACATTTCTGATGGATAAGTCTCAGAGTGACAGGTGAAGCTGAGTGTTCAGCCTCTTCCCCCAGAGTTCTAGGAACAAGGGATCTGCGATGGTTTGAATGTTTATGTCCCTCCAACATTCATGTTGAACCTTAATCCACAGCGCAACAGTATCAAGAGGTGTGGCCTTTAGGAGCTGATTAGGCCATGAAGGCTCTGCCTCATGGATGGGATCAGCACCCTTATAAAAGGACTTGACGGAGTGCATTCAGCCCCTTTTTTGCTCCTTCCATTCCTTCCACATTGTGGGAACACAGCATGCCCTCTGGAAGATGCAGCAACACAGCACAATTTTGGATGCAGAGACCACATCCTTGCAGGACACCAAACCTGCTAGCGCCTTGATTTTGGACTTCCAACCTCCAGAACTAAAAGAAATATATTTCTGTTCTTTATAAATGACCCAGTCTCAGGCATTTTTTTACTGCCATAGGAACAGACTAGGACCGGGCCCAAATTTCCCCATCTCTGGATTTCAGAGGTCCCTGATCTGAATGGCAGAAGAGGAGTTTGCTGTGCCTATCTGCTGAACTGTACACCACTCCCGTACGAAAAGGCCATGAGGCTCTGGCAGTGCCTGCTCTACATACCAGGTTTGTTTGAGTAACCAAAGGACTCATCAAAGGCTGCTTAACCACTGCTAGTTGTTAGCAGAGATGGGCAGAAAGAATCATTTTCACTTCCTTGTAATTTCCTAAAACTGCCCCTCCCAAGGATTAGGAACAGGCACATCCCCACCATGAGTGACCAGGGCTCTATAAGGTGCATTTGTGCATCACATCAACACTCATTAAAAACAATGAGACAGTAACTGCAAAAAGACGTTACTTCATCCTGGCAGCAAGTTCCCAGGGGCAAACTTGCCATCTGCTAGGCAGCGCTAGGAACCAGAAAACTTTTGAAGCAATTCAGTTGGATCCTCCAGCTTTGAAGCATCTGGTTGGTAACTGGGCTATCAGCATGAAGTTACCTTCTCAGTTTCAAACACCCCAGTGTTGGAACCTGAGATAGAATTCCTGTGGTCTAGACACAAATGCCTGCTACTAGGATTTACAGATGGGGCTCTCCTTTAAGTCTTAGGAGACATGGCTCAGAAATGATCATGCAATCTCTCAACAATTTCTCAGGAATGACCAACAATCTCTCAGAATACAGCAAAACATCTGTTTCTTACATGTAACTCCACCGAACACAGGCTGCCTTCCCCATACACATGGTTTTCTGGCGGGGATTATATGACATGTGAATTCAAAGGACCATTTCTTTTGCCCCATGACAAGCCTTTCAGAGAGTGAAGTGCTTGGATTTAGAGTGATTCTCCTAGAGGATTTACCCCCAGTTGTTGAAATATAGCAAATACCAAGTGTCCACGATTTATTATAAGACAATAAAGTGATTGTTCCTTATGGAGTACTCCCTACGCTCTGGAGAAAAGCAAACAATAGCATGTGTTCTTTCTTCCTCTTAGAAAATAGTCTAGTCTTTTAAAATTCTCCTTGACTGCATAGAGCTTTGTTATCTTTCAAGGTCCTGTTCAAATGTTGCCTCCCCTGCAAAGCCTTCTAGGGTCTTCCTGAGCAGAATTAACCATGCCTTATGTGGCAGCTTAGGTTTTTTTTTTCTTTTTTTTTTTTTTAAACCAACTTGACGCTCAGTAACATTGTGTGTGTGTGTGTGTGTGTGTGTGTGTTTTGTTTTTTTTTTTTTGAGACGGAGTTTCACTCTTGTTACCCAGGCTGGAGTGCAATGGTGCAATCTTGGCTCACTGTAATCTCCGCCTCCCAGATTCAAGCAATTCTCCTGCCTCAGCCTCCTGAGTAGATGGGATTACAGGCGCCTGCCACCACACACGGCTAAATTTTGTATTTTCAGTAGAGACAGGGTTTCACTGTGTTGGGCAGGCTGGTCTCGAACTCCTGACCTCAGGTGATCTGCCCGTCTCAGCCTCCCAAAATGCTGGGATTACAGGCATGAGCCACTGTGCCCAGCCAACATTGTGTAATATTATTTAGTTGTTCAGTATGTCTGTCTGCCTCTCTTCCCTCCCACCCCTACTCCCTGTACACCAGACTATGAGCTCCTCAAAGACAGAAATAATGTAGGTGCACAGTAAATATTATGTGTGGAATTGAATGTGATTCCTGGGACAGTTACAATATTCTTTCACAGTGGGAGTCAGGACTATTTGACTTTTTAAAGTGCTTCCGTAAAGGGGTGTTCCACGTGCTCACAGGGAATATTTTCTGAATCTTCTCATCTATTCCCTCACATTCATTATGAAATTTTCCTCCTGAGATAGTCCTGGCTTTTTTGCTGGGACGTTCATGCTTCGGTTTTTTTTTTTTTTTTTTTCCTGACTGTTTCTTTTTGACCCCTTCTGGTCATTTCCCATTTACCATTTCACATCTTGGGCAGAGCTGGCATTTGACTATAATTCACCACCATCCCAAGCTGCTACTGAACATTGCCTCAAGAACCCAGTCCCCACCTGCGATGTACCTTCTTCCAGATATTGCACTTGGGAAAAGTCTCCAGAATGATTTTTAAAAGAAGACAGGATTGTGTAATAAGAACGAGCACAGTTCTGGAGTCAGTCATATCTGTATTTGATATCTACCTTGAGTTTTGCTATATAGTGATCTTGGGTGAATTATTTAACCTCCTTAAAGTCCAATTTCTTCACCTATAAACTGGGGATAATAATAGTTCCTACCTTTTTAGGTGGCAAATAGTAATAATCCCATCGTTTGACTACTTGCTTAATGTTAGGTCTAGGGCAAGTCCACTTTTTTTTAAATTTATTTTTTTGAGATGGAGTCTCCACTGCCTTCACGGCTGGAGGGCAGTGGCGCGATCTTGGCTCCTGGGTTCAACCTCCGCCCCTCCGGGTTCAAGCGATTCTCCTGCCTCAGCCTCCCCAGTAGCTGGGATTACAGGCACCTGCCACCATGCCTGGCTAATTTTTGTATTTTTAGTAAAGATAGGGTTTTGCCATGTTGGCCAGGCTGGTCTCGAACTTTTGACCTCAAGTGATCTGCCCACCTCGGCCTCCCAAAGTGCTGGGATTACAGGTGTGAGCCACCACACCCGGCCGCAAGCCCACTTTATGTGAACTATTACATTTAATCTTCGTAACAGGATTGTTGCAGGTTGGGTCCTCTGAGAGACAAATTCTAAGATGCAGATTAGTATGCAGGAAGTTTATTAGGGAGTGCTTTCAGGATTAACACCTGTGAAAAGGGAGCGAAAGAAGCAGAATTGGGCAGACAGAGAAACTGAGCTGCAGTACAGTTTTAACAGAGGCTTCACGCAACCTCACAGGACAGTTTAAAGCTGGGAGAGCACTTCAGAGTTGTGTCGCAGTGCAGGGAGGGAGCTGAGGTCTTTATACTCCTACAAATGATCCATCATGGGAAGCAGGCTGTCCTTTCCCTGAAGGGAGTGTGGCCTCAAATGAGGTAGCTCTCTCCAGCTGAGGGCAATTTTTGGAAAGGGCTGACAACTGTGGGGCAATACTCCTAAAAGCACCCATTGCACAAATTATTATTATTATTAGAGACAAGGTCTCACTGTTGTCCAGGCTGGCCTCAATCTCCTGGACTCAAGCGATTCTCCTGCCTCAGCTTCCCAAAGTGCTGGGATTACAGATGTTAGCCATCATGCCTGGCCTATTGCATAAATTATGTGAGATAACATATAAAACATTTAGCACAATGCTTGTCAGAGAGTAATCACTTCCTAAATGTTACCTGCTATCACCATCATCATCATCATCAACATCATTAACCACCAGATAGTCCACACTTGCCATCTTGCAAGCAAGAACATAATAAATTGCTCAGCCTTTACAGAAGTTGATGGATGTATTTTCTGAATTCTTATTTTAAAATGAAAGACCTAATGCCCATGTCAATGGAAAAGATTCCTAGACAGTGTATTAGTCACGGTTCTCCAGAGCAACAGGACCAATAGGATAGGATGTGTGAATTTATAAAGAGAGAGGGAGAGACAGAGAGATTTTAAACAATTGGTTTAGGTGATTATGAATATGAAGACTGGCAAGTCCTAAATTTGCAGGGTAGATCAGCAGGCTGGAGGCGCAGAGAAGAACTAATGTTGCAGTTCAAGTCTGAAGGTTGCCTGCTGGCAGAATTGCTTTTTGCTCATGGGAGATCAGTCTGTGCTGTTAAGACCTTCAACTGACTGGATGAAGCCCACACACATTATGGAGGGTAATCCATTTACTCACAGTCCACTGATTCAAATGTTAATCTCATCCAAATACCCTCATAGAAATATATAGAATAATGTTTGGCCAAATATCTGGGCACTGTGTCCTAGCCAAGTTAACACAAAGTTAACCATCATAGGAGTGAATACGGGACTTCGCCTCTAGTTTATGGAATCAGAAAATTTGACAAAGAGAGTCATATAGAGTGCATAATATTATTCCGTCACAGTGTTGGGAAAGGGTTTCAGATTTCTGTGCTTTCTTTTGCTAATTTTGCCTATGAAGTTCTTGTGATGATATAATTAAATCAGTAACATTCTTGAGTCACTGATGGTGATATAAATTTAATGATGTTACATGGTATGTGGTAGGGTACTGAACAATGGAGATTTAATCACTGAATACTTATTTTAGACCAAACTTTACTGTAGCACTGGAAATACAGAGATAAATAAAATAAATATCCTGTCTTCAAGAAGCTATTTTCTAATTAGAACATAAATATTCCAATGAGCACAATATAATAAAATAATTGCTTTACTGAAGACAGAGACAAATATATTGTGAGTATAGGAGGAGCACCTAAATTTGTTTGGGGAAATGGCATAATTTGCAGAGGTGGCAGTTTTTCAGCTGACATGAAAGATGTCAATTTTAAGGATGCCAAGTTTGGTGGGAGATACCTAGGAGTTAAGGCAACACCATTTAAGGTCATGGTAGCATAAATGACACATGGCATGTTCAATAATATATGCATTTTCTGGATGAACAGAGTAAGATGTGATAGTGTAGGGGAATGGTGGGACATGAGGCAGGTTAGGGAGACAGTGGCCATATCTTGAAGGCTTATGTGTTATGCAAAGCAATTTGGAGATTGTTCCATGGGTAATAAGGTTTTGAGAAAGAAAATAATATGATCAAATATGAGTGCAAGGCTGGGCGCAATGGCTCATGCCCGTAATCCCAGCACTTTGGGAGGCCAAGTAGGGGGCAGATAACCTGAGGTCAGGAGTTCGAGACCAGCTTGGCCAACATGAAGAAACCCCGTCTCTACTAAAAATACAAAAATTAGTTGAGTTTGGTGGTGTGTGCCTATAATCCCAGCTACTTGGGAGGCTGAGGCAGGAGAATCACTTGAATGCAGGAGGCAGAGGTTGCAGTGAGCCGAGATCGCACCACTGCACTCCCGCCTGGGTGACAGAGTGAGACTCTGTCTCAAAACAAAACAAAACAAAAACAAATATGAGTGCAATAATATTTTGATATTTTGTTGGCAATGTGGGGGGTGAATTGGAAGGGTCGAAAACTATAGACCAAAAGGCGATAGATGTAATAGTCAAGGAGAGAGATGATGAGAGTAGCTAGTATAGAGTAGTGTTGGTAAAGACAGAGGACATGATGCATGCCAAAAACTGGGGAGGAAGGGGATGGAGAGGCAATAAGACTAGATGATTTACTGGCTATAGCCATAAGAGAGAATTAAATATTAATGATATGGGATATCTCCAGGGTTTCTATCTTGGGAAGTGAGTAAATAATGGTGCATATCATAAAGCTAAGGAAGATAGGATGAAAAGCAAGGTGAGGTAGAGAGAAGAGACAAAAAAGTTAGTTCAATTTTTGGCTGCTAAATTTGAGGTGCTTAGGAAGCATACTAATGCTTACAATTCATAAATATGTAGAAATCAAACAACACACTCCTAAAAACCAGTGGATTAAAGAGAAAAATCACAAGGGAAATTAGAAAACACTTTGAAATGAATGAAAATGAAAACACAACATCCCAAAACATATTAGGATACACAAACGCAATGCTTGGAGGGAAATTAAAGAGGTAAACGTGTATATTTAAAAATAGATTAAGACCTCTTCCGTGCAGAAGCTTTTTAGTTTAATTAGATCCCATTTGTCTATTTTTGCTTTTATTGCATTTGCTTTTGGCGTCTTCATCATGAAATCTTTGCCCATGCCCACGTCCTGAATGGTATCACCTAGGTTGTCTTCCAGGGTTTTTATAGTTTGGGGTTTTACATTTAAGTCTTTAATCCATCTTGAGTTAATTTTTGTATATAGTGTAAAGAAGGAGTCCAGTTTCAATTTTCTGCATATGGCTATCCAGTTATTCCAGCACCATTTATTGAATAGGGAATCCTTTCCCCACTGCTTGTTTTTCTCAGATTTGTAAAAAATCAGATAGTTGTAAGTGTGTGGTCTTATTTCTGGGTTCTCTATTCTGTTCCATTGGCCTATGTGTCTGTTTTTGTACCAGTACCATGCTGTTTTGGTTACTGTATCCCTGTAGTATGGTTTGAAGTCAAGTAGCATGATACCTCCAGCTTTTTGCTTAGGATTGTCTATTGGCTATTCAGACTCTTTTTTCAACAGAGTAAACAGACAATCTACAGAATAGGAGAAAATTTTTGCAAACTCTGCATCTGACAAAGGTCTAATATCCAGCATCTATAAGGAACTTAAACAAATTTACTAGAAAGAAACAAACAACACCATTAAAAAGTAGGCAAAGGCTGGCTGGGCGCGGTGGCTCACGCTTGTAATCCCAGCACTTTGGGAGGCCGAGGCGGGTGGATCACGAGGTCAGGAGATCGAGACCACAGTGAAACCCCGTCTCTACTAAAAATACAAAAAAAATTAGCCGGGCGTGGTGGCGGGCGCCTGTAGTCCCAGCTACTCGGAGAGGCTGAGGCAGGAGAATGGCGTGAACCCGGGAGGCGGAGCTTGCAGTGAGCCGAGATCGGGCCACTGCACTCCAGCCTGGGTGATAGAGCAAGACTCCGTCTCAAAAAAAAAAAAAAAAAAAAAAAAAAAGTAGGCAAAGGCCATGAACAGATATTTCCTAAAAGAAGACATAGATGTGGCCAACAAGCGTATGAAAAAAGCTGAACATCACTGATCCTTAGAGAAATGCAAATCAAAACCACAATGAGATACCATCTCACACCAGTCAGAATGGCATTATTAAAAAGTGAAAAAATAACAGATGCTGATGAGGTTGTGGAGAAAAAGGAACACTTATACACTGTGGGTGGGAGTGTAAATTAGTTCAACCATTGTGGAAGACAATGTGGCGATTCTTCAAAGAACTAAGGTCAGAAATACCATTCCACCCAGCACTCTCATTATTGAGTGTATACCCAAAGAAATAGGAATCGTTCTTTATAAAGACACATGCACATGTATGTTCACTGCAGCACAATTCACAATAGCAAAGACATGGATTCAACCTAAATGCCTGTCAATGACAGACTAGATAAAGAAAATGTGGTACGTTTACACCATGAAATATATGCAGGCATTAAAAAGAATGAGATCATGTCCTTTGTAGGGACATGGGTGGAACTGGAGGCCATTATCCTTGGCAAACTGACACAGGCACAGAAAACCAAATACCACATGTTCTTGCTTACAAGTGGGAGCTAAATAATGAGAACACTTGGACACATAGAGAGGAACAACACATACTGGGGCCTGTCAGAAGGTAGAGAGTGGGAGGAGGGAGAGGATCAGGAAAACTAACTAATGGGTTCTAGGCTTAATACCTGGGTGATGAAATAATTGGTACAAGAAACCCCCATGACATGCATTTACTAACAAACCTACACGTCCTGCACATGTACTCCTAAATTTAAAAGTTAAAAAAAGATAAGACCTCAACTTAATAAACTAAGCTTCCGCTTTAAGAAACTAGAAAAAGAAGAGCAAATTAATCCCAAGGCAGGTAGAAGTAAATAATAAATATCAGAGCAGAAAGAATGAAATCGAGAATAGTAAAACAATAGAGAAAATCAATGAACAAAAACTTGGTTCTTTGAAATGACAACCAAATTGACAAACATTTAGGTTTGTCAATTTGACCATGAACAAAAGAGAGAAGATTCACATCACTGGAATGAAAGAGGGGACATTATACTACTGGTGTTATAAAAATAAAGAAGTTTACAAGGGAATACTATGAAAAATTAATATATATGCCAAAAAATTAGATAACCTAGATGAAATGGACAAATTGCTAGAAAGACACACACTAATGAATTTGACTCAGGAAGAGATAATAAATCTTCATAGGCCTATAACAAATAAGGAGATTGAATTACTAATGAGAAAACTTCCCACAAAGAAAAGTCCAGGACCAGATGATTTCACTGGTGAATTCTACCAAACATTTAAAGAATAATTAACACCAATTTTTCACACATTATTCCGAAAAATAGAAGAGGGAACACTTTCTATGAGGCTAACACATTCTTTGAGGCCAGCATATTTAAACCAGGCAAAGACATCACAAGAAAGGGAAATGATAGAGCAGTATCTCTTACGAATGTAGGAGTAAAATCTTCAACAAAATACTAGCAAACTGAATTCAGCCATATATTAAAAATAATATACACCAAGACTAAGTGGGATTTATCTCAGGAATGCAAGTTTGTTTCAATATATGCAAATTAATCAATGTGATGCATCATATTAATAGAATACAGAGAAAAGCCCTACATGATCACCTCAATAGATGCAAAACAAACAAACAAACAAACATTTGACAAACACCAACACTGTTTCATCATTAAAAGAAAAAAACACTCAACAAAGTTTCTTCTACCTGTTCCCTCAACAGAGGGAACTTCCTCAACCTAAAAAGGGTATCTAGCAAAAACGCACAGTTAATATGCTACTTAATAGGTGAAAGACCGAAAGCTTTCCCCCTAACATCAGCAACAAGACAAGAATGTCTGATCTTGCTATGTCTATTCAATATTATATTGGAGGTTCTAGCCAGGGTAATTATGAATGAAAAAAGAAATCAAATAATCCAGATTGGAAAGGAAGAAGTAAAACTGTCTCTGTTAATGGATGACATCATATTGCATAAAGAAAATATTACGGAATCCACAAAAACATTACTAGGGCTAATAAATAAATTCTGCAGGGTTGAAGAATGCAAGATTGATATCTAAAAATCAAGGGTATTTTTCCATGTAATACTCTGCAGCCATAAGAAAAGAATGAGATCGTGTCCTTTGCAGGGACATGGATAAAGCTGGAAGCCATCATTCTCAGCAAACTAACAGAGGAACAGAAAACCAAATGCCGCATGTTCTCACTCATAAGTGGGAGTTGAACAATGAGAACACATGGACACAGGGAGAGGAACACATCAGGGCCTGTTGGTGGGTGGAGGGAAAGGGGAGGGAGGGCATTAGGACAAATACCTAATGCAGGGCTTAAAACCTAGATGATGGGTTAATAGGTGCAGCAAACCACCGTGGCACATGTATACCTACGTAACAAACCTGCACATTCTGCACATGTATCAAGGAACTTAAAGTTAAAAAAAAAATCAAGTGTATTTTTATATATTGCCAATGAACAATCAAAAATGAAACAAAAAAATTTTATTTTTGGATGCAGTAATATCAAATATAATACAATTCCAATTTTGATACAATATAAAAAAGAGGTGCAAATGTGTACATCAAAAATTACAAATCATTACTGAAAGAAATTCAAAGAAATCTAAATAAATGGAAAGACATCCTGTGTTCAAGAATTGTTAAAACTTAATATTGTCAACATGGTAATACTCCACAAAATAGCCCACAGATTCAATGCAATAATTATCAAAATCCTAGCTGCCCACCCCCCACCCCACCTCTTCTTTTTTTTTTTGCAGAAATGAAAAAGTTCATCCTAAAATTCATATGGAACTGCAAGGGACCCTGAATAGCCAAAACAGTTTTTGAAAACGAACAAAGTTGGAGAGCTCACACTTCCTGATTTCAAAGCAATAAAACAGTACAGTTATGAAGACTGTATGGCACTGGCATAAGGATAGACACAAAGACAGATGGAATAGAACAGGGGCAGTTTCATATACAGTAAATTGATTTCTGACAAGAGTGCCAAGACAATTCAGTGGTGGCAAAGAATAGTCTTTTCAACAAATAGTGCTGAGACAACTAGATAGCCATATGCAAACAATAAAGTTGAACACCTCCCTTACCTTCCACTGTATATAAAAGTTATAATAATTCAAAACAGAAAAAGCCTCAATAAAAATATGTTAATAAAAATTCTGTTTAAAATGAATCCAAAGACTTTGCACAGGTGAAGAATCAGAGCTTTTGAGACAGGTACACAGAAGGCGATCAGAAGAACGGGAACTGTGTAAGAAGAAAAGGTGTCCACATTGGATCGGACCAAAATGGGACTTTCCCTTTAACCTCCCCACTAAATCTTCCCATCAGTTTTGCAGTAGCACTGTGCTGAGAGTTGAGAGATTACAGAGAAAACACAGTCATTCTCCTTGACCCCCAAGGAGCTCACAGTGCAGTGGAGGAGACAGACCTGAACACAGATAATAGGGTACAATGGATAAGGCCATAATAGAGGGCTGAATGAGGCACTGTGAGGGCTAAACACTTATACTGCACATTACCCATCTTGATTTGATTGCAGTTGCCACAGTGGGCCCAGTGCACCATGAAGTGCCTTGCTCATTGAGATGGCTAAAATGACCTGCTTGGCCAGGGCTCAGCCATGCAGGTAGAAGACAGGTTCTACAACTCCTTCTTATGATGGAGACTCTTTACTCAGTTGACATTGGTGGTGAGACTGAAGCATGTTTTCAAAATTCCACAACCTCTAGGAATGCCTCCTATTTAGCCCTGTCCTATTTAGGGGTCCACTTGTCTTTCTAATTGGTCTTCTTAGAAATTAGGCTTTTAATTTTTATTAGATCATTTTGCATGGGCCCATAGGTTGCTTTGAAATGAATCAAATTGCTTCATTTTTTTAATCGCAATGTTAACTGTTATATAGATCACTGTCTTTGCAACATTAATGAGCATAGGAATCACGAATAGTCTTGTTAAACCATAAACTCTGATTCAGTAGGTCTGGGGTGGGGCCTGAGAGTCTGCATTTCTAACCAGCTCCTAGGTGATGTCAATTCTGGTGGTCCATGGGCTACGCTTTGGTTAGTGAGGCAAGACTACACTTTAATATTTTAGTATTTACCGAGGACTTTAATGCCTACTATTTAGTAATATTCAGAATAACCCTGTGAGGTAGGCAAGGTGGTTATTATTATTCTCATTATAGCAGATGGGGAAACTGAGGCAATAATAGCTAGCCAGAAAATGCTAGGACACACCTTACTTGGAACTCAGCCTCATACTCTCTGATTCCTTCATAGCAGATATGCTAGTCTTTTAATCAACTATGTTATTTCTGGTGACAAGAACTGTGCCTTGATCATCCCTGTGTCCCCTGCAGTTTCTAGTGTGGTGTTTGGTACATGGCAAGCATCTGGTGATGTTTATCCTGAAATTTCTTTTTATATCCCAACCACCACTATGCAATCTTCTGGGTGCTTTATTTTATATTTATTATTCTAATTCTCACACTCACTCTTTCAGGCAGGTTTATTAATTGCATTGCACTGTGTGGAAAATAAGTATCAGAAAGGCAGAGTGACTTGTACACGCTACCTAGATAAAAATGGGAGAAAAGGTAGAATTTAAATCCACATCTGCCACATAAAGGAGCCCACAGTGTTTTATTTTATATTTTTAATTATGGATTCTTGCACAGATGATGAAATGAAGAAGTACTTTTCAATCAACTATTTATTACTGATATCCAGATTGTCAAAATCTTTAGAAAGTTGATTGTGAGAATGATAGTTGGTCTGCCCAAGGTCTCTGAAGATAAAAAAGGCTGTTCTCATTTTCCTTCTGCACATCCTCACAGCTGTTGTAATCGCTATCTGCAGCTTTACACCAAATGACAGAGAATAATTGATGGGATTGGAGGTCTCTGTAAAGAAAATAAACTTGTTCTGATGTTCCTTCTATATTACGCAGTTGCTTAAATTTTTAATCGAAGGGTTGTTAGTCAAGAAAGAGTGCAGAAAAAGTTAGTGGTCTTGTTGGTGCCCTCAAGGATGCTCTGCGTAGATGTTAGGAAAGAACCTACTCATCTGACAAAGGGCTAATATCCAGAATCTACAATGAACTCAAACAAATTTACAAGAAAAAAACAAACAACCCCATCAAAAAGTGGGCAGAGGACATGAATAGACACTTCTCAAAAGAAGACATTTATGCAGCCAAAAAACACATGAAGAAATGCTCCTCATCACTGGCCATCAGAGAAATGCAAATCAAAACCACAGTGAGATACCATCTCACACCAGTTAGAATGGCCATCATTAAAAAATCAGGAAACAACAGGTGCTGGAGAGGATGTGGAGAAATAGGAACACTTTTACACTGTTGGTGGGACTGTAAACTAGTTCAACCATTGTGGAAGTCAGTGTGGCGATTCCTCAGGGATCTAGAACTAGAAATACCATTTGACCCAGCCATCCCATTACTGGGTATATACCCAAAGGACTATAAATCATGCTGCTATAAAGTCACATGCACACGTATGTTTATTGCGGCACTATTCACAATAGCAAAGAGTTGGAACCAACCCAAATGTCCAACAACGATAGACTGGATTAAGAAAATGTGGCACATATACACCATGGAATACTATGCAGCCATAAAAAATGATGAGTTCGTGTCCTTTGTAGGGACATGGATGAAACTGGAAACCATCATTCTCAGTAAACTATCGCAAGGACAAAAAACCAAACACCACATGTTCTCACTCATAGGTGGGAATTGAACAATGAGAACTCATGGACACGGGAAGGGGAACATCACGCTCCGGGGACTGTTGTGGGGTGGGGGGAGGGGGGAGGGACAGCATTAGGAGATACACCTAATGCTAAATGACGAGTTAATGGGTGCAGGAAATCAACATGGCACATGGATACATATGTAACAAACCTGCACATTGTGCACATGTACCCTAAAGTATAATAATAAAAAAAAAATAAATAAAAAAAAAAAAAAAAAAAAGGAAAGAGCTTTATGCCATAGACGCACAAAACATTTGAGCTCTTGCTTTCTGAAAGAGCCAGCGTTCCTACCAGAGCATGGTCTTTCACAGACATTAAGAGGCAAGAGCGATTTTTTTTTTTTTTTTTTTTTTTTTGAGACGGAGTCTCGCTCTGTCGCCCAGGCTGGAATGCAGTGGCTCAATCTCGGCTCACTGCAAGCTCCGCCTCCCGGGTTCACGCCATTCGAGGCAAGAGCGATTTTTAAAAATCATGTGCTGAGCCTGGTCAACTAATTAATGTGGCACTTTATTTTATTTATTTTATGTATTTGTTTGAGACGGAGTTTCGCTCTTGTTGCTCAGGCTGGAGTGCAACCGCGTGATCTTGGCTCACTGCAACTTCCCTCCCGGGTTCAAGCAATTCTCCTGCCTCAGCCTCCTGAGTAGCTGGGATTACAGGCACCCACTACCACACCCAGCTAATTGTGGCACTTTAAAAATATGCCTACAAATTCTTTCTAATCATAAGGTGGGGTCTAGATCCCCTCTCCTTGAATGTAGGTGGCTTGTGCTTGCTTTGACCAGTAGGATACAGCAGTTGTGAGGCTGGGTAACTTCTGAGGCTAAGACATTAAAGACCATGTAGTTCCTGCCTTGTTTACTGAAACAATCATGCTTCGGATCCTAAGCCTCTAAGGAAAAAATCCAACTACGCTGAGGCAGTCATGTTGTGAGGAATTCCGTGCCACATGGAGAAGACATGTGTAGGCATTCTGGTTGACAGTCTCAGCTGAGTCCAGCCCTCAAGTCCTCCCAGCCTAGGCACCAGACATACCAGTGAAGAAGCCTCCAGATGACTCAGCCCCTTGGCCACTTGTATCATCCTTTATTTTTGCATCCCAGATGAGGCCTCAGACATCGTGGAGCAGAGATAAGCCATCCTCCCTATAAAATGTCCCAATTCATGACCCATAGAACCCACAGGCGTAATAAAATAAGTTTTTATTTTACACTACAAAGTTGGGGATGGTGTGTTATAAGTCAATAGGTAACTGTAGCAATCAGTCAGAATTCTTTAGATAGCAAGTGAAAAAGGTAAACTCCGACTAGTTTTGGAAGAAGAGATATCTACTGGAAGGTGTACTGTGGCGGCCACGGGGCTGTGCCTCACAGATCCCTGATTGTGAGAGCGTGACTGGCAGATGGTCCCAGCTGCTGCACTCAAATCTCTAACTGTGTAACACTGAATACAAGTGCCCCCACAAGCTTAGGTGTGTCAGATTTAGCAAATAAAAATACAGGATGCTCATGCAATATTTGGGACCTATTTATACTAACAAATGGTTCATCATTTATCTGAAATTCAAATTCGAATTTAACTGGGTGTCCTAAAAGTAATCTGGCAACCGTACACAAGTTGCTCCCAGCTAGTGAGTGAATGTGGCAAGATTCTGTACTGGGTTGTTCTTGGGAGACACAGGACTCCTCTGATAGGTGACTCTGGCTCAAGGATTCTCCATCGGACTTGGTGAACTTCCTTAGAACTGCACTGCAGCCCAAGACTCTTCCACCCAAACTTTCCCCTTTATTCTTCTCTTCACAAACATTAAATCCTCTTCTTTGTCTGATGGCTCTCCCAGACTTCTGTGTCTCCATCCACATTTTCTCTCACATTTTCTATCACAAGACATAGATATTTTCCCTAATCTATGTCTTGCACTGCTAATCTCACCTCAGAACTGCTCATAGGACTCAGAATAACACAGGAACTTCACATGAATGAAAGTCTGAGTAACTAAAACACAGGAAGAGCTCTCACGCAACTCAGTGTCAGGAACTCAAATGCTTCCACATCTCCCTCTCTCTGTTTCTCTTTTATGCCTCTCATGTTCCATCCGTTCATTCTTTTGCTCTACAGATTTGCCTCCTCTATCTGATAGTGGAACATGGTTGTCAAAACTCACACATTTCACATCATGCAACATTCACCATCAGTGAGGTGTTTACTTACTTTGAGTTTGAAAAATTGGGGGAACGGCTCTGAGTGGCCTTGCATGGGTTAGATGCCCATCTCTGGACCAATCAGGTATGGCCAGGGGTAGAATCTTTAAAAATATAGGCTGGGCACGGTGGCTCATGCCTACAATCCCAACACTTTGGGAGGCTGAGGTGGGAGGATCGCTTGAGGTCAGGAGTTCAAGACCAGCCTGGCCAACATAGCAAAACCCTGACCCTACTAAAAACACACACACAAATGAGCTGGGCATGGTGGTGCATGCCTGTGGGAGGCTGAGGCAGGAGAATCGCTTGAACCTGGGAGGCAGAGGTTGTACTGAGTCGAGATTGCACCACTGTACTCCAGCCTGGACGACAGAGTGAAACTCCATCTCAAAAAGAAAAATATCTATATATGTGTGTATATATATGTGTGTGTGTATATATATATGTACATATATATGTGTGTGTGTATATATGTGTATATATATAATTTCCTGTGCGTGCAAATCACATGGTTGCAATTGAAGGAAGAACTATTCTCAAATGGACAGAGGGGGCTGGATAGACAATATCATAGGTGGGTGTCCACCATAGCCCCGGAAATACTGTGGAGGATCAGCCAGACTTACTGTTGTACATAAAAATTCAGAGTTAATTAATGGTTGATTGAGTCCATTGAATGATGAGAACTGAGTTCCTCCAATGTAGCATGGATGCTCTGTGGTAGAGTCTTTAGATATATTATTTCTTAATAATCTTTATGACAGACCCCATGAGGTAGTTATTATTCCTTTGTTATAGATAAAGAAACTGAAATTCAGGCTATTAAGCAACTTACTCAAGGTCATTTAGTAAATAGGAGGGAGCTAGGTTTTGAAACCAGGTCTCTGTTTTCCCGTGTCTTTCTACTACTCCTAGTGGGTTGTTCAGTATTAAGTGGAATCACAATGGGATAACTGGATTTTCATCATTATAACAGATTGCTTTGGTGTGGTATATGCATAACTCCAAGTTTTATTTTCTTGTATGAAAAATTAAGTCTATTTACTCCTTTGAAGAAAAATTCATAATGTTTGAATAAACATACTATGTGCTAGGTGCTGGGCCACTGTCTGTAAGAGAGACAAATATAAATAAAACTTGCCTCTGCACTCAAACAACCTTAAGAGTCTGACCTGAGGGTGGAGGAATGGGCAGAGTACGGATATGTTTATAAATTACACAAATAAGAGAATGTTGGAATCAGGAACATGTTAAGTGTGGGATACGTATGAAACTTTCCTTCGTTCCCAGTTGACTAACTTGATATTCAAGAACTTTAAAGAACTCAGAAAAGTGGTGTTTATATTTCGAAAATAGCTTCTGTATTTTATACATTGCCCCATATTTTATACATTATATTTCACTCTTTGAACATTATTTAAAAACTTACAGAAGAGGAAATAATAACACACTATATACTATTTATTCTATTGCTAGATACTTAACATACATTATCACGTTTAATCCCCATGAGAGTCCTGCTGCATGTATGTAACAAGCCTCATTTGACAGAAGAAAGAGTTGAAACCAAGAGTTAAGTGAATTGCTGAACATCCCTTGCTGCTAATTGTAAGTGGCAGGATTTGCTCCTGGGATGTTTGATTCCAGAGCCCATGCTTTTACTATTATGCCATTTGAGATAGCTTTGGTTATATAGATGTTTACTAACCTATGTGTGCACACAAATACAGTCACACATATATACATATTTTCTCTGGAGAGAAATATAGCAAGCTTTGCTATCTGGCCTGTGCACATGTTGACCCTTCTGCCTGAACATGTTATTCCTGTGGCTTTCTGCGTAGTTGGCTTCTTGTCATCTTATGAGTCTCAGCTTAAATGTTACCTCCTGACTTTCTATATCTCCCAATGCAGAGTTATGAATATCAGAGTTCTCCTCCCACTATCAATGATAACAAAACGGAACAAAATATATGAGGCAACTGTTGTCAGTCGTCGGACGTTAGAAGTCACAGGATTGTGAGGCTTAACAGAAGAGAAGCTTACAAAATGATTTGGGAAGAGATTCCAGTTCTCTTGATGTTTTGCTGAGTGGAAGAAATAGAAATGGAGTTTGGGGCTACTGAGGTGGCCAGAATTTGTGGGACAGGGTACTGGAGAAGAGAATGCTGTACAGAACAGGAACTTTAAAAATATGCATAGAGAACCCATTGGGTCTTTGAAAACTAAGCTGCATATATGCAGGGTAAGACTACACAAGGCCTAACAGAGAAGAGTTCCTGGGGAGCTGAGAACTGAACAATGATTCCAGAGGTCACACAGTGCTTGGAGATGTTGACATTCCAACCATTCAAGGAGAAGCAGTCCCATTGAAAACTCAGAGAATTTAAGTGAGATGTTAAAAAGACCACATTTTAGAATGAAGGACCATTGCCTGAAGTAAGGGCAACTCTACACCCACCCTAAAAAGGCGTAAAACCAAGCCTCAGTAGGATCAAGATGATCTGCTAGTAGCTTAAGTGCGTGCTAAAATAAAACTCCATGCTCTTCAAAGGAAAACACAGTCTAAGCTCTCCAATTCAGCTGGTCCAGTGTATAATAAAAAAATTACTAGATATGAAAAAAGCTAGAAAATGTGATTCATAATCAGGAAAAAAATTGTCAATATAAATAGTCCCAGAGATGACATGGATGTAGGAGTTAGCAGACAAAGACTTTAAAACAACTATTATAAATGTGTTGAAGAATTTGAAGGAAAGGTGGACAGAATGATTGCAGAGATGAGGAATTTTAGCTCAAAAATTAAAACTATCAAAACCAAATGACAATTGTAGAACTGAAAAATACAAGACTGGAAATGAACAATTTACTGGATGGGTTAAAGAGAAGATTGGACACTGCAGAAGAAAGGAGTGATAAACTTGAAGAGAAATCAAAAGAAACTACAAAAAATTGACACACAGATGAAAGGAAGATTGATAAATAAACAGAATCATATCGACCTGTGGGACAATTTCAGGTGATATAAGGTATATGTAATTGGAATCTCTGAAGAGTATGAAAAGGATTGAAAAACGCTTTTGAAAATATAAAGGTCAAAAATGCTTCAAATTTGACAAAAAGTAAATGTTACCATCTAAGCAGAAGCTTTTCCTGACTTATTTATTTACCCCTCCCCTCTATGCCTGTTCTAGCTCACCCCATCTCTGCCAAAGGAGAATAGATTAAAGCTACTTTTGGGCTGATAAAAGGAAATAGGTTACGAGGGATCCAGGGAACTAAACACAGTTTGAGGCCCTATTTCTATCCAGATCCAACCATCCAATAAATAGGACAGGATGTTGACATAGGTGGGGTTATTTGGAAAAGACTTTCAGCTCTGGTAGGTTTTGTTGTTGTTGTTGTTGTTGTTATTGTTTCCCCTCCCTTAAAAAAAAAAAAATCACCGTCTCTGTAGCGCCAAGGCACAGATGATGACGCTGATCAGAGGGCCTGGGATGCTAGTTCCATCCAAGCCTGCCCTCTGCTGGTCAGATGGAGCCATATCATAATCTGTGAAAACGCTTTGGGGAAAAAAAAATCATTTGAATCTTTGCTCTTCCAGGGCAGGCAGAGTCATTCACTGGTTGTTCATTTTTTCCCTTTACTCAGTGTTGAAAGAGAGAGTCAGAGAACTTGTATCTGCACCAGCCCTGCTGCTTATTAGCCAAGTAATCTTGTGCAAATCAGTTAAACTCTGTGAGCACCATTTACTCATTAACTCAGTATTCAATATTTATTGACGACGTACTGTGTTTGAAACCCTGTGTTGGGCTCTGAAAGATAAGTAGCTCTTGCCCTCAAAGTGCTCATAATGTAGGAGACACGGTGCTTATTTCACAGTGACCAATCTGAGAGGTGCTGCGCTAGTATCTGGAAGATTCCTGGGCTCCATCTCCTGGTGGACAATTGCAGTTGATGGTGGTGAGCGCTACGATGCTGTGATGCATGATGAAGCAGCTAAACCATCACGTTTGAGAGGCATTGCAGAAGTTAATCCAGCTGTGTAACCTTGGACACATCATGTAACTCCTTTGAGCCTCTCTCCTCCACCCATTTCCCCAAACAGTCAAGCCCTTTCTCATTGGTGCCCTGGGAACAATGCCATTTCTAGTACTTACCATGGCAGATTTCAGTGATTGTTTGCCTCTCTCATTAGGCTCTGAGCAACTCGAAGGCAGGGCCCATGTCTATCTCAATCAAAGCTATAACCTCTGCTCCTAAAATAGTGTCTAACCCTTGATAGGTGCCCAGTTGATGTTTGATAAAGGAATGTAGATGTGGATGAAATGTGAGCCAGAAAATGACTTCTGTGAATTTCGTGTATTATGGCTGCTGCTTTCTGGATACATCATGGTATTTAGTCTCCCTCAAGTTATTATCTGCCATTTATTAAATACTGACTACATTCCAAACGATGTTCTGTCAAATCTGTTGTGTTTGTCTACCTTTCTTCTCACAACAGTCATTTGCATAGCTGACATTATGTCTGTTTTTCATTCCAAATGAATTTCAGAGTCATTAAAAACTTATCCAGAATTGGCAGGGAGCAGTGGCACTTTGGGAGGCTGAGGCAAGCAGATCGCTTGACTCCAGGAGTTTTAGAGCAGCCCAGGCAACATGGCAAAACTCCATCTCTACAAAAAATAAAAAGGTTAGCTGGGCATGGTGGTGCAAGTCTGTAGTCCCAGCTACTCAGAAGGCTGAGGTGGGAGGATCACCTGAGCCTGGGAGGTTGAGGCTGCAGTGAGCCGTGATCGCAGTACTGCACTTCAGCCTGGACGACAGGGTGACACACTGTCTCAAAAACAAACAGAAATTTATACAGAATCTGAGTTGGGAAGTGACAGAGAAAGATTTCAACCCAAGTGTTCTGATTCCAAAGTGCTTTGCTTCCCTCTATGCAAGCTGCCTCTCTAGGGCTAGTTAGATCCAGACAACTAACTTCCTTGCCACTCCTCCCAGAGTAAGATGTGGCAGGCTGCAAGGAATCCCATGGCATGCAATGACCTAAATTAGATGGTGCTCAAGGGCATTTTCTTGGCTACACAGGGTCAAAGGCGGACTGGGAAGGAGTCTTTGCAATGTCTGGGGTCCCTGTAATAAAAAGGCACCCAGTGCCTTGTGGGGCTAGGAGCTCCCTTGTTCCTCCTAACATTGGTCAAGCCCCCTTACATAAATGAATGTGTCATTCCTTTGCTTTTTCAACAACATTTATAACCTCTTTCCCTGCCCTGAACCACTGAGTGTGGATCAGTGCAGCCTCCATCATCCATACTTGCTATTGTTCAGCCAGCATACCACATGGAACCCAGAAGGAGATGAAGAACAGTTTTCTCTTTCTCACTCAAGGAACCCACCAAAGTCTCATGTTGACTAGAGAATGGTTAGTGCTTCTTTTACTCCATTGAGTTCACAGGGTGTGCTCAGCCTTTGTCCTTCATGCTCATGAATGCCCTGAGGGTCTCTTGGGAGCCTCTCCTGTCCTCTCCCAGCTCCTTGTGGTCTCAAATGCCTTTGCTCAGCCTTTCACTCCCTTGTGCCCTAGGCTTCACTTTTTTTTTTTCCGTCCTTGGCCTTTGGCTTGAATTATCTTTCATTATGTGTTGTGGAGCTATAGTGGGGTCCCTGAGGTGAAGAGGGGCCAAGGTGAATAGCCTCTGAGCATATTCCTTTGAGTTGTGCTGCAGTGGCCTTCGCTTCTTTTCCATACCTCCACTCACATTATAAAATCCTCTATTGTATTTTTTTTTTTTTTTTTTTTTTTTTGAGATAGGGTCTCACTCTGTCACTGGCTGGAGTGCAGTGGCACAACCTCAGCTCACTGCAGCCTTAGCCTCCTGGGCTCAAGCGACCCTCCTTCTTCAGCCTCCCAGGTAGCTGGAACTACAAGCACTTGCCAGCACGCTCAATTTATTTTATTTTTTGTAGAGATAGGGTCTCACTACGTTGCCCAGGCTGATCTCAAACTCCTGGGCTCAAGCAATTCTCCAGCCTTGGCCTCTTAAAGTGCTGAGATTAGAGGCGTGAGCCACTGTGCCTGGCTTATCTCTTATTTTCATAGCTTGGTGTATACTAGGGTCTCAGAAGGAGGATGGTTGTTATACCCCTGAAAGAAAGTCGGGAGAAAAGTAAAGCATCTTGCCATTCATTTTTTGAGCCCTTCCTCAGTATGTACACTCTACAAAGATGATGAAGGCAAGGCCCTGTCCTTATGACACTCTGTTCTTAAGATACTGGGGGTTTGATCTAGGAGTTGTAAACCACAGTTCCCGTGGAAATCAGCCCTGATAGAGCCTAAATTTCAGATGCAAGGCATTGTGGGAACACAGAGGCCTGAGAGAATACTTTTGAGAGCCAGCCCGGGGAGGTTTTAAGGAGAAAGAGGCCTTGTGCCAGGCCCTTAAGGATGAAGGTGGTTTTATCACAGAGAGGTTGTGAGGGAGGGCATTCCAGATGGTAAGAGTGAGGTAAACAAAGATATAGAAACTCACTAGTATATGTGAAGACATTTCTGCTCTGGGATGAAGCTAGATTAGATACCCTGGTTCTGTATCTGCCACATCATTGATGTACTGAGTCTCTTTCTCTAGGGCACAATGGGTGTCTTAGTTTGTTTTGTGTTGCTATAAAGGAATACCTGAAGCTGGGTGATTTATAAAGGAAAAGGCCTTACTTGGCTCATGATTCTGATGGCTGGAAACTTCAAGATTGGGCATTTGCACCTGGCGAGGGCCCCCGGCTGCTTCCACTCGTGGCAGAAGGTGAAAGGGAGCTGGTGTATGTGGAGATTACGTGGTGAGAGAGGAAGCAAGAGACCGGTGGGGGACTCTTTTTAACAAGCAGCTCTCATGGGAACTAGTAGAGTAAGAACTCACACCCAAGAGAGGGCATTAATCTATTCATGAGGGATCCTATCCCATGACCCAAATACCACTCATTAGGCCCCATTTCCAACATTGGGATCAAATTTCAACATTAGATTTGTTGGTGACAAACAAACCACATTGAAATCATAGCAGTGGGTATCTTGCTCATCCTTAAATACCCAGAGTCTAATGCAGTGCCTGGCATATATAGAAGGTGTTCAATAAATGCCGACTTGAAAAGTTGATTCATGAATGAATAGATGATGAATGGATTTTAAATAAATGAGTTTAGTCATAGGGTGATGTTGCTTAAATATGCAGGTAGTCCTCTATGTAATTATAAGCGCCTGATCTCTCCTAATGGCATTTTACCCTGCGTGCACTGACCCCTTCACTCCTGTACCCTACCATTCTCCTTACTGACCGCAGCTCCCCACCCCTGTACTCAGAGCATTATGGTCATATCACTCACATTTCTCTTGTCATGTACTTCTCTGGGTGAAGGGCGGTGGTGGTATTGGCAGCAGTAATGTTGGGTTTACTCTAGAGGGTTGCACTTCACAATCAAGCTGAGTCATAGGATAACTTACCACTTTGAGGGGCTGGATATCACCCCTTTGTGGCTGTGTTTTTAAATGCAAGAAAAAATTGAAAAAGATCAGGCTGAACTTCAACCTTTGAAATACCCCAGCTCAATTTAGATTTAGGAGGCCATACAAGAAGTGAGGAGATTAGGCTTCTCTCTTGTTCCAGCAACGTGAAGCGTGACTCCCAGACATCCCCATCTGTAAAATGGAAGAAATGATGACTGATGCTCAGTCTCTCAGGCCTATGGTTTTTTAATCCCATGTGGACTTCTGTGAGAAGCATTTGCAACTTCAATTCAAAGGACTGTGTGTAAGCTGTTGGCTTTTTCCATTTGTTTCATGCATGGAAAATGAATTTGCAATTAGCTGTCCGCTTAGTATGGTCTTGATGTTTCCAAGGAGCATGAGAACACCTTGGCAGAATTAGGTGGGGAGGAGTAGGCACCTGAGCTGGCAGCACTGTCCACGGAGTCCTCAGTGAGACCAAAGCCAGGAATTGGCCATCTGAGCAGAAACTGCCAACAAGTGGATGAGCATAAACCTGCTAACTGATGATCAAACAGAACCCAACTGTATCTTGAGCTTTGTACAACAGCTTGCTTTCTCCCTCCTGCAGCTCCACCTGTCTGTCCTTTGGCAAAGAAGGCTACAGTTGGCATTACCGCTGAGGCCTAGCGGGGCGGCATTCTGCTTCACAGAACATGGATTTAGCATTTTCATCACCACACTCACAGAACTTGCTGAAACAACATCAGAGTGACAGTGATGATAGCCCCTCATTTATTAAGAATGTACCAGGCACTTTGCATATGTTATCTCCAAGTTATATAATAACCCTAGTCATTACTACAGTCATCCCCGCAAGCATACACTGAAACTCAAAGAAGTTGAAAGTTGAGGACTTACGTAACTTGCTCAAGACCACATATAGTGGAACTGGGAATTGAAACCTCACATCTGCCTGGCTCCAAAGCCTATGGCCTCCCCTCTGTACCGTGATGCTTCCATAGAGCAGAAGGGCCAGCTCCAGGATAAATTACCCATTGGTCTCTTGCTAGTTCCCTTGTGTGGTAGTCAGAATAATGCCTCTGTCCCCTCCTACCACCACCGAAGATGGTCACATCTTGGTCTCTGGGAATATTTTACCTTACCTGGAAAAAGGAACTTTGTAGATGTGGTTATGTTATGGATCGTTTTGAGATGGCAAAATGATCCTGAGTTATCTGTTTGGGCCCAAAGCAATCACAGGGTCCTTCTAAGAGGTAGACAGGAAGATCACACTTACAGAAGGCAGTGTGAGGGTGGAAGCAGACTCAGAGAGAGACTGATGCTAGCTGTTGACTTTAAAGATGAAGGACAGGGCCACCATCCAAGGAATGAGGCCAGCCTCTAGAAGCTGGAAAAGGTGCTCTCCTAGAGCCTCCAGAAACAAGACAGCTCTGCTGACACCTTGATCATAGTTCATAAGAACCATTTTGGGACTTCTGACCTCTAGATCTGTAAGATAATAAATCAGTCTTGCATAAGCCACTAAGTGTGTGGTAATGTGTTATAGAAGCAATAGGAAACTAATCCACCCTGGAAAATTTTGCTAATTGCCAGATGATGAGAGGTGTCCTTAAGGTCACTGCTGGGCAAGAGCCACCATGAGAGCTGGTGATTGTTCAAGGCAGCTCCAGAAAGACTGATGTCGTTGGCCAGGATTGTCATTGGCCACCACTGGCCATGCTTCTTAGGCATGACTACATGGTCCCTCCTCTGTGCTGTGGCGTCAGCCCCTCTGCTACACAACTTTCATGAACCGCCGGCATCCGACTTGACAACCTCCTGTGACACTGCCTCTCCCATAAGGAGTGAGCCTGTTGCAGCTGTCTGATTTCCAGCACTGCCTCGACTACCCCCTGCCTTTCTGCCTTTGCTCAGTCCTGTGTCAGGCCGGGAACACTAGTCTTTGGGGAAAAAAAAATCAAGTTTAAATAATCGCCGTCATGGGCTATACAGTATGTGTAATGGCTGCAGTCACATCTCAAGGCCATTCTCTCAGTGTCTCAGTCTTGGTAATATCATCTGTAAAATGAAGGTAGGATCAATTAACTCATAGAGTTGTTTGGAGAGAAAATGATTTATGTAGAACATACCGCACAAAGTCAATTCCCAATAAATGACTGTGATTATTATATGATTACACATTTTTAAAACTAGTCATGGACATGGGGTCCCAAGTGATCTCAGATTTAACAGTCACTCAGGTATTTAGAAGGCAACCCCTTCATTTGTGTCAAGCATTGCAACACAATGCAGAATTAGAGAATTACAATGCAGCCTTGCTCTTTAATACAGAATTAAATTTGGATTTATGTTCTCCTACCCACAGCTTGTGGCTTTGTCTTGCATCTGTTAATCGTTAGGAAGTCAATATTTTAAAAATATTTTAAGGAGTTGCTGAAGCACTTGAGTCTATGAAGGGATTTTGGAGAAGAGGAAACAGGTCTAGGAAAATCTGGTAAGCGGAAAGTAAAGAAAGAATGGATTTAGTGTTGCAGGCATTTAAAGCTGCTGTGGAACTCTAAATTCTGAAAGTTAGGATTCTGCCATATGGGAAATGTCCCTGTGACCTCAAATATTCAAATCTCCCTAAAGGTTCTCGTTCTGAGGCAGGGGATGTAGTAGACTGAGTTACTTCTTGGCCCCCATCCTGACTCCAGGCTCACTGATGAGGGGAACCTACTATTGGGCACTTATGAGCACCTGGGGCATTTCCTGTATCCTGCTGGGTGCCATGAAGGGACTAGCATGTTTAAAGCTGAAGTTCTGTCCTCAAGGAACTGATCTAGCAAGCAAAAGGTTATACGAAGGCATAGGATATTTCAAATAATATCACAGGGTGTACATCCAATATGATATTAAGAGTAATATCTTCCAATGATGTTACAAATAATATAACAGGGTGAACATCCACTGTTGTGTTAGGAGTAATATCTCCCTAGAATATTAGGAATTATATCACAGAGTGATATTAGGAGTAATATCTACTTAGGATATTTCTTCTAATACCACAAGGTGTAAACCAACTGTGATATTAGGAGTAATAGCTTCCTAGGATATTACAAAAAATATCACAGGGTGTGCTCCCACAGTGATATTAGGAGTTATATCTTTCTAGGATGTTACAAATAATATCACACAGTGTACATGCACAGTGATATTAGGAGTAAAATCTCCCTAGAATATTACAAATCATATCACTGGGTGTACACCTTCTGTGACATTAAAGTAATATCTCCCTAGGATATTATGAATAACATCACAGGGTGTACATCACCTACGACATTAAAAATAACACCCCCCTAGGATATTATGAATAATATCATGGAGTGTACACCCGCTGTGTCATTAGGAGTAACATGCCCCTAGGATATTAGGAAGAATATAAAAGGGTGTATATCTTTTGTGACATTAGGAGTAACATGCCCCTAAGACATTACGAATAATATCACAGGGTGTCCACCCTTGCGTAATTACGAGTAACATCCCCCTAAAATATTACAAATACTATTACAGGGTTTACACCCCCTGTGACATTAGGAGTAGCATTCTCCTTGGATATTGGGAATAATATCACAGGATATACACACCCTGTGACATTAGGAATAACATACTCTTAGGATATTATGAATATTATCAGAGTGTACACCCACAGCAACATTAGGAGTAACATCCTCCTAGGATATTACGAATAATATCACTAAGTGTACACTGCCTGTGACATTAGGGTAACATATCTCTAGGATATTACCAATAATATCCCAGGGTGAACACCCCCTGTACATTAGGAGTAACACCCCCTAAAAATGATACAAATAACATCACAGGATGTACACCCACTGTCACATGAGGAGTAACATACCCCAAGGATATTACAAATAATATCACAGGGTGTACACCCACTGTGAAATTAGGAGTAATATCTCCCAAGGATATTACTTCTAATATTCCAGTGAGTATACACACTGAGATATTGCGAGTAATATCCTCTCCCCAACAGATACTACAAGCAATATCACAAGGGGTGTACACCCCCTGCGATATTGCGAGTAATATCATCCTCTCCCTTCCAGATGTGACAAACAATACCACAAGGGAGTGTACACCCCATGTGGTATGGGGTGGAATATCATTCTCTCACCCCCTGTATATTGCAAACAATATCACAACTGGGTGTACACCCCTCTGATGTGGGAAGTAATATCAGCCTCTCCACACTGGATATTACAAACAATATGACAAGGGGCTTTACACGTCCTACAATATGGAAAGTAATATCATCCTCTCTCACTCTGGATACTACAAACAATATCACAAAGGCGTGTACACCCTATGAGATATGGGAAGTAATATCCTCTGCCCCACCTTGGATATTACAAAAAATATCACAGGGGGGTGTACACCCCTGAGTCATGGGGAGTAATATCAACCTCTACCCCCCTTGGGTAGAATAACAATATCACAGGGGGGTGTACACTCACTGCAATATGAAGAGTAATATCATCCTCTCCCCACCCCCTGGATAGTACGAACAATATCACAGAAGGGTGTCCGCCTCCTGCAAATGGGGAGTAATATCATCCCCTCTCCAGCTGGATATTATGAACAATATCACAAGGGCATGTACACCTTCTGCGATATAGGGAATTTTATCATACTCTTCCCTACTGATAATACAAACGCTATCACAGAGAGGTGTACACCCCCTGCGATATGGGGAGTAATATCATCCTCTCCCTTCCTGGATATTTCGAACCATATCACAGAGAGTGTACAAAAACGGTGTGTAAGATATTGAGAGTAATATCACACCCCTCTCCCCCCTCCGGATATTGCAAACCATATCACAGGGGGGTGGACACCCCCTGCGACATTGGGAGTAATATCAGCCCCCTCTCCCGCCCTGGATATTACGGATCATATCACAGGAGGGTGGACACCCCCCGTGACATGGGGAGTAATATCACCTTCCTCTCCCCACGGGATATTACTAATTATATCACAGAGGGGTGGACGCACAGGGTATTAACGATATTTCGAGTAATATCTTTCCCATTGAACATTATGGACAATGTGACAGAGGGATGTACACCTCCTGCAATATTGGGAGTAATATCATTCTCACCCCCAGTGGATATTAGGAACAGTATCACAGGAGGGTGTACTCCCCCTTCTATATTGGGAGTAATATCATACTCACTCCACGGATATTAAGAACAACACCACAGGGGGGCTGTACACTTCTACGATATTGGGAGTAATATCATTCTCTCTCCCTCTGGATATTAGGAACAATATCACAGGGGGATGTACATTTCCCGCGATATTGAGGGCAGTATTATTGTCTTCCCCACCCCGGGATATAAGGAACAATATCACAAGGGGGGTCAAACCACCTGCCAAATTTGGGGTTATATTATCCTGTCCCCCCTGAATATAAGAAACTATAACACAGGGGTAATGTACACCCACTGCGATATTGGGAGTAATATCATCCTCTCCCTTCTTGGATATTAGGAACGATATCACAGTGGGGATGTACCCCCCTTGTGATATTGAATGTAATGTCATCCTCTCCCTCCCTGGATACTATGAACAATATCACAGGGGGTGTACAACCCTTGTGATATTGAGACTAATATAATCTTCTCCCCCCTTGATATTAGGAACAATATCACAGGGGCAGTGTACACCCTCTGCTACTTTGGGAGTAATATCTTCTCACCCCTGGATATTAAAAACCACATCACAAGGGCAGTGTACACACCCTTTGATATTGGGAGTAATATCACCCTCTCCCTCCCTGGATATTAGGAATGATACCTCAGGTGGGGTATACCCCACCTGGGATATTGGAAGTAATATTATTTTCTCCCTTACTGGATATGAGCAACAATATCACGGGGGGTGTGTACAACCCCTGAGATATTTGGAGTAATATCTTCCTCTCCCCATACGGATATTAAGAACAATATCATGGAGGGGTGTACATCCCCTGTGATATTGGGAGCAATATCATCCTCATTTCCCCTGGATATTAGGAACAATATCACAGGGGGGTGTACAAAGTGCGATGTTGAAAGTAATATTATCCTCTTCCCCTTTGGATATTAGGATCAATATCACAAGTTGGGTATACACCACCAGCGATATTGGAATTAATATTATCCTCTTCCCTCCTTGATAATAGTAACAATATCACGGGCGTGTGTATAACCCCTGTGATATTTGGAGTAATATCATCCTCTCCCCCATGGATATTAGAAACAATATCACACTGGAGGTGTCCACCCCATGCAACATTGGGAGTCATAACATTCTTCCTCACCCTGTATATTAGGAAAAATATCAGAGGGTGAATGTACACTTCTTGTGATATTGGGAGTTATATCATTCTCTCCCCCCTGGATATTATGAAGGAGGGGTGTACACTTTCTGCGATATTGGGAGTAATATCATCTTTTTGCCCTCTGGATACTAGGAACACTATTACAAATGTGGCGTATACCCGCTGCGATACTGGGAGTAATATCATCCTTTCCCCCCCTTAATATTAGGAACAAAATCACAGGGGTTTGTACACCTGCTGCGATATTGGGAGTAATATCTTCAACTCTCCCCCTGGATATTAGGAACAATATCACAGGGTAGGTGTACACTTTCTACGATATTGGGAGTAATATCAGCCTCTTCCCCTTTGGATAGTAGAAACAATATCACAGAGTGGGTGTACTCTCCCTGCAATATTGGGAGTAATATCCTCCTCTCCTGCAATGGATATTAGAAACAATATCACAGGAAGTGTGTACACCCTCTGCGGTATTGAAAGTAATATCATCCCCTCCTCACCTGGGATATTAGGAATTAAATCACAAGAAGGGTGTACACTTCCTGCGATATTGTGAGTAATATCATCTTCTTCTTCCCTGGATATTAGGAACAAGATCACAGAGGGGTGTCACTTCCTCTGATATAGGGAGTAATATCATCCTCTTCCCCCTGGATATTAGGAACAATATCACAGGAGGGATGTACAGTCCCTGCGACATTTGGTGTAATATCATCCTCTTCCCCCTAGATATTAGACCAGGGTGCATACACCCCTGCGATATTGAGAGTAGTATCACCCTCTCCCTCCTTGGATATTAGGAACAATATCACAGGTGAGGTGCACTGCCTCTGCGATATTGGGAGTAATATCATCCTCTCCCCACTTGGATATTAGGAACAATATCACAGGGGGTGGGTGTACATTCTCTGCGATATTCAATGTAATATTATCCTCTCCTTCCCTGGGTACTGGGAACAATATTATAGGAGGAGTGTACACCCTCTGCAATATTGGGAGTCATATCATCCTATTTTGCTCTAGATATCAGAAACAATATCCCAGGGTTGTGTACACTCCCTGTGATATCGGGAATAATATCATCCTGTCGCCCACTGGATATTAGGAACACTATCACAGGGGTGTGTACACCCCCTGCAATATTGGGAGTAATATCATCCTCTCCCCCCTGGATATTAAAAACAAAAATAGAGGGAGTTGTACACCTGTTGCGACATTGGGAATAACATCTTCCTCTCTTCTCTTGGATATTAGGAACAATATCATAGGGGCGGTGTACACCCCCTGAGATATTGGGAGTAATAACATCATCTCCCCCAGTAGATATTATGTACAATATCACAGGGTTGTGTGCACCCCCGTCGGTATTGGGAGTAATAACATCCTCTCCATCCCTGGATATTAGGGACAATCTCACAGGAGTGATGTAAACCCCTTGCGATATTGGGAGTAATATCATTCTCTCCACCACTGGATATTAGGAAAAATATCACAGGGGTGGTGTAAATTCCGAGCGATATTGGAGGTAATATTATCCTCTCTACACCTAGATATTAAGAACAATATCACAGGAAGGTGTACATCCCCTACCATATTAGGAGAAATGTCATTCTCTCCCCCACTGGATATTAGGAACAATATCACAGCGGGGGTGTACAGTTTCTGAGATATTGGGAGTAATATCCTCTCTCCCCCAGATATTGGGAACAGTATCACAGGGGGTGTTACACTCCCTTCGATATTGGGAGTAATATCATCCTCTCGCCCTCTGGATATTAGGAACAATATCCCAGAAGGCGTGTACAACCCCCTGCGATATTGAGAGATGTATCTTCCTCTCCCCCTTTGATATTGGGTGTAATATAATCTCTCGCCCTCTGGATATTAGGAACAATATCACGGGGCGGGGGGTGTACATCCGTGCGATATTGAAAGTCATATCATTCTCTCCTCCATGGTTTTTAGGAACAAAATCACAGGGGGTTGTACACCTGTTGCGGAGTTGATAGTAATAGCTTTCTCTCTCCCCCTGCATATTAGGAACAACATTACAGGGGGGTTGTACACCACTTGCGATACATGACCTAATATGATTCTTTCCCCACCTGGATATTCGGAACAATATCACAGGGAAGGTGGAAAACCCTGGCTATAGTGAAAGTAATGTCAACCCCCCCTCCTTGGATATTAGAAACAATATCACAGAAGAGATGTACTCTTCCTGTGATATAGGGAGTAGTATCATCCTCTTCCTCCCTGGATACTATGAAAAATATCACAGGTGGGGTGTAAACCTTCTGCGATATTGGGTGTAATATTATCCTCTCCCTCATGAATATTAGGAATATTAGCAACAATATTACAGGAGGGGTGTACACCCTTTGCAATATTGGGAGTAATATCATCTTTTCCACCCAGGAAATTATGAACTGTTTCACAGGGTGGGGTGTACGCCCTCTGCAATATTTGGAGTAATACCATCCTCCCCAAACCTGGATATTAGCAACAATATCACAGAGGGGTGTACACGCCCTGCGATATTGGAAGTAATATGATCTTCTCTCCCCCTGATATTAGGAAAAATATCACAGCGCGGGTATACATTTCCTACGCTGTTGGGAGTAATATCATTCTTTTCTTCTCTGGGTATTAGGAACAATATCACAGGGGTGGTGTACATTTCTTTCGATATTGGGAGTAATATCATCCTCTCCCCATTTGGATATTAGGAACAATATCCCAGGGGGGTGTCCACCCTCTGCGATATTGGGAGTAATATCATCCTCTGTTTCCCTGGATATTAGAAACATTATCACAAAAAGATGTACACCCTCTGCAATATTGGGAGTAATATCATACTCTCCTTCCCTGGATATTAGAAACAATATCACAGGGGGTTACCACCCCCTGTGATATTGGGGGTAATATGTTCTCTTTCACAGGACACTAGGAAAAATATCACAGCAGGTGTGTACACATTCTGCGATATTGGTAGTAATATCATCCTCTACCCCCTGGAATATTATCAGCAATATCACAGTGTGGTGTACACCGCCTGCGATATTGGGAATAATATCATTCCTTCCATCCCTGGATATCACGGGAGGGGCGCACAACCCCAGTGATATTTGGAATAATGTCATCCTCTCATTCCCTGGATATTAGGGACAATATCACAGGGATGTGGACACTTTCTGTGACATTGGAAGGAATATCCTCCCCCACCGTGGATATTAGGAAAAATATCACACTTGGTGTACACCCACTGTGATACTAGGAAGAATATTACAGGGTGTACACCCACTGTGACTTTAGGAGAAATATCTCCCTAAAATGTTACAAATAATATCACAGGGTATACAGTAGTATCTCCTAGGATATTACGAATAATATCACACGGTGTACACCCACTTTGATATTAGGAGTAATATCTCCCTAGGATACTACGAATAATATCACAGGCTGTACACCCACTATGACATTAGGAGTAATACCTCCCTAGGATGTTACGAATAACATCACAGACTGTACACCCATGGTATGTACCCACTGTGATATTAGGAGTAATATTGAACTAGGATATAACGAATAACTGCACAGTGTGTACACAGATGATGTACACCCACTGTGATATTAGGAGAAATGTCTCCCTAGGATATTATGAATAATATCATAGAGCATACACACATAGTATACACCCACTGTGACATTAGGCATAATAACTTTCTAAGATATTATGAATAACATCAAAGAATATCCACATATGGTGTACATCCACTGTGACATTAGGTGTAATTTCTCCCTAGGATATTATGAGTAGCATCTCAGTGTGTACACACATGGTGTACACCCACGGTGACATTAAGAGCAATATCTCCCAAGGATATTACGAATAACATCAAAGGGTGTACACACATGGTGTACACCCACTGTGACATTGGGAGTAATTTCTTCCTATAATATTATGAATAACATCACAGGGTGTCCACACATATTGTACACCCACTGTAATATTAGGAGTAATATCTCCCTAGGATATTACAAATAATATCACAGAGTGTACAGCCACTGTGATATTAGAAGTAATATCTCCCTAGGATATTACGAGTGATATCACAGGGTGTACACCCACTGTGATACTGGGATCAATATCTCTTTAGGATACTATGAATAATTTCACAGAGTGTACACCCACTGTGATATTAGGAGAAATATCTCTCTGGGATATTACGAATTATATCACAGAGTGTACACAAAAGGTATACACCCATTTTGATATTATTCATAGTATCTTCCTAGGGCATTATGAATAATATCACAGAGTGTATACCCACCGTAATATTAGGAGTCATATCTCCTTAGGTTACTATGAATAATGTCACAGGGTGAACACCCACTATGATACTAGGAGTGATATCTTCCTAGAGTATTATGAATAATTTCACAGGGTGTACACCAACTGTGATATTAGCAGTAATATTTTTCAATAATAATATATAATAAATAATATCACAAGGTGATAATAAATAATATCACAGGGTGTACAAACATGGTGTACACTCACTTTGATATCAGGAGTTATATCTCCATAAGATATTAGGAATAATATCACAGGGTGTACAGCCGCTGTAATATTAGGAGTAATATCTCCCTAGCATATTACAATTAATATCACAGGGTGTACACCCACTATGATATTAGGAGCAATATTTCCTTAGGATATCAAAAATAGTATCACAGGCTGTACAACCTCCTCCTCCCAGGTTCTAAAGGATTCTCCTGCTTTAGCCTTTTGAGTAGCTGGGGTTACAGGCGCCCGCCACCACTCCTGGCTAATTTCGTATTTTTACTAGAGACGGGGTTTCACCGTGTTGGCCAGGCTGGTCTGGAACTCCTGACCTCAGGTGATCCACCAGCCTCAGCCTCACAAAGTGCTGGGATTACAGGTGTGAGCTATCGTGCTCAGCCAAGAGTTATATATTCAATTAATTTGGAAATACAGCTCCCATATTTGAGTGTGCATGTACTTTTATGAAGAAATGATGTCAGAAAACCTAAGGATGATAATAAATATGAAAAGTAACTGGCAAGTTAAAAGGTCTTCTGATTAAGAACTATAAGGTTCGATTTCGTTTTTAGATAATGTGGTCCTAGCTCTTGTATCGTCCTTTTAAATATTCTACATCAAAGGAATTTGTAGCACAGTGTCAGAATAAAATAAAGTATATTTCACTGCTTCTTAATTTCTTCCAATTAGACTGAGATCTTCTTAAAGAGAGAAGAACAATTTTTATTGTATTTTATTTTTTCTAAAAACAGTAGGCCATATTTTACTGAGATCATGGATTTGTTACATGTCACATTTTGGTCTTCTAACATTCTTCGGTGGATTTTCTCTAAAGTAGGTAGGTACAGAACGAGTCGAATAGCAAAAGAGTAAATCATGTAATAATTCTGAGATTTTTGGGTTTGTCACAACTGAGAAATATTGCTGAGGGTGTATGGTCCTCAAGCGTGAAAATGTTCCTTGTGAATTGCTTGCATCCAAAATATACACACAGCATTAAGGGCTGGTTTTTATCTTTTATTTTTCCAATCCTCTTTTCTTCTCAAGGTGTCCAAGTCACACAGAGCCACAGAATCTCACAGATGTCTCAGAATTCCTCCTCCTGGGATTCTCAGGGGATCCAGAACTGCAGCCCCTCCTCGCTGGGCTGTCCCTGTCCATGTACCTGGTCATGGTGCTGGGGAACCTGCTCATCATCCTGGCTGGCAGCTTTGACTCCCACCTCCACAACCCCATGTACTTCTTCCTCTCCAACCTGTCCTGGGCTGACATCACTTTCACCTCAGCCATGGTTCCCAAGATGATTGTGGACATGCAGTCGCATAGCAGAGCCATCTCTTATGCAGGCTGCCTGACACAGATGTCTTTCTTTGTCCTTTTTGCATGTATAGAAGACATGCTCCTGACTCTGATGGCCTATGACCGATTTGTGGCCATCTGTCACCCCCTGCACTATCCAGTCATCGTGAATCCTCACCTCTGTGTCTTCTTAGTTTTGTTGTCTTTTTTCCTTAGCCTGTTGGATTCCCAGCTACACAGCTGGATTGTGTTACAATTCACCTTCTTCAAGAATGGAAATCTCTAATTTTTTCTGTGACCCGTCTCAACTTCTCAACCTTGCCTGTTCTGACAGCATCATCGATAACATATTATATATTTAGATAGCCCTATATTTGGTTTTCTTCCCATTTCAGGGATCCTTTTGTCTTAGTATAAAATTGTCTCCTCCATTCCGAGAATTCCATCGTCAGATGGGAAGTATCAAGCCTTCTCCACCTGTGGCTCTCACCTGGCAGTTGTTGCATTTTATGAAACAGGCATTGGCGTGTACCTGACTTCAGCTGTGTCATCATCCCCCAGGAATGGTGTGGTGGCGTCAGTGATGTATGCTGTGGTCACCCCCATGCTGAACCCTTTCATCTACAGCCTGAGAAACGGACATTCATAGTGCCCTGTGGAGGCTGCGCAGCAGAACAGTCGAATCTCATGATCTGTTCCATCCTTTTTCTTGTGTAAGGAAGGGCAACCACATTAAATCTGTACATCTGCAAATCCTAACCCCTTGGTCACATTATTTTTGTTGCTTGATGGCTTTTATTCCTTTCCACATTTCCTATGTGAATATTGCTTTCTTTGTTATGCCTTTAACTGGAATGGGTGAGTATTCTGGGATCCTTTGTTTAGCATAAACATCATGACTGAATCCTCTATATCTGGGCTGCCTCCTTTAGTTTCTCAGCAATAACCCTGTAGTCCAGGTGAAATCACAACCATCTTTTTATATACAGGAAGTAATTCATTTTGTAATTTTGTAATTCCCTGAAAATTGACTTTATGGAAACAATGTACAGCAGGTCCTCCAACACCAATGGTTTCTCCAAAGTTGTTTAGTTATAATGTTGATGAGGAATACCTTGGTTTCACTACACATAATTTTGCTTAAAGGTGCAGTTTCCAAGAGACTTTCAAAGATGTTAAGTCAGGACATACTGTACATCAAATTCACATCCTTTTCCACAGTTCATGTGGAATTTCTTTATAAACTGCTTCTAGGGAATCTATTTAGGCAGGTTACGCGTACAGATCCATGTCACCGGTTCTCAACGTTGGCTTTGATTGAAATCACCTGGGGAGCTTACAAATGATGAGGCCTGGGTCTCATTACCTGAGATTCTGATTTACTTGCACCTGTGTGGGCATGCAGTTTTTTTTTTTTGTTTGTTTTTGTTTTTATTTTTTTTTTAAAGCACCAGCGCTGGTTTCAATGATGAAGTTCCTAGAGGGATCAAGCTTCAATGAGTAAGAACAGAAGTTAATTGTAATATGATTACTTCAAATATTATCTTCAAATGCATTGTCCTTAACACAATGCAAATTTTTATTATGCTGTTCTTTCTTACCACTTAGCATTTTCATTTTACATTTGTTGAAGTTATAGATTTATACACACATTGATTGCTGTTTTATCTCACACTTGTACATACATAAAATGGGAAATAGAAAAGAATAAAATGGTCACAGTATCCCTAAAGTTTCACATTCTGAGACATTTTTAAAATACATATTTTTAAAAAATTTGTTTCAATTAAAAAACTGTGGTATACACACACAATGAAGTATTATTCAGCCTAAAAACGAATAAAATCCTCTCCACTGCAGCAGAAATGGATTAGATTGCAGGTCAATATATTAAGTGAAATAAGCCAGGCACAGAAGGACAAATATTACATGTCCTCACTTATATGTAGGAACAAGAAAGAAAATCTTGGCCAGGGGTGGTGGCTCATGTCTGTAATCCCAGCACTTTGGGAGGCCAAATCAGACGGATCACTTGAGGCCAATTGAGGAGTTCGAGACCAGACTGGCCAACATGGTGAAACTCCATCTCTACTAAAAATACAAAAATTAGCCAGGCATGGTGGTGCATGCCTGCAGTCCCAGCTACTCGGGAGGCTGAGGCAGCAGAATCACTTGAGACTAGGAGGCAGAGGTTGCAGTGAGCCAAGATCAAGCCTCTATACTCCAACCTGGGCAACAGAACGAGACTCCATCACACGCATACACACAAAGGAATCTCATGAAGGTGGAGAGTATCAAGGTGGTTAGCAGAGGCTGGGAAGAAAAGGGGTGGGATGGGGAATGAAGAGAAGTGGATAATTGGGTACAAAAATACAGAAAGATGGAACAAATAAGTTCTACTGTTTGATAGTACAGTACAGAAATTTTAGTTCACAGGAATTTATTGCATATTTCCAGATGGCTTGGAAAGAAGCTTCCTAACTTTCTCATTATGATAGTTTTTAAACTATTACCTTTCCGCTCCAGTCACACCCTTCTATACTCTTCTTTTTGAGGCTAGACTGGGACTCAGAATCATGCTGTATTTTTTTTTAATTGAGGTGGAGTTTTGCTCTTGATGCCTAGGCTGGAGTGCAATGGTGCGATCTCGGCTCACCACAATCTCTGCCTCCTGGGTTCAAGTGATTCTCCTGCCTCAGCCTCCCGAATAGCTGGGATAACAGGCATGTGCCAACATACCCAGCTAATTTTGTATTTGTAGTAGAGATGGGGTTTCTCCCTGTTGGTCAGGCTGGACTTGAACTCCCAACCTCAGGTGACCACCCACCTCAGCCTCTCAAAGTGCTGGGATTACAGGCATGAGCAACTGTGCCTGGCCCATGCTGTATTTTTATCTGTTGTTGTTTGTTTGTTTTTGAGCCCAGGAATAACTTCCCACACATATGTCTAAATGATTTTTAAAATATGTGCCAAGAAAGTTCATTGGTGGAAAAGCATACTTTTCAGCAATTGTTGTTGGAGAAACTTGATTTCCAAATGCAGAAGAATGAAGGTGGACCCTATGTCATACCAGGTACAAAAATTAACACAAACTGGATCAAAGACCTATGCCCAAGAGCTAAAACTATAACATGCCTAAATGAAAATGCTGCCAAAACCTTTATGACATCAGAGTGGACAATGCTTTCTGGGATAAGACACCAAAAGCATAGGCAACAAAAGAAAATTAGATTCCTTGGATTACAGCTAAATGACAAACACTTTTGTGCATCAAAAAACACTGTGAAATGAGTGAAAAGATAACCCACGGATTAGGAAAAATATTTGCAAATCATATATCTGAAAAGAGGCTGATATCCATAATATATAAAGAACAGCTAGAACTAAACAACAGGAAACCCAAGGCATCCCATTAACAATGGTCAGAAGACTTGAGTAGACATGTCCCTAAAGAAGATATAGTAGCCAGGTGCAGGGGCTCACGCCTGTAATCCCAGCACTTCGGGGAGCCGAGGCAGGCAGATCACGAGGTCAGGAAATCAAGACCATCCTGGCTAACACTGTGAAACCCCGTCTCTACTAAAAAAAAAAAAATTAGCCGGGCGTGGTGGCAGGTGCCTATAGTCCCAGCTACTTGGGAGGCTGAGGCAGGAGAATGGCTTGAACCCGGGAGGCAGAGCTTGCAGTGAGCCAAGATGGTGCCACTGCACTCCAGCCTGGGCGACAGAGCGAGACTGCGACTCAAAAGAAAAAAAAAGAAGATATAGCAATGGCCAATAAGCATATAAAATGATGTTCAAAATCACTAATCTTAAGGAAGTACAAATCAAACCAATAATGTGATATCACACATTAGGATGGATATGATAAACAAACAAGCAATGGTGAAACCAGAGGGAAGAAGGAATGCTCGAATATGATTGGAGGGAATGTAAAATTGTGCAGGAACAGGGAAAATAGTATGGAGTGTATTTGAAAAATGAAAAACAGAATTATCAGATGATCCCGCAGTTACATTTGTGGTTACCTACCAAAAAGAATTAGAAGCCAGGAGTGGAAGAGATATTTGTACACTCATATTCATAGCAGCATTATTCACAACAGCCAAAATGTGTGAGCAACCCAAGGGTTCATGGACAGATGAATGAAAAAGCACACTGCAGTTCATCCATACAATGGAAGACTATTCAGCCTTAAAAAGGCAGGCACTTCTGGCCAGCGCAGTGGCTCACACCTGTAATCCTAGCATTTTGGGAGGCCAATGTGGGTGGATCACCTGAGGTCAGGAGTTCGAGACCAGCCTGGCCAAAATGGCGAAACCCTGTCTCTACTAAAAATACAAAAAATTAGCCAGGCATGGTGGCGCATGCCTGTAGTCACAGCTACTCCAGAGGCTGAGGCACAAGATCGCTTAAACCTGGGAGGTGGAGGTTGCAGTGAGCCCAGATTGTGCCACTGCACTCCAGCCTGTGCGACAGAGTGAGATTCCATGTAAAAACAAAACAAAACAAAACAAAACAAAACAAACAAACACAAAAAAAGACAGGCACTTCTGACACAGGCTGCAACATGGATGAACCTTGAAGACATTATCGTCAGTGAAATAAATAAATCACAAAAGGATAAACACAACCAGGCTCAGTGACTCGCACCTGTAACCCCAGCACTTTGGGAGGCTGAGGCAGGCAGATCACTTAAGGTCAGGAGTTCGAGACCAGCCTGGCCAATATGGTGAAAGCTCATCTCTATTAAAAATACAAAAATTAGCTGGGTGTGGTGGTGCACGCCTGTAATCTCAGCACTCAGGAGACTGAGACACAAGAATCGCTTGAACCCATGATGTGCAGGTTGCAGTGAGCCGAGATCACGCCACTGCACTCCAGCCTGGGCGACAGAGAAAGACTCTGTCTCCAAAAAAAACCAAAAAACAAAAAACACAGTATGTTTCCACTTACATCAAGTGTCCAGAGTAGTTAAACTCACAGAGTTGCAAAATAGAATGGTGGCCCCCAGGGGTGGGCGAGAGAGAGGAATGGAGAGTTTGGTTAATGGGTGCAATTTCCATTTTGAAAGATAAAACTGTTCTGGAGATGATGGCAGTGATGGTTGCCAAACAATGTGAATGTACTTAATATCATTAAACTGTCAACTGAAAAATAGTAGAAACTGTAAATGTTTATACTGGCCATTCTATATGAAATAACATATATTTATAATTTTTAATATTTATACGTGGTATATTTTCCCATAATAAAAGATGAAAATTAAGGCAGTTGGATCTTTAAAAAGAAAAGAAAGAAGCGAATAATACACACAAGCTTTCTCCTGATTAGAGGAAGAGCCCCAAAGCTTCAATGGACACTCACTTTTCTCTTCTTCTTCTTGCATTATTATGAGGAAATCCTTAGAGGTTGGGGAACTTGGGCGACTTAGGCTAATGAGGAGCTCTGTGCCTTGAGCCCCCCAGGCCATAGAATAGTCAATACTCAGTCTGTGCCTCCAGCCCTGCAGTGTGAGGTTGCAGTCCTGTGGGCTCCGCACCCGTCACCTGTATCAGGAGGCTCATGTCTTACCCTGTCTTCTTGCCAGCCTTGAGGACGGAGTCTGAGCCTCCATCGTGCACCACGCAGGGAGGACAGTGGACCTGTTGTCCGTGGTCATGGCCCAGCAGAGGGGAAGGGCAGTTCAGTGAGTGCTGAGGGATGGTCATGAGCCTTGTTTTGTTTCCTCATCCTCAGGACAAACAGGAGAGTGCGGTGGGCAGATGGGAGGAGACCAATGTGCAAACTGTCAGCTCAGCAGACTGGAGTTTCTGTTCTTGGTTGTGGTGGGGGGTCTCAGAAATCTTATTCAAAATTTTGCTTTCCTTCCCCACTGGTTGCCCTTTTCATCGACATCTCACCCATGATAGCACGGAATGAGTGCCTCTAAACTATTGCCTAAGAACAACAAAAAGATTATGAAGGTGGTGATGAGGATAAAGAGGATGATGACAGACACCATGGCATCATGAACCCTTACTGAGGGCTTCCTAAAGGCCAGGCTCTGAGCTCTGTGGTCTATGCAGCTTGTTTCATTTCATCTGCATAGTCTCCCAGTTATTAGTGCACGTTTCCTTATTATTTAACAGACTAGAAAAGGAGCAATGCATTTTCATATAACTTGTACCAGATCATGAAGTCAAAAAGGGTGAAGTCCAATTTGAACCAGGCAGTCTAAGTCCAGACAAATGGCATTTGGCCAGTCCTCTCCCTGCATCCAACCTGCCCTCTCAAATCCTTGTCACTCAGGCCGATGCCCCTGCTCACCATGCCCTTCCCTTTGGGGGTTCCTTGTAGACCACAGCTAGACCAGTGGGTGCCACAATCACTGTGTCAAGTATAGAAAGGGCAGCTGAGATCACATCAAAGATTCCAGAAAGAATTGGCACAGGACCATTTGGGATGCATCTCTCCCTTGATGCTGTTCCTGGCTTTCCTTACAGCTCTCGACTTCCTCAAAGGAGTCATCAACTCAGAGTTTGGCTTCCATTCCTATTGAGGAAGCTGGAAACCGTTTCACAAATGCTCCTCAGATGTGCCTGTGGTTAAGACCTCTGAGCTCTGCTTAAAACTTTTTGAAGCTGGGCGTGGTGGCTCACGCCTGTAATCCCAGCACTTTGGGAGGCTGAGGCAGGCGAATCACAAGGTCAGGAGTTCGAGACCAGCCTGGCCAACATAGTGAAACCCTGTCTCTACTAAAAATAGAAAAAATTAGCCAGGTGTAGTGGCGGGCGCCTGTAATCTCAGCTACTCGGCAGGCTGAGGCAGGAGAATAGCTTGAACCTGGGATGTGGAGGTTGCAGTGAGCTGAGATCACTGCACTGCACTCCAGCCTGGGCAACAGAACGAAACTCCATCTCAAAAACAACAACAACAATAACAACAAAAACAAGCAAAAAAATAAACCACAACTTTTTGAGAGTTGGAAGACCATGAAGTATAGTACCCAGGACTTAGAGTCTAGCCATTAATTTTGAATACCACCCTTTCTACTTATCTGTATGGCAAGGGGTGAGAGGTCCATCCTCTGAGACTCAACACTCTCATCTGAGTTGATTTCTAGTTGATCCAATGGAAGTGAGCGATGATTAAACCGATCGTGGGTGCCCACTTCGTGATCCCTATGTGATGGATGCATAAAGTAAAGGCAAAGTGAATTTTAGATACATTCGTTAGTATTTTAAACTTAAACTCCATACAATTCAATGGAAATATCCCAACATGAAGTTCTTGTTTCCCTGCATTCCAGACAGGACATTTTATTTTGTCCTTATCTCAGTAATTATGGAGTATTGTGAGAGGAACGAGTGAGTCTCTTTTGTTTCTGATTCCCCAGAGCCTATCTCTTGCTTGGCACATAGGAGATAGCAAAAGTCAAAATCTATGTTAATTATTGAATTGACACTTCCTTGGTTCACAAAAATTGGCTGTCATCTATGTGACTTCCGCTTACTTGATTCTTTTTTTTTTTTTTTTTTGAGACGGAGTTTTGCTCTTGTTGCCCAGGCTGGAGTGCAGTGGTGTGATCTCGGCTTTAGGATATTATGAATACCTTTAGGATATTATGAATAATATCACAGTGTGTACACTCCCTGTGACATTAGGAGTAACATCCCCTAGAATATTAGGAATGATATCACAGGGCATACACCCCCTGTGACATTAGTAGTAACATTCCCCTAGGATATTACAGATAATATTACAGGGTGTAGAGCCCCGGTGATATTAGGAGTAACATTTCTATAGGCTATTACGAATAATATCACTGTGTGTATACCATGTGTAACATTAAAAGTAACATCCCCCAAAACTATTACAAAAAGTTTCACAGGGGGTACACCTGCTGTGACATTAGGAGTATTATCCCGCTAGGATATTACAAATAATATCACAGGGTGTAGACGCCCTGTGACATGAGGAGTAACATCTTTCTAAGATATTACGAATAATACAAAAAGGTGTAAACCTGCTATGACATTAGGAGTAATATTCCCTTAGGATATTACGAATAATATCACAGGGTGTACAAGCATTGTGACATTAGTAATAACATCCTGCTAGGATATAACAAATAATATCACAGAGTGTACACCTTCTGTGACATTAGGAGTAACATCCTCCTAGGATATTACGAATAGTATAACAAGCTGTAAACCCCGTTGACATTAGGAGAAACATCTCCCTAGGATACTCCAAATAATATCACTGGGTGTACACCCCTGTGACATTAGGAGTAACATCCACGTAGGATATTACATATAATATCACAGGTTGTAAACCCCCTGTGACTTTAAAAGTAATATCCCCCTAGAATATTTCAAATGATGTCACAGGGTGTACACCCCTGATGACTTTAGGAGGAACATCTCCCTAGGATATCATGAATAATATCACAGGGTGTACACCCAGTGAGATATTAGGAGTAATATCTTCCTAGGATATTACAAATAATGTCAAAGGGTGTACACCCCTGTGATATTAGGAGTAATGTCTCCCTAGGATATTATGAATAATATTACAGGGTGTACAGTCCCTGTGATATGAGGAGTAACACTTCTATAGGATATTACAAATAGTATCACTGTGTGTACACCCTGTATGACATTAGCAGTGACATTCCTCAAAACTGTTATGAATAATTTCACAGGGTGTACACCCCTGTGACATTAGGAGTAACATTCCACAAAACTATTGCAAATAATTTCAGTGTGTACACGCCCTATAACATGAGGAGTAACAAACTTGTAGGATATTACCAATAATATAAGAAGGTGTACACCACCTTGACGTTAGAAGTAACAACCTTTTAGGATATTTCAAATAGTATCACCAGGTGCATACCCCCTGTGATATTTTGTACACCATTTGTGACTTTAAAAGTAACTTTCCCCTAGTATATTACAAATGATATCACAGGCGGTTTACACACATAATTTATACCTCCTGTGACATTAGGAGTAACATTTCCCTAGGATATAACAAATACTATAACAAGGTGTACACTGCCTGTGACATGAGGAGTAACATCTTTCTAGAATATTACAAATAATATTACAGAAGTTGTGCACACGTTGTACACTCCATGTGACATTAGGAGCGACATCCCAATAGGATATTAGGAATAATATCACAGGGGTTGTACACACATGGTGTACTCCCACTGAGACATTAGGAGTAACATCCCCTAGGATATTACAAATAATATCACAGTGGGTGTACATAGATGGTGTACACATTCTATAAAATTAGGAGTAACATCCCCCAAAGATACTATAAATAATATCACAGGGTGTGTACAAACGTGGTGTATACCTCCTGTGACATTAGGAGTAACATTTTTCTCAGATACTATGAATAATATCACAGGGGTGTACACACATGGTGAGCCCCACCTGTAATATTAGGAGTAACATTCTTGTAGGATATTTTGAATAATATCACAAGCAGTGTAAACACACGGTGCACACCCCCTGTGACATTAAGAGTAACATTTCCCTGGGATATTGTAAGAATTATCACAAGGTGAACACAACTTGTGACATTGGAAATAACGTCCCCCTAGGATATTACAAATAATATCACAGAGTGTACAACCCCTGTGACATGAAAAGTAACTTCTTTCTAGAATATTACGAACAACATCACAAAGCGTACATTCCCTGTGACATTAAAAGTAATATCCCCCTAGGATATTACGAATAATATCACAGGGAGTACCCCCCATATGACATTAAGAGTAACATCCCCTGAGGATATAATGAATAACACCAGAGAGTGTACATGCATTGTGACATTAGTAGTAACATCCTTTTAGAATATTACCAATAATATCACAGGGTGTACATGCATTGTAACATTAGTAGTAACATCCCACTAGAATATTACGAATAATATCACAGGGTGTACACTTCCTGTGACATGAGTAGTAACATTCCCCTAGGATATTATGAATAATATTACAGGGTGTACAGCCCCTGTAATATTAACAGTAACATTTCTATAGGATATTACAAGTAATATCACTGTGTGTACACCCCATGTGACATTAGCAGTACCATCCCACAAAGCTATTACAAATAATTTCACAGGGTGTACCTCCTCTGTGACATTAAATTAACATCTCCCTAGGATATTAAAAATAATTTTGCAGGGTGTACATCCCCTGTGACATGAGGAGCAACCTCTTTTTAGGATATTATGAATAATATAAGAAGGTGTACACACCCTGTGAAATTCAGGGTAACATCCGCCTAGGATATTACAAATAATATCACAGGGAATACACTCCCTGTGACAATAGAAGTAATATCCTCTTAGGATATTACAAATAATATCACAAGGTGTACACGCATTTTGACATTATTAGTAATATCCCACTAGTATATTATGAATAATATCACAGGGTGTACACCCCTGTGACATTAGGAGTAAAATCCCCCAATAATATTACAAATAATATCACAGGGTGTACACCCCCTATGACTTTTGGAGTATCATCTTCCTAGAATAATATGAATAATGTCACAGGTGGTATTAACACCCTGTGACATTAGGAGTAACATCCCCCTAGGATATTACAAATAATATCACAGTGTGTACACCCACTGTGATATTAGAGTCATATTTTTCTGGGATGTTACAAATAATATCACAGTAGGTGTATACACATAGTAATATTATTGTAATATCCTAAGAGGATGTTACACCTATTGTTACAGGGGCTGTATATTAAAGGTTATATTTCTCTAGAATATTGTGAATAATATCACAGGGTGTACACCATATGTGTATACCCAGTGTGATATTTGAAGTAATATCTCTTTAGGATATTACGAATAATATCCAAGGGTGTACACCCGCTTTGAAATTAAAAGTAACATCCCTTTAGGATATTATGAATAATATCACAGGGTGTACACCACCTGTAACATTAGAAGTAGCATCCGCATAAAATATTCCGAATAATATCACAGGGTGTACACCCCATGTGACATTAGGAATAATATCTTCCTAGGATATTATGAATAACATCACAGGGTGTACACCCCTTGTGACTTTAAAAATGACATCCCCCTAGAATATTATGAATAATATCACAGGCTGTACACCCCCTGTGAGTTTTGGAGTAACATCCCCATAGGATATTACGAATAATATCGCTGGGTGTACACCCTCTGTGATACTAGGAGTAACATCTTTCTTGGATATTATGAATAATATCACAGGGTGTACACCCACTGTGAAATTAGGAGTAATGTCTCCCTAGGAAATAAGGTATAATATCACAGAGTGTACATACAGGGTGTACACTGACTCTGATATTATAAGCAATATCTCCTATGATATTATGAAAATATCACAGGGGGCACATTCTCTGTAATATTTGATGTAATAATTACCATGGATATTATGAATAATATCACAGTAGTGTACATGCATGGGGTACACCACTATGATATTAGGAGTTATATTTTCCTAGGATATTACAAATAATATCACAGTGGGTGTACACACAGAGTGTTATATCTTCCTAAGATATTACAAATAATATCACAGTGGGTGTACACCTTAAGATTACAAATTATATTGAAGGGTGGACACCCCCTGTGACCTTAGGGTTAACATCTTTCTAGGATATTATGAATAATATCACAAGGCATACACCCTCTGTGACATTTTGCACACTCTTTTTGACATTAAAAGTAACATCCACCTAGGATATTACAAATAATATCAAAGGCAGTTTACGCACATGTTGTACACTTCCTGTGACATTAGGCATAATATTTCCCTGGGATACCTGATAATATCACAGAAGGTGCATACACATGGTATACACTCCATGTGACATTAGGAGCATCATCCCCCTAAATATTAGGAATAATATCACCGGGGTTGTACATACATGGTGTACTCCCCCTGTTACATTAGCTATAACACCCACTAGGATACACACTTCGTGTACTCCCCCTGTTACATTAGCTAGGATATTATGAATAATATCAGAGGGTGTGTACACACATGTTGTACACGCCCTATAAAATGAGGAGTAGCATCCCCCTAAGATATTATGGATAATATCACAGGGTGTGTACACACACGATACATACCCCTTGTGATGTTAGGATGTTAGGAGTAACATCCTTATAGGATATTTCGAATAATAGCACAGGGTTGTATACACATGGTGAACAGCACACGTAATATTAGGAGTAACATCACCATAGAATATTATTAATAATATCACAGGGGGTGTACACTCATGGTGTACTTTCCCTGTGACATTAGGAGTAACACTTGCCTGAAATATTACGAGTGAGTGTGAACAGCCACTGTAACATTAGGAGTAACATCCCCCTAGAATATTAGGAATAATATCACAGGATGTATACCACCTGTTACATTAGTAGTAACATTCCTTTAGGATATTATGAATAATATTATGGGGTGTACAGTGCCTGTGATATTAGGAGTAACATTTCCATAAAATATTATGAATAATCCCCCAAAACTATTATGAATAACTTCACAGGTTGTACACCCTCTGTGACATTAGGAGTAACATCTCCCTAGAATATTACAAATAATATCACAGGGTGTACATCCCCTGCGATATGAGGAGTAACATTTTTCTAGGATACTAAGAATAATATAATAAGGTATGCACCCTTTGTGTGGTAGGAGTAACATCCCTCTAGGATACTACGAATCATATCATAGGGAATACACCTCCTGTGACAATAGGAGTAACAACCCCTTAGGATATTACCAATCATATCACAAACTGTACACACATTATGACATTAGTAGTAATATCTCACTAGTATATTGTGAATACTGTCACAGGGTGTACACCCCTTATAACGTTAGGAGTAACATCTTCCTAGTATATTACAAATAATTTCACGACATCAGGAGTAATATCCCCCTACAATATTCCAAATAATTTCACAGGGTGAACACCCCCTGTGACATTAAGAGTAACATCTACTTAGGATATTACAAATAATATCAAAAGGTGTATACCCCCTGTGACTTTTAAAAGTGAGATTGCCCTAGAATATTAATAATAACGTAACAGGGTGTACACCCCCTGTGATATTAGGATTAACATCCCCCTAGGATATTATGAATAATATCACAGGGTGTACACCAACTGTGATATTAGGAGTAATATCTTCCTAGTATATTACTAATAATATCTACAGGGTGTACACCCACTGTGATATTAGGAGTAATATCTCCCTAAGATATAAGGAATAATATCAGAGTGTACACATATGGTGTATTTCCACTGTGATATTAGAAGCAATATCTCCCTAAAATATTATGAAATATATCACAGAATGTACAAACTCTGTGATATTAGAAACAATATTTACCCTGGATATTACAAATATCATCAAGGGAGTACACATATGGTATACACCCACTGTGATATTAGGAGTTATATCGCCCTAGGATATTACGAATAATATCAAAGGGTGTACACCCCCTGTTACATTAGGAGTAACATCCTTCTAAGGTATTATGAATAATATCACAAGCTGTGCACCCCCTGTGACATTTTGTACAATTTTTGTGACATTAAAAGTAACATCTCCCAAGGATATTATGAATAATAACACAGGCGGTTTACAAACATGGTTACTCCTCCTGGGCATTAGGATTTATATCTTTCTAGGATATTACGAATAATATTACAGAAGGTGTAGGCACACTGTGTATACTCCATGTGACATTGAAACCTACACCCCCCCAGGATATTAGGAATAATATTGCAGTGGTTGTACACATATGGTGTATTCCCCCTGTGACAGTAGGACTAACATCCTCCTAGGATATTATGAATAATATCACAGGGGGTGTACACACATGGTGTACACACCCTGTAAAATTACGAGTGACATTCCCCTAAGATATTACGAATAACATCACAGGGTGTGTACACACTGTATACACCCTGTGACATTAGGAGTAACATCCTTCTAGAATATTATGATTACTATCACAGTGGGTGTACACACGTGATGAATACCACCTGTAACAGTAAGAGTAACATTCCCATAGAATATTATGAATAATATCACAGGGGGTTTACAGACATGATATACACCCCCTGTGACATTAAGAGTAACGTTTCTTTGAGACATTACAAGTAATGTCACAGGGTGTACAGCCTCTGTATTACAAATAATATCACGGGGTGTATACCCCCTGTGACATTCGGATTAACATCTTCCTAGGATATTACGAATAATATCACAGGTTGCACATTCTCTGTGACATTAGGAGTTAACATCCGCATATAATATTATGAATAATATCAAAGGGTGTACACCCACCGTGATATTAGGAGTAACATAACCCTAGAATATTAAGAATAATATCACAGGGTGAACACAGCCTGTGACATTAAAAGTAGCATCCTCCTAGGGTATTATAAATAATATCACAGTATGTACACCCATTGTGACATTAGGTATAATATTGCTCTAGGATATTATTAATAATATCACAGGGTGTACACCCACTGTGACATTACAAGTAATATCTTCCAAGGATATTACAATGTCACAGGGTATACGCTTATAATAATATTGAAAGTAATATCTCCCTAGGATATTACAAATAATATCACAATGGGTGTACACACATGTTGTATACCCACTGTGATATTAGAAGTAATATCTCCCTAGGATATTATGAATAATGTCACAGTGTGTACATCTAGTGTGATATTATAAGTAATATTTACCTAGGATATGAATAATACCACAAAGTGTACACTCATGGTGCACATCCACTGTGATATTAGGAGTAATATCTTCCTAGTATATTATGAATAATATAACCAGGAATAAACCCACAGTAATATTAGGAGCAATATCTCCCTAGGATATTATGAATAATATCATAGAGTTTACACCCACTGTGATATTAGCTGTAACATCTCCCTGGGATATTATGAAAAATATCGCAGGGTGTACATCCATTGTGACATTAAATGTAATATCTCCCTAGGATACTACAAACAATTTCACAGGGTGTACACCCACTATGATATTAGGAGTAATATCTTTCTAGGATATTATGAATAATATCATAGGGTGTTCATTTACTGTGACATTAGGAGTAACATCTCTCTAGGACATTATGAATGATGTCACAAGGTGTACACCATCTGTGACATTAAAAGTAACATTTTTCTAAGATATTATGAATAATATCACAGGGTTTACATTCCCTGTGACATTAGGAGTAACATTTACTTAGGATATTACAAATAATATCACAGGGTGTACTCTCCCTGTGACATTGTGAGTAAAATCTCCCTAGGCTATTAAGAATAATATCATAGGGTGTACACCCCCTTTACAATTAGGAGTAACATTTCTTTAGGATATTACGAATAATATCACAGAGTGTATACCCATTTTGACATTAGGAATAACATCCCCCTAAAATATTATGAATAATATCAAAGGGTGTACATCCCCTGTGACATTAGAATTAATATCCTCCTAGTATATTACGAATAATATCACGAATAATATTACAGTGTACACCCACTGTTACATTAGGAGTAATATCTCTCTAGAATATTACTTCTAATATCACAGGGGGTACACCCACAGTGATATTAAATTAATATCTCCCTAGTATATTACAATAATATCACAGTGGGTGTACACCAGGAGTAATATCTCCCTAGGATAAGGGCAGGATAATTGAATAAATGAAGGCAGGATATATGATAAATGAAATATATAATATATAGATAGTAAATTAAAATAAATGAAGGCAGGATAATTAAATAGCATCAAAAGAAACATCACAAAGCAGAAATCACAGTCTTTGCAACACTGCTGTGTAATTACTATAGGGCCTAATATTCTTTGAAAATTATGTGCTTCTATTCACTATAGCAAAGACTTGGAACCAACCCAAATGCCCATCACTGACAGACTGGATAAAGAAAATGTGGCATATATACATCATGAAATACTATGCAGCCATAAAAAAGAATGAGTTCATGTTTTCTTCAGGGACATGGATGAAGTTGGAAACCATCATTCTCAGCAAACTAACACAGGAACAGAAAACCAAACACTGCATGTTCTCACTCATAAGTGGGAGTTGAACAATGAGAACACATGGACACAGGGAGGGGAACATTACACACCAGGGCCTGTTGGAGGGTGAGGGGCAAGGGGAGGGAGAGCATTGGCGCGGTGGCTCACGCTTGTAATCCCAGCACTTTGGGAGGCCGAGGCAGGCGGATCATGAGGTCAGGAGATCGAGACCACTGTGAAACCCTGTCTCTACTAAAAATACAAAAAATTAGCTGGGCGTGGTGGCGGGCGCCTGTAGTCCCAGCTACTCGGAGAAGCTGAGGCAGGAGAATGGCGTGAACCCGGGAGGCGGAGCTTGCAGTGAGCCGAGATTGCGCCACTGCACTCCAGCCTGAGCGACAGAGCAAGACTCCGTCTCAAAAAAAAAAAAAAAAAGAACAAATACCTAACGCATGCAGGGCTTAAAACCTAGATGACAGGTTGATGGATGCAGCAAACCACCATGGCACATGTATACCTGTGTAACAAACCTGCTCAATCTGCACATGTATCCCACAACTTAAAGTAAATAAATAAATAAATAAGAAAACCATGTGCCAGGCATTTTCCCCTCATGATCTATTTACTGCACACATCTGCCATCTGCTCATGTCCTGTAATAGGCAATTGAGAGAGCCAGGATCTGGAACCAGGTTGTCTGATTTCCAAGTCTGTGTTTATACCATATGCCAGTCACTAGGTTTGAGTATGAATAAATGGAACAGAGAGAGTTTGCTCTTGGAGTTCAGAGGAGAGAGAGAGAACTGTGAGCTAGAGAGGTCTGTGAAGGCTTCATGAAGCCTTGGATTGTTACTTGGAAGTTATTGGATTAGTTCTTTTATTCCCCAGTATTCTAATATGTTTTTCCACATTCTTATTGATTTAATTTTATTTTTTAATATGTAAAACATTAGCATGCTTCCAAAATTCAAAACTGTATATAAAAGTCTATCCAGAGAAGGGCCACTTCTTCCTCTGTCCTCTTCACTACCCCCCAAACCTTTTAGGCAACAGTTTTATTGATCTGGTTGGTTCTGCTTTTGTGTCTAGTACTTTTTATTTTTAGGAATAGGTCTCACTCTGTCGCCCAGGCTGGAGTGCAGTGGTGTGATCAAAGCTCACTGAAGCCTTGAATTTAATTTTTTATTTAATGCTTGCCATTGTGTATATTATATGTTGAGTGCTTGATTTTTGTCTTCCTTTAAAGAGTATTGGTTTTGTCCTGGCAGACGGATAAGTTACCTGTTGATCATCTTGATCATTTTGATACTTGTTAGTATGTTTTATCAGAGCAGTTCTGAAGTACTGTTTACTCTAGGACTAGTTTAGCCCTACTACTGAGGGCATGACCTTTCTCATAGGCTCTACTGAATATCCCCATGTTTAGTGCAACCTTTACTCTCTGATCGTTGGAATTCAAATGTCTCCCAGCTGTTTGCTCAGGGAATTGTCTGGCTCACAGCTTGTTGGTTGTTCTTCACTTGGCCTCATGGAGTTTCTCCCTACATATGCATGGCTTACTCAGCCATGAATTCAGAGGGATCTTATATAGACTTCTGGTGCTTTTTCCTGAATTTTTAAATAAGAGATACATCTATGTTTTATTTTCCCCTCCTTCTTACACAAAATTAGCATACTATATATATGGTTTTGTCCTTTGCTTTTGTTTAGCTTTTTAAAATTTAGCGGTATATCCTGAAATGAGTCCACATCAGCTCATGGGAAATTTCCATAATTCCTTTCTACATGTCATCCAACTCTGTGGTACTTTGCCTCATAAATTCTAGCCACCTCAGCTTCCGTGATCTCTGCCTTCTCAACTCAGCAAGAAGGCCATGCTCTGCTTGGGGTCCCCCACCCATAAAATGGTCTGGGGAGCACTTCTAGGCTGAAAGCAGGGGAAGAGTAGGCTCGCCTCACCTGTTTTTCTTTTCTAGGGGCACATTCCTATGCTGCCGATTATCCAATGTCTGAAAACATGTGTTTCATACATTGTGTCTAGTTGTCTAGTTGTTTATGGTGGGAATGCAAGTCCATTGCCAGTTCATCCATCCTGGGGAACATGGCCAAGAAGAAACTTTGCACACATAACTGAATTACTTAATTTTGTTCAGATAAATGGGGTTCCTTCTTCCAAATGAGCTCCTTTTGCACATACTCAGAATGATGGGAAAAAACTTGCACATATTCTCTGGCAACTTTGATATAATTCATTACCTTAAAACCAGTCTTAGCTCAAACCCCTTATCCCTACTTGTCTTGAGCTTCCTGATCTGAGGTTGAGCTGCCCGGTGTCTGGTCTGCAACCCATTTTTCAGATGCCTGTCCTGTTCTTCTGGTCCCAGTTTGTCTCTCAGCTCTGTTCCCTGCCCTGCTTAACTTTTGAAGTCTTCTGTTCAGATTACATATTCTCTATACATAGCAAATGCTTATGCAGTACTTTGTTTTTCTTTTATACTTTAAGTTCTGGGGTACATGTGCAGAACGTGCAGGTTTGTTACATAGGTACACATGTGCCATGGTGATTTTTCACTTTAAGTGCTGGATGGCTCTGAGATTGTTGTGTCCTTACAAAAGGTATTCCTTAAAATGACCTGTCCTGTCTTTCTACTTTCAGAAAAGTCCCTGATTCTCACAAATCCTGCCTTGTTAGAGCCAAGTGACCTACTTTCACTGCCTTGAATGTTAGAATTTCTAGCCACCACCCCTCAAATTCTGGAACATCCCCACCCACTCTCCTCATCAGCAAGTCATACTATGACATGAATTAGGACTCTCTGAGTCTTCTTTACTCCCTGGCAGTTGTGGATATGGTATGCTTTGGGCATCCAGGAAGTGTAGAGTCCCTGGGCACAAAGAGAGACATTAACCGTGTCCCCAGCTTCCAGCAGGAGGGTGTCCAGTTTCTTGTAAGAACTATTATTATTATCACTATAGTAACAAAGAGGTCTCTTCACCCCTAGATACTTCAAAGCTCTTTTCTTAGAAACAAGGATATTCTCTACCAAAATAAGTAAATTAACATTCAAATTTCATCAATTGCCTTGATTATATTCATTATGACTACTTTCCCCCAATATGAGGATCCAATCCAAGATTATGCATGACCTTGAGTAGTCACTTCTTTAGTCTCTTTTAATCTGGATTTTGCACAGAGGTGTTGATCAATCCCATTGCTCTATTCACTACAGCCCTGCTTCTGTGCTCTCAGTCATGGAGAAAGAACTCAGCTAAATAAATATTCCTGTGCAAGACCTTCCCTGGCATGGCAGAGGAGATGGTACCGAGGTACTTGATTAATGTCAGTGCCTATATGGTGTCTGAATGGCCAGGGTATCATGTACTAGAGCTAAGAAAAGTAAATTATGTATTTGCCAAACCTATCTGGGAGCAAACCTGTATCTTAGAAGCCTATTTCTTTCCACTTGGCAAAGGTGTGTGCTGCCACTGAGGACAACAGTCATACCAAAGTTAGCTTAAAGATTTGTTTCTGTCTTCCTCCCTCCTTGCCTTCCTTCCTTCCATTCTTCTTCCCTTTCCTTTTCTTCTCCTCTTCCTCCTCCTTTCCCTGGTAGTTATTTGAGCTGAAAGACCATCCTATAAATATCTTAACTGAATAATAACATCCAAGCGGTTCTCTGAAATGAGAAGCCCACAGTTAGGCTGGTTCTGCCAGCCAGGAGCTATTTTAACCATCACAGAACCGAGACATTCTCACATTCTGTAGCTGATATCAAATATATTAAAAAGCACATACATGTCATGTAAGTTTTTTGAATGTATTTTTATAATTATGTTTTTGAAATTATTTGGTTATAAGTTATTTATTATAGGATTGCTTGTAATTTCTGGAAAATCCTTGTGCATTCTCTGGAAATCTTGTGATGTGAGAAAATCTAACCCTAAATTGTGTTCAAATGCAATGGAAATTTCAGCACATAATAAAGAAACAATAAAGTTGACTTAATAAAGTTGAGATAGCTTACAGATATTTAGATTTTAGTTCTTTTAGTTTTTGCAGATTCTCTACAATATTTAGCTGCATTTTGTATTTGTTGTTGTTTTGCAAGGGGCTTAAATGTTCTTATTGTCCCCCAACCCCCCAACCCCCGAAAGGCTTGGGAGCCTCAAGCGCTATGCCTATGGGCCACATGGGTAGAATGCCCTGACGAGTTGGAGTCATCATTATGCTATTACCACCTGTGTGTTCCTCGATGAGTACTTATCTCTCTGTTTCAGCTTCCTCCTCTAAACTAGGATAAAGATACTACAAGAGAGAATGTGAGAATTGCATAAGATAACATATGTACTACTTAGCTCCATGTCAAACAAATATTGAGCACTTAATACATAGTAGCTATACTTATTAATTACAAAAATATTAACAACATGAGATTATATCATGATTTATATGAGGTCAAGTACGTGAACGCGTTTAGTGGGTGGTATTGTACATGCAGAAATTATTATCATGTTTCATGGACTTTTATCATCCTTAGATACGACTGCACTACTTCCTTGGTCACACAGCCCCAGTGACTCCTTATGTTCTATAGGAGCAAGCCTAACTTGGCATTCAACACCTCCCATGATGTAACCCCAGGTGACCTTTCCAGCCTCAAATTCCACCCCCAACATTCACATTTGAGCACTGTGAACTGCTCACCATTTCTGGTAACCCCCAGGCCTTTACTGCTCCTTCTGCCCAGGGCCCCACTCCACCTGCTCCCATTTCCTAGGTCTGTTATTCCAAAGCCCCTGCTTACAAAAGGTGATCCATGATTTGATCTAGTGGTTTCCCCCATCCTCTAGTCTTGCCCCTCTCTGATCTGTTCTCTACAGTGAGACTTCCAAAACACAAACAGAATATGGTTTGTGTTTATAGTCCTGGATCCTTACCATGCTTGCCTCCAGGCTCTGCTTGCCTCCAGGCCCACTTGGCATCACCACACACCCACCTGCTACTCTGTACTGACACTGGCATCCTCTACATTCCTTAAACATGTCACACTCTGCTCACCTCTGGAGCTTCATGCTTGTTATTGATGCTATTCTCTCTGCTTAAAAGACTGCCTGCCCCACTACCTCCTTCCTCTGGACAACTCCTACTCAGTCTTTAGGTCTCAGAATAAACAGTATTTCCTCAAGGAGGTCCATCCTGACCCCTACACTAGATTAGTTTCCATTGCTCTCTGCCTCTAGAGCTATTACTTCTATTAACATCATTATGGTCATTAGACATAACTGAGATGGCTTGTGTGAGGTTTGACTTGCCCACTTGACTGTGAGTGGTGTGGACCAAGGCACCTGCCTGTTTTGTTCACTACAATTGATGGAGACTGAAGAGAGGCTTGCACATTCTGCTTTGAATTCTTGTTGGTTATGCCAACCTCTTTGCAGAATTGTTCTGTTGATGTAGATATTTAACTGTAATCTGAGCCTCATTTGCTTATGCCTATAGAAGGAAGTGATGCGTTTCCACTATCTTACTTTGCAAAGGCTCAAAAGGACGAATTTACTAGGTTAGCAATACCCAATGTATCACAGAGTCAAGGAACCATATCCAATCAAATCAACACCCTGGTAGGCCTGGCACCCAAATCTCTGTCTCAGTCCATATATAGCACCCACTGTGAGCTAGGATTCAATGTAGGATTTGAGAGGAGAGATATGGTAGAAAAGCATAAGATTTAAATCACAATGAAGTAGATACTGCAGGCACTCCTAAAAGACAGTCAGATAGCCAAACACAGTACTTTGCCATTGTTCATTGGCCTTTGTGGACTTAGGAACTCCAAAGAAAAGAGGAAAAGACTGGGTTCCATCATAGTTTCAGAGCTCAAAGACCTCACCCCCTGGTCTTACTTTCCTCCATTTTATTTTATTTTATTTTATTTTTATTTTTGACACAGGATCTCACTCTATTGCCCAGAATGGAGTAAGTGCAGGGGCGTGATCTTGGCTCACTGCAATCTCCACCTCCCAGGCTCAAGCAATCCTCCCACCTCAGCCTCCCAAGTAGGTGTGACCACAGGCATACGGGGCCATGCCTGGCTAATTTTTGAATTTTTTGTACAGACGGGATTTCACTATGTTGCCCAGGCTGAATGATTCCCCTTCTTCTAAAGGCCAGAGCCCTCTTTTGGCTTCGACTTCTCTTCACCAAAGCCCCTTGCTCTGAATTATTGATGAAACCAATGTGACATTGCTTTTCTCCATTAAAATGCATTAGAAAATGTGGAAACATGAAAAGATTTAAGCACCATTAAGCACACTGCTTTGTGATAATCTCATATGAACTTGCCTCCTCAACTCTTCTGTGAACTCCATAAAAGCAGGACACTATCTTTTCTATCCTGGTGTCTCTGCTTCTAGCCAGGTCCTGGAACCTAGTTAGTATTCAGGAGGTAGTGGTTGAATTGAATTCGAAATTGTTGAGCCCTCTAGCTTCACAGTTGTGGGGGCATGAGGACCAGGCCAGGGTTGGCACACAGGTCTCATTCTACTCATTAGGGAGCCATCTGAAGTAGAGGAAACACAGAGACAGCAAGTTCAAGTCCTGGCTTTACACTAAATTAGGTTAACTATTCTACATCTTGGACCCTCAGTCTCTTCATCTGTAAAATGAAATTAATCATACATTTTTTTCATGATGCTTTTACAGATTAGGAATACTAAAGTAAAAGAAATAGGAACTGAATAAATTGTATGTATCATCCTTATTACCCTCCGCCTTCATGTTTGTGTCTGGTCACCAGATATAGCCTCCTCATTCTTTTAGGGAAAGTAACTTGCCCACATCCCCTGATGGGGCCTCCCAAACCTTCAGGCTGGTCAGGTCAAGACCCATGGTATTTGATCCCTGGAGGCAGAAAGTGACAGGAATCTGTGGCTCCAGTTCAGCTGTAGCCAGTGTGGATCCTGCATTTAAACTCCCACACTCACCCCCGAGTTGTAGCCCTGGTTCTGATCAATGGCTTTGGCGTCCCATCCCAGTTCCAGCATCTTGGAATTGAGAGGCAGAAGGAAACACGGATTTTGTATTCCCTCCTTGCCCACGCTGCAGAGATCCTTGATACAAGGTCTCAAATTCCCTACGAAATACTTCCACTAACAGAATCACCTCCAGCCCATGTCTCTCTGCTCCCAGAGGTGGCCCCATCCCATTCTTGGTCAGTCCTGGTTGTAAACAGGGTCTTCCTTTCATTATGAAAACCACCGCCCTTGAAAGATCATCCATTGGTCCTAGTTCTCCTTTTTTTTTGAGTCAGGTTCACACTCTGTCGCCCAGGCTGAAGTGCAGTGGCGTGATCACAGCTCACTGCAGCCTCGACCTCCCGGGCTCAAGCTATCCTCCCACCTCAGCCTCCAGAGTAGCTGGGACTATAGGCACACTTCACTGCACCCAGCTAATTTTTTGATGTTTTGTTGAGATGAGGTCTCACTATGTGGCCCAGGCTGGTCTCAAACTCCTGAGCTTAAGCCATTCTCCCGCCTCAGCCTCCCAAAGTGTTGGTATTACAGGCGTGAGCCACTGTGCCTGGCTCTAGTTTTGCCTTCTACAGCCATATAAAACATAACATTTCATCTCCTAAATGATACTATAAGTCTCTAAAAGATGGTGGTCATTCCTCTCCTGTTATCTCTTTGGCATGTGGGATGGAAAATTACCATGAAAACTTCACAAAGACACATTTTTCAGTTTTACCTAAATGGGTGCCTTGCATAGTAGGTGCTCAATAAATATTTGCCAAATGAATGAATAAATAAATGAACCCCTATTATGTGCTAGATAATTCACTGGTCACTTTATATTCATTATCTCTAGTTCTCACAAGCTCTCTAGGAAGAAATTATGAGTCCCATTTTATAGATATGATTTTGCATTTAAAGTAGGATCTTCTGTATTCATCTTTATTTCATCTGTAATGTCAATTCTCCTTTTAAAATTCAGATAAAAGCAAGTGCTTTTTCTTTCAAATCCTTTAATAAATCCATTTTACTTCTAAAAAATTATTGGTACTCTTACTTATTAAATCGAGCCAATAGGCCCAGATGCTGACACTATGGTCATGGCGGAGGGGGCAGCGTGCTGAGGTGGAACAGGCTGGGCACAGGATTTTTATAATTGGCCTGACGAATCCTTTGGAGAAATAGACAGTACACTAGCTGTTCAACAGTATATTCAACAGAATATAAGAGCAGATTGCTCCAATATTAACAAAATTCTTGAACCACCTGAAGGCCAAGATGAAAGTTATGGAAGTATGAACATTTAAGGGAATTCTGCCTTGAGCTAAACGGACTTGTTGTCAAACTTCAGAGTGAATGCCATCCAGATACTTGCACTCAAATGACAGCAACTGAAGAATGGATTTTTCTTTGTGCACTCATAAAGTTCCAAAAGAGTGTCCTGCTATAGCCTATACTAGACACACACTTGATGGTGCTGCATGTCTTCTGAAGAGCAATAAATATTTTCCCAGCAGGGTTAGCATAAAGAAATAATCTGTAGCAAAACTAGGATCAGTATGCCTTAGGATTTACAGGATATTTTTGCATGTTTATTTTCATCATTGGCAGATATTTGATGAATATGAAAATGAAACATTTTTGTGTCATCGGTTTACTAAATTTGTGATGAAATAGATGAAATATAATTTGATGTCCAGGGACAACCTCATTGTACCAATTTTAGAAGAGGAAGTACAGGATTCAGTTTCTGGGGAAAGTGAAGCATGAAGGGAATCATGGAAAAATGTACTGATCACATAATTAACACTAATTATGTACTGTATATATCATTTTAGACACATCAATCATGTATCCATATTATAGCTTCTTCATTTAGTATAAAAGGCTGGGTTTGCCTTTTAAAATGGGAAATACTTTTTAAGTTATTCATAAGCTGTATATTCACCAGTGTGGCACTCATGGTTTTAAAATAAGATTAGTATTATCTGTTTATAATGCCTGTTAATAAAAGAATTTACAGTTTGGTAAAATTTCTGCTAAACAATCATTGAATCACAATCCTCATCAAACATACCCATCTATAAAAAACATTGAATGAGAGCTTGAGGTTTCACACAAGCCCTTCACTAAAGAGGTAGAAATGTTTTTCTTTGTTTTTACCCTGAGTTTAGATATCCTAAAAAATTCTATAGTACATAGTTTTGTCTTACCTGTTAACTTTCCTCAAATGAGACAAAGTGTTTTAATATTCTGTTTATAGTTTTTGATATGCATATATAATTATGTGTATATCTAAATACAAATGCAAATGAAGCATTAGTAATACTTAAATAATTTTACTGTGCTATATAAAGTATAACATACTTGGAAAGGATTTACCTTTCTGCAATAATGGACTGGTATATACAGGATGATGATAATGATAAGGCACATAAATGATGTTCCCACTGGAAACCTGCCCTGTCCACCCCTCATTTCCCTTAACCTTATCCTCGAACTACTTTAGCTGAGAAGCTTTTCACCAGACTGTGAGTTAGTGGCTTATACTTGCTTATATTTGTATCAATTGCTTACAGATTATACCTCATATTAGCAATTACATTACACTACAAGGAAATGTATTTGCATGGGCTCTTGCTTATCTTTGTTTTGCAAAATTGTCCTTCCTAGAAAACAGTCCTTAAAATTTTGACTCTTCTTGTTAGTAATTAATCTTTCATTTAACCAGCTAGGCAGCATTAAATGAAATTGAAGAAATACTGTAGTATTTATTTTACGCTCCCTCCCCACAAAATTTATGTTTGAATTATATGCACGTGGGAGATTATTTGCAATAATTCATAGGTTCCAAGGGTGTTGATGAATAGTTATACATTTTCTGGACTTTGTTATAATTCATTGTGGTAAGACTGATTCAAATGCAGATTTATCAATCTTGTAATCTATTGAATGCCATTTTTGATAAAGCACTGGAGGTCTTATTGCCAAACTGATTGTAATGAGGCACTAAGGGTGAAAACATTGTACATGTTGTGAAGAAAGTATTTAAATCCAACTTTTGAACAGATTTAACAAACATGAGGAACTTTTTATATTTAAAAGGGTTATTTTGAAATGAAGATGAAAATGTATTCATCTTGTTTTTTCAAATTTAAGGGAATAATTTATACCATATTTTGAGACAAGAATGTACAGCAAAAGTGTGGGGAACAGTAGTATACTGAGAGTGTGTCTATATACAGTGTATGCCTTTCTAAACCTGCCAGTCTTTTTGGCTTTGAACAGTGCCCACCAGCCACAGTCATTACTGTTCCCCAACCCACAACTATCTTTTAAGAAGCCTTATGTTCACAGCGAAAGGAATGTTGACTTTGAAATTACGGATTTATATTCATGTCACTATAAACCAATGGGAATGGTAATTTTTAAACAAGCTTGCTAAATATTGAAAGACTAAGTTAATAAATTATACATAGCAGTGTAGCTGTTCTTTAAAAAACTGGAGCCAATAATTGGCTTTTTTCTTATTGAAAAAAGTTTTGGATTAATAATGCATGTTGCACTGAGTTTCTTGGTTCTGGTCTAATTGGTGCAGGTGTCCTGGACCCAGAATTCTGCAGAATGTCAGGTCTGTGATGCTGGCTGGGCCTCTCGCTGGCTTTCTACAGAAACTCAAAGGTTTTTCTTGCTATTTGGATGATGCTTAAGTGTCTGGGCCAGTGAGTCATAGCCTTAGCTACCCAAAAGGAGCCAAGAAGTCTGGGTCTCGCTGAGGCCTTTGGAGTGCTGACTTGTTATATGGGTGAGAGCATGGGACTCCCGCCCAGCAGCATTCAGCATTCCTAATTGGCATTTTCAAGACACAGCATTGCCTGTAAGTCATCTTGTGCCACCAGATTACCTGGCACCACTCCAGTAGGATGTCAACAGAGGGAAGAAAGTAAGGAGTTGGCAAAGTTAAAAACAGCACAAAGAAAAAAAGTAAGAGAACAAACTTGAAAGAAGGATTTCACCACCATCATTAATGGCATGTATCGATTACCACTAAGTGTTTGGGCCACTTTACACGTTGTTCACCCTCACTGAAAGACACTGTCTTCAGAAGCCCCCCTGTGCAAATGGGAGAAGGTGTGGAAAGAATCAAACTAAAAACAAATTCAAAACCGCGAGTTGCCGATGAGCATCTGGGACATAGTCATAAGTTAAATAAACCACTAGGGGGCAATCCAAGAATGAGCAAAAGTCAGTCCAGTTGGCAAAGAAGATGCCTTGGGGAAAGATTTTTTTTAAGTACACTTTCCAACACATGAAGAAATCTGAGATCGTTTAGTCTGAATCTACAGAACAAGGTGATATTTCAAAATTTTGATTTATTTTTTTCAAGTTACGTGTTGATTTAGAAAGGAAAGGTCTTCCTAAATGGTCAGAAACACTTATTAAATACAAATTGATCAGAATCATGTTATAATGAAAAACAATGGTTGAAACAATAGTGTGTCTTAAAAATTTAGATCCCAACCCCCAGGCACTCGAGAAACTTCTGAATGTTGGCCATTCAAAATAGATTTCAATTAATGATACATATGATGTGGCACAGCATAAAGGAAATCTGAAAATATTTGGTTAGCATGTATAAATGAATCAAATCACACATGATTTGTTTTATACTTGTACTGATTATACAAAGTTTTTAGGTATGTAATACAGCTTTGAAGATATGTGCACATATTTTTTTCTGGTATATCTTCTTTGCAGGTAATTTAGTATGTGCTAATCAGTTGCTAACAGGGATTAAATCAAGGATTAAGCCTCTTCATCAAGGATCAAACATCTCTTGTTCTGTATTTGCCTTCCCTGAAGCTCCTGTCTCCCAATCTGGAGGGATGGTTAGTTGCTCCACTCACGGTAGTCTTATGGCACCTTGCTATTAGTAGAATAAGAGCATGAACTCCCAAGGCAGACTGCTAAGATATGAATCCCGTTTCTAGCTGTGTGTTTTTGGCAAGTTACCTTGCTTCAGTTAGCCCCTGTCTGACATGGATACAAAATCAATGCCTACTTCATAGGTTTGTAGTGGGAAGTGAATTAATATATGTAAATCATTCATAAAAGTGTCTGGCACATAACAGGTACTCAATACATGCCTGTTGGTTTCATAAATGAATGATCTGATACTTGCCTGAACATAATGTAAATTCATTACAAGAACAAATTCATGAAGAAACTGCAGGATTCTTGGATGGATTTTCACTGGCTTTAAAAAGTCAACTGGCCAGTGGCAAACAGGAGAGCTGAATAGTGATACTCTTGAAAAGAAACTCTAATTGGTGTTCAGGTCCACCAGACAAGGTTCTTTGTCTTACTTCTAGAATACGGTGACAATCCATGAGCCAGAAATATAGGCGTTTCAATAAAAGTATAGAATTTTGTCTCGAAAATGCCAGCCAGCCATTTAGAAAAGTTCTATCTGCAGTCGCAGAATTTCTCGCTTTGTTTTTTGTCTTTTCAACCACAGCTATCTAAAGAGTTTAAAAGTAGCCACATCATTAACTTAATTTTCTGGACAGATTGACACATTTCAAAAGAAAAAGTTTTTAAAACAGTATCTAAAAGAAACACCATATAAAAAGTTACAGGAAGTTCCAGAGTCAGGAAAAACATGATCCAAAATATACTATACATGAAATAGAAAGCACGAGGGAAACAGAAACCCACAGTTAGAAGGTAATAAAAAAAATCACAAAAAAGGCTTTCTTGCCCCTCAAAAACTATATTTTCAGGCAAAAATAGGCCATTTGAAAAAATACAGAATGGAAATAAATCTGATCACAACTATAAATGTCCAGAGTTTTAGACTCAAGTATGATCATTATGTTTTATTCTTTCGCAAAAGTGGGTCTTATAAATAATTAATTTTCAAGTTAAACTTTTTTTGCAGATGAATCTTCATAGAATTTTACAATTTTCAAGACCTCAGACAAATAGAGTGAAGAGAATTTGGGACACTAAACGGCTTGAAGAACAAAACAAAGCATAAAGAGGCTGATCAGTAAAGATACGATGAAGGAATTGAATGAATTCTTCCTGATATTATGTCGTACTCAACCAACATATCCTTTCTGTGAGAGTAGAAAGACAGAATGGTGGCACTTCTATTCCAACTCTGTGTTCAGCTGGTCTGGAAATCATCCTGGAGTAGTAAAACCTGTCACTTTAAAAAAACAGTGTCCTTATGTCCCAGAATGCCTTATCCACAAAGGATATTAGTCATGCTTGGGGCTATATTAGTTTACCAAACATGGCATTTTCCATCAGGGAACTGGAGGTGGAGCAAGTTTTAATAAATCCAAGAAAGAAAATGTAATAATCAGGCAGGACGGTAACTCAAAGACTTATTAAAATGTATGGGAAACACTCAACTCATTCAATTTACAAACTGGCAATTCTATTGTACTGAGGCCAAGATATTTTGTGGAGAGGGTAGTTGCTGAGCCTCATCACTCTGGGAGGTACAGCAAGAGTCATGACTACAGTGACCTCAAAAGGAGAAGACGCATGAACACCCTGAGCACAGGGATGTATCTCAGTCATCTCTGCAGCCCCAGCGTGAACACAGTGACTGGCACCGAGGTGGGCTTGAGGACATTTGCTGAATGAATAACTGAATGATTGACTAATTGAAGAGATGGAGGAAGGGCAACCTAGCTGGAGGGTAGGAGAGCTTGAACAATGACAGAAGGTTGAAAACACGGATGCGTTTGGTACAACTTGGCTAGACGCCAGGTTATATGACTCTGGGAAGCAATGGGGGATAAATCTGATCACTATATTGGATTGGTCATGGATTCACGGCTAAGAAAACTAAACTTCTCTAGTAACCAGCATCTAGTCAATAGGAAACATAGGAGAGGGGCCTGATCAGGTCTTTGCTTCAGAGCATGTCTTGGGCAGGTGTGGGCTGGGAGGCTCAGAATCCAGTTTGGAATCTGCTGTCATAGTTAAAGGAGAAAAAACAAGGTGAAATCAGGGCAGTGGCAGGGGAGCTGGAGAGGAGGTGATGGATAGCACAGAACTCTAGCTTGTTGCCTGAGAGATGTGGGAGAGGATCTATGTCATGACAGGCTAGGTCATGACAGACAGACAGACACTCATTTTCTCACAAATATTTCCTGTGCTAGTCCATGGGATAGACAAGTGAAGACACAGAAGAACAGAACTCAGCCCCTGCTCTTGCAAGGCTCAGTCTTGTAGGAGAGGCAGACACATAAATAACAACAGCAATGTAACACATGCTAGAATAGAACAGAATACATACAAAACACCACCAGAGTTTTATTCTGGGATGTGTTTGGACCCAAGGAATATCCAAGCTCAAGTAATCCTAAGTCATCATGTTCTGGGTTATATAAACCATCTGGGATCATTCATTCAATCATCCATTTGAATAACATTATTTATTGAGAACCTACATGCCAGGCACTGTTCTAATTGTGGGGACACAACAGATAAAAACCTCTCTCCTCATGCAATTACATTCTAGTGGCAGAGGACAAATACATAAATATAACAGTTAGTGATAAGTGCAGAGCAGGACAATAAAACAGGGAAGGGCAATAAGAACTGCCCGAGGAAGGGGCTGAGGGGCACTGAACTTCAGAGAAGATGGCCAGGGAAGGCCATCCTGAGAAGACAGCTCATCGGATGGCAAGAACTAGATGCTGTTCCCATGGCTGCTGTTCGGATTCTAGCCCCTTGTTCTGTTTATTTCATTTCCTGAGACTCTCCTCATTCTCTCCAAGGCAAACACTTCAGTCTTTCTTCACTGGATTGGAACTTGATGCTTCTCAAAGCTGTTCTTGCTCTTTATGGAAGACAGGGCCTTAGTCCTTTTAATAGCCCAAAGACAAGGGGCAGTGATAAATCAAGACTAAGAGAGCACTCAGTATTTTTACACACTTGATACACACATAGACAAATACCACAGTGAAGAGTCACCCTGCACTTTCTGCCTCTCAGAAAACATTAGTCCAGGCAGGAGGGGATGGCAGGGGACCTCCCTGAGCCCATGTTTGCACTACTCCATTGATGCCTGGGTTCTTGCTCTTCTTGTGGGCAGAGCTGTCCCAAGTATCCCTGGAGGATTCAGTTAATCAATCCCTCATTCACAGGCATGATAAGCATACCTGGTGCACAGTACCCCATGCTTGCATGGTGGGTGCAGAGAGATACACAAGGCAAGGTTCTGCTTGTCATGAAAACAGCTGGGGCTTGGAGGACTAGACAGACTCCTCTCTGGTCTCCTGCCTTCCACCCCATCTTTCCTACCATAGCCAGAAGGACATATCTAAACATAACCTAAAGCGCAATCTGACCTTGTCCCATCCTTTGTCTCTCATTTCCTCAACTTGGCTTCCAACTTTTTTCTCTTGGTTTCTTTGAGGCCACATTTTCCTTGTTGTCCTTAACCTTATTGGTGGCTTCTTACCAGCTTCCTTACTGCCTCCTCCTCCTCCTCTTCCTCCTCCTCTTCTACTGAACCCAACATCTACATGTTGGTGGACTGGGACTCTGTCCTCAGCCCTCTTCACTTCTCAAGCCTCATTCTCTCCCCAGGTGATATTATTTCTCTGTGGTTTAAATACCATCTACAAGTGCATTTGAGATATTTCTACTGAGCTTCACAATCAGAGATCCTATAGTTCATTTGACATTGGCATTTGGGTGTCCACTAGACAGTTGAAACCTAACATGACTGACACAGGAATTGTCAGTTTTCATTTCCACAGCAGAATCTACTTCTCTTCCTTTAGTCTTTCCCATCTCCGCAAATGGCACCTGGAATCCCTCTGGATGCTCAGGCCCCAAGCCAAGCAGTCATTCTTGATTCCTCCTTTACCACACCTATTCATGTTGGCTCTACTTTCAAATATATACTCTTCCAGATATGACCACTATTCAATATCCTCTACTTCCAAAGTCAAAGTCACTGCCATTTCTTACCTGGATCACTAGTTTTCCCATTGCCACTGCCTAAAATCCATTCTCCATTTAGCATCCAAAGAGATATTGTAAAATATGAATGAGTTTCAGGGCTGCATTGTGATTTTTGTGGTCCCTAAGTGCTTTTGCCTTCATAAGTCTCCTTCTCCATTAAAAAATATTAAAAATTATATTTTATGGCTGTTAATATAAAGATAAATATATTAACATTATATTAACACATTTATTAGGCTTAAAAATTCACTTTCTTCTGCTGATTTTAAAATAAATATTTCTGTGTGATCTCTAAAACTGCTGTGGGCCCTAGACACTGTGCCTACTGTCCCTTCACAGATAAGTCGGTCCTGATTAGGCCCCACCAGGGCTCCTACTTAAAGTCCTTTGACTGTATCCCCCAGCAAGTAAGATGAATTAAAAAGACCTTTCCAGAATCCTTAATTTCTATATGAGCTGGCCGGAATCTATCTTTTTGAACTCTTCCCCATCTGTCTCTTAAACAGAATGAATTTGATACTGCCAGGGGCCCTTGCACTTCAGTTTATTGAGATTCAAACATATTCCCTCCCAAATTATCAATAAGCCACTAACACACAGGTGTAGCAAGCCTATGAGTTTCTTGTGGGTTATGCAAATAGGAAACAAGATAACTGGGCTTGAAGCATCTTGCTGGCTGTGTACTTGAAAGAGCTATCTGTTAGATAAAGGTGCGCAGGAGACAGAGGGTTATATCACCACAGGTAAGGGCTAAGGAGGGTAGAAGAGCTGGTGTTATCTGAGAAGCAGCAAGCAATGAAGAGAGAACATCACTGCAGTGAGTCAGATAAAGATGCCTGTCTCCTTTCTCTCTTCCTCAGCTTCAAATGAGCCCAATGAGAAGCTGGAACCCAGAAGAGGGAGGATCTTTAAATCATATAGGAGGGTTTAAATTTTAAACCACACTGCATTGGGATTTATTTGCCATAAGGAACTAGGCAACTATGGAATCAGTCTGCCCAACTCCAAGGCCATCATCTTCCCATACTAGGCTGCCATCTCAGCTCTCAATCCTGTTTACCCTTTCTTTTTTCTTTTTCTTTTCTTTTCTTTTTTTTTTTTTTTTGAGACAGAGTCTCACTCTGTTACCTAGGCTGGAGTGCAGTGGCATAATTTTGGCTCATTGCAATCTCTGACTCCTAGTTTCAAGTGATTCTCCTGCCTTAGCTTCCCTAGTAGCTGGGACTACAGGCATGCACCACCATGCCCGGCCAATTTTTGTATTTTTAGTAGTGATGGGGTTTCACCATGTTAGCAGGGCTGGTCTGGAGCTCCTCACCTCAAGTGATCCACCCGCCTCGGCCTCCCAAAGTGCTAGGATTACAGACATGAGCCACCATGCCCGGCCAACCCCTGTTTACTCTTGTTCTGGAAGCTGGTTTATTTCCTCCTCCGGGGGAACCCCAGACTAAAAACAGATGTGTTGTTGATCTTGCAGAAATGGCCTCATGTCTACCATATATGTACAATGACCCCACCCCATCAAAAGGATTTTTAAATGCCCTTCCCCTACTGGAGGCCCTCAGAATGCTGAGCCAGGCAAAGAAGGAATCACAATGGAAGCCCAGAGAGAAGAAACACAGGGAGCTGCAGCCCCACCTTTGTTCCTAGATTAGCAAGGAGGCTGCCAGTCTGCACGCTATACAGTGCTTTGAAAGGTTAATAATTAAGTGACCAAACATGCTTGTTGGCCAAAACATACCTGGCTTACACCTGCTGCCCCAGCTTCATTAGTCATAGCATTCTCAAAAGAATCCCATTCTGAATGATAAATGAAATGGCTGCCTTAACAAACATCCATAGAAATCAATGGTCAGAGGCAACTTCAAGGCATACTTGAGCTGGTTCATGACAAGAACAAAGAAAAAGTGCAGACATGAACAGCAGCAGAACCCAGGCAAAGTAAGAAGGAAGCCCTCAGTGAGTGTTGGGGATCACTGTCAGAATTCCTCTGGACTCCCTGGATGGCTGCCATTTACCCTTCAGTTAGCAGACAGCAGCCTAGAGTCATCATTCCAGGGCAGGCTTAGTCATTCTTAACAAGTTCTGAGTTAAAGACCTCCTGTAGGGTTTGTTCGAGAAAGAGTGATTCCTTGAATACATGATCCAGGCATCACCAGGTACTTCCCATCTCCCCAAGCAGGTAGACTGAGCTACACAAAGAACAGGGAATTGGGAGCATGACCTTGGTATTTCAATCCCTTTTTGGTCCAAAAACAGTAAAAAGAAAGAATACACATACAACTCTGCTCATATTTCTTTACCTCTTTAAGGCTATTTTCCCACCTTTTAAAAACACTATCTCCTTTCCAAAATTCAAAATTTGGAGGAAAGTCTATGTAAAATATGTGTCCCCAGTTCCGCCACAAACTTCTGATTCTCAGCGACAGATAATTTTCAAATTTATTATTTCTAATTTCACGCTGTGAAGATTTCCAAATCCTGGTTACAGGGTCTGGTTAAACCCTAAAGGCACAGACACCTGACCCCATTCGGACTCATCATTCTTTCTACATTATCACCTCAACCAAAAGGCTGTTATAGAGATCCCCAGAATGTATTTATTAGAACACCAGATTGCTTATAGGCATTATATGAGAAAACAAGGGTTTTGTGATCAAAGATGTTTATTTAAACGCAGATTTTACAACCTCAACTTGTCCCTTTAAAATAGGTCTTCCCAGAGCTTTTAATGTGCAGACAGGCATGTGAACCTCTGATAAAGAGAGGGAAAATGGAGAGGCATCTTCCTCTGACTTAATACAACCCTTTTTACTTTTGGTAGAAAATCATAAGGCCTGAGTGTTTAAGGAGCACACTTTGGGAAATGTGGTTCTACTAGCCTTACTAGGCAAATATGCTTCTAATATGTATAACTAATACATGTAAAGCACTAATTATATTAATAATGCCATGAGTCCTTTTTTCTTTTTCTGTCAACTGCTATGATAGTTTAATACCATGCTTTATTATCACTAAAAAGAGGGACATGTTGAATTATTTTATAATTTTCTTTTACAGTTCTATGAGTTAAGCTGTATATAGCATATGGGTGTATCATTCTTTAGTAAATTACATCTACTTGTGAACTAAACATTGATTTCATTTTGACTTTGTGCCATTGTCTAACTTTGCAAAAAATCAAAATCAAGGAATCAAGGTGCTTCATAAAAGGAGCATCTGTTTAAAAAAAAAAAATCCATTCTGGTCTTGGTGTTCAGTGAACTTTTTTTCACCAAGCTAAAGCAAAAACAAACAAAACCCCCAAATACCAGACATAGAAATGGAGACCTCTCTTCCTCAGACTAGATTCCTATTAGATTCCAAAGAAAATTGTGCTGGAACTCAGAATTTTCCTGGCGGCTCTGCATCTCCTTGCTATGCATAGTATTTCTCATATGATTTGAAGAAAGCACTGTGGTTGTACATTTCTTGAGTGCCTTATCAGAATTATCCTTCCAAAAAGCTCAAGAAAGACAAGCAAAAAATCCCCCAGAGAATGTCTAAGTGACAGTGCTCCATCTGAACGTGCTTACAAATTGCTACAGTGCAGGTTTACCTGGCGTGCAAGCACAGCAAACACGTGCTTGTAGTCCATTTGCTTTTTTCTCCCTGATACATTTAGAAAGAAGTGCTTAGGCCGAGAGCCATAAAATAAAAACATACAATAAGTCCAAGTCTTTTCTGTATATGCTGTGACTTGATAATCATATTGATAAAACATTTGTAAAAGCCTTTATTGGAAGGCATGATTCTGATCCATTTTGCATTCTCCCCATTTTTATTTTTGCTATTATACCTAATTGTTTATCTATAACCTAGAGCATTCCAGCAAAAGGGGCCCTTTTAAAGCTAGTGGGAAAAAGGCCACACCAGTTTTCTTAAAGTAACTTCCAAGTATTTTTACTATAAATGAGAGAGAAAAGTTTCCAAATTGAAGAAGTACATAGCTCTCAGAAAGCACACTGAAAACTATGCAGAATAATTTTTGATCAGGCTGGAAGACTGTGCCAGGCTCCAAACAAGTGGTTATTCTGTTGTGACATCTGCCAAGCAATGCTTCCATTGTTCTCTGGAATTTAATTCATTTTAAATTACTCCATCCAAATGATAAAACATGAGATGTGCTATAATCCAGGGGTAAAATGCCATGATTGTTTTTAGTGGGACCACAACTGTTTGCCGGGAGGAAATACAGCCTGTTCTAATTAAGCCCTGATTATTGTCTTCTGAAAAATAGCTAGTTCCAGAAATGTGAGTGAAATCCTGTTAAATGGAAAGGTTGGGATAAACACTCTTGACCACTCTGGTATGACTTTAAAGTTGGGAGGGCCATATGCAAAGACTTCCTACAAAGTAGAGCAACAGCCTTTGGAAAAGAAACTATTTTTGGAACTAAAAGCAGTTTGGGATACTGGTTTACTATAAGGTATAGTTTAATATGTGTATCAGTATAGTCAACACATCGTTTTACTGTTCAAAGACTACTGTGCAAATGCCTCCAAATCCGAAATATTCTAACTGCCTAACAAATGTTGTCAAAGTTCCTAAATGGGAACACTACCTTATGGAAGCATTAATGATCAGGCACTGAATTAAAAAAACAAAAAAACCCACCACCAAGATGAATCTCAGAAGAAAACACACATGCACACATATAAGAATTCATGTCTCTTGTATGCCAAATATTTAATATAAATCTTTGATACAAGTTCAGATGAAATAAAAATCAAAGTTTCCAAAAACGTGAAGATTAACTTAATTGTCAAATATTCCTCATTGCCCCAAATCAGTATTTTTTTCATTTCTATGCAAAAATATGTCTTCAAACTGCTTAAATGATATATGATATGATACACAAACCAGTTTTCAAATAGTAAAGCCAGTCATCTTGCAATTTTAAGAAATAGGTAAAAGATTATATGACACCTTACACACACACACACACACACACACACGTGTGCACGCCAATGACAAAAAACAATTTGGCCTCTCCTAAAATAAGTACACAAAGACCCTTAAGTGCTGCCAGGAAGGAACACTGTGTCACCCCTCCCTACAATCCAGGTAGTTTCCTTTAATCCAATAGCAAATCTGGGCATATTTGAGAGGAGTGATTCTGACAGCCACGTTGAAATCCTGTGGGGAACCATTCATGTCCACCCACTGGTGCCCTGAAAAAATGCCAATAATTTTTCGCTCCCATTTCTGCTGCTGTCTCTTCCACATCCTCACATAGACCCCAGACCCGCTGGCCCCCGGCTGGGCATCGCATTGCTGGTAGAGCAGGTCATAGGTCTCGTCTTTGACGTCACAGAAGCGATACACCAAATTGCCTGGTCGGTCATTGTCATAACCAGAGAAGTGAATTCTGCCCCCTGGCAGCTGCTTAGCAGGAGGGCTCACCCCAATCTTCATAAATTTTCTCTTGTGGGGCTTTTTGAGTTCCAGAAGGGCATAATCATAATCCATGCCGATGTCATTGGCATTGCCCTTGATCCAACCCTTGGGCACATGGGTGCGTTTCACCCGGATCCACTGAAATTTCATCTTCTCGGGCATGGCTGAAGTGGAGTCGTTGGCCCCTCGACCACCATCTTTAAACTTGGGCTTTAGGAAGCCCACTCGAAGCTTCTGGGTTCCTTTCACATAGGTTTTTCCATCGTGTATGCAGTGGGCAGCTGTGAGGACATGCTTCTCTGCCACCAGGGTGCCGGTGCAGCCCGTGGATAACTTCACTGATGTTGAGAAAGGGTAGTTGAGCAGGAAGTCTTTCCCAAAAATGCTGAACCTGCTGTCATAGCCATAAATCTGCCGCTTCCTCCGAGACTTTCCTGAAGACCCTGAGTCTCGGTGTTGGGCCCCACCTCCACTACTGCTGAGGATGTAGATGCCCACCTGCGTCTCTGTGCGGCTGCCATTGGCATAGAGCGTTTCATAAGACAGATATTGCTTGGCCTCTTCGTAAGTGGGCAGTGGAGTTCCCTTATGACACTGGGGTCCACAGGAAGAAGATACTTCCAATTTGGCTTCGGCTCCAAAGTCTGGCTTGGCTAAATTGAGGGTAGACTGGGGCAAGACGACAGGGAGGCGGTATGCAGGCCAAGTGGGTTTCCAGGGGGCACTGTAAGGGCTCACTTGCCCGACAGCACAGAGCAGAAAGAAGAGAAGGAAGAGGAGCCCTGGAATCCCTGCCATGCCGAGCACTGTTCTGTAGAAACAAAGACAAGCAGGTCAGGAGGGCAAGGGCTGAACGTTCATTTACTGCAGACAGCAAAGCCCAGCAGCAGGCCTGTCATTGTTTCTGAGTCTTTGAACTCTCCTCAGGAATCAGGGTGTGGAGAGGAATCCTTAGATAACGGTCTCACTTTCAATGCAAAGGCTCAACTTTAGGAACGTTCCTGTGGCTGGGCGCCTGAAGTGAAATTGGGTGTTCCTTCCTTTCTATGTTTAAGATGTCCCTAATGATGGCAGACTGCAGGGTAGCATGCATAAAGTCATCAGTCCCCTGGCTAATTGACTGACCAGCCCCAATTTCCATGTAATTTTGAGCCCTCTTTGTGCTTGATTCTAAACCTCCTCCTCTTCTACCTTCATGATGCCCCTGCATTTCCCTCCTCCTTCTCTCATTCTCATTGTAACATGTACTTGGAAAATTTTCAGAGCAACTTGCTCACTCAGAGGGTCAATTTAAATTACATGGCTTACTGAGTGACTGAGACATCAAAGAAGGACAGCTCCACAGTGTCACAATTACCACCACTCCTATGGTTTTTAAATGATGGTGCATTCGAGAAAGGGTAAGAGATTTTTTGTTTTGTCTTGTTTTTTACTTTGAATTTACAACAACCTTTACTATTATATATATTGAGTTCCAGAGTGGCTAGGTTTCTAATAAAATATTCCTTCTTCCTTTGGATTATGTTGTACACTACTAGGATCTTTGTCGATATCTAAAGCTCTACTATTGCATCAGCTATAACACTGTGAACTGTTACCATTGGTTACTTTTTCAGTTGTTTATATGTGTATTCCCAACTAAATCCCTTAAATTTGGGCCTGTGCTAGCACTCGACAAAGATTTGTTAAATGGATGCTTGTATTAATGGAAAAGTGAATGACTGTTGCACGCTGACGCTAATGACAATGATGTACATGGATGATGTGGTAGCTCAGAGAAACAGCTTGAGGCCAATTGTGGGAGTAAGAACGAGAGAGGCCTTCTAGGAGAAGTGATGCTTGAGAAAAAGTATGCCACAGCCTCACTCCGACCTCTCAATATAGAGGACCAAATGTGTTATTTGGCAAATGCACCCATTCTTTTCAAATGTACCCATCGTTTAGAAGCAATAGGAGTCCTAGTAAAGATGACACCGTGGAGGTGTCCCTCCTTGATGCCTCGGTCATTCAGTAAGCTGTGTAATTTAAATTTACCCTCTCAATGAACAAATTGCCTAGAAATTTTCCAGGCATCACCTGATGTTTCAGATGGGTGCTGAAGTTGAAAAGAAGTCTGATAACATAAGACAGAGAGAAGGGGATACTTAAGGAAGGGAAACAAGAGTCTGTGCAAGGGCACAGCAACATGCAACCATGTGAGTAATTTTGGAATCACACTTAGCTCAGCAAGGGTGGAGTAGAGGAAGTGGTGGAGGCAGCAGGCAAGAGCTAGATTCTGAAGGGCTATGCGTACTAAATGAAGAAGTTTGGATTTTATACTGCAAGGTATGTTTAAATGCCCAGATCAATCATCCCACAAGAAAAACAACAACGAGGAAGACTGAAAGTGCTTTCATAAATGCTTAAGCATCAGTTGGCTCTCAGTGGCTCTGACTCTTCTGGTTTAATAGAAGCTGACTCAGCAGGTAGGGTAACTCATTCACAACCAAGCACCCAAAAACAAGGACCCGGAAGGGGTGGGTCTCAAGAGGCTCTCCGAACACAGCAGAAGTCAGGAAGAAACTGTTTTGTTATTCTCATTCTCTTCCTGTTTGAAAGTACAGATCTACCGGCAACTTTGGGTGCCTTTTGCTCCCTTTTATATAAAAGTGGAAAATCCCAAAGATCTGATGTAGTATAGCTGAGCATGCCCATTCTCATTCCCAATATCCACACTGTGTTTCTAACATATGTGTGTGCCCCATCCACCTCTGGGACCTTTTAGCTTGATTTTTTCTCTTGGCTTCCACTTCAGTCAGGGAGAATAGGGATAGGAAAAGAAAGAAATAAGGTCCTGGAAAAGCCAGTTCCTTGGGACTCCCTAATTCCTTGAAATTCTACTTGTCTCCATCTTTCCAAATAGGAAGGGTCCCTGAGCCCTTTTGTAGGAAGGAAATACATTTAATTATTTCTTTAAATCCTTGAAAACATGGGGTGCCTGCATATGTGCACACACCTGTTTGTATGTGCTTGTTGGGAGTATTGCCAAGACTAAAGGCTTTAAGTGGACTAGGAAGGGGATGCCAATGCCAGCTGAGTCCTCCTCTCCAATGGAGAACTTGGCAGTGAAATGGGTGTGGTGATGACAACCCTTTAGGAGATCTGTGGGGCATGGTTCTGATTATTCTCACCTACTGGCTAAGGACTCATCCCTTGGGCTTATCTATCTAGGACTTGAGCAGCCTTTTCTCTATGTAAGTTGCTGTCTAGGTGACTAAATGCCCCACTCACACCAGAATCCCTGCCAAGTGTGACAGGGACTAGGAGGAGTCATATATCTCCCACATGGCTGTATCTTGGGCCTCAACGCAGCATCCTCTCCTCCCTTTGAGTAATGTGGGGGATGTTAATGTGGCTTACACTGAGCAGCAGACATGGTAAGCCAAGTTTTACTTCAGCTTATCTTAAGAAAGAAAATACAGAATGCAGAGGTCCAGCCTGCCAAATGTTCTTGTTTTTAAAATACGATTCTTGGGGGAGACAGAGTAGGAGATGAGGTAGTATTATACTATGTATTATCATCAGCTACAGATAATATTTTCAATGTGCATGAAGAACATGGCAGTTACAATATCCTCTTTCATTAGCCACAGCCTTACTCCAACCTCTCAATATAGAGGATCAAATGTATTCTTTGGCAAAATGATGAATGATTATGTGTCAAGAAACTTTGGGATCAGTTATGAATCACAGAATCCTGTTAGAGAATGCTAAAGAGTCTACTGCATGATAGAATATTACTAATTCAGAGTTCTTACAACTTGAATTCTGTTCATTTAGCCAGGAGTGAAGGAGAAGCCAGCCATCTATATGAAAAAAACAAACTGCTAACCCAACAGGACCGTGTGAAGCTTTAACTTTGAAGAGTAAACTTTTCAGAGACTTAAAAAGTCCCAATTTCTATTAGTTTGCAACTCTGCTTCCAAGTTCTCTACATTACTAAACCCTATTTACTAACTTGTGTGATAAGACTTTGTTCTGACAGCATTATATATCTTGCTTAAAGCTTCCATGTAACCCTAAAAGTTATAAAATTGCATTTAAAAAACTTTAATTCAGATTTAGAAACGAATGCAGACTTTTAGAAACTAATGCCCATCAAATTATTTCAAACTGATTAGGCTTAGATATTTTTAAAATATCTAATCAGAAATTAGAAGATACAGCTGTGGGTTCTCAAGCCCTTACATGGGTTTAAACTGATGTCTGTATTAAAGCTATAAGCTTCTTAAGTTGCTTAGCCCTTTACCAAATGTTCATTTAGGGTGCTTCAGAAATTCTTCTGAATAGCATCCTCAACCAGATGATTGCTTTAGCTGGTCTTTTTAGCTCTGGTCTTTTTAGGTCCAGGATTCCCCAATTTTATAATTTTCCAGAATCACAGAAGTCCAGGTCAGGGACGATGCTGTCTACAGTGTCTGTACTGTCATTTACTTCTCAGGACCATTGATTCATGGAATTATGGAGGGTGGAGGCAAAGGAGGGGGAAAGGAAAAGGAAAACGAATCACGCTAATTTCTCATCTATCTGGCAGACAAGATTTCCCTGATCAGTCTGCAACAGGGCCACTGTTTGAGAGAATGATTTAACTCCTATAGCAAACAAGTGCTGGGAGGGAAAACCTAATCCTTAGGTCATATATTCTCTATTGTACAAATTGTGACTCCAGCAGAAGGCAGCTTTCAAGAACTGAGTGGAGGGATGGCTGTGTGTGTATGCTCTTAAGAGAGGCCCCAAAGAAAAGCCTGAGGGGGAAACAACCCTCCTGTCCATTAAGGGTCTTTCCTGAGGCATTCACAGCCTTCCCTGACTCATCCTCATTAACAACACAACAAATGATGCAAAACTGTGATGCTTTAAAATTAGGTTGGTGGATTTACATTAATTTCTCAACTCTCATGATAATGGAGTAATTCCTCAGAAGACAAATAATTATTGTTCCCATTTGTATAAACCCTGGGTAAGCCTGTGCTATACCTGTTTAAGTTTATTTAAACATAAACACTCATGTAAGGTATACACAGATGTAATGAAAACATTCATAATCCCACACCTGGAAAGGTAACTAATGAGTTACATAATTTTAAATTCTCTCTCACCCTTATAAATGAATCACCTTATCATTGCAGAGCTGCCTGGAAGATTCACACCTTAAAAATGGAATGAAGATTTTCAAATCTCATCCTTTTACCTAAGTCTGGATGAAGAAAATTTAGGTCTATAACGTTTCATTTCTAGGAATAAGCTTTTGCTGAATAAAGATTCCTTATATACATAAATTATCTGTTAAGTTTTCCAACCAAGTGTTTCCGTGCATCATTTCACCTAACTGGCAGGGAAGAATGGAAAATGAAGGTAAGAAAATATTTTTTCACCATGCTTAGTAATACAGAAACTATTCCTTTTCCAGCTTTGAGTATCTGATTCATAAATGGGTTACACAGTCCACTCTCCATCACTCAATATGAGCCACTGTCTGAAAATATTTATACTTTTTGAGGATGCTGCCACTTCATAGGCCCTTGGTGGTGGGACTTTGCATAATTAACAGATATGCAAACAACAATCTCTTTGGAGACTGGATGCAGTGACTACTATCTCCTGCACGGCACCTTAGTCTTGAAAACTGCAACAACACAGGTCTCCTCAAGAGGGCCACTGTTTGAGAGAATGATTTAACTCCTATAGCAAACAAGTGCTGGGAGGGAAAACCTAATCCTTAGGTCATGTATTCTCTATTGTACAAATTGTGAATTCCTGCAGCCGCTACAAACAGTAATGACAGAAAGAAACGGCAGGAAAGTTTGCAAAGATACAGGTTTTGGACACCATGTGGAGAGATGACAAAGGGGCTTCCATGGAATCAGTGATATGGAACAGTGAAACCATGCTAAATCCTAAAGCAAATGCTTAAAAATGAACTAAGCTCTGTGAACACTCTGCAGTCAGGCTTGTTCTCGCTTTCCTGAGTCACAGACCCTGTTAAGGCAAAACAGACCTAATCACATAATTGTTTAAGAATTAGTCTTGTACAGGAAACTGCAAGGCACTCACAAGTCCAGCAACCCTAAACACAATCTTGTGGTCAAATGAAGTTTAGCCTCTTCTCTATCGGATTTTAGGTAAACTAAATTGAGCCTGGGACAAACCTGGCAGAACAAGAACAGAGTGCAAAAAACCGTGCTAATGTTGAGAACATGAGAAATTCCCTGGAGTCTGTGGGAGTTAGGCATGAATAATACCTGGTGAGTGAAATCCTAAGGGATCTGAGAAGAGCTACGTGGGAGAACCTGAGACTATTAACCATTGCAGACTGGGGACAAAAATGTTCTAGACACATTAATGGACACTTATGCTACAACCAGAAAATGCATCCATGTTAACCATCCAGCTGAATAAGTCGTCAGTGTTACAAAAATGAGATCCATATTAGGTACCTTGGAAAAAGGCTTTCTTCCCAGTTCAGGCACAGGAAAGGACAAGTTACCGCTTGACTTTATTTAACTAGGAAAACTGCAAGTGAAACAACCTTTTCATATGCAGATGAGGTGCAAACACTTTCACAAACAAACATAGTGGCGTCTGGGGGCATTTTCTAAGTTCCTTCTCCCCACTTCACCTCCAATCCACTCCTGACAGACTTCATGGTAGGCACGGTTATAAACCTGTCACAAATACTCTCATGCACAAGTAGGATCTTGAAACAACATGCAATAAATATCCTGATACTACTTTGACGTAGGGCTTTTGACCACAGCTGACTTCATCTATAAATTAAATTCTTTCTCACACGGCCATGTGAAGAGGATTCTGGCATTGGCCTACCTGTTCCTAAGGGGTGCACAGGGAGCCCTCAAATTTAGTTTCAGGAGCTGAGAGAAGCAAGCCCTATTCCAATACCTACACTGAGTTTCTTAATTCTTACTGGTGTCACCCAGTGGGCAGTAAAACAAACAGGATTTTTATCAGCTGCTTTCTCCTGAGGTGCTGGAAAGCAAACCTAATTTGTATTCTGGAGGGGAGTGGTGGTGTTCCTTTATCTGAACAAGTCTTCTCCCGCTCCTTTTAAAACTTTAAAACTTTTATTTAAAAGTTAACTCGTGATGAATGCCTACAGGCAGAAGAACTATTTGCTTACAACAACTGTTGTTAGTTCAGACTGTAGTGTCTAGGGTTAGCACCCCCGGAACGCACAAGGACATCCACTACGACTCCAGAGAAAAGATTCTATTTCCCAGCCTGTATTTGCTGCACTTTTGTACTTCTCTTGCTTGCTTAGGTGTGTTCACAATCACATGCCCAGGGTTAAAAATTAATATTCAGAACTTGATGGGATCGGGTATATGCAAAACTCAAGGAAAAGAAGTAGTGGTGGTGGTGTGTGGGGGGTGCATGGGGGTGTAGCCATCGCCCCCGCTGAAGGACAGTTTGCCGAGAGCCGGCTCTCTCTGCTTCCCAACCAACATCCTGCACCCAAGACAGCAGTCTCAAAATCTTCTTTCCCCATCCGTTTCATGGGTGACACCGCATGAATCCAAATGCCCTGCAGCCCCCGCCGACTCCCCAGAGCTCCTTCAGGCCCCCAGCCCGTGTCCCGGAACCCCGAGGACGGCCCTGGCGAAGTCTCCGGTGCCTCCAGCAGCCCGCAGTTACCCTACCCCGCGCATACCCGGCCCTTTGTCCCGCTCCTCCCGGCGCCTCGCCTCTCCCGCGCCCGGGCGGATGCCCCAGTCGGTGCCCGCACTCACCCGCGCCGAGCAGCCCGCCCGGGCCGCGGCTCGCCGCGCCGCTCAGACAGGTGTGGGCGCCGGGAGACAGCGCGCAGCTCCCATGCCTGCCCCGCCGCACAGCCGAGTGCGAGCGAGCGGGCGAGCAGCGCAGGCAGCTGGCGGGTCCGCCCCCCACGCCACCCGAGGCCCGCCCGCCCCGCCTCCGGCCTCGGGGAAGCCGCGCGGCCGCCGCCCGCCCCACTGCACATAGACCGTGCCCCCCTCCCCTCGCCGCCCGCCTGCGGCCGGAGCAGGGTGGAGCAGCCCAGAGGGCCTGAGGCCGAGCGTCCCTGCGCAGGTGGGCCCGGGTGCCGCGGCAGCACTCGCCAGTCCCGGCCTCTCGGCGCCAGGCAGCGCTGGCTCTGGCGGACTCTCCTGCCCGGGACCCGCGCGCCGTCACTCTTTGAACACTGCGCATCAGCGGGTCTGGGGCGCGGCCTCCTGAGCGAGACTACGGCCTTCGCTGCTGGCAGCACGCTGCCAGCTCGCAAAAAGACCAGGTCCCCTACAAAAGGCGACCCTTCCCCCAACAGCCTAGAACTAGGGACGCGGGCCACACCTGGTGCATGGGGAGCCCTGGGCAAATTTGAAGAATTGGTTCAGAACCTGTGTGCTCCCTACCCCCACGTACGATTTTAGCGCCTTAAGGTGTTGACCGAACTCCTCGTTTCTCCGGTGCCTCCAAAGAACAGAAACCTGTATTCCCATGACAGGGCCACCAATGCTTTGCATTTCCTTACAGCACCCGGTGCTCTGCGTGGGGCCCAAAGCACCGGGGGTGCTTGGCAGCTTCTGAGCGGCAGGCTGGCTGGCGAGCCCACTGGCCTCAGTTCTTCATCGGGGCACCAGCTGGTGGAGCCACCTCCTTGTCCAGTGGGCCTGCTTCCCTGAGTCACTCCCAGCGGTCGGTATCTTGGTGGTGGTGGTTGGGGGCCAGGGTGGAGGGATGTGCGGGGAGTCCTCTCCTAACCAGGCTGGAGACCTTGCCATTTAACGTCCTAGTGTTAGAGCCTTCCTATTTAATATAGATTACCGTGTATTGAGCGTTTTCGGTCAAGAGCTTTACATATAGGCCATTGTGGTGAAGAAGGTGCAGAGATTACACTAATTTTATAAGGAACAGGAGGTTTGGAGAGGTTTAATGACTTTCCCAAAGTTACACAGCTACTGAATGGTAGGACAAGATTTTGCACTGAGCCATGCTTTCTATCAAGCTAGTAGCTTTCCTTTCTCCTATCAAAGCCTACTCTCAGAAAGGGAAGGTCTAAAGTACTATTTCACACCAAGGTGTTACTGATATGCCTAATACATTGGTGTTTGCAGTTACTTTTAAATGAGAAAGCCCTGAACACATTATTGTGTGGTCTTTTCTTTTATTTTCGAGACAAGTACTCCCTCTGTAGCTCATTCTGGAGTGCAGTAGCAGGATCATCGCTCACTGCAGCGTAGACCTCCTAGGCTCAAGTATCCTCCCTTCTCAGCAAGGATTACAGGCGCTAGCCACTGCTCCTGGCCTGGTGTTTCTTGAATAGAAAGGAAACTGATATTTTCCACCATTTTAAGGGCAAAATTTTCTTAGCTTGGCTTCAATTGTTTTCTTTTAAAATGTCACATTAATATATAGAGATATAGGCCAGGCTCATTGGCTCACGCCTGTAATCGTAGCACTTTGGAAGACCAAAGTGGGCAGATTGCTTGAACTTAGGAGTCTGAGACCAGCCTGGGCAACATGGCAAAACTCTATCTCTATAAAAAATACAAAAAAACCTAGCCAGTTGTGGTGGCACACGCCTGTGGTCTCAGCTATTTGGGAGGCTGAGGTGGGAGAATGGCTTGAGCCCAGGAGGTGGAGGTTGCAGTGAGCTATGATCACCACTGCACTCCAACCTGGGTGACAGACCAAGACCCTGTCTCAAAACACACACAGACACAAAACCAGATATAAACTTAGGTTACAGCTTTTGAACAACTCGCAAATAAAACCAAAACAGATTTATAAAAATTTTCTTCCAGAATAATAAAATTGAAATTAGTAGCATTTCCTGGACTACTACCAGCATTGCATGGTACTGACAGCTGAGGCGTCGGTACCTTTGAGTTCCCTGTGGCTCTACCACTCTCATGATGTGTGAGGTGCCCAATGCAGACTCAATTCTCGCACCTCTTTCCTTCGTACCATCTACCATATCTCCTTTGCCCACACCATGTCATTGCAATGGGTTTCTCTTGACTCTAATACATTATTTAGGTATTTGTGCTATTTCTTTCTTATTAGCATAGCAAGTGAAGTGGTAACTCTTGCTGCTAAAGACTAGTACACACAGGTGCTGCAATCAAGAGGCAGCACTTGGCATGAGATGGTCATCCCAATGATCCAGAATGTGTTTATATTTATCTTTTATTATAAAAATTTTAAAAATTAAATTGAGGATCTCTAAGTGTCTGTAGCTCCCAATTGAAGAAACACCATTAAAAGGTAAGTATCTTAACGGAGGAACTGGAGATGTAGCTGGAAGGAAGGGAAGAAGGGAGAGATTTATCAACCATGCTCAAGTTGTATTAGAGTCACTTCAATCCAACAAATATATATTGATCACCTATTACATGGAAAACATTGTGCTAGGCACAAAATTAAAGAGATACCTATAGGAGGACCATACAGCAACACAATTAAGAGTGGCCTGTGGCATCTGACTATGGGGTACTAATCCAAGGTCTGACGCTTACTAGTTGTGTGGCTTTTCACTTAACTTTTCTGTACCTCAGTTTCCTCCTCTGTAAAACCAGGACTTTCTCATAGAGTTCTTTTAAGAATTGAATGAATATACATAGTGTGCTTAGGACAGTTTCTCACATGGAACAAGCCCTTAGTAAATATTAGATATTGTTATATTTATCACACTCGGCTCTGCTTCGGAGTGTAGTCCTCCAGTACCACCTCAGTCAGCTTTGACATTCATTGCTCTTTTTTTTTCCTACTAGTTGCAATGTTTCAAGGTAGAGTCATGGAGAACAAGATGATTATTCCCATCATTCAGAGAGAAAAGCTGAGGCACAGAAGGGCCCAAGAGCACAATAGTACTTCACCTGGTCTCAGGGACTACCGCCCACTATCCAAAGAGCTAACAGGCAGGACTCTTTAACTACAGATGTCCCACGGGGGCTCAGGGTTTGAACATGCACCACCAGCTTTTGTTGTTCCTCAGAGCTACCAAGAGTAAAATGAGAGGCTACTTCCTGGCTGTTAGGTTGTCATCACGATTGCCATAAGGACGGTGATAGAACTGTATTTTGACCTCTGAGACAAATGACCAATGTAAACAGCAGATGTCTTCATGCTAAGATTAGAGGTTTGCTTTTCTTTTTGTACTTGTCCCATTTCCCTCCCCGGTGGGGAGGGGGTGGGGGGAACCAAAACCGAAATCCTCACTGCTTCTTAAGAACTTAGTTCAACTCTTTAAGTGTAATTCCCAAATACTTTTTATATGCATAGCAATCGAGTTGTTGAAAATACATTCAGGGCAAAGCCCACACATTTTCTGATCATCCACTCTGTATAAGATTATTTGGGCTGTCAGGGAGAGAAAACAAATACCCCTCAGCTCGAGGAATTTATGCAACAGACATAAACAAAATCAAATATAGGAGAAAGCAAGATATCAGCTGGATCAGGATACAGACATGAGCTGGAGAACATGGAAGAGGGAATCATTAATTCCTACTCTGGCCGGTGCTGAAAGCTTCTTTGAGGTAGAATTTGAGCTGAAGCTCAAAGCATAAAGATCTGGACATTACCTCACTGTGTTCACAAAACTGCTTTGTAAAATAGACAAGAAGAAAAATATCCACTGTATAGATGAGAAAATCAATGCATAAATTAAGGGAGCAGAACTAGGACTAAATTGTATCTATGCTTAGTGAATGCATACTATATGCCAGGTACCGTGGAGTATATTTTATTATGTGTAATCTTTAAGACAAATAGAGAAGCTATGATTTTCGTCATTCTGCAGATGAGGATTCTGAGGTTCAAAGTTTTAAAATAGTGTACTCGGTGCCATACTACAGTACAAAGGATCACAGCTGTGACCTCTGCCCAGTCTGCCCCATTCTTTTGCTGGATTCCATTGTGTTATATGGCTTCCCAGACTTGCCTTTTCCCGTCCGTCCTGACAATAAGGAGGTTGCATCAGTTTCTGATGTCACTCCAGCTCTAAGTATCCTTTTGATTCTATCTTGCTTTTGTTCCAGTTATGTAATAACTCACAAATGACCTGTTAAATGACCCCAAAGCAGGAAACAAGATGGGACTGAATGATACTTGGAAGCTTAGGGTGGCATGACCAGCACTAACTCTAAACTCAACCTCAACTCAACTCAATTTTAGTGCTAATTTTTCATGAGACCAGGATCCATATGTAGCCTCAACAATTTAAGTCAGTTTGAAAGTTATCAAAAAGGATTATTTCTAAGGAGATAAATGCGCATATTTCAAAATCATTTCCATATGGTTTCATATTTCTTTGATAATAACAAAGTGTTACGTGGATCTTGTAGTTTACGCACTAAGTGGGGGTTTTTGGCTCCGTGTAGTGAGTGAAAAGAGAATTGGAGTGAAAGTCAACACAGGGTGGGGCATTCTAAATATGTCTTAGCCACAGAGGTGCTGTGTGACCTTGGGTAAATCACCACACTCATTGGCCTTGATTTCTTGTCTGTCAATAGAGAACCTAGATAACCTACTGTTACGGTCTTTGAGCTTATGACATAGTAATCCTTATGGGAAGATGATCCACATCATTTTTTAATTTTTGGGCACCCACGGTGCCTACCATGGGATCCCGGAGTAGCAAAGGATGTGAAATTCTGTGGTCAGACTGACTTGGATTCAACTTAGAATTCATTTATTCATTGGGTGAATGTGGGCAAGTTACGTGACCTTCTGTGCCTCACTTTTCTCATCTGCACAATGAGACTGATTTAGGGGTGTTGTAAAGTTTCAGTGAGATAATCAGTACAAAACCCATAGCATCAAGGTCAGCACAAACTAAATTCTAAATTGGCAATACATATTATTATTACAATTATTATCATTACTATCACTGCTGCTATTGTTACTACTGTGAATGCTCAATAAATGTTTTTGAAAATTGTTGAATGAATAAATGAATAAATCAAACTGTTATATTATCAATGCTAAAAAGTTTAATCCAGGCTTTATAAGAAAAAATGTATCCCAGGACTCCCGTTGACACCCCCAAATCTTGTTGTCTTCGGTCTGGTCTACAGGCAAGAGAGTTTTACTATTGAATTTAGGAAGAATTATAGATTCAAATGAGAGCCATGGTTGTATTTTTCGTCTCCTCTTCCAATCTCCTCTATGGTACCATCAGTTCATTCATTTAACAATTACCTATTGAACCATGAATATTACAAGGTTTATATATTTGTCAGTGCTTTTTTTTAGGGCAAAATTACATTTTTCTTATAATGCTGGATTTAAAATTTTCTATGGTAAAAAATAAAACCCCCATAGTAAAATTCCCGTAATAAAAACAAATCTAACAAGATAAACCACTCAAATCTCTACAGCACTTAATACAGAAAACAAATATATTTGTATTACATTCAAAACTTTCTAAAAATTTCTATTTTTGTTAAGTATAGATTACTCATTTTAAGTCTTTGGAAACATAGGTAGTCAGGCACTCTAAATGTAAATATGTGAAGGTGTAATATATAAAAGCTTAACATATAAAATCGTTGTAGGGTTAAATTGTCATATCTGTACATATGGTAGGAAAAAAAAGCTGCACAGCAAGGAAAAGCTTTACTCTAATCCTACTTAGAATATGCCAATCTAAAATTATCAGAAAGAAAAATAGACTTGAGTACTTGCAATTTCCTGTATACTCTGGGCACTATTGTAAACTGAAATATTAGGAACATTTTGGAATAACTACGTGTTTCTCATTTTCTCTGGTCAAATTTGAAGTCCAGTGGCCAGCATGGGGCTTCTCTGATCTACTCTAACCTGCATACTGGATCTTATGATCAAGAAAAGAGAAAATGAAGATTTTATATTGGAATTTTTTTTTCTGAAATCTTTATAACTTTAAAAATCTTTTATGGAAAATTATTTTGTTTTCAATTTTTGTTTATATTTATCCATAAATGTTAGATTCTCTTTTTACTCCTTTATAAGGAGTAAGCTTTCCTGTGGTTCAGTGTGCGGGGTCTTTTATGACGTTTCTCCTTTACTTTCTGGAAAATTCTATTCATCCTTCAAGCCAAAATATCAGCTGTTCTCTGAAGGCTTCCAAACCCTTCAGTGCTAGATTTGTAAGTTTTACTTATGTTTTTTAGAGGGTTGTATTAAAATTATATCTTATGTTGTAATTATATGAATTTACATGTTGAAACTCAAGCAGTCCAGAGCTCCTTATGAGTAGGAAATCTGTCTTGTTTTCCTTTACAGTCTTTGTAGTTTTCTGCTATAGTCTAGCAGAGAACCTAGCTCTTTGTAAAGGCTTATTTAATGTTAATTTAATAAATGATTAAATTAATGAATAAAATTCTAATTGGTTAAAAATATTAGATCGGAAATAATTTAGCTTGCCAGCCACTAGGAACAGGACACAGTGAGTGTACATGAAATTTTACCACTGGGGCTCCCACACTCTCCAGAATGTTAATCTGAACTTCCGTTTAGGGTCTGTCTACCATTGTTTCCTTACAGGTCATGTCAGATAACAAATTCAGTTTCCACTTGGCCTGCTAATTACATTTCACTACTCACGCTACGGCTACATGGTGGCATTCTAGGTGCCAGTTGTCCATGATTTATGACATTTGACTGTCTTGCTGCAGAACTCTTTGCAGTATGCTCTGAATTTGGGCACTACAGGGTGTTCTGAGTTGCTCTACCAGGGAGTCCCACAGGATTATAGAATGCTATTGGACAATATGTGTTTCCCAAACTCTATTCCCTCCCACACTTCTGGAAGAGGTCAATAAATTGTCTGTAAAAAAAGGTAGTTAAATATGGATATTACCATTTCAAATACTCTGAGAAGTCTTGCATAAAGAAATCTAGTTAAGTTCGTTTATCTCAAAGGTGCCCAATCTTATTTGACCACGGAATCCTTTTTTCAATACAGAAGTAACAGTTCATAGTATAGTAAGCTTCTAAAGAACAGAATTTGAGCTCAGGAGCTCAAGACTAGCCTGGGCAACATAGTGAAACCCCATCTCTACAAAAAAATACAAAAATTAGCTGAGCCTAGTGGCATGTCTTGTAGTCCCAGCTCCTTGGGGGGCTTGAGCCTGGGAGGTCAAGGTTACCGTGAGCTGTGACTGTACCACTGCGCTTCAGCCTGGGTGACAAAGTGAGACCCTGTCTCGAAAAAAGAATGGAGTTTGAAAAACGTCATCCATAAGTTTAATCCACTCCTACAGTTGAACCACTTTTGTTCCCAAGATGTGCTCTATGCTTTTTTTTGCCTTGCTGTCTTTGTCCATGACTGAAACTCTTTCATATCTATCTGTCTACATTCTATCCATTTTTCAAAGGCCTAACACAATGTTACATCTTCTACAAAGTATTTTTGTTGGCCTTTGATTTCCCATAACACTTTCTATGACTTTCTCATAGCTCTTGTCATTTTATTTTTTTTATTTTCAGCTTATGTTTCTTCTCCCCTACTGTTGAATACCATGAGTTTGCATCTCTGGCCTGCACCTTTTTTGGCTGGGTGTATTATTCAGGGTCTTGGCAATAGCACATTGGTTCAAATGAAGATACTTTAATGAAGTGGCTACTTATGGAGGTGAAGACAGGGTAGAGGGAACAAGCAAGCCAGATAGGCATCCAGGGTCTAGCAGCAGTGGGAAGCCATCACTCATCTGGGCAGGAGGCACAAAGAGGAAAATGCTGTCCCAGAGCCCAGTGAGCACGAGCAGCTTGGAGGGAAGCCTGCTTCCAATTGCCGAGTAGTCCATGGAGAGTTGCAGCTGCTGCAAGAAATGGCTCCCCAAGGACGGAGGGTGTTGGAAAGAAGCACCCTGACCTGTTCTCTTCCTACTCTGATCTCCTGAGGCCTACCAAAGTCAGCTCACAAGGGAGTCGGGTTGTGCTGTCTGTAAGGACCAGCCTTCTGAGCACAGTGCAGGGTAGTGGAGGGTGGAGAACTCATGGGAGCGAGGCAGACAGAAAATAATCAGCACACTGGGAAAGCCTGCTTCAAAATGGGGGTAGTGACCAGTACTCTTCTCACAGGGCTGTAAGGAGATTATAGGGATTTCATTAGAAAATATATCCAAATATTAACATATTGCACAGAGCCTGATTCTCAAATTATTTTAGCTACTCATAAGAACTCTGTGAATAGCTACTGGTATAAAAGCTGATTGAGGAAGATGTCATGCATTGCTTATTGTTCAGCTCTTACACATGCAGCACAGGCCCTCTGAGCAGTAGGGCCATGAATGGATGCCATCAGGTGTGCCACGGGGAGCCACCTTGAACAGAGGTCACAGGGAAGCTAGTTTGGCTGTTTTGACTGAAATCATCAGTCAATCTGACCTTGAAAACAGACAGCAGTGAGCTGACTTTGAGACTTATTTTTAACTTTCAGCAGATTGTTCTGGCACTTCTTCCCCACAGTCTAGGCCTCTAGGTTTTCCTTTGTCTCTTTGTGGAGGTGAGAGCTGCTGAAAAACAAGTGAGCTTTGTGAAAAGTGCCTCACAGCCATCACTGGAAATGGCACCAATTTGTCACATTTGAAAGCCAGCTAGAGGTGGCTGGCCCAGGGGTTCAGCAGGAGGATTTGTACTTATAGAAGCAAATTGCTTCCTCCTTTTTCAGAAGAGTAACCTGTTTTATTTCAAACACAGGATCACCTGGCTCCTTCCGCCCTCAGCACACAGATTAGGGAAACCACAAGAATCATCATCCATGTGTTCTTTTCACTTCAAAGCCCTGCAGAATGCCACAAGGGCCGGTTCTGCCACCTGAAACAGAGAGGCCCTTCCAGGGCTGTGCTGGTTTAAGAAAGCCCTTTCCTGGGAGCTGGGGGAGTGAGGTGGGACTTACCACATGAAGGCAAATGTGTCAGACAGGGAAGCCACACAGGTACCCTCCACTGCAGCTCTGTGCCCGTGCTCCTGGAGGAAGGGTGAGTTTGCAGGGTGACAGCTCTGTGGAACCTGTCACACTGACAGAGGCAATGAAGGTCACACTGGGACGAGATTCCAGTACTGACACCAGCAGCTGCAGGTAGGGACTTCGTTCAAGGAGGAGTGAATTTTTTATCCGGGTTTCCGGCAGACTAAAATTAGTGGGAAAAAGCCCCTAGATCCTGTGGGATCTGTAACTAGTTGCTCACATTGTCGTCCCTGCCCCTGGGAAATCAAGGCGTAAACCCAAACTGTTAATAAATGGCTCTGATGTCACTACACCCACAAGCCTCACACTTTCTTAGTGGGCCAGTCTTGAGTCCTCTGGCTTTTCCTGGAGCACACAGATACTGGTCTCTACTCAAGGCTGGCAGAGGTGCTGTTTGGGGAACTGTGTGCCGTCAGGGTGAGGACAGACTCTCCAGACAAGAAGTGGGTCCAGTCCATCAAACAGCAGGGTGATGTTGAATTCAGTGGTTTGAGGATCATGCTGCCAATAAAAATGGGCCCTTCCCAGCAATGTGACACCACTCCAAGATGACATGACAATTTTCCTTGTAATGTGAAAATGAAAAAGTCACTTGGCTACAATCCAGGAAGACCCAGGAAGTCTAAACTACCTAAACTACCATGACCTCACAGTTGTATAAATAGCATTTTGGAAAATGAAGTTATCCAAGCTATTTGCTCTTTCAGGACAAGAGATAGCAATCTCTCTCTGCCTCTCTCAGTGCAATAAAATTGAACTCTTAAATCCTTAAAAACCTTCCTGCAGGAAAATTTAAAACAAATAAATGACAAGCCTTTGATTTGTTAGCCTAGCTTTGAAGGGTTGATTGCTGACTTCAAGGCAAATTCCAGTCTTGGTAGCAGTCCCCCAACCCCAACTACAATCTGTAATTTTATTATCAACTCTTTCATCCTCTTCCCAACGATCTCCAAGCTTCAGGGAAATGAAGTTCACTCAGAGATTGGGTATTCTTTATCTAAGCAAGATAGGTATCAACCTTTGCATTCATTCTGATCCCTAGTTGACAAGAGAAGAAAGGATGAGTTAGCTATAAAATGGTTTCATGTAAAGTTATAGTTTTAAATAGTATAGGTTGGTGCAAAAGTCACTGCGGTTTTTGCATTGTTGAAATTTGCCATTTGATACCGGAATACATTATTAAATGTTATATATCATTTTAATGTATATTTCTCACTTTATGTTTTTTGCTAATGACTTATTACTTGCTGTTTATTTTCAACTATAAAAATGATGTTAGACAAAAAGCAAATTTGAGCAATTTTCTTATTCGAGTTCAAAATGGGTTGTAAAGCAGCAGAGACAATTTGCAACATCAACAACACATTTGGCTCGGGAACTGCTAACGAAGGTGCAGGGCAGTGGTGGTTCAAGAAGTTTTGCAAAGGAGGGGAGAGCCTTGAAGATGAGGAGCATAGTGGCTGGCTGTCGGAAGTTGACAACAACCGAGAGCAGTCATTGAAACTGAACCTCTTAAAACAACATAAGTTGCTGAAAAACTCAACATCTACCATTCTATGGTTGTTTGGCATTTGAAGCAAATTGGAGAGGTGAAAAAGCTCAGTAAGTACCCACTCATAGGTGCCTCATGAGCTGAGAAAAAAAAATGTCGTTTTGAAGTATCATCTTCTCTTATTCTATGCAACAATAACGAACCATTTCTTGATTGGATTGTGATGTGCAACAAAAGTAGATTTCATATGAAAACTGATGACAACCAGCTCAGTGGTTGGAACTAGATTCTTCTAGCTCCAAAGCACTTCCCAAAGCCAAACTTGCACCAAAAAAGGTCGTGGTCACTGTTTGGTGGTGTGCTGCCAGTCTGATCCACTACAGCTTTCTGAATCCCGGTGAAACCATTACATCTCAGAAGTATGCTCAGCAAATTCATGAGATGTGTCAAAAACTGAAAGGCCTGCAGCTGCGTCGGTCAACAGAAAGGGGCCCAATTCTTCTCCATGACAACGCCTGACTGCACATTGCACAACCAATGCTTCCATAAGTTGAGCAAACTGGGTTACGAAGTTTTGCCTCATCGGCCATATTTACCTGACCTCTCACCAACCGACTACTACTACTTCAAGGATCTCGGCAACCTTTTGCAGGAAAAACGCTTCTTCAGCCAGCAGGATGCAGAAAATGCTCTCCGAGAGTTCATCGAATTCTGAAGCACGGATTTTTATGCTACAAGAATAAACAAACTTATTACTTGTTGGCAAAAATGCATTGATTGTAATGGTTCCTATTTTGATTAATAAAGATGTGTTTGAGCTTAGCGATAATTTAAAATTCAGTCTGAAACCGCAAATACTTTTGCACCAAATTACTTTTGCACTTTTGAAAAAGTACTTATGGCATTGATATAGTTGGAGTCCATCTTAATAATAATGATCAGTTATAATCATTATAATAATAGTACCATGTGCTAGATACTGTGCTAGATACTTCCCACTCCTTCTTTCATTTGACCGGATAACCCTGAGCAGTAGTAACTCGAATCCCTTTTTTTACTGGCAAGAACCTGAGGCTCCAAACAGTTAAGTAACATTCTCTGTTCAGAGTGTTGGAGAGAGGATGAAAACCCAGGACTGTCTATCCCAAATTCTCATATAAAGTTTCCTATGTTGTTTCTGTTAAGATGCTTTTACATGCAAGTAATGGAAAACCCCAATTCTAGCTTAAAAAATAATAAGGAAATGAAAAATCATACATATCAAGAAGTTCAAGGTCATGGTGGCTGCAGGTGAGGGGCACTCAAGGCTCCCTCTCTGCTTCTCTTGGTGCCCCTTCTTCTGTATTGGCTCAGCCCTCAGACTTGTGACAAGATGGAGAAACAAGCAAACTTCATGTATAATTATATCCAGGAGACAATCAAAAGGGGGCTTTTCTTATGTCTCTTAGGAGCAACAAATTTATACCACTCCACACACCTGTCCTCGTATTGCAATGGCTGGAATTCAATAGTCATAACACATCCTTTGCTAAACCTGTTACTGGAAAGGGAATGAAGTTACCTCAGTTAGTCTAAGGTAGGTGGTGTGGAATAATTGGAAGAGCTCTGGACTAGGGTTCAGAGATCGTGGGTTTTAGTCCTAGTTCTGTCATCTACTTAGTTATGGAAACTTGCTAATTGGGTAGGCTCTCTTTTTTTTTTTTTTTTTTTGAGACGGAGTGGGTAGGCTCTCTTAGACCTTACCTTTTCCTTATTGGTAAAACAGGGCCAACAATTCCCACCCTACTGATCTCACCAGGTTGTTGTGAAAAGGAATGAAGTCATGTCTGTAGAAACATTTTGTAAAGTGTAACACGCTACTTAAATGCATGTTATTGCTTCTATTAGCATGATTCAAAGAGAGCTGTTGATCATGAGACACTTTTTCAATTAAACTCATCTGTGGTACTTGATCTCATCAAGATGATAGTTTAGAATTTGTATGAGTTTTGCCAAAGACTTACCTAAATTTTACTTTTATGCTGGCAGATTTATAGTGTAAAATAGGGGAAAGTGTGAAATTTAGTACTTAAAAAGCCAATTTTCAAGCATCCGGATGAACTTCAACAGGAAATCTATATATAAATTAGGATAGGTCAATAAGATTGGTTATTTATAAGTTAAAGTAGTCATCAAAAAGTAAGTTTTCTAAGAAGCTATTATACACCTTTCTCATCCCTTCATTTATACCAACTCAGTAAACATGTTTGGAATATTACCATGGGAGGAGGGATGGGGTACACAAAAAAGTAAATCTGAAACAGACCCTGCTGAAAGGACAGTGGCTATCTAGTAGTTAAAAATTCTAGAGAGCAGACTAGATAAAGCAGCTATAATAAAATGTAGGAAGATAAGAGGAAGTAATAGCTCAGTAATGAAGGGACAAAGGGCTGTAACCGCTCAGAGGGTGGAGAGTTTTCAGCTGCCATGTTAGGGAAGGCTTCATGGACAAGGTGTCACTTGAATTAGAAACTGGTAGATTTGGATATGGAAATAGCAAGTTCACCTGTTCACATATATCAAACTTGCTTCAAAAATTTGAATACCAAACAGGAAAGCATAATCCTTGAGTATAAATTACATGAGAGATGCAGCAAAAAAATAAAAGTTGGAAAGGTAAAGATCGCAGGTAGAATATAGAGGTGCTGAAATATCGGACTCAGGAATTTGAACTTTATTCGGTAGGCAATGGAAGTCAACTAAAGCTTTTGGGCAGTGTGCCTTCATTATATCTGTGCTTTATGAGGATTAATCGGGCAGCATCCAGAAAGGTAAGTGCAAGGGGAGAAAGTGAAGGCTGAGAGAAACTAAGAGTTTGCACATTCAAACAAGAGTTCATGAGAACCCGAACTAGATTACGGACATTGAGATGGAGATGACATAATGGATATGTGATATTCTGGAGGGAGAAACCTTAGGTCTTGGTAATTTATATAAAAAAAGAGTTGGGGAAATGGGGGAGTCAGGGATCTTTCATTAGGAAGTGATAAAAAAAAGTCACCCAAACTTGACTTGCCTAAATAGAGAAGTAAATTTGGCTGGGCGCAGTGGCTCATGCCTGTAATCCCAGCACTTTGGGAGGCCAAGGAGGGCAGATCTTTTGAGGTCAGGAGTTTGAGACCAGCCTAGCCAACATGTTGAAACCCTGTCTCTACTAAAAATACAAAAATTAGCCAGGCGTGATGGTGCACGTCTGTAATCCCAGCTACTAGGGGAAGCTGAGGCAGGAGAATTGCTTGAACCCGGGAGGTGGAGGTTGCAGTGAGCTGAGATTGCACCTTTGCACTCCAGCCTGGGTGACAGAGGGAGACTCCATCTAAAAAACAAACAAACAAAAAAGTAAATTTACCTATTAACTCAACTGAAAAGTCCCAAAAGTAGGTCTAGCCTTGGAACTGTTGAACTACAGGGCTCAAGAAACATCATCAGGATTTGGGCTTCTCTACCACTCAGTTTTTCTTCTGTGCTGGTTTCACTTTAAGGTAATCTGCAGATGCTATTAACTTATATTTTCCCAGAATTAAAACCAGCAGAAAAGAGTTTGTCTTCCTCATCAGTTCCAACAACTATCCTGACCCCGATTCCCATTGGCCAGGCAGGGTCACCTGCACATTCCTGAAGTAATCCCTCTGGCTACGAGAGATCATTGCTGATTGGCTTGGACTCATATCTGGTCTTTTTCTTATTTTAGTAATTTGCCCATGAAGACAGCCTAAGTATAGGCCACTATAAAATGCTGCCCTATGACCAAGATCAGATCTCATTCTGATGAATTCTTCCTAATCAAAAGATGTGATTCGGAACAGTGACAGCTTCTTTTCATTCCACTTCATCAACTGCAATATTTTTTAAGGCATTTCTTAAGGGCCTGGCACATGGCTAACCTCATAAAATGAATAAAACCAAAACTACTTCTAGGGCAGTATTCAAATTGAAAAGTACAAACCTACATAAATGCTAAAAAGATTTCAAGTCTGGGAAAAGGGTACAGATTATCTGAGGGGTGACAAAGGAGAAACTATTAACCTAAGCCTTGAAGCAGCTTTACATCAGAATAATCTAGGCAGGGCATGGTGATACATACCTGTAGTCCCAGCTACTCAGGAGGCCAAGTTGGGAGAATTATTTGAGCCCAGGAGTTCGCAGCTTGTGCAGCATAGTGAGACTCCATTATGTTTAAAATAGAACAATCTAGGCAAGGCACTGAATGCCAACCAGATGTTGACAAATCATTTGGATTTAACTTGAAATAAGGTAATTGCTTGAAAAATAGCATGCACCATCTGCCTGATCTGAATCTTCTCTTTATACAGCACTTACCTAAAGAGTGTACTTAAATTAAAAGTTTACTAAGTGTTTATGTGTATGAGGAAAGCTTATCCCTTCCAGAGAATACTATGAAAATTCCTCCGGTAAAGAAAAGCAGCATTCATTCTGTGAAGTGAATCTCTTGCCCCAGATCTGATGGATACACATCCCCATTTTCACATACTCCTTCAATTTTCCAGAGTGACTATCATCCTGCTGATACAAACTACTGTAACATGTAATTTGGATGAGATGAAAAGTTTGAAAATTAGAAAAGAATCTGGGTGGAACACTTGATTTTTGATCCTGCAAAGCAGATGAGTGTACTGGTTTAGCCAGAGCTGGTTGTCCCAATACAATACAATCAACAGGTCTTGTAATCAACAGTTCCTGGGAGGCTGCAGGCTTGCTGCAATGTCAGCTGGATTTGTGAAGCCCAGGAAGCCTCTTGGCCCTCATTAGACTCATAAAAATCATCCTGAAGAAACACAGATGTTAACAACAACACTGATAGAAGACCCAGGTTTGGAGGGAATCACTTTTTTTCTCAATTATGCAACTTCCTAACTGGTCACTGGGAAGGCAGGGGACAGGTGGACGGGAAGGATGATGATTTTAGAGAGCTGTATTTCCTTCATTTATCTGAGTGCCCTGACCGAGATATAAAAAGGAGAGACCAGGGAAAAGAGTTTGCATTTGGTGATCTGCACCTACCATAGTGCCTGACACATAGTTCATGCTCGATAACAATTTGTTGAATAAATGAATGACTGAGTAAATCAATAGTGTAATGTGAAAAGTTCCCCATGTTACGTTTCTGGGCATGAACTATACTTGAGCTCTCCATAGGACCACCGGATGGAGACTTATTACTGATTGGCTGGGAGACAAAAAGTTATGTAAAAAGTTTACTCATTTTATTCATCTTAAATCTGTACAGGGCCCAGACAACTCCTTTCCAAAGTTATTTTGAAATGTTTTCAACCCTTTTCCCACAGTAAATAAATTCTAGGGAAATAATTCAGTAGCCAAACCCAGTAAACAAAAATTTCCATCCCTCTGTTGAATATACAACACAAATAGTTTTATAAGTTGGATGGACTGTTAGTGATTTAACATTAGAAAACCAAAGAAACTATTCAAAGGCCAGCGCCCAAATGACTCCCTGTTATCCCCCTTTCTGTATCTATACTTGATAAATAGCTAGGCTCTGGAGGACTTTTAATACAGGAGGGAATACAGCTTGGAACAGCCAGGCTGATTTCAGTGTTCTGAGAATCTGATGAGTGATTAAGTGATAATCAAGATAACAACCATCTCTTCTCATCACTCAATATTTTAATTTTTGTAGAGGGTCAAGTTTCAACTTTTAGTTTTGTCATTAAGTCTGAGCATCAGGAATCAAAAAATTTTGAAGAAAGGAAAAGTTAGAGGAAAAAGGCAGAGGTAATTCAAGAATCAAAGTGAGTTTGATTCATAGTAAAAGACCCTGAATGGAGCATGGGAAAGAACATTCAAAAGCAAGTCTTGGGGTGTGTGTGTGTGTGTGTGTGTGTGTGTGTGTGTATGTGTGTGAGAGAGAGAGAGTGAGTGAGACAGAGAGAAAGAAAAAGAATGAATGAATCTCTGAAGGCCTTGATCCATTCTGGTTCAGATGGAACCTGTAAGAAGGGACACACATCCATTTTAAGCAGGTGACTCAGTGACTAAAGCCCATAAGGCCCCTCTGCCTTTGCTCTGAAACCTTGTTTGCTTTTAGCTGTTTAATAACTTGAGGCCTGCACCTGGCACTCATGAACTTTTCTCCTATTGAATCCTCAGGGTCTCTCTTCAGGTGTTGGAAGTTTATGAGCTCTGCTTGTTGTGTATCCAAAAAGTCAGTTGGCAGCTCAGTTGGCCTTCTCCACTCCCCACCCCAAGACCAATGCCACCTACTCCGTCCCTGGGGGGGTCCCAGTGTCCACGGAACTAATCTCTCTGGTTATCTTGTCCTTGTTATCCTCAAAGATGCACACATGAGTGGTTTCCGCTTTCAGTTTTACTGCTCATTACTCCTGTAGTGTTTCTCAGCCTTTGGGGGACCTGCATGAGAATTATTGGGGTGTCATTTATTTAATGATGATGTTTGTTTAAAGGTCCAAAAACTTTTCTGATAATATTCTGTTTCTTGATCTAGGTGCTGGGTACATAGGTATATTCAGTTTGCAAAGGTTTAGTAAGGTATACACTTATGAGTACTTCTGGTTGTATATTATATTCTAGAAAAATGTTTTCTTTTTTTTTTCCCCTTAAGGAGAGATGGGATTTCACCATGTTGGCCAGGCTGGTCTCGCGCTCCTGACCTCAAGTGATGCACCTGCCTTGGCCTCCCAAAGTACTGGAATTACAGGCGTGAGCCATTGTGTGGGGCCCTTAGTAAAATGTTTCTTAAAACCACATGAACCAGCCGGGCATGGTGGCTCACGCCTGTAATCCCAGCACTTTGGAAGGCAGAGGTGGGTGGATCACCTGAGGTCGGGAGTTCGAGACCAGCCTGACCAACATGGAGAAACCCCATCTCTACTAAAAATACAAAATTAGCCAGGCGTGGTGACGCATGCCTGTAATCCCAGCTACTTGGGAGGCAGAGGCAGGAGAATCGCTTGAACCTGGGAGCCGGAGGTTGCAGTGAGCTGATATCGTGCCATTGTACTCCAGCCTGGGCAACAAGAGTGAAACTCTGTCTCGGGGGAAAAAAAAAAACAAAACACAAACCAACTACTGATTCAGAATCTCAGTGGTTTTGGGCCTGCTTACCAAGCTCCTCAGGTGATTCAAGTTTAAGGGCCTTTGTGCGGAGCAGAAACATATAAAAGGTAAAGAAATTAGAAATACTAAAGAAACATTATACAAGCGCTTATTGTGGTGTTTCCTGGCCTATTTCATCTACCCATTCATGAGCACTTAGGCTGTGAGTGCATTGTTTTAGGGCCCAGGATCACAATAGTCCAGGTGATGGCCCAGTTCTCTGCCCTACTGCTACTGGCCACTGTCTGCAGAGGGACCACTGAGCTGACCTGGGCACCAGCCCTGCCCTGGAGGAACCCACTGCTCCCTGGAGGACATAATTTAGCTAATAGTGATAATGCAGGCTGGTTAGTGATCTGGGAACCCACAGGGGTGATCTGGGAGCCCTGGAGAGGGACTAGCCCCAACCCTCTTAAGTGGTGACTGCAAGTCCCATGGACTTCTGGCTTCTGCTTCTGTTCCCACAATGGTGCTCCCTGACTCACCTCTACCCATAAGGCCCCATGCTTCCTTTCTCTGTCCTCTAGGATGGCCCCATCTCTCAGCACTCGCGACTATGGGACAGGCAGAGAGGAATAACAGATGTCAGGAAAAAGAAGCCTTGTGTTGTCATCTTTCAGAGCACAGGTTCTAGAGCCAAAGTCCTTTGGTTCCAATCCCAGCTCAGCTGCTTAGTATCTATGGGAATGATTATTATAGTACCTACCTAGGAGGATCGTCTACTTCAGAATGTGGTTATCGTGGAAATAAAGGATATTAATATCTCGGTAGTGCTTAGAACAATGCCTGTTACATAGTGCTATACAAGTGTTAGCTGTTATAATTTAGGCTACCTTCAGATGTCCATTGATCTCAAGTGGATAAATAACATTCCTGAGAACTTCTAGACAGGGTGACATCCATCTCAGTGGGATCCTGAGGCTGCCTACTAGAACAATCCTCTTGGGATAATCCTTCCCAGCCTGTAAGTAGAGCAAATGAGCAAAAAACAAAACAAACAAAAAACTTCATTCAAACAGAGCAAAAGCACAATGATTCAAATGAGAAAGAAGCAGAAAATATTGGTCACAGCCTCTAAGGGCCTTTCCCATAGGCTGTGTCACCCTGCTGGGACGGAGGCTGCTTTCGCGCATGCGTATCCACACAGCTGTTAATGTTATTCAGGGAAATACTCACAGCAACAAGACATTGGAATCATGTGGTGCTTTTGCCATAAAGCATTTAGTGGACTTGTCAGAAGACTATTTTCTTTTTTCCCTCAACACCTGAAAGAAGTTCCTAGAATCATCTTCTCTTACTGAGGTGGAAATGGAGGCACATCCAGAGCTGTTAAGTTATTGGCTCCAGGTCACAAAGGTACTAAAGCGCGAAGCCAGGCCTTGCACCATTAGCTACCAACTCCAAGGAGAATGTGTACCGTGAGAGAACCAGACAGGTGACCCCGGCAATGCATGAAGCCTGGCCTGTAGTGGTTCAGAACAGGGGCAGAGCAAGGGACCCAGAGGCAATATGACATCCTGATTCAGCAGTCAGGATATAGGCTTTGGAGCTGGACAAGTCTGGGTTTGGATCCTGCCTCTGTCAGTGTTATGGACTGAATATTTGTGTTCCTCTTACTCCCTGAATGTATATTGAATTCCAAATCCCCAGGGTGGCTGTATTTGGAGATGGTGTCTTTAAGAAAGTAATTAGGGTTAAACTCTTTCTTTCTCCCTGTGCACACTGATCTTGAACTTTCAGCCCCCAAAATTGTGGAAAAATTAAATTTCTCTTGTTTAAGCCACTTAGTCTATGGTATTTTGTTATAGCAACCCGTGCTGACTAATACAATTTGCATCAGTTATGTGACTCTGAGCAAATAGCTCTTCTGAACCTCTGTTTCCTCATCTGTCAAAAGAAGATAATATAATAGTTATAATACCTGGTAAGATGGTTATGGGGATTAAATGAAACAAGACATTTGAAGAACGTAGCATATAACATATGTTTTAAAACTCATTTATTTATATTTAACAGATGTTAACTGAGCACCTGTTTTCTTCCAAGCATTGTTCTGGATGCTGGAGATCCAGGAATGACCAAAGGAAAGGAGGTCTCTGTTCTCAAGAAGCTCACAGTCTAGTTGGGAGACCTAGAACTCATAACCAAAGCCTTCAGTGAAAGAGGGCGGATGAGCGACTGCCATCTGGGGAGGTAGATATTTGACAACTACAAGGTATTCTTGTAATCTCAAGGCAGGAGCTTCAGTTTTTGAGAGAGGATGGGGGACAAATGGTTTAAAACAGTAATTAGAGCAAAAAGGATACTTACTCCACATCCTAGCCCTTAGATACACTTGGAATAAGACAGACCATAGCCTTTAGAAGTTTTAGGTGAAGTAGTGGCCTTGGGGGATAACCAAGTTTCAACAAGGCCAGGAGAGGGAGTGGTCAGAGCAATGAGGATGTACTGGAGTTTGTTGATCACAGATCTAGCTCCAGAGGGCTCTACAAAAAAGTTTGGGAGGAAAATGAGGCATAAAGGACTGGATTGAATGATGCACACAGCAGCAGCTTTGAACCTCTCTGAGCTCCTGAGATGACTTAATGATTTCTCCCTGGGTAGCTTAATGGGACAGCACAGAGAGGGCTATGCCATGTCCCCCTTCAAGGTCATCCTGTTATCATTAAGTATAATTTTCATCACATAGCTCATCTCCCTGCCTCTGTGCATAACTAAATATTGTCCTATTTTTAAAGTTATTGAAGAGAAAGTAATTTTGTAATTTCTCTCAATAATGCATCCATTCCCTCATTTCACAATTAGTACCAATAACAGTGCCTGACACACAGTAGGTGCTCAGTAAGTATTTTGTAATCTAATAAAATTCATAGTATCAAGATTTCCTTTTTATCTTGAGTGTACTCATGCTCTAATGCAAGTCCATTGTATGGCTTGACAAAATGGATACTACAATTATTTTCCCATTTTGTGATTTCTGGTATCAGAGATAAGCTCTTCTATGCAATCTTTTACTCAAATGTTGATTCTATCGTTATTTGACGGTGTCATGTCTGTATCTTAGATCTCCTTAGATAGATTGTGTCGTATCTATATCTGTAGATCTTCTCAGCTAGATTTAAATTCCCTCAAGCATAGATATTGGTTTGCTGAATCTCTTTCCATGGAGTGTATCATAATGGAGGCATTGAGTCAATGCTTAGTAAGTGCACTTTGAATAAATGAACACATTCAGTAACTCCTCAGAGAATACATACTTATTTGAAAGTTCATGTATATATCTAGACAGCCATTGACATGTCCTATGAACAAACACCTAACACGACACTCAGCCTGCCTAGGTACAAACTGTGGCCATATCTTTTATTAGCTATGTGACCTTGGGCAATATACTTAATATTTCTGTATGTGAATGTCATCATAAAATGATGACAATTAAGTTATCACAGATTCATTGGGATAGGTTAACTTATGTCAAGTGCTTAGAAAAATGCCTACCACATAGTAAACACTCTAAAAAAGTGACTTTCGTTATTATTAGACATATGGTATAGACTCATGGAATACTTTAATACTGTAATAAGTAATAATAATTCACCAAGGATTATCAGTATCAATTGGCATATTCAATAGACTCTACTGTGACTAAACAGTGAGGCACAACCTCTACAAATACAATTTGATTAAATGGTTCACTTTTTTAGGTAATTAAAGCAGGATCATATCTGGGAAATTAGCATAAAAAAGCAATATCCTCACTTTATAAAAAGGAGAAGCATGAGAAAATCTAGTAACCTGTACTGAGGCACCCAGAAATAGGGTCAAGGATTACTGAGAAATGAAGGAGTCAATAGTATGAGGTTTAGAGTTTGGGGAAAAAGGTTTGTATATATAATTACAAAAACAAAATGCTATGTCAAATCAAACTCTATAGAGAAAAGAATAGTAATCTAAACAAAGAAAAATGCAATTGCACCAATTATTATTTGCTTTTGCTCACAAGGAAACCAGAGCCCAGTAGTATGGATAATTAAGAAGTAGTGAAAATACTATTGTAACTTTTGATGGAAAGCAGGCTAGGGAGCACTTAGCAAATGAGAACTCTGGAGATTCAGCAGAGCTAGATGGAAGTTCTCAGGGGTGTTGGAAGTGAGTTTTTGCCTTAACTTGTATAAAGTAAAGAAAAATGAAGACAGTTCTAGAGGATAGAATTAGGAAACTGATTTATATTCAAGGAAGAATGTAGACCCTGTTTTATCTGGTAATAAACTTAATGAAATGAGTATGAAGGTAACAAGTAACCCTAGAGACTTAAACAACATAATAAGCAAAATGCAATACAGGTTTCTTTTTTTTTTTCAAAGAAAACATATCAAACCAGAGAAATTGCTTATAAAATAGTAGGTCCCTAATGCATTTAATATACTCATTTTATAGTATTAGATATAAAATCTTTAAGCTATTTCTAGGAACATTTTAATTTAAAAGTAACTTCCTCTGTTTTTCTGTGTGGTGGAATTAAATGTGATTTTAAATTTATTTTTTAACACGATGTGTTATTTTTGAAATAAAAAACTTAAAGTTTACTTATGAAAAGCCACACTGACAATGACAAAAAAAAAAACAACTAATTGAAAAATGGGCAAAGGACAGGCATAGACAGATCTCCAAAGAAGTTATACAAATGGTTAATAATCAGTAGGGCTGTAAATCAAAACCACAATGAGCTACTGCTTCACAGTCACTAGGACAGCTATCATCAGAAAGATAGAACATAATGTGTTGGCAAGGATGAGGAGAAATTAGAACCCTGTGTACTGCTGATGGGAATTAAAATGTTGCAGCCACTGTGGAAAATAGTATCACAGTTCCTTTCAAAATTAAACATAGATGCAGTGAGCCAAGATAGTGCTACTGCACTCCACCCAAGGCGACAGAGCAAGACGCTGTCTCAAAAAAAAAAAAAAAAAAAAAAAAAGTTAAACATAGACTTACCATATGATCCAGCAATTCTACTTCTGGGAAGATATGTCCCAAAGAATTGAAAGTAGGAACTTGATGAGATATGTGTACACCAATGTTTATGGTAGCATTGTTCCCAATAGCCAAAATGTGAAAACACCTCATGTCCATTGATTGATGAATGAATAATCAGTATGTGCTATATATACAATGAAATATTATTCAGCCTTAAAAAGGAATGAAATTCTGACACAGCATGGTTGAATCTTGAAGATATTATGCCAAGTGAAATAAGCCAGTCACAAAAGGACAAATATTGTATGATTCCACTTACATGAGATACCTGAAAGTAGTCAAATTCATAGAGAAAGACAGTAGAATGGTGGTTGCCAGAGGCTGGAAGGAGGGGAAATGTGGAGTTTCCAACTGGGAAAGATGAAAAAGTTCCAGAGATGTATAATGGTGATGGTTGTGCAACAAGGTGAATGTACCTACTACCACTGAACTACACTTAAAAATGGTTAAAATGGTAAATACTGAGGATATTTTACAACATTTTAAAAAGTCATGTTGACTTAAAATTGACCAAGAGTTCCTAAACAAAGGGGAATTTGATCTGGTTTATCTGTGGGTGGAGGGGCCTAGAGGCTTTAGAAGCTGATGTCAGAATCTGTTTCATTCCCTATATCTGGGTGTGTAATCTGGGAGAAGTCAGCGTGACACAAAAGCAATTTGCAGTTGACCCAGAACTGGGAGGTGTGGCACATATAATCAAGACAGAGAAACAAGAGAGGGAGAGGGAGAGAGAGAGGAGTGAGAGAGTGAGAGAGAGTGAGAGTGAGAGTGAGAGTGAGAGTGAGAGTGAGAGTGAGAGTGAGAGTGAGAGTGAGAGAGAGAGAGAGAGAGAGAGAGAGAGAGAGAGAGAACAGAAGCCCGAAGCTGCGTAACATTTAATTCATCAACATTGATTGGAACTAGCTGTGGTATAGTGGAAAAAACACTGTTTCTGCAGTAAGAAATCCTGAGCTCAAATCCTAATGGTGTCTCTCAGGGACTGTGTGAACTTTAAAATTAGGATAATAAAACCTTCCTTAAAAGGTTGCCGTGAGTGTGAGCTACTCTCTAAAGGGCTATACAAATGTTCATTGTAATGATGACAAAGGTGATATTTATGAGAAACACAACAATATAGTGGAAATAACAACAAATTTAGAATCAAGCAGACCTGAATCCACCAGGAATCAGATCACAGCTTTTCCTCTTGGAGGCTGTTGGAAATTGGATAAGTTTTTCTCCTCTGAGTTATCTATAAAAAAGTGTCTCTCTACCCCATAGCGTTCCCGTAAGGGTAAAATAATTTATGTGCACAGGGCCTGACACAGAGAAAACTCTGAGTATTAATTGTCCTTTCCCCTCCCAGCCAGCAGAGAAAACAGTCTTATAAATATACAGTCTGTAAAATATAGATGGGTCCTTCCATGGAGGTGGGAAGACAACAGGTAGTAAGTGGCTCAAACAATAGATTTGGAAGGAGGAAAGCATATAATTTTGTTCTCTGGAAGCTCAAGGCTGACTGATGCTCATAGAAGGGTCATGAAAGACAATATAAAAGAGGTGGATCTGAACAAGGCTTTGAAGATAGTTATTTGAGGCAAGGGATTTTCCCACAACTGGAGGAAGGCGGCAGATGAGCTGGAGAATCTTAGGCCAGTGTGTCTGGCAAATCATAGCCAATATTGCTTAGCAATGGATTCATTTTCTATTGCTGCCATCACAAATTATCACAAATTAACAGCTAAAATAAATTATCTCACAGTTTCTGTAGGCAGAAGCCTAACATGGATCTCTCCAAGCTAAAATTAAGGTGTTAGCAGGGCTGCGTTTCTTACCGTGGCTCGGAGGCTCGGAGGAAGAACCTACTTCCAAGCTTGTTGGCCAAACCTGTTCCTTAGAGTTGTAGGAGTGAGGCCCCTGCTTCCATTCTGGCTGTCAGCTGGGGACCACCCTTACCTCTTAGAGGTCTATCTGCAGTCCACATCCATGGCCCACTCCATTCTTCAGAGTGGGCCACAACGCTGAATCTCTCTCATGTTTTGAATCTTTTTAACTTCTAACTTCTCCTTCTGCATCCTTCTGCCTCTATTAAGAGAACGTTCTCCGCTTTTAAGGATTCATGTGATTATTATGTTTGGGCCAATCTGATAATCCAGGAAAATCTCCCCATTTGAAGATCCTTAACCTTAATTACATCTGAGTTTTTTTTCTTTCTCAGGTTCCAGGGATTAAGGTGTGGACCTCTTTGAGAGGCCATTCTGCTCACCAAAAGCACTTACTATGGTCCAGGCACTTTGCTAAATGCTTTCTATGCATTATCTCATTTAAATATCTTAATGATGCTATGCAATTTAATTCTGTCAGTCACTCCATGACAGAAGAAACTTAGACTCTGAGATAATAATTAGCTTCTCCAAAGTCACATAGTTAGGAAGTATATGCATCACAATCTGAACTAAGGTCGTCTGAGTCCAGAGCACATGTCCTTGTAGGGGCTAAAGAATGAAATGCACATAACTTCTAGAAGGAAAGGACATCAAACTGTAGGGCCCTGAATGCCAGATTGAGATGTGTGAATGCCAGATTTTTATGTGAAGCAATGCTCCATGTAATTATGTGAGGAGAAAAATATGTCAACTATAGGTACTCTGTGGAAGATTGAATGGTATTTGGAAAGCACGGGTTAGAGATTTTCATGGGTCACAGGAGGCAGATTAAAATGTTAATAAGACATTGAATTGGTCTCAAGAAATTATATTCTTGGAAGGGATCCAGAGAGGTCTGTCAAGGTGCAATGTGGAACTATGACCACAGAAAACCTAGAAATACAGTTTCCAGGATGGATTCTGGGAGGTCTCAAGAGGATATGAAGAAGCCTGTGGTTCAATCTTATTCCATTTAACATCTCTGCTAGTGATCTTGGAACATGAGATATTCATCCTTTTTAATGAATTTCACTGAAGATAACCTAACAGCTGAAGTTACAGTCACCAGAGAGGACAGAAGAAATGTTGACAGGAAATATTTCTCATTAAACTTGGGGGGAAAAAAGCAAGGAATTCAAAACATTGATAGTCACCAAGATAAGGAGATCTTAATGGAGCCACCATAATTAAAGAGCCCTACAATAGAAAGGGCAGAAGCAAATCATACTCAAAGCTGAATGTAGCTGGCCTGAGCACTGTTTCCCAAATGCGCAAATTTCCAGATGTCACAAACTTCTGCACTTTGGTGCACAGCTGGAGGGAGGCCTCTGGTAGTGCACTGTGCAGGCTTCTCAGGCACTGGAGAGCTAGGAGTAGTTTTGGGAGAAGCTGAGGTAGAGCTGCCCAGGAGTGGGTTAGGAGAACACAGTTAAATAATGAAATGCACATCATGGAGAGCAGCTGTACCTTCTCTCAACTTGACTGGCTCCCTCCATACTCAGCCAAGTGATTCTGGGCCAGCCCACAGGGCAGTGTAAGAAGACCTTGTGTTTCTCCCTAAAGAATCTTGCAGGGACCACCTACATTTTCCTGATGTCATTTCATACATCAGTTTGATGGGTAATTACTGGGTCACTTGACTTTCTCCTCCAAACAATAAGTTCCCTAAGGCCACTTGAGGAAAACACAGGTCAGGAGACTGTCCTATAGAAATGGCTCTTAATCTTCCTGGAGATCCTAGATATGTGATCACACAATATTTGCATCTAACTCCAGGGGATTCATGAAGCCATGGGGTCACTTTGAAACCCCCAGGGCATCTCCTAACCTATATCTTCCAGATTAAGAAACACTGGTTATAGCAATGGCAAATGTTTGGCTCTCTTGCTACAATTTTTAGCATTTTCCTTCCCCACCCACCATGTGTCAGTACATTGGAAAACATTGTTAATTATTGAACACACATTCTCCTGCCAAGCTTTGTTGCGATTTAAAAAACTGTTCACAACTACTGGGACTCCTCCCAGTAGTCCTACAAGTTCTTCAGAATTGGTGCCCAAATTGAACCCTGGAAGGAGGAATAGGAGCTGGGAGAAAGACTCACTGAAGCCCAAGAGGATTTTACAGATAGAAGGAATGTGAATAGGTTGAACAGAATGAGGATGAGAAAAGAATTGCTGGAATAGGCAAGGAGGAAATGTTTGGTGCCCTAGCAGAGGGCAATTTAAGCACAGCTGTGGGGCTGCAGCCAGATTGCAGTAGGCTTAATTGATGAGTTTCTTTGGATGTATTCTAAATAATACATTAGAATGTATTCTAAATATATTTCTTTGGATGTGTTCTAAATTATCAGTAATACGCATAGGGATATGTGTACAAGGAGGTTTACTATGGTATTATTAAAATAGTACAAGTTGGAAACAGTCCAAAGACTCAACATTAGAGCATGTGGTTAATTTTATTTTAATGCATCCATATTATGGAATAATATTTTATTAGTGAAGACTCTTTAAGTAACAGAAACCTGAATCAAATTAGTTCAAGCAAAGGAAGAAAAAGAATTTATTGGCTAATGCTTGTGGTGGGCGCCTGTAGTCCCAGCTACTTGGGAGGCTGAGGCAGGAGAATGGCATGAACCTGGGAGGCGGAGCTTGCAGTGAGCTGAGATCCCGCCACTGCACTTCAGCCTGGGCGACAGAGCGAGACTCCGTCTCAAAAACAAACAAACAAACAAACAAAATTATTGGCTAATGCAATTGAAGAGTCTAGAACTTGTCTGCTTTAGGCAGGCTGGAATAAATGTTCAGATGATATCCTCTGATCTCTCTCTCTCTCTCTCTCAATTCTCTCTTCTGGGATGGCTCCCTTTTTAGACAGGATTTCTCTAGATGTAAGAAAGATAGCCCCCAGTGGTTCCAGCATTTCTAGAGCTCACAGTATTTATTAGCAGTTTGCACAGTATCAACAACTAGAGCTTCCTTGTCTCAGCCTCCAGACCAGGACCCTCCCACAAAGAGTCAGATTGGCCCTGTTTGGGTCACTTGCCCATCCTTCAACCAGTTACTGTGCCCCAAGGAGTGGGGTACTGTGACTAGTCAGCCTGATCACATGTGTCTTTCTTCCTTGACAAACCTTCCAGAATCACATGCTGTGGGAAAAAGGTATCTTCCAAGAAGAAAGATTGAGTTCACACACACAAAAATGTCCATAATAGCTGCAAACTTATTTTTTTTTTTTTTTTTAAAAAAAAGAGTATATTTATCAGCATGGAGGCTTTGGGAGTGGGGAGGGAATGAGGTCCCATCACACTCTGCTGTTCCCTGTGCCTGGAATCCCCCAACTACCACTCTGCTCCCTTCCACTTCCCTAGGCTACTGATAACTTGTGATAGGCAGAATAATGCCATCCTCCCCCAGAGATGTCTTTGTCCTAATCCCTGCTGGAACATGGCAAATGGACTTTGCAAATGAGTTTAAGAATCTTGAGATGGGAGATTATCCTGTATTATCTAAGTGGCCCCAAAGCAAAGATGTTGAGTAGACTGAACTAAAGGAAAGCAAGTTACAACATGCAATGTAGAATGTGATTTAATCTTTATTTTAAAATCAGCTTAACCTATTTTTGTACATAAATGCATGGAAAAACCTTTAGAAGATATATTTCAAGATGATAACAAAGTTATTCCTGAGGGGTTATGGCAGATTTTTTTATTTTGCTAATATGCAGCTTCTAACTTTTCTATCATGAACATAGATTACTTACATAATTTAAAACTCTAAAGTCCAAGAGGTGAAGAAAAGAAAACAGCCATTAAAGGGAAAGTTGGGATGGTGTTTTGGGAAGAAAGCACTGAAAAAAAAAGGTGTTGATTCATTTCTGTATTTATTTGCATGGGGAGCCCTGGAACCTGTTTATAAACTGAAGTGATGGGCTGGGGAAGCTGAAGGAGAAGATTCAAGAACAAGGGGAAGAGACAGGGAGTATGATCTTTAGGACTAGGGTTAGGGATGGGGGAGAGTATCTCATAAAGCCTGGGGGATGGGCCTCCCTGAGAGGGCAGGGAAGAGACAGGAAAGGATGGGAAGAAATGAGGAAGTTTTTAACGGGAGAGAAGGACGTCAACCCCAATATGCTAAGCAAGGAAAGGGATGTGTGTAAGGGTGCTGGAGTGGGTTGGGGGCTTAACAAAAGGAAAACAGTTGGAAAATGTGCCATGGGGAATGTGATGGGGAGTCACTCAGCATCAATAAAAACTTCTAGGTGTCACTGAGGGCCCAGCTGAGATTAGATAACAGAGATTTATAGTCATGCTAATCATAGCAGCTGCATGACCTTTTCCAATGACACTGAGCAGCTTGGGGAGGGAGAACGAAGCTAGCAGAAGAGAAATGGAGAGTGCCCGGCTGCAACACGGCTTTGGATTCTGGGTCAGGGGTTCTCACTGGACCTCAGTGGTTCCAGCTGGGCCTCCTGATTCTGCCTGCTCCATGCACATTGATTAGCCCTTATTCAATGACAGAAATTGTTCCTCTTCAAGGTGAATCTTGAAGGCACATATTTGGGGCCTAACTTCAAAGGAACAAGTCATGGAGGGTGTAGTGATGGTTCTGCAGGCCAATCACACATTGGAATTTGAAGATGAATCTAAAGAGAAGATTTTATTAGTAGTTTGCACATTGTTCTCTAGCATGTGGGTGGTGAGATTTGGAAAGAAGAAGAAGTCATTCTGCAAAACAGGAAAAGAATGCAAAGTAAAGGGCCATTTTATAATTCCAGAAGCAGAAATAACTCCCAACTCAGTCTCTGCTTTTAGGGACTGACTTTGTTGCCACAATGACAACTGACTTACTGGAAATTAAGAAAGACTAAACTGACAGTTAATGCCACACAGCAATCTGAGGTAATGTGGCTCAAAATAGAAAAAGAAAAAAGATTCTATTATTGGGATTGCTTGAGTGGCTAGCTCTACTTCAGTCTGTTTCTCATATTTTCTCTGATTTCTGAATAAATGTTTATTCAGTGTTCTAATAAGGCAGTATGCTGAACCCCACTCCCTTTTTTGCTTATGAGAATGTGGTTAAGAGGTTAAGAGTACCAGCTCTGCTGTTACACAAACTGGGTTTGATCCCAGCTATCCCTGTCTAAAAGTGTGACCTTGGCAAGTCACATTACTCTCCAAGCCTCAGTTTTCTCACCTGTAAAATGCGGATAATATCAGTCTGTATTCCTAAGGGTCCTTGCAGGGGTTAAATGAAGTAACCTACATATAGCACTTAGCACAATGCCCAGTGTCTTAGTCCATTTTCTGTTGCTTATAATAGAATACCTCAAACTGGGTAATTTTTAGAGGAAAAGAATTAATTTCTTATAGTTATGGAGGCAGAGAAGTCCAAGGTCAAGGGGCCACATCTGGTGAGGGCCTTCTTGCTGGTGGGGACTCTGCAGAATCCCAAAGTGTTGTAGGGCATCACATGGCAAAGGGGCTGAGCGTGCTAGCCCAGGTCTCTCTCAAAGCCCTGGTCCTACACCCATGATAATCCATTAATTCATTAACTCATTAGTATATGACTATTAGCTTCAGACTTCCCTATAACTTGTTCTCAGGTTTTTAATGATCTTCCACCTGCTAAGTTGCTCCATTGATCCATAAGCCACAGACATGGCTCCAGAAGATAAGGCAGCCCCACAGCCACTCTCTTTTTTGTTTGTTTGGCTTTTATTGTTGCTGTTGTTGTTTTCACAATATTACCAGTTGCTAAGCTCTGTGTGGGTCTGTGGGATGACAAATAGATGTCATTCAGACTGACTTTCAAACAAGAATCATCTACGTGCATCTCATTAGCATTAGTGTTATAAGAAGGAAAAAGCATGCTCTCTCCTCTGTTAGAGGGGAGGAGGCCACATGATTCCAGCTGAACCCAGTGGATATCTCCCAAGTCCAAAGTCAAAACCAGGCTGCAGCCTCACTCTCTCTACAGTGCAAGGGAACCACACTATTCTAGGTAAAGTCTGAGTAAGAATGTGGCTTCCAGTATAGGAGGTCATTAGGAGGAGACAGAAATTAATAATTATTTATTCATTCATTTATTCACTCATTTATTTGATTATTCACTTTTCAACACTTACTGATTATCTACTATGTGCCAGGAACTGAGGCCACAGAGATTAATACCTTTGGAGGCTAAGGACATTGTAAAAGTTCTATAGGGTCTAAGGCCATACCATCCTGAACATGCCCCATGTCATCTGTAGTAGTTCTAAAGGCTGCTGCCATTTATTGAATACCAGCTATGTTTCAGAGATATATTAGGAAGTCAACATTTTATTTCAGTGTTCCTTACATCTAGACCTTTGTACATGTGGTTTCCTCTCCTCATTCTTGATCAAATACTACTGCTTCAGAATTAAACTGAGATGCTATTTTTTTTAAAAAAAATATTTCTTTGCCTACCCCCTCACCCAAGTCCAAGTTAGGCATCTCTCTAAAGTGTCTGCCCAGCATCCCATATGCCCCCAGTGGCACTTATCACAGTATATAAATAAATTGTCTGTTTATTTATCTATATCTCCCTCTAGATTGGAAGATCCATGAGAATGAAGATCTCATTTGCCTGATTCACCACTGTATTCCACCATGCTGCCTGGCACAGAGAAGTCACTCAGTAAATACATTCAGAATAAATCCATGTTAATCCTCATGAATGAAGGAAGCTTGTTGTCAAATAATTTGTCCAAACGTACAGAATATAATATAGGTAGAGATGGAAACCACACAAATTCATAGCATTAATTCTAGCTAGGTACTATTGTTGGCTAAAGGTTCTGAGCTTGTGGTTGGCTGTCTTTTAATATTGGGGTCCTAGGAGGAGAAAGAGAGGAGTTAAAGATGTATTGACCCCAAACTGAGACTTTCCCCCAAAAGAATCAGAACAATTAAAAGAGAATTGAAGAGAGAATAACTTTTTAAAAATTATTGGTATCAGTATTATTTAATGTTATGTCTTTATGCCACTTAAAATCATCTCACATACTACCAGTTGTATGCCTCCCATGCTGTTTTAAGACAGTAGATTTTACTCCATGCTCTGGGAGTCCCGGGGTTCTTCTGGGGTGGGAGTGAGTAGGTCAAGATGTGGATATAGCTAAGCAGGTGGGGCTCTGAGGCTGCACCCCTAAGTTACAGTAGCTCTGCTCTTACCTGGTTCTACGAAATATTTCATTTTTTAAAGGTTTACATTGCTGATAATGAAAAATCTGGGAAGTCCCTGGCCTACTAATTAAGAGCGACCACTAGGACCAGATACTTTATATGCTTTCACCTGCTCTCTACAAAGTACCATTATTGATGGATGAAGCAGTTGACATTGAGCGATTAAGGAACTTGTCCAAAGTTGTCAAGCCAGTAAAGTGGCAGAATTGCCGTTCCAACTTTGTCTGTCTGTTCCTTTTCTGTTTTAACATCAATCTTTAGAATCGTTTTAATTCAACAAACATTCATTGAGATTCTACTACTTTTTAAGCACTTAGTGGGTTCTGGGGTTGGAAACTCACAAAATCTATTAGGAGAACCAAGCATGTCAATATTTGCGTAAATATTTACGCAAAATGATCTGGAATGCTATGCTCGGAAGAGAAGAGAAGAGTAGTTTGTTTTCCTTGATGGGGTTAGAGTGTCGTCATTTAGGTTTCTTGCAAATGGTTATGCTGTAGCATGCAGTGGCAAGGCAGTGTGTGGGAGAAATGACAATGGAGAGGTGGGAGGCCAGATTTGAAAGGGCTTTGTGTATCATCCATACAAAGACTCAGAGCCCTATAGCAGGAGGTAGCATCATTTAAAAGATTTATACTTTTTATTCCCTTTTACTCTCCCTTAGTACTTAGTTGTTTTGAAAATTCCAGTCTTAGCTATTGAATCTGTGAAAGGGAACTGTTGCCATTTTTAGAGGAAAATGGAAAAAATGTTTGAAGCAAGAAAGTTTGAAGGAGCAGCACCTCTCCTGCCAAGGAGTATGGACTTACATAATGGGTAGCCAGTGAAGGATTGAAATGCCAATTTATCATGTTGTAGTTCTGGCCAGCTAGAGCCTGCTGGACCCACAAGATGAAGCCAAACACAAGCTTCACATCTCCATTTCACAGCCTGGGGAAACCATGCCCCCACCCCTGACATCTGTTTCCTGAGGACTTAAATTCTCATGGCCCATTTGCCTCCACACTTTGTTTCCCTCCAGTGCCGCCTTTGTGTTGCACCAAGGATGACCCAACCTGACATGGAAGTCAATGCCCAAGAGAATTCACTCGCACAAAAGTACAAAAGAGCATTGTAGACTTTATTAAAGATTTTGTAGAGGGGTTAGAGGAAGAATTTATAACAGTCATGCCAAAGTCCATTTTGAGATATTCCTGTTGTCTTCAAATTCCTCCTTTATGTAGCACCCACCCCAAGTCATCTTTCCTCATTTCCTAAATCATCTGTTGGAACTTCAAATTCTTCTCTTTATTACTCAAAAATGCATCCATTGCCCAGGTCCGGGAACAGACCTGGACAGAAGGTAAGGGATTAAGATAAACTTCAAGCTCCAGGGATTCATAAAAACATTTTCACCCTACCTCTCACAGCCTTCAGGCCAAATATAATGCTCTTCATAAACATTATATTTCAATTTACAATTTCCCCCATCTGGTTTTAAAAGAATTAAGACAATGATAGACTCTGACCTGAAAGGATAAAGTCATATCAATGTTTATAGTGGAAAATCTACCTTGAAGACTGAAATCTTCCTTGCCAATCCCTGCAGAAGAAATGTGCCTCCGGACCAACCTTAGGTAGGAAGAAGAGATGACTGATTTTTGGTTTTGTCAATGGAAAGAGTCAAGGTCCTGGGGGCGGGGGTGGCAACAGGAAGGGAATTTTGAAGTGAGGGCTTAAGCAAAGGCTCTGGAGGTGATCTGGCCATTTGGATAGCTAGCTTACAGCCACTCATGGATCCCACATGAAATGAGAAGGGGTGAAATCCCTGGGGAATAATTCAGTTCAGGTGGAATAAGACCCCCGTGCTTGAAAGTTCAGGTGGATCAGAGCCACGTGCTTGAAAGTTGCATCATTTAAATGATTTGTACTCCCCCTCCATTTTACTTCCCCTTAATATGTAATTGTTTCTTGAAAATTCCAGTCTTATCTCAGCTGAGGAATCTGTGGAGGTGACTCGTTGCCATTTTAGGAGGAAATGGAAAGATGTTTGAAGACAGATAGATGGTGAGGAGCAGCACTTCTCCTGCCAGGCATAGTTGGGGAATGCTGCAGAGTAGAAACACAGAGCACTTGAGAAAATCCAAAGAGGAAAATGATACATGGAACCCAGAGGAACAGAAAAAGTGTTTCTAGGTCTATTTCACATTCTCTACCTGGAGATTCTCCTTCCAGGCCAAATTTTGGAGGGTCTGAGTTTTATTTTATTGGGAGAAGGTAACAGTAAATTTTTTTATCAAGACAACCATTTCTTCATAGTTGCTATAAGCTAAGACAGGCTATATCCTTCTCCGGACCTTTAATAATGTTAGTGAGGTACCTGGAACTTGTGTGCCCAGTGCCCATTCCCACCCTCTGCCATGTACCACCTCCCTCAAAGTCTGCCTGAGTGTGGGGATGTGATAGGGATACTGAGATGCATCCTCCAGCTCAGAGGTTTAAAAATAGTTTTTCTAGCATTAGAAGCTTTTTGCAGATAAAATTTTACCCGAAAGCCCAAAATATAAAACAGATAGACTGCTCTGGTTGACTTGGGACTGGGGATCAGGAGCCTATCCATCCCATTTGGCCTCCCCGTTGCTTACGTGGAGACACTAAGGTTTCTCTTGTGACCTCTAGAGACTGAAGGAGCTCAATTTGAAGACCAGCACTCTGGAGAGCCATCTTCAAAACCCTCCTTCATAAGTTTGGAGATAGTTATGCATACACTTTTTGAAATATTCTTTGGTGAAAAGACCAGAGGCTGCTGGGAAAGGAGATTAGGGGTCTGAATTGTGGGGACTTTGGTATAGATTATGTGTCTAAGTGACCTGAAGGGTTTGGGAAGAGGACTTCGTATCTCACTGGTCTGTAAAGCAATCTTGTGAGGTCCCTTGTTGTGTCCCCATGTCCTTGGATGAGGCTGAGTGGAATGGCTCTCTCCATCAGGTCACTATGGAGAAAGAAGAATCCATTAGGTATCTTTCTGGCCTTCTTTTGGTTCTTTCTCCCTTGTCAGGCTTTCTGTAGACATTTTCTAAGTTGGAGGAGGCTGAGTTACCTTCTGCTATGATCTAAACCTCTTTTGAATACCCCAGTCATCTGGCATGTCTTTTCCTTCAAGTGGGACTTGGTGTGGGCTGTTGAAGAAGAGGGAGAGGAAGGGATGGAAGTGTCCTTTGTGCCTCTGTGGGTCCTGATCCCATGGGCCTTGCTCTGGCTGTAGATCAGATACATGAGATCCATGGGAGTCTGATGTGATGAGGCCAGCCCACTGCAGTTTTCTTAGTCCCAGGAGTAGTCCTTGGCACTGAGTCCAGGAACACAGCCTGAAGAGCTTGTGCAGAGCTCAGAACTCCACTGGCAGGAATGTTGGTTTTAACCTTGACCAATAGCCAGCTGTGTCTCTGTGTCCCTCCTCCTCACCTGCCCCCACTCCCTCACACAGAAAAAAAAAAAAAATAGGGGCTGGGAATTTCCTTGCAGATGATCCCTTGAGATGCTAGGGAAGTACCCAAAAGTATTTTGTGAAAGAAGAAGGAAACTGAGAGGTTAGAAGATATAGTAAGAAACAGGAAGGCTTCACTCTGAAGTAGTGTGATCTCATATACAAGAAATAAGTCACAAGTAACAAAACTTTTCCTAAATTCTTGCTTATTTTCATATTCCATGAGAAAGACTGCACTAATACAGCCCTGTGTCACTTTTCTGCTTCCCAGTTAGAAAAATGGATGTGACATCTCAAATTGTCATAAAGGCGAAGGTCAAGGTCAGGTGACCTGACGTTTCCCCAGAGTCAGAACCCACACTAGCTGTGGCCACCAGGACTCTACCAACATAGGCTCACATTACGTCACTAGAGCCTCAAGCCCAGACGATTCTGTTCTCACTCTGCACACTAATTACTGTATTTCTTACATCTCCCAGCCTTGATCACTATAGTGTAATGATTTGGGGTTGTATTGTGTTTTGCTTTTGCATTGAATTGAAGGGTAGCGACTTAACATGTATAATGGGTTCAAATAACCTACAAATATCTTTCTTTTCTGTAACTGTATGTAATTTCTGTTTTGAGCTATCATCCTATCTGGCGGTAAGTCAAAACAGAGCTGAAACAGAGCATGTCCATTTGGTCATGCTTACTTTTCCCTGGAGGTGCTTCTAAGTGCTAAGTGAGAGTCGATAGTGCATTTGATCTGTGAGTTTATGTGCCTGAGCTGGAATCTGTTGAGATGTCCAGTGGTTCTTTGGGCCCTCAATTGCCTGCCCACTCAGGTTTCTAAATTATTCTCCGTTCATATCTGAAATCTCCTTTAGAGCCTGTGGGTTTCATTCCTACATATGTGCCAGTTTTGATCTCTCAGGAATGATTCTGTAAGTTCAGTGGTGCACAGAGTTACAGGAAATTCTGGGAGGCTCTCTAAAGGCCTACCTGCCTACACATAATAGGCCGTCCTTTCTTCTCATAGGTCTCCCTAGCTTCCTGGGCACAAGGAACATCATTCCTTCTCATGCATGGTCTGCAGTGATGGTGAGTCCTTCCAGATTTATATCAAGCTGTCCAGCTTTGGTTTGCAGGCCTTCTTCAAATCCCAGGAAAAATGGCCAACTGCATGGCAACCTAAGGTACCAATAGGGACATAGAGAGGTTTTGGTCCTCAGGAATGCCATTGGGGCAGTGGGTGATAAACCAAAAAAGTTAGTTTGGAAAGTTGTAGCCAGATATCGAAGGAATCTGGAAGAACTGAAAATTTGGGCAAGGTAACAGGATTCAATCCAACTTGCAAGTAGGTACCAACCTGGGTTTTCCACAGGGAGGTAGGAAGTCAGTTAATCTCTACCAGACAAGACAAAGTTCGCATATCCATCACCTACAATTTACAGAGAGGTGTAAAAATAGCTCAAAGACCATGAAAATCTCATAAATAAACTGATCAAACCTTAGCCAGCTTTTGGCTATGATAAATAAAATCCCCTTTTCACAACCCTTCCACAGCATTCTGTACTTATTACATATCCTTTATAGCATAAGTTTTCAAAGTGGCAAAAAATAAGCACATTTGTTAACAATCCAAACATATATAGCTTCTCTTCAGTGTATAAAAATAAGAGGCAAACGTATATAAACTTAAATTATACTTAGTAACATTCTTTTAGTATTCTATCTTTTTATAAATGATCTATGTATCTATTAAACATCCATTCATTAATTTAGTGTTCACTAATTAAGGTTTTAAGTTACCTAAACATCTTGGAAACTATCTTCTAGCTAAACACTAAAAATCATAACTACTGTTGACATAAAGTTTGTCAGAATAATGATTTGATGTGGTTAAATACAAATTTATATTTTTCATAAATCTTAAATATTTAGTAGAAGTAATGGTAGCTTATTTTATCAGTAAACCTAGATAAATTTAGGAAAACCTTACTCAAGTAGAATACAAATGTATACTTATACTTAATTCTAACTCAGAGAAAACAAAGCTGTTTTTATTAAACTAAAATTGTTCAATTAGTTTCGTTTGCCAAAGATTTACCTACATTATATAAACGTAATTAAAAAAAAGTTTTTGAGTTAGTTTCTATAAGAATACCTATTTTTTCACATTGAAAATATTCAAGGCTCATTTTCCTTTGTTTCAGAGCATTTTAGGAATGTTTTATTTATATATGGGCTTACTTGTCTCAAATTCAATCAGAGTACAATCAGCTCCTTTGAGGAATTTTATAATTTAATTTGGGTAATACTGCCAGAGGTAGGAAAACACTACATACTCACATAATGAGAGGTTTTTGAGGCCTCTCTGAATTACAGACATATAAACATGCAGACAGAGAAAGAGACACTTAGAGTTTTGTTTCTAATTTTCAGCTTCATTTTCAGCCATAGGTTAAACTTTGCTCCTTCTATTCTCAATCTTCTTACCATATTGCACTTTGAAGCCCCACCCATTTCTCTAATCTCATTCTAAATGCATCTCTCCTTTGAAGCTTCATCTCAGCCCCTAGTAGGGCATAATTGCTTCCATAACCCTTGTACCTCTCTGATTACTTGAATCAATCAACCAGAAATTATAGTTATTTGTGTATATTCCTCATCTTTTCTTCAAATCCGAACTTAGGGCGGGGCACGGTGGCTCACGACTGTAATCCCAGCACTTTGGGAGGCCAAGGCGGGCAGATGACGAGGTCAGGAGATCAAGACCATCCTAGCTAACACGGTGAAACCCCATCTCTACTAAAAATACAAAAAATTAGCCGGGCGTGGTGGTAGGTGCCTGTAGTCCCAGCTACTCAGGAGGCTGAGGCAGGAGAATGGCAAGAATCTGGGAGGTGGAGCTTGCAGTGAGCTGAGATCACACCACTGCACTCCAGCCTTGGTGACAGAGCAAGACTTGGTCTCAAAAAAATAAAAAAAATAAAAAATTCGAACTTTGTTATGGCAGAGACTATGTTATCTTTTCTTCAACAGACATTTATTCTGTACCTACTGTGTTCCAGGCACTGTACTGGAAACTTTCCGAAGAGTGAGGAACCAAAAAGCAGGACCCCTGTCTTCATGGAGCAGACAGTTTGGAATTCAATATATATTTTTCATTTCCCACAGGATTAGCAGTGGTTTGTTGAATGAATGAATGAATTAATGAAAATCCTCAGGCTTAGATTCACCATGATACTGAAAGGGAAGTAGCATTTCCTTGAGGGCTTACTATATACCATGCATTCTTGGACACTTTGTGCAAATTATGTAATTTAATCATCCTCATATTCATACTCTGTGCTTTATATACTTACTTCTAATCTTGACAGCAACCCTGCAAAGGAAAAAAAAGACTGTCCCATTTTACAGAGGAAACAACTGAGAGGCTCAATGAGGATATCTGCTTGCCCTAAGTCATGATGCCATAGGTGTCAACATAAGGATTTGAACCCATGTCTTCCTGACTCCAAAGCCTTGAGACACACTGTTGACTATGGTTTAATTGCCTTGGAGAAAGCTTAGGTCATATATTCCAGAGAGCAAGTCACAGGTAAGTCTTGACTTAGGGAGTCTGTGCACCTCAGGCACTTAACAGCAGATTGGACCACACCAGCGATCTGAGGTCCCCTCTAGCTCTCAGTTCCATGAGTCCAGATAGGAGACAAGACCAGGAAGTGGTGGCATGCTGTATGTAGGTGGGGTTGGGTTCCCGGGGGTGGAGGGCTGCTCTCACCTGGAACCATGCTCAACTAGGCATTCAGGAGCCATTCATGCCAGAAGCACAATCCTCCCACTGAGGCTGTAAGTCACATTCCTTGTTTTAAGATCGGTGCCCAAAACTGGGCCTTTCACTGAAGAGATGCTGTATATGTGAATGAGCAAAATGATAATCAGTTCAACTGAACTTTAACCCACTGGATCTACAACAGAAGGTTAAGGGACTCCATGTTCAAACCCTTAAGTGGTCACAGTTAGTCTAACTGACGCTGATGTGGAGAAGGAGGGAGACAAAAGCTGTTGCCCTTAGTTGAGGGATGAAGTGGCTCCCTCACCTCCTGCAGAAAAGCAGGGTCAGTAGGAAGAGCAGAGAGCTTTTAGGACACATTCACTCTGTGCCAGGGCTTTGATGACTGATCACCCTTAATTATCATAGCTACCCTATGAGGAGGTCACTATTAATATCCTCCTCAATTTACCCATAAGGAGACAGGCAAAGAGTGATTTAAGCCCCCTGCCCAGCATTATAAGGCTAGTAAATGTGACTGGCAAGATTTGAAACTAGACTATTTGAATTCAAAGACTGTGCTCTTAACCACTATATCATATGTCATTTCCAGGCAAAAATAACATGGAGAATTATAATAAGGGCCACCCATGAATCATGCTTCCCTTTGTCCACATCCTTTTGCAACATGACATTGCCGCCTCTCTCATCAAGATGTGGTCTACTGGTCCACCCTCTTGAAATTGGGATGATCCTGTGACTTACACTGACTAACAGAATATTGTAGCAGAGACATTGCAGGAGTTCTGGAAATGAGACCTCAAAAGGTTTTGCAAGCTTCAACTCTCACCCTCCTGAGATGCTGAGTCCACCATGTTATAAAGAAGTCCAGTGTATCCTCCTGGCATATGAGAGGTCATGTGGAGCAGATCCAAGGCTTTCCAGCCAATAGCTAGCACCAATTACCAATTGAGCAAGACCCTCTTTGGTGTCCCAACTTCAGTTGAGCTCCCTCTGCCTGCATCTGCACTTGAGAGCCCAGGGAAGATCTGCAGAAGAATCTCCAGTCAATCTACATAATTGAAAAAATAAGCGATTGGTGTTTTAAGCCACTAAGTTTTGGGATGATTTGTTATGTAGCAATAGATAATTGAAATATACAGGTTTTAAATTTCTTTTCTTTTTCTTTTTTTTCTTTTTTTTTTTTTGAAATGGAGTCGCCCTGTGGCCCAGGCTGGAGTGCAATGGTGTGATCTTGGCTCACTGCAACCACCGCCTCCCAGGTTCAAGCTATTCTCCTGCCTCAGCCTCCAGAGTGGCTGGGACTACAGGCGTGCGCCACAACAGCCAGCCAATTTTGTATTTTTAGTACAGACAGGGTTTCACCATGTTGGCCAAGCTGGTCTTGAACTCCTGACCTCAGGTGATCCACCCGCCTCGGCCTCCCAAAGTGTTGTGATTACAGGCATGAGCCACACACCTGGCGGTTTTAAATTTCTTATCTGAGACTAACCACTTGCTTTTTAACAATCTAGAGTTATATAATGTATAGAATCATAGGAAATATGAGCTGGAGACACCTTGGGGCAGCATCTAATTTTATTCTTCTATTTTACAGAGGAAGAAACTGAGAGCCAGAGATGGGAGGCAACTTGTCCCGAATCTTACAGCTTCAGCCACGGCTGGACCTAAGTCTTCAGAGTCCCATGTTTGGAGTTATCTTTGCTACATGGTCCTGCCTAACTACGTATGTAGTGAGAGGAAGAAAAAGTTATTTCCAGCTAATTTCAAAGATAGACTCTAAATGCTGTTTATGTTCTTAAATTCTCATGACATCCATGCAAAGAGATCCACATACCAAGACCCATAAAATGCCAGAAGCAATTACTGGAAACAAAGCAGTGAATTGTCATCATTGAGTGTATATTGTCTTTTACGGGATCTGTGCATTTATAGATGTGCCATTTCCCCAGCAGATCAGTTGTTCTCATCTTGGCTGCTCACTGGATCATCTGGGAAGTTTTAAAAAAACACTGAGCTGTGAGCCAGGCACTAGGAGTTGAAAAACCTCCCTAGAGAGAATCTGGTGAGCAGCTGGTGTTGAGAACCCCTACTCTGGATTGTGAGTTCTTGGAAGGCAGAATTTTCATCCTTGAACCCCCTGGACCACCATGCCGTAGAGTAATTGTTAATTGAAACTGGGGACACAATGCTGAAAGTTCTTACAGAGAGCAGCTATGTCAGAGTGGAAAGGACATGGCCTTTGACATCAAAAATACCTATTTGCATCTCAATCTTGCCATTTAGTAGCTGTGACTTCATACACGACAGTTGCTCTGAGCCATCTATAAAACAAATATAAAGACGATACCAACTTCCCAGGGACATTATGAGCTCAGCTAAGATTATTTAGCTTTTATAAAGGTCCTTGGTAACAGCAAAGACTTTGTCAAGTATTGTTATTTCCACTCAAAATAGAAATAGAGTAGCTTTTAAAAAGGTACGTTGGGGGGGAAGCAATGAAAGATGATTGTAATAATTTAGGCAATACAGAGTTATAAAGAAAAATCAAGTAAAATTACCCACAATTCCTCCATAAGTATGTTTCAGCATTTTGTTGTTTCTTCTTTCAGAATTTTCTCTTGTCTATATGTGTGCCTGTACACACCCACACACATATGCACAAAACACAATATTAAAAAAAAACAAATACAGGATTGTATTGTGTCCGTCTTCCCTGTTACTAGTTAGACTTCTCCATAACCATGAGTTATAATTACTGTGATACTTTTCTAGCCTAATGATTTTGTGAGTAACTGAAGGAAGATACATAGGATAAAATGGGAACAAGAGCAAAGCCAGTGAAAATATGCAGAAAAATTACACATTTTGGAGGCCTAGTGGTGTCTGAAAATTATTGCAAGATTCCATTGAGGCTTACCCATTTCTTCATCTGAGAAGACTATTGTTTCCCACAGGAGCTTGTGAATTGACATGGATAAAATGAAGATCTCAGTCCTGCCATCCCAAAGAAACTTCCCTCTCTAAAACGCCTTGGCCACAGCCTGCACATCCTTCTGGTCAGCAACATTTGTTTGCACATGATTTCAAAAGTAGCAAGAAAAGGCCAGGTGCAGTGGCTCACACCTATAATCCTAGCACTTTTGGAGGCCGAGGCGGGCAGATCACCTAAGGTCAGGAGTTCGAGACCAGCCTGACTAACATGGAGAAACCCCATCTCTACTAAAAATACAAAGTTAGCCAGCTGTGGTGGTGCATGCCCGTAATCCCAGCTAAGTGGGAGGCTGAGGCAGGAGAATCGCTTGAACCTGGGAAGCGGAGGTTGCGGAGAGCTGAGATCACACCATTGCACTCCAGCCTGGGCAACAGGAGCAAAACTCCATCTAAAAAAAAAAAAAAAAAATGTAGCAAGAAAGAGAATGGAAGGAAGACCAAAAAGTGCTTATTCAAGTTAACTATTAATTTGGGGAAAGCAATTTTCATATCCAAGCCAACCTAGAGTTGATCCAAAAGTCAACAGTTAAAAGAGCCAGAACAAACACACAGACCAAATCTCCAAGGCTGGTATTGTCTGGCAAGGAATCCAGCTTTAGAAAGGACCTGAAGATATCTGAACCCCTTCCGGCTCAAGCCTCCCCTTTTCCTGGACCTAATCCCTAACGGCATCAGAACCTCAACGTGTCTGTTGGCTGGGGGCCTTGCCCATAAGGAGCCTGTGTTTACAGAATCAATGAGGAACAGATGAAGGCTGACTGTAATCTGGAACAAGGAGGCCCTGTTAAGGACATGCCCAGCATGGGCCAAGTGAGTGTGACTCCACCAAAACCAGGCCTTTGCAAAAAAGATGGCCTATTTTGCCTGGACACCGCTGCTCACAACAGCCTTGGATTCTTCTTTGCAACCTGTCTTTACAGCCTTACGAGAAATATCTGACTCAATTTTTAATATAATATCCCCTGATATCTTTTTCTTTTTTTTTTGGTGTAGGTGGTGGCATGAGGATCTCGTTTAGAAAAAAAAAAATGATTAGGCTTGAAGTTGGAGAAACGTGTGTGAATCCCAATTAATTCACCTAATTGCTGTGTGACCAAATATATATATTTGTGTTTAGTGCACTGTGCATTTATATGCACATTTATATTTAGTGCACAGTGAATATTCAGTGTCTTATGAATATTAGGTGTCTTTTGGTCCCTCTATCACTTTCTATGTTAAATACACCCATGCCATTGTTTCTAACATATTTTATGAATTCCATGGATCTAATTTGTTTTCTCCTCTTCTACAGCATAACTGCATATTCTCAAACAATACAACAAATACATATTACATCATTCTATTGGAAGGCAGGAGTGAAAAAGCACTTTGTAAATTGTAAAGCTCTATATAATTTTAAGAGATTATTATTTTTGTTAATATAATAAACAAAAACAACTATGGCCATTTACAGAAAATAAAATTTACTTTCAAAGGATAAAGAGGAGGCAGTTTAGCCTAACAACTAAGAGCCATGAACTGTGCCAATAAGTGGCTTTGCTAACTTTGGGAAGTTACATAACTTCCTCGAAACTCCGTTTCCTCATCTGTAAAATGGGGATAATAACAATAGCTACTTTGTGAGCTTATTTTGAAGACTGAATAAGATGATATGTGTAAAACACTTAGGGAATTGTTTGGCCCATCATAATGTTGATACCTAGACTTCATTGAGTGCTGACTCTTTCATAGGCACTTTACGACCTAGGTCCTATTATCATGCTCATTTTACAGATGAGGGGTTTCAGATAGAATCTGAATTCAACCCAGGTAATATGACTATAATCCTATGCTCGTAACCATTTTGCAATATTGACACCTACACAGTAAGTTTTCAATGCATGTTACATCATCATTTTAACAAGATTGGCCGCTAGAGCAGATATTCAATATCATTATTCATAAATAAATGACGTTGGTGTTGATATTTTGAATTAATTCCCTCAACATTGATTCTACCTTCCCCATGATTCTCATCTTCCCTGCAGTATGGGCAGGACTTTGACTTGCTTCTAACCAATAGAATACAGAAAGGTGATGGAATTGTGTGTATAAGATTATGTGGTATAAGATTATAACATCCATCTTGCTAGGAGATGCTGTTTTCCTTGCTGGCTTCAAGGTACCAGGTAACTATGTGGCAAGAAGTTGAGGGTGACCTCTGGCTAATAACCAGCAAGAAACTGATACCCCTACTCTGACATCTTGCAAGGAACTGAATGCACCAGCAGCAGCCATATGAGCTTGGAGGCAGATCCTGCTCCAATTGAGACTCAGCTGAGACTGCAGCCCCAGTTGACACCTTGATTGCAGCTTCATAAGATCCTGAATCAGGGAATCCATCTCAGCTGTGCCTAGACTCCTAACCCATAGAAATGGTGAGATAATAAATATGTATTGTTTTCAGCTGCTAAGCTTGTGGTGAAATTGTCATGCAGCAATAGAACATGAACACACAAGGTTACAGAGACTGAAGATTACCAGGCAGTTGTGGCGACATGTGTGATGGCAGCAGCAGCAGCAGCCTCCTGACGTGGGCTGCAGCCATGGTGGATTGAATGTCCTTGAACTCAAAAGTCCAGTGGTGGCCCTCAACATTCACTCTTCCATACCTTTCAACAATTTTATATTTATCAATTCTCTGCATCAAATCCCTTTCTTCTTGAATTACCCAAAGTGATTGATATTTCCTGTACTGAATCTTAGTTTATATCCTCAACCTGCTTCAAAGCCATAGTTCATCTATCCCAATATTTAATCCTGCTGATAACCCAAAACATTTTAAGGAAAAAGAGTAGTTTCTTTTCAAAATATCAGGTAGAAAGGAAATGATAGTCATTAAGCAATGCTATTTCTTTGAATAGCTACAACAACCCTTTAAGGAAGGTAATACAAATCCCATTTTACAGAGGAGAAAACTGAAGCTCAGACCTCATTTGCTGTCAAGCTCCAGCAGGCCATAGGCTTGTTTTATTTAGTGTTGGCTGTTTGCAATTAATGTGCTTCTCAATAATTATGTTTTTCAAAAATGAAATCGAAAACCTTTGATTTACTTTAAAGACAGATCTGGCTAACCCATTAAAGCTTACTCAGCTCTGCTATTAGGAAAGAGAAAGAGGTTTGAGAATTCAAATCTCTGGCAGAGCTTAAATTAGGTAGAATGCCAAAATAGCTCAGCTTTAAGAATCTATTTTTTTAAGTATACTCAAATTTTTAATAATACTCAATTTTCTCATCAGAAAAATGGGATAACAATAATTCCTACCTGACAATATGATTGTGTGTGGACTAAATAAGGTAATATGAATGTTCCTGTCCATGGTGTGCCTCCCTTGGAAATATTCCATGCCTTTCTCCTTCACCCTATCATGGGCTGCAGGCTGCATCTCTCAGTTCCTGTTTCAGCTCTTCCACCTGCGTGTGGTCAACAGGAGGCACTGGTGGGCAATTGTAGGGTGGAGGATTGTAGAGTGGGAGGCAGGGAGCAGCAGAGTATTACTCCTCCTCCCTTCTGATGAAATCTCTAGCAGCCACTGCCTCTCCTTCATGGGGCCATCTTCTTGGAGGGATGTCCTCCATGGTCTGGTTCGGCAAGTAAACCCAGCACCTTCACCCGAAGAACACCACGCTACCACCTCCCTTTCTTCTGCTGCCCGGGGTGCCAGCGGCTTCTGGGCACCTCATCACTGCTTCTTTGGCTTCTCCCATCTTCCATCTCTCCTTTAGCCATTTTCTGGGTTTTGTTTGTTTGTTTGTTTTGAGACAGAGTCTCACTTTGTCACCCAGGCTGGAGTGCAGTGGCGCCATCTCGGCTCACTGCAACCTCTGCCTCCAGGGTTGAAGTGATTCCCCTGCCTCAACTCCTGAGTAGCTGGGATTACAGGTGCCTGCCACCATGCCTGGCTAATTTTTGTATTTTCAATAGAGAGGATTTCACCACGTTGGCCAGGCTGGTCTCGAACTCCTGACCTCAAGCAATCCACCCACCTCGGCCTCCCAAAGTGATGGGATTGTAAGCATGAGCCACCATGCCCAGCCCATTTTCTAGTATTAAATTCTCTGTTTTAAGTACTGAAAGACAGTTCTGTTTTCCTTGCTGGACCCTGTCTGCTGCATTGAGTGAAATGCATTTGCCTGGTGGGACTTATTTTCTCAGTGAATGATTAGGCAAGATAGCAGGCAAAAGAACAGGGGTAAAGATTAGAATATGAAGATTGCTCAGAGACGGTGTGGCTTCATAGCCTGGTGCTTGGTGAACAGGTGTTCAATAAAGGAAAGCTATGACGAAGACGATTGGTCTCCTTCTGCTTATGAAGAATAGAATGAGAAAAATGCTTTTGAGTGGGATAGAAGGGTAGAGAGACCTCATGTTTTTGTTGGCAATTAGCAGCCCTGTCCAATGCCTGGAGCCTGGTTCTGGGTGCTGGGAAGAGCTGACCTCAGCCAGTGAGCACCCAGGCTATGATCACTGAGCTGTCTGGAAGGGCCAGTCCCTCCACACACAGTGTACCCCTAATGAAAAGCAGATTTTTCCACCCTCACAATTGGGGTGAGATCTCCTCCTCCTCACCCTAAGAACAGAGGAAGAATGTTCCAAGAATATTTGCCATAGCTATTCAACCAAGATCTTGTTTTCACATTCCTGTTGACAGCCTTCCAGCCCTGGGCTAGTCTGTTGTTTTCGTCCTGTGGCCACCCGACTTCCATTCCCAGCACAACCCAAGTCGGAGGCATCCAGAATGACCCCCATCTCCACAGCAGTAAGCGCTGGGAAGGAAACAGGACTGTTCCTGGCCTGAGCTTGTGCTGTGAAAGGGGAAGGGGAGGTGAGTTAAAGCATCTTTATAACCAAGTGCCCAGGATGGTGTTTGGCACACTGGGAAGGAAAAAGTGTAAACAGTCCCATGATGTAGTCTCTGAAATAAGCTTCCCTCTCTGGTATCTGAATACCACTAAACCTTGGCAATGACTGTGCCAGTCACCTTACATACACTATTGCTTAACCCCATAACCACCCTATAAGGTGGGGTTTTCGAGTCCATTTTACAGACAATGGAACAGAGGCTCAGAGAGGTCACATCTTTCAGGTTCCAAAACCTGCATTATTTTAACAATTCCATACCACCTCCCTGACATTTTGTGGCCGAATACTCTGGGTCAGGCCTGGTGTCTCACACCTGTAATCCCAGCACTTTGGGTGACTGAAGCAAGTGGATTGCTTTGAGCCCAGGAGTTTGAGACCAGCCTGGCCAACATGGTGAAACCCCGTCTCTACAGAAAATACAAAAATCAGCTGGGCATGGTGGTAGGCACCTGTAATCTCAGCTACTCAGGAGTTTGAGGCAGGAGAATTGCTTGAACCTGGGAGGGGGAGGTTTCAGGGAGCTTAAATTGCACCACTGCACTCCAGCCTGGGTGACAGAGTGAGACTCTGTCTCAAAAAAAAAAAAAAAAAAAAAAAAAAGGAAATACTTTGTGCAGACACGTCACATACTTTGAAGCTGCCCTCATCAAAAGCTTGGGTGGACCCCAGTTGACAGAGCAAAAGAAAGAATGTCTCTGAGCCCAATGGAATCCACTGCAGTCACTCCCCAGGGTCTCTCCTACGACTGTAAATCGAAATGCCAGCCATTCCCCAAGAAACCAGAAGCCATCTGCAGAGAGCATGAGTTCGATGGAGAGAAGGTTCACACGGATATGCTCCCTACCACCCTGAGATTGCAGTTGTGGGTGCCTTAATGGCTGGGTGAGAACCAGGCTATTGTTTTTGAGACCAGTTACCATTATACTGAACAATCATTACAGTAAAAGAAACCTAAAGAACTAAGCAACAGCCAATAAATATCTATTTGATGAACATTGTCTCCAACTTTCCATTTCTATAGTCTGAACATTCAGTCATTGCAAAGGCAATCACATTTAAGCGTAGTACTCGAATCTTTAGGGCACTGAGTCTCCACCTATGTCAATGTAGGAGACTGGTCTTTGAAAGAAACTCATCCCAAACATTTCTGAGAAGCCCCAGGGATGCTTTCAGGTGTCCAAGAAGCAGTGCTGGTGGTTTCTTGCCAAGTGTAGCAGCTGCTGCCTGAGGCTGCATGCTGCTACCACTCTAATGAAGAGAGTGAGTTTCTTACATGTCGTGCTCAGTGAGGGGTTCATAGCTTCAGCCACAGAGTTAATATGTTTTCTGAAAGACCGATTTAAGTTCATACATATATTCCTTTTATAGCTGTGCATCGTGACTGGGACAGGCATGGTCTAATATCAGCTAACAGAGTGGATCTGGAAACACTCCAGACCCCCTCCAGGCCTGTACTGGGTCTGGCTGCCTGCTGGACCCTGTTTCTCTGATGGATGATTCAATTACAAGAGAATTCATAGCCCCTTTTGGCAAAACTGGCTCTTAAGTGACAGTTCGTATGCATTGTACTTAAGCCCCCTGGTGAAAAGATTTAAGTCCTTTTCCTGTCCTAGTGGATTCCTCAGCCCTCTTGCAAATCAGGGGATAACAATGAATCTATGGGGAAAGGAGCAGTGTCACTTTTTTTGGGATGTGAGGCAATATTACCTGAAGCGGCAGTTCTTGCTCAGCCAGGATTTTTTTTTTAATTAGATTTCAAACACAGGCAAAAGAACCAGTGCTTAGCCAACTAGTCATAGGCCTCTAATTAAAATCAAAGGTTAGTTTTGAGGTGGAAACTAACAGTTAATTTAGGTCAGTGGTTTCCAAATTGTGAGCTACATACCCAGAATCTGTGGATTACAATGCTCCAATGCAGACGATGCCAAACATCACCTAGATTATGAAGAAATAGCACATCCTGCCCACTCCACATGCATAGAATACTATTTTTCAAACATATATGCCCCTGCTGAGATTAATAAACTATAAGCGCACCACAAAGTGTTATCGCATTCATGATAGTTTTAAACTGTTATGTGTTTTCTCTCTTTTTTTTTTTTGGTTATATGTTTTCTCAAACAACCAATATAAGAATTAATCTACATTTACATAGAGGTGGTTTTGGAAATTTTTTGACATAAAAAATTGATCCTCATATTGGAAAAGTTTGTGAAACTTTGTGCTAGAATTCTACCTCCTAGAATTACCTGTTGGGGTGGCTGGGGGCATTGTAAAATGCAACCCAAGTCTAGGAATCTATATCTAGCAGTCAAGCCCAGGGATCTGTTTTAGTTCACTTGCCCAGTGATTCATCTGCATACTGAAGTGTAGAACCTCAGATCAGGTCAACCCACTTATCCCATGGCTGAGGGAATTCAAGCTCCAGAGAGGGGAAGTGACTGGGCCAACGTCATAAAACATGTGGTCAACAGAGCCTCCTTTATCCTATGTCTCGACCCCACAGAGAAAGGAAGAGCAAGCTACTCCCACCTGGGAGGTTCAGCTGGTGAAGACCACAAGAGACTGTCTCCAGTGGGTGAGGTGTTCTCCCTCCAACGCTTTTACTATTCACCCTTGTCTCTCACAAATGCCCCAGTTCAGGCTGGCCAGGCCACTGCCTCACTGATCTCTATATGTTCAGCGTTTTCTGTCTCTCCCAGCCCTTGCCAGAGCTTCTCCTGCTTCCTGATGTCCCACCTCATCCCGCCTATTCTCTCCATTCCCAGTTCTGAATTGCTGTTTTCTGAATGCTGTGTCCCCCTCAAATCTATAGGTTGAAACCTATTCACCAAGTGATGGTGCCAGGTGGCAGAGCCTTTGGGAAGTGACTAGGTTACAGGGCAGAGCCCTCATGAATGAGACTCATACCCTTAGGAAAGACCCTTGAGGGAGCTCATTTACTGCTTCCACATGTGCAGTCACAGAAAGAGTCATCATCTATGAACAAGAATACAGGCCCTCACCAGACACCAAATCTGCTGGTTCCTTGATCTTGGACTTTCCAACCTCTGGAGCTGTGAGGAATAAATTTCTGTTGTTCATAAGCCATCCAGTTTCTGATGTTTTTGTTATAGCAGCCCAAACAGACTCAAATACCAATTCTGTCTCAAAAATGTTTTTCAGGACCATCCTAAGCCTAAGTATCACTTTGTGGCCTTGAAACCCCTCCACAACCTGGAGTGTGCTTGTGTTTATACTGTTTTGTGTGTGGAGGATGACTAGGCTGTGTTTCACATAATGTCTAATGCAGAGATGTGCTGAAGTTTCTCACTTGATGGATGAATGTGCTCAGATATGGATGACACAAACTCCAAAACTGTTTAGTGTGGAAATACTCACCATTTAGCCTTTTATTTATTTATAACTACTTTTTGAGCACTTTGTGTCATGCCCAAAGATGCAAAATGGACCAGCTGTGGTCCTTCTCTCTCTTTTTTTTTTTTTTTTTTTTGAGACACAGTCTCGCTCTGTCGCCCAGGCTGGAGTGCAGTGGCATGGTCTCGGCTCACTGCAAGCTCTGCCTCCTGGGTTCATGCCATTCTCCTGCCTCAGCCTCCCGAGTAGCTGGGACTACAGGCACCCGCCACCACGCCCGGCTAAATTTTTGTATTTTTAGTAGAGACGGGGTTTCACCATGTTAGCCGGGATGGTCTCAATCTCCTGATCTCGTGATCCGCCTGCCTCAGCCTCCCAAAGTGCTGGGATTACAGGCATGAGCCACCGCACCCGGCCAGTCCTTCTCTTAAGGGCTATGTGTGCTGATGGTGGTTTAGATCTCTGCTGCTGTTTGATTTTTTTGTATATTGGCATAAACTTAATTTTTTTGTACCCCAATAAATGATTATTTAACATTGTAAACAATTAGCAAAATTGTGAGGAAGAGCAGTCATTAATGGAAATAAATCCTTAATGAATAATATAATATTTAATCAATTATAAAGCATATCCTATATTCCAGGCTATTTATGAACAGGATTTCATTTATTCCTCCATGCAACTCTTCAAGTGCACTGTGATTTCTGTTTTAATAATGGAAAAAATGAAGCAAGTGACTTGCCTAAGATCCTATCAATTTAAATCCAGGTTTGTGTAATAACCAAGCCTGTGACCTTAACCACTGCTCTATGTCACCTCCCCTGTCCCCAGACAGCCTTTCTGTCTCAGGGTTTCATAAACACTGAAGCATAAGCAGTTGCTAGGGGATAATGAATGACACTGAGTCACTAAGGGCAGCCAGCAGATCTGAAGTGATTGATGAATTTGTTAACAGTAAGTGGGGTTAGGAATTACAAAACAACATTAGAATCTATTGCACACAACCGCAAGCTCTCAGTGAGGTGAGACATGCAACAAGCCAAGGTATATCTTTACTCTCTGATGCGCGGTTTGGTGTCTCAACAAGTCTTCCCAGCCATTTACCCCAGAGCCTGCTGTTTTTCAAGGGTGGTTCTCTAGAGGCAGTCTGGAGAAATTAGATTATAAAAGTTTGTCCCCAGCCTTTTTTGCCTGACTCATTGTGTGGTCTCAAGCCAGTGAGTCACCAACCTGTGACTCAGTTTTCACAGCCTACGCAGGGCTCAGAGTTTGACTGTTGGGCTCCCAGGGATGGCTTTATATGGAGGTGACATAAGGCTAGGAATATGTGGAGAAGCTGGGAATCCTGGGCTATACTTCTCTCCTTTGGCTTGTAAGAGTTATCTTTTAAACTGTCAGAGGTGCTCATGGGTGGCCCAAGAACAAGGAAACTGAAGTGGCCTCACCAAGGGGGTCAGCCTTTGTTTCTGCTGATGCTGTATAATACTGAGTGTGGATCCTCTGCTCTGTGGGTGGTGCTCTGTGGCAATGGGCCGTCAGAGTGGACCAGTACTCTGAAGAGGAAAAAATTATCTGTGTGAAGAAACACGATTCACTTCAAACCTGTCCTTTCCGAGCTACACTGAGTAAACTGGGACAGCTTCTGGTCCTCCATCCAGGTCACAACCCCACCCCCACAGTCCTCTGGGTAAACTCTGGTATGAAAAATTCATTTGGGATTTGACCAAGGAGCTCAGAAGTTTATGTGACGGGGAGCATAGACTATATCTTGGGAACAATTAGGTCTTCAAGAGGTCCCCATCCTCTGCCTACTTACACAGAACACAGCTCAGGTGAGCATCATGAGAGACACCATTCCCAGTATGTGTTGTTTCAGCGATGGGACATAAGATGTTTGGAATGGGTTACTTCTTGCCATTAGTTCACCTGACATACCAAATATGATCAATATCAAGATTAAAAAAATGAGCATGACAACATATCCCCAAGATGTGGATTTTCAAGAAAAGGGCTCATGTACCTTCAGTCTTGGCCCTCAGCCAAGTCAAGAGTAGAGGAAAGGGTCAGAGGGACCAGCTTGGAGAGACTATTAAAGAAGAGATTCCTTTGGAGAGAGCTGTTACAGCCCTCTCCCTTAGAGGGAGGCATGGAGGTGCTGCAGGAGAACGTGAAAAGATATTCCTTGCAGGAGGGACCATAGAGAACTAGTGCCTGAGTAATGTCTGGGAGAGCAGACCATGACAGTCCTGGCTCCTGCCTGCTGTGGGCAGAGGATGAGAGAGGAGTGACTTGCTGTCTAGGTTCAGGAACCAGGAGGTGTGCTGGGTGGGTTTGGAATGCATTCCCAGAGTTGTTCAGAATCATTTCCTGTGCACTAGATGTGGGACACACCAGAAAGAGAACCGTTCTGTGGGCCATCTTAGATCTTGTCTGAAAGTGCCTGCGAGAGAAGTGAAGGGATTTTGGCAGGAAGATTGGAAATGTGCTGCTCCTCAATGCCTCAAGTGGCTCCAGGAATGGCAACACATCAGTCAGGGTCAAGGTGACTGCAGGACAGAGGTCCCACAAAGGGACCTGGGAGCAACCCATGGCATGGCCCCTATGAGAAGAGTCCTGCTCTGGCTCACCCAGGGGATGCTTTCTTTGGCCAAAGACCAGACTCAAGTCAAATCTGTACTATCGCTTTACCTCTTCTCCTGACCATGGCTTTAACTGTGTTGGATCTGAAATAGCAGAGAGAGAGAGTGGGGCAGGAGAGCTCCAGGACAGGAGAAGTCAACAGTGTATTATTATGCCATAAGTCATGCTTGTTCAACATACTGGTTATACAAACCAGAAAAGATTTTGTCTGTTTTTCTTGGTTTGTTGACCTAATTACTAACACACATCTTTACTTTTCTCTTAGAGCCTGATCACATCCCTACCTTTCCATTCCTTCTTTCTGCATCTCATATTTTGTATACACTTCTATGATAGCACTGCATCTTGCATTATAACTGATTGCTTACCAGTATTTCCATACTAAAAGATGTGTTCTTTGTGGCAGCAGCTATATTTTATTAATGTTAATATTCTCTATATCCAACTCAGTGATGCCATATGGTTGGTATGCAATCAATTCTTGTTAAATGAAAGACTAAATGGATATATGCATATTGATAGGAAGAACTTGGCAAAAGGGAGATATATTTAGGCCTTTTGAAGCTTCTTGAATCTCACCAGCTGGGCTGGGCTCATAGTTCCTACTTGTAGTTCCAATCACATTCCCTGAAGACCTGGGTAGCTCTTTGAATATTTGGATTTGTTGAGGGGAATCCCAATTATACTCATTAGACAGCACATCCCTGAGGAGGGATGGAAACATTGAGAACACGCTCTCCATCAGGGTAAATAAAAGAAGGGAATCGAGCCACGCCTGTCCAATCTCAACAGAATCCTCTGTTGTACAGGAAACAGTGGAGAAATTGTTCATTTACATCTCATTCCTGATGGAAATATTCCAACTGCAAAGCCAGTGTCAGCTTTGATTTCCTGCCCTGAGAGGAGGCACAGTCAAAAGGCACAAAGTGGGCTTGTGCAGTCAGAGGAATTAGGTTGTGTAAGAAGAGACCCTCACACTCCATCTTTGTTCAATGGTGGAACTTCTAGCTGGGGTGGTCAACCGAGCCGAGCCCAACCTTAGCCTTGGGCGCCTGTGAGGACTCCATTCTCTTAGAACCACAAGATATCAGGCGGAAGAGTGAAGGGCAGACCAGGCCTGAGGGTCAGTGCCCCAGTCCTTGGCTTGCTTCCTTGAAAAGAGCAAGCACTGAGAGGCCCTGGAGTTTTGGGAATCTGAGGGGCCAAGCGCAGGCAAACAAGAGGCCTATTCCAGGGCCTCCATTCCTAACCATTCCGGTTCCCTTGAAAAAGGAGGAATTCAAATAACCTGGAAAAGGCACTTACAGAGCAAACGCACAGCCAGTTGCTGTCTTACAGCTAATTTTAAGAATGTCCTTTTCTCTTGAAATTTCATCACCATGACTCATCGCACTGCAGGCCAAAATTCTGAAGCTCTGAGTCAGACTGGGTACTGGGAGCTGAAGCTCAATGGGAGTTTTACCTAAATAAAGCCTGCAAGCCCAGCCTGCTGTGATACATGCTTAGAAATCTGCTGTTTCAGCAATGCACATGCCCTTGCACCTCTGCTGTTACTACAGTTGCCCACACCTTCCTTCTTCTCTTAGACATGAAGCCCCCCTCCCTCTTTTTCTGAACCTTCAGTTAGTATGCTATATTTTCTATGATAATTTAGTTCCTTTTCCACATCCAGTCTGCACTGCTATAGGTGCTTTGGTGATACTTGCTGCCTGAACAGGTGTGATGATAAAGCACACGTTTCAGAAAGAATCCAGTGTCCCCTTCTCTAAATGCCGATCAAACTGATTGGTATTTAAATTTGGATCTTAGAATGTCAGAATGGGAAGGAGCCTCATTCTCATGTCATCCACCCTCCCTGTCACTGTAGGTAAGAAATCCAAGACTCAGAGATATCGGCCAACTTGCCTGAGATAACACAGCCAGTTAGGAAGAGAATCTAGACAAGAACCAGGGTCTGCTCATGTCTACATCTCTTTATTAGACTGCCTCTGTTTTTCTTTATTATATGTCCAGATTAATTCCTAAAAACCCACATCTGGGTATTGGAGGAGGGGGTTCATTATTTGGGGACCTCTAGGAATGAGAGTGGAAGGCAATGTTCAAGGCTGAACACCTGCTCCTTGGTAACCCTTGAGCTCCAGTCCGGTGACCTGAGAAGGTGGCTGTTGCACCCATGAAGGCAAGAGACCTGGAGACAGGCCATAGGAGGAAAGGTGGGACTGGTAGGGAGTGGCCTGGAGGCTGAAGATATATCCTCTATTCAGGGATGGTGGCAGTGGCAGGTTAATCAAAGCAACAGAGATGAGGAACTAGACCTATGGAAATTCTGGCTTGTCAACTGTCCTGGTGGACATGGTGGGTGTGGCTGTTATTGTAAATGAAGAGGGGGGCCTGCAGTCAGATGGTAAGGTGGCTCTTGCATCAGGCTGTTGAAATCAGAATTTTGGGGGTTGCAACAGAGGCCCATTCACATGAGCTTAGGTGGAAATAATCATTGTAAGAATACGGAGACCTCACAGGAAGCCAAGGATAGGCGCCATAGTGCAGCCAGGACTCCTTGGGCCTAAAATCAAGACTCTGTCAGGAGCCAAAGTGGCTAGCTCTAGGCTCTGTTCTCTTTGTCTCTGTGTCTCTGTCTCTGATCTCTCTCACCCTCTGTCTCTTGGTGCCTTATCTTCCCCTTTCTCCTGCCTGCAGTGCTCCTCACTGTAGTTTGCCTATGGCTCAGAATGGCTGCCCCTGTATTGAGTCCATCTCATTAACCTTTGGCTCCATAACTAACTGGCTATGATTTTTCCAGACTCTAAAATCGTAAGAGAGGAACAAAATTGGCCCAGATCTCATATTTGGTTCTGGTCACAGACATCCCAGTTCTCCCCATGGATTAGCTGCTTTATGTCAGATGTCCAATCAGCTGTGGCTGTAGGGTTAGGGTCTCCAGGCCACAGCCTGTCAGTAGGGAATGGAAGAAGTTTAGACCATGGAGATACAGATTCCAGCTCTGCTATTTACAGGATCTGTGACTTCGGTCAACACTCCTTACTTCTCTGAGCCTTATGTTCCTCCTCATCTGTAAAATAATACCAACTTCACAAGATTGTAATTGCCTGTTGGGTTCTTCCTGCCCTCTGCACAGTCAAAATCAGTTCACTGAGGTTGGGGCATTGCAGTAGAGAAAGAGTTTAATCGACACAAAGCCAGCCCATACAGGAGAACTGGAGTTCTCACTCAATTCAGTCTCCTTGAAGGCTCAGAGCTTAGGGGTTTTATGCACAAGTTGGTGGGTAGGGAGCTGGGAAATGGGTGCTGCTTATTGGTTGGGGTTGAAAGAACGGAGGTGTGGAAAATGGTCCTCATGCACTAAGTTTGCCTCTGGGTAGAGCCACAGGATTCGTTGAGTCACGAGTCAGAGTCCAGGAGGGGTCAGTCTGAAAGATATCTCAAAAAATCAATTTTAGGTTCTACAATAGTGATGCTATCTATAGAAGCAATTAGGGAAGCCACAAATCTTATAACCTCTGGCCACACGACTCCTGAGCAGTAAGGGATTATAGAAACTATGCCTACATTTTAGCAGAGTTCGGGCCCTTCCCAGAATCCTATTCTAGTTTACAAAGATAGTTTTCGGAAAAAAAACAAAAAACAAAAAACAAAACCACAAAGGGAGTTTTCAGTCCCCAAGCAAGGAGGGAGTTCATTTTAGGGAGGGACTATTATCATCCTTGCTTTCAAGTTAACTATAAACTAAATTCCACCCAAGGTTATCTTGGCCTATGCCCAGGAATGACCAAGGACAGGTTGGAGGTCAGAAGCAAGATGGAGACAACTATTTTAGATTTTTCTTACTGTTGTAAGTTTACAAAGGTGGTTTCAAGGTTGTTGAGAAGACCAAATAAATATGTATAGAATCAACCCATGCCTTGTATATGGCAAATACTCAATAAATGTTTGCTGTCATGGACTAGTATTGATTTAAGAGAACCAGAGTCTTGGGCATTCACAGCATATCTTAGCCTACTGCTTTTTGAACCTCTCTCTCTTTTGTCTTATTCCATTTGGAATCTTTTTTCTTCTCCCTCTTTATGTTTCTTAATTTTTCCTTTGTTGTCAGTGCTGCAACACAATGCATGAGGATTTCACAATAGGATGCATTGGAGCCAATGTTTTCCACTTGGATATGACTTACACACTCTGCCCTGCTGTTGTCAATAACAATAAAGGGGTGGAGGGTATGGTTTACTGTACTGAATAATGCTGTGATCTGTGTTTTTGAAAATTGTTCCAACAAAGGAAGTTGTCTATGGTGACACTGCTGGCTTTTATAACATAAATATGAAGCTCTCTTGTTATTGTTTGGCAAAAATCCAAAATTTCCCTCAAGAATCTCAGGCCAAGTTGAGAGCCATCTACAAAATGCAGCGCTATATTTAATAAAAAGCAAAAATTACTCCAGATGCCAAAAATCCTTATAAACAAATACTTTGCCAAACATACACAGTCTTTTCTCTCTCCTGATCAGTCTCCTATCTGTATATAGTGCAAGGTCACTGGTTGGAAAGCTCAGTGTGTGAGATGTCCATGAGAATGTCATGGAGTTAGGACTGGTCTTGGGGGAGACAGACTACTGGGAACTTAGGAAATTAGAGAATTAGCTTACAATGGGTAAAAGGGCCAAGAGATGGAGAACAAGTGCTAACAGGGCCATGGTGAAAGTTGGCCTGTTCCAGGTTACAGCAGGAAGATGTGATGCAAAAACAGAAAGAGAATCTATGGTAAAAATCTGGGCCATTCCAAAAATTTCATTAAAAACTGTGCCAGGGCCTGGGCTGCCTTCATGTGCATGTAACTTCTTTAAACACACAGGGTTTCACACTCAGAAGAGCCTCATGCTTGACTCAATGTCCTGTTGCTGCTATCTCCAAATTTGTAATAATTTTTGAACAAGAAACTCTACATTTTAATTTTGCACTGGGCCCTAAAAATGATGTTACCAATCCTGACCAGAGAGAATTGAACCAAAGACTCATTTCCAGAAATTAAAGCTGGAAGAAAGAACAAGGGAAGGATGAATGAGTGACCACTCTTGGTTATCAGAGCAGGGAGCAGGTATGGCCATCAAGTCACTTTGGAACCTAACCAAATGAGGCAGAGGTCAGTGACCCATCTTGAATGGGCAAGGATTGCGGCAACAGCTGACACCCCCAGTATGGGCTGTGCCCTGAAGTGTACCTGGCTCAGGGTGCTACAGAGCACTGGCCTTAGGAAAGCTGCCCTGTGGCAGGTGTCAATCCCTATTCAATCAGCTGTGGCCACATGGACAGGGTCTCATGGGCACAGCCAATCAACAGGGAGGGAGAGAAGAAGAGGCAAAGTACAGGCAAAGGAGGGTTCCAGACAGACAGAGCTAGATAGAGATTTCAGCCCCGCCACTTACACATGTTGTGACTTTGGGCAAGCCTCCGGACTTCTCTAAACCTTGGTTTCTTCATATGTAAAATGAGGGAAACAATACCTATTCACAAGGTTGATGAGAAGATCAGATGAGATATAGTATATAAAGTTCTTACCACTTTGCCTGGCACATGTAAATAATCAAGTTACTCTAACAACCTAGGGTTGGTTTAACAGAACCAGGTTTAAGAAAAGTATGTTCTAATTCCACTGACTGTGATCATGGGCACGCTACTTTACATCTCTGAGCCTCAGTTTTCTCCTAAGTAACAGGGAGATAGAAATCTAATACCTAAGACAGTGCCTTGTATATAGCAGGTACTCACTAACTATACATTAAATGAGTGAGTGAAGCTATGCATCCTGCTCCACTGCAATAGGGAATCTGAAAGCTATTCGCAAAGCTGCAAAGAGTTTTACAACCATAATAATTACCTTTTTGTTGAATCCAGAGAGTCGGATTTATAACTTCTTGAAGGGTAGAAATCAAATATGTTTGTGGTCACCTCACCCTGAAAATAAAATAACTTTCTGAGCACTTGCCTGCTTGGGGATTTGGGTCACTCTTTTGTTACTGGCATCATTGCATAGCTAACTAATCCCAGTGAAATTAAATTGGGCTGGGAGTTTTTGCATTGCTCCCCTGCCCTTCCCCAAGTGTTTCTTTCTAGCGTAAAAGGGAAATAATGTGATCATAAGGATACCACACATCAAAAAGTATACTTAATGGCAAGACATTCAATATGCGTGTGCCTAATTCCGACGAATTCAGAGCATGTCATTTCTTTTCATTATAGCTCATGAAGCATGAAGAGTATTTAGGGAGAAAAAAAACTCATTCATCAGCCTCAGAGATGCCAAGAAAGGAAATGCCTTATGTATGAATGATAAAAAGCACATATTTTTCTTGCTCTGAGTTTACATATCCCATATGGGATAAAAGGAAATCCAAGTGTCACCACCATACCAAGTGCCTCAGATGAGAAGAGTTTCTCAGTCTTCAAGGATAAAATAACAGTGTGGACACCAAAGGGCCAAAGGTGAGCTTGACCAAACTGGAGGGACCTTGAGACTCAGTAGATTCTTAAGGCATTCCACATGTTCTGCTTTGGATGATGGCAGTGTGACATGGTTAACAATTGCTACTGAGGTACATCTGGCTAAATCTCCATGAAAAATCTGTGCTCTTTCTTCCATTGTATAGAGTTGTGGTTTCTCGGGCAAGGGCTATGTCTCCTAGGCCTCTAGCATTAGGTGTGGTTGTACAGATAAGTTCTCACAATGGAATGTGAGTGGAAATGATGTGTGTATATCTTTGGAGAAATGTCAATACAAATTTTTTGCCCATTTTTATTTGGGTTACTTGTCTTTTTATTGTTGAACTGCAATAGTTCTTTATTAGTCCCTTATCAGATATATGATTTGCAAATTTTTTTCCCATTTTGAAAGTTACTTCTTGCTTTCTTGATAGCATTCTATGAAACACACAGTTTTATTTATTTATTTATTTATTTATTTATTTATTTTTTGAAACTTATATAAGGCATATTTTAATATTCGTGGGCTTAGGACTCCATTTTCTAATGTATATTTTCTTTTTTTAAATTTTATTATTATTATACTTTAAGTTTTAGGGTACATGTGCACAATGTGCGGATTTGTTACATATGTACACATGTGCCATGTTGGTGTGCTGCACCCATTAACTCGTCATTTAGCATTAGGTATATCTCCTAATGCTGTCCCTCCCCGCTCCCCCCACCCCACAACAGTCCCCGGAGTGTGATGTTCCCCTTCCTGTGTCCATGTGTTCTCATTGTTCAATTCCCACCTATGAGTGAGAACATGGAAACACATAGTTTCAAACTGTGAAAATCCAACTTATCTTTTTGTTGCTGTTGCTTGTGCTTTTGGTGTTACATTTAAGAAATCATTGCCTAATTCAAGTTCACAAAGATTTGCACCTATGTTTTATTCTAAGAATTTCATATATTTAGCACTTACATTTGGTCTTTGAGCCATTTTGAGTTAATTTTTATATATGGTGTAAAGTAGGAGTCCAAGTTTATTTTGCATGTGGATATCCAGTTGCCCCAGCACCATTTGTCAAAATAACCTTTCACCATTTGTCAAAATAAACTTTTTCTTTTTTTTTTTTTTTTTTTTTGAGACGGAGTCTCGCTCTGTCGCCCAGGCTGGAGTGCAGTGGCGCAATCTCGGCTCACTGCAAGCTCCGCCTCCCGGGTTCACGCCATTCTCCTGCCTCAGCCTCTCCGAGTAGCTGAGACTACAGGCGCCCGCCACCACTCCCGGCTAATTTTTTGTATTTTTAGTGGAGACGGGGTTTCACCGTGGTCTCGATCTCCTGACCTCGTGATCCACCCGCCTCGGCCTCCCAAAGTGCTGGGATTACAAGCGTGAGCCACCGCGCCCGGCCGAAATAAACTTTTTCTATTGAACATGTTGGCACCCTTTTTGAAAATCAATGGACTAGGCTTTATTTCTTGGTCTGAATTCTATTTTATACATATATATATGCAATATATATAATATATGTTATATATACACTATATATATTATATATACACTATATATATGTTATATATAGTATATATGTAAAGTATATATTATACATATTGAGAGTCTTATGCTAGTATCACGCTGTCTTGATTGCTGTAGCTTTGTAGTAAGTTTTGAAATCAGAAACTGAATGAGTCTATTTTGTTCTTTTTCAAGATTGTTTTGCCTTTTCTGAATCTTTGCATTTCCATTTGAACTTAGGATAAGTTTGTTTGTTGAATTCTGTAAAAAAAAAAAAAAAAAAAAGCAGCTAGGATTTTGTTAGGATTGTGTTGACTCTGTAAATCAATTTGGGAAGTATTGCCATCTTAATAACATTGTCTTCCAGTCCATGAACATAGGATGTCTTTCCATTTATTTAGAACTTTAAATTCTCTCCATAATGTTTTATAATTTTTAATATGTATTTCTTGTGGCTGGGTGCAGTGGCTCATGCCTGTAATCCCAGCACTTTGGGAGGCCGAGGCAGGTGGATCACCCGAGGTCAGGAGTTCAAGACCAGCCTGGCCAACATGGTGAAACCCTGTCTCTACTAAAAATACAAAAATTAGCTGGGTGTGGCGATGGGCCCCTATAGTCCTAGCTACTTGTGAGGCTGAGGCAAGAGAATCGCTTGAACCCTGGAGGTGGAGCTTGCAGTGGGCTGAGATCACACCACTGCACTCCAGCCTGGGTGACAGAGCAAGACTCCGTCTCAAAAATATCTATATATACCTATATAGATATGTATTTTGGTTACATTTATTCCTAGGCATTTCATTCTTTTTGATGCTGTTATAAATGGAATTGTTTTCTTAATTTTAAGATTATTCATTGCTAGTATATAAAAATACAACTGATTTTTTTTTTTAATCCTGAAACCTTGCTATATTTATTTACTGGCTCTTATAGTTTTATTTTGGTTTTGGTTTTTAGCTCTTTGTTTCTTTGCTTGTTTATATTCCTTAGGATTTTTATATACAAGTTCATTTCGTTTGATAGTGGAGAAAGTTTTACTTCTTCCTTTCCACTATGGATGCCTTTTATTTTTTTTCTTGCCTAATTCAATACAATGTTGAATTGAAGTGGCAAGACTGTATACATTCTTGTCTTGTTTTTGATTTTAGGGGGAAAGTCTCAAGTCTTTCACCATTAATCATGATGATAGCTGAGGGTTTTTCACAGGTGCCCTTCATCAGGTTGAGGAATTTACCTTCTATTCCCAGTTGAATATTTTTTTATAAAAGGTAGTTAGATTTTGTCGAATATATTTTCTGCATCTACTGAAATGATTATGTGATTTTGATCTCTATTGATATAATGTATTACATTGTTTAATGTTTGTATATTAAACCAAACTTGCATTCCTGGGAAAAATTCAGGTCATGGAATATAATCATCTTTTTATGTTGTTAAATTTGGTTTGCTAATATTTTGTTGAAGATTCTTGCATCTATATTCATAAAAGATATTTGTCTATAATTTTCTTTTCTTGTGATATCTCTGGTTCTGCTATCAGGTAATACTGCCTTAAAAATGAGTTGGGAAATGTTTCCTATTTTTTTGGAGGAGTTTGTGAAGGATTAGTGTTAATTCTTCTTAAAGGAAGTTTTTGTACCAATAAATCTATCTAGTTTTGGGCTTTTCTTTGAGTAAAGTGTTTGATTACTAATTCAATCTCTTTATTTGTTATAGGACTATTCAAATATTTATTCCTTCTTGAATTAGTTTCAGTAGTTTGCGGCTTTCTAAGAATTTGTCCATTTCATTTAGGTTATCTAATTTGTTTACTTACAATAGTTCGTAGTATTCCTTTACAATTTTATTTCTGTAAGGTTGATAACAATATCTCCTCTATCACTGCTGATTGTAGTAATTTAGGTCTTCTCTCTCTCTCTTTTCCTGGTCAATCTAGTTAAATAAGGCTTGTGGATTTATTCATTTAAAGTTTCATTCTTAATAACTAATTTTTGGTTTTGTTATTTTTTTCTTATAGTTTTCTATTCTCTATTTAGTTTATTTGCATTCTGGTCTTTATTATTTCCTTTTTTCTACCTGCTTGGGTTTAGTTTGTTCTTGACTTGAAGCTTTGAGGTCTTTATTCTTTTTTTTTTAATATAGGAATTTATAGCCCTTGTGAATTCTTGCAGCAACCTTATAGAGAGGTAGAATTATCCCTATTTTCAGTGTGGAAACTGAGATAATCTAAATGACTTATTTAAGGTCATATAGCCAATCAGTGGCAGAACTGAAATTATAATATCAGTTTTCTAAATGGGAAACAAGGGATTAAAATTTAAACTCTTATATTTTCTCTTTGCTACCTTGCTTCTAGAAACATTAACATATCCCCCTAAAGAAATGATTCCCTATTTAATAAGTGGTGTTGGGAAAACTGGCTAGCCATATGCAGAAAACTAAATATGACCCCTTCCTTATACAAAATTTATACCTTACACCTTATACAAAAATTAACTCAAGATGGATTAAAGACTTAAGCATAAGACCTAAAACCATAAAAATCCTAGAAAAAAACCTAGGCAGTACCATTCAGGACATAGGCATGGGCAAAAACGTCATGTCTAAAACACCAAAAGCAATGGCAACAAAAGCCAAAATTGACAAATGGGATCTAATTAAACTAAAGAACATCTGCACAGAAAAAGAAATTAGCATCAGAGTGAACAGGCAACCTACAAAATGGGAGAAAATTTTTGCAATCTATCCACCTGACAAAGGGCTAATATCCAGAATCTACAAAGAACTTAAACAAACTTACAAGAAAAAAACAAAAAACCGTATCAAGAAGTGGGCAAAGGATATGAACAGACACTTCTCAAAAGAAGACATTTATGCAGCCAACAAACATATGAAAAAATTCTCATCATCACTGGTTATTAGAGAAATGCAAATCAAAACCACAATGAGATACCATCTCATGCCAGTTAGAATGGCGATCATTAAAAAGTCAGGAAACAACAGACACTGGAGAGGATGTGGAGAAATAGGAATACTTTTACACTGTTGGTGGGAGTGTAAATTAGTGCAACCATTGTAGAAAACAGCGTGGTGATTCCTCAAGGATCTAGAACTAGAAGTACCATTTGACCCAGCAATCCCATTACTGTGTATATACCCGAAGGATTATAAATCATTCTACTATAAAGACACATGCACACGTATGTTTATTGCAGCACTATTCACATTAGCAAAGACTTGGAACCAATTCAAATGTCCATCAATGATAGACTGGATAAAGAAAATGTGGCACATATGCACTATGGAATAGAATGCAGCCATAAAAAAAGGATGAGTTCATGTCCTATGCAGGGACATGGATGAAGCTGGAGACCATCATTCTCAGCAAATTAACACAGGAACAGAAAACCAAACACTGCATGTTCTCACTCATAAGTGGGAGTTGAAGAATGAGAACACATGGACACAGGGAGGGGAACATCACACACTGGGGCCTGTCAGGGGGTAGGGCGCTAGGGGAGGGATAGCATTAGGAGAAATACGTAATGTAGGTGACGGGTTGATGGGTTCAGCAAACCACCATGGAACGTGTATACCTATGTAACAAAACTGCATGTTCTGCGCATGTACCACACAACTTAAAGTATAATAATAATAATAAATTAAATTAAAATTTAAAAAAGTCCCCCTGAAAACTGTAGCACCACATTTTATGCCACACTGTTTCATACGATTCTGTAACCATTGTGATCATTGTATGTATGTGTGTGAGTGTATTTTGAAAGTTCAAGGAAAACATATTCTTTGAGGGCAGAAAGTATTCTATGAACTTCTATGTGTGACCAACTCAGAACAACAATTAGTTTAACATATGTATACACTAATAGAATATACACATTACCCTTTCCCTTGTATTATACAATTTTATTTTCACCAAAATCCTATTGATGTGATACTATTGGATCCAGAAGCTCAAAAATGTTAGCATGTGGCCAGACCAGTGTTCATAAGAGGTGGGTTATAGACATAAATCCAGGTGCACAATTTCAAATTTTGTGCTCTTTCTATTCTACATGTTTATAATGAAGATAAAATGGAGTGCCTTAAAAATGATGTTTAATTTATTCATTCATTTATGTATCCCAAAAATATTTATTGATCCTATTATGTGCCAGGCATTGTGCAAAGTACTAGTGATAAGTGGTAAGCAAAATCAGGCATGGTCCTTTTACTTATGGTTCTAGTGGGCTAGACAGGTATTAATCAAGTGGTCACACCAATAAATGCATAGTTACAACTGTGATAAACTGCAGGACATAGACTTGCATCAGATGAGTAAATAATGAGGCAATCTGACTGGTAAGCTAGACAGAGTAAGGCTTCCCTGTGAAATACTGCTTCACAGAATTCTGAAGTTAAGTAGGTAGGAGCTAAGTGGAGAGCAGGTAAAGAGCATTCCATCTAGAAATAATAGCCTGTGCAAATGTTCTGTTGTGGCCTCAGCTCTTGGAGAAATCCAAGTGTTTTGTTTACTCTATTTAAAACATTGTATTCAAAACCAATATGACATGTCACAACTGAACAGGAAAACAATGCAGTGTATGAAAAAGGCAAGTTAATCTCAGCTTTTGCAAAGCCTGATTTATCTTCCCCTCTGCTAAACAAGCACTCACATTGAGGGTAAGGAAAGGAACAAAAAAGCAGGCAATATTACTAAAAATTTTTAAATACAAATCTGTGCATGTCACTCCCTGCTTAAAACATTTCTGTTTCTTCATTGTATACAATAAGGGTTTTATACATAAACAAGTTTTAGGAAGCAGAGTGTTGAACAATTTTAATTTTAATAGTAATATATTTATTTTAATGTATAATTATTAAAATTACACTAGTGATTTCACATATATTTTTTCTTAGGGGGAAGCTCAAGTTGTTATGCCTGTGGTAATTCATCTTACAAAGTTGACATGGATTACAGGAGCATTTTTCAGCCATGCCCAAAGATTTTTTAAAACCTCAGTAACCAAATCTCTGCCTCTACATTCCAGGGGTATACATTATGCAGATGATATAAATTGTTAGTATGGATCTTCACATCCTGAATTTCCATGTACAGTGCTATGCTTTTCTAAACCATATATTAAAACATCACTTCCAATGGTACACAGGTATAAAGGTCCCAGCCAATGGTTTTTGAATTCTTTTTAGGTGTCAGGCACTGTTTGTAAGCACTTGACATGTAGTAACACATTGAGCCTTTATAACATTTCTATGAGGTAACATCTCCATTCTGCAATGAAGAATTGAAGCGCAGAGAGGTTAGGTAATTTTCCTAAGGTCACGCTGCCAGTAAGCAGCAAAGCACAGATACAAACCTGGACTGGCAGCTCTGGTGGCCCTGCTGTTAACCACCATAGCACAGAGTTGGCCAAAACAGTGATGGTGGGACAAAAAGGAACAAAGTTGGGCTAACAGGATACAGGATAGAGTCTAAATTCCTCATGAGGTACAGAAACCCCCTTTCTCCTTTTTTTAGCCTTGTTTCCTGCCCTTCATCTCATGCCCCACTAAAGTACTCGCCCATCCCCAGCTGCGTCAGGACCCATGAGGCCTCTGGCTTCACTGGAGCACTGGCCCACTGCTCAGGCTCTCAGTGCTTATAGACCCAGACCCTGATCCTCCACTCACTGCTGTATCTGCAGCTTCCTGTGCAGAGCTCCACACATAGCATCTTGTCCAGTGCTGCATCAAAGAATATTAGAGCTGAAAGAGAAGTCATGCAGGGCAATTTTGTGATTTTCGAGATAAGGAAACAGATGAATAGGGAAGCAGAGCACATTGCCCAAAGTCATACATCAAGTTACAGACAGAAAGGAGCTGGGTCCTGCTTCCTAAGCAGGGGCCTTTGCTTATACATGTGGCTGTCAACCACTTCTTCCTTTAAGAACCTTGGGAAAAATCCAAGACAAAAAAAAAAAAAAAAAAGAACTAGGACACAGGTAGAAGGGCACTTTGGTTGCCTATTTCAGTGCTTTCATTAACTCTTAAACACATTGCAAGTACTCCAAAGTGATTTAGAAACCCCAGAGTAGCCTGGAAGTTGAAGCTGCTGTGAAAGGGATGGATCTCTCTGTTGCCTGTGGGGCATATCCTAAGCTGAAGTACAGCACTTATAGTGTTAATGGACACTACTAATTCGTGAATGAATCCATAATGCATCTGGGAAGATATGAAAGTTTCACTCATGCCAAGGAGAAAAACTTCATGTAGAAAGTAAGAGATTTGCCCAAAGGCACATAAAGACTCATGAGCAGGGATTAAGCTTTAGGTACCCTTCAACCTGATTCCATCTGACTATCCACCAAAATCACTATCCCTGCAGTGAAGACACAGTTCATTCATTCTTCATTCATTTAACACACTGGTTGGGTGACCACTCTGTATCAGGCACTGTACCTGACACAGGGAATTCAGATGACTAAGCAACATTATGGTCAGGAAAGCCACCAGGACACCTACCCATAAGAGAGTGGTGAAAGACAGAACCAGAATGTGAGTAAGGTGCACATGGGATTCCAGAGGAGGGAGTCATTCTGGTGTAGTCTTCACATATCACCTGGTTTGAATTCTGTCTCTCCAACTTTCTAGCTCTGGGACCTTTAGTGGGCTACTTAGCAGCTCTTGGTCTCAGTTAGCTTGACTTAAAATGGAAAGAATGTGAAATAATAGTATCTATTGCATAGGGTTGATATGAGGATTAAGAGAAAAAACACCTGTAAAGCAGTTAGAGCTGTGGTGACTCGCTGGTGCTCTTGAAAGGGCTTGTTCATTGTCAGAGGTCAAAGGTTTCCTGTGCTAGTCCTATCTCTACCACAGCCATGTTACCCGAGTCAGAGACTTAGCTTTCCTGCTGGACTCATCTTTAGTAGCAGGATGGTCCACCAAAGACCAAAGATATGTTTTCTCTCCATTCTTGAGCAAAGAAACTACCATAAAACCACTTTAATTTTTTGTTTGTTTGTTTCCATAGGTTTGTGGAATATAGGTGGTATTTGGTTACATAAGTTCTTTGGTGGTGATTTGTGAGATTTTGGTGCACTTATCACCCAAGCAGGATATACTGAACCCAATTTGTAGTCTTTTATCCCTCACCCACTTCCCACCTTTTCCCCCTGAGTCCCCAAAGTCCATTGTATCATTCTTATGCCTTTGCATCCTCATCAGAAAACCACTTTGGACTCCCAGAGGACAGCCTCCAACAAAGAAGTAGGTATAGGGTACCCTGTGAGTCTCCCTTGGAAGGTGTATTAGTTTGCTAGGGCTGCTGTAAGAAAGTACCTCAGATGGATGGCTCAACAACAGACATTTTTCTCACAGTTCTAGGGGCGAGAAGTCCTCTAGAAATCAAGATGTTGGCAGGGTTGGTTCCTTCTGAGGGTCGTGAGGGAAGAATCTGTTCCAAGCCACTCTTGTTGGCTTATAGATGGTCATCTTCTTTTTAGAACGTGTCACACTGTCTTCCTTCTATGTGTGTCTCTGTTTCTAAATGTTCCATTTTTATAAGGACCCTAGTCATATTGGATTAGAACCTACCCTGATGACCTCACATTAACTTGATTACCTCTGTAAAGACCCATTTCCAAATAAGGTCACATTCTGAGGTGCTGGAGGTTAGGATTTTAACATATAAAATTTGAGGGAACACAATTCTGCCCATAATGGAAGGGAAGATAAAATTGGAATCTTCAGAAAAGAACTGTTTTAATATAAACATATGGGAGAGAGTATTGCTGTTCACTAATACCTATTTCTCTTCTTTGGGATAATTAAATTTCCCTGCCCTCTTAAAGTTAGTTTTGGCCATATAATTTTAGTCCATAAAATAGAAGAAAAGATGACATTGTGTCATTTCTAGGCAGAAATTATGAGCCAGTTGTACTTTTTCTTGCCACTACTATTGGCAATGTTTCGAATGATTCCTGCTCTATCGGCCTGGGTCCCAGAGTGAAGATGACTGTTATGAGTAGAGTTGTGGGAGTGGGTGAAAAGATTTTCAGTTCTTTGTTACCTCAGCATACCCTAGAAAAGAGAGACAAACTCTGGCTTTTGGACCTAATCCTGCTTGCCACTGGTTTTTTAAATAAAGTTTTATTAGAACATAATCATTCTCATTCCTTTGCCTGTTGTCTATGGCTGCTTTCAAACTACAGTAGTCTTCACTTATCCTTGGTATATATTCCAAGACCTCCACTGGATGCCTGAAACCATAAATAGTACCAAACCCTACATATGCTATGTTTTACTCCTATTCTGTACATACATATGTAAGATAAAGTTTAATTTATAATCTGGCACAGTAAGAGATTAACAACAAAAACTAATAATAAAATAGAACAATTATAATGATATATGTTAATAAAAGTTTTTTTTCTCTCTCCTTAAATCAAGAACTTTCACCTTTTGACTTAAAGGAAGAATTTCACCGTTTCTCTTTGGTTTATCAGAACTATCAGTATCACTATTCGTGTGCATTGGAACCATTATTAAGTAAAAATAAAGGTTACTTGAACACAAGCTCTGTGTTATCAATCTGATAACAAAAATGGCTACTAAGTAATTAATGGCCATGTAGTGTCTACAGCACGGATGTGCTGGACAAAAGGATTATTGACATCCTGGTGTACAGAGTGGAACAGGGTGAGCTTTCATCATTCTACTCAGAAAGGTGAGTAATTTAAAATTTATGAGTTGTTTATCACTGGAACTTTTCATTCAATATTTTCAGACCTCATTTGACCACAGGTAACTGAAACTATGGAAAGTAAAACTGTGGATAAGAGGCAACTACTGTATAATGGCAGAGTTAGTTCAGTAGATGTGAGACTGTATGGTCTGCAAATACTAAAATATTAACTATCTATGGCTTTAGAGAAAAATTTTACCAGCCTCAGCCTAGGTAATTTTTATTGATAAAATATATTTAAGGCTTTACTTTTTTTTTTTTTTTTTTTGAGATGGAGTCTTGCTCTGTCACCCAGACTGGAGTGCAGTGGCACAATCTCGGCTCACTGCAACCTCCACCTCCCGGGTTCAAGCAATTCTCCTGCCTCAGCCTCCCGATTAGCTGGGATTACAGGCATGCGCCACCACACCTGGCTAATTTTTGTACTTTTAGTAGAGATGGGATTTCACCATGTTGGCCAGGCTGGTCTCAAACTGGCTGGTCTCTAATTCCTGACCTCGTGATCTGCCTGCCTTGGCCTCCCAAAGTGCTGGGATTACAGGCATGAGCCACCATGCCTGCCCTAATTTTTCTTTTGAGTTTTGCTTTGGCAACATTCCACAAACTTTCATATGTAGTATAATAATTATTCACTTATAAATAGTTTATAATTTGCTTCTAATTCTCTTTTTAATCTGAGTTATTTAAGAGTAGAATTAGTTTGATTTTCTTGTGGATGACTATCTTTATGTTGCTAATAAGTACTATTACACTGTGGCCAGAGAATGTGGTATGTATTATTCTATTTTGGAAATTTATTGAATTTTTTGTGGCCGAATTTATATCCTGTTTGTAAATGACTCACATGCTTTTGAAAGGAATGTGTAGTTTCCTATATAAGATGGTGAGTTCTTTCTCTGTCTCCGACTCTTTCTTCCTCTCTCTCTTCATATATGTCATCAAGATTGTTAATAGTGTTATTCAGATCATGTTCATTCTTACTTTTTTTGGCTTTTCGACTTGCCTATTTCTAAGATAATATGTTAACTTCCTCCTGTATTATTTTGAATTTGTCAATAATTACTTTATGTCTATAATTTTTTCTTTATATATTTCGAAGCTATGGTTTTATGTACATACAAGTTGATGCCTCTTATATCTTCCTGGTGAATTGTACCTTTAGCGAGTTTAAAACATCTTTTTTGTCATTAACATCTTTTATTCTTGAAATGTGCTTTGTCTGGTATTAATGCTTTTATGCCTTGCTTTCATTTTGTTAACATTTGTCTGTTTTGTTTCTTAACATTTCTAACTTTTAAATTGATCTTTTTATTGTTTAATTTAGGAGTGTCTTTGGACATTCTTAAAAACCAGGCTGAGAGTCTTCATCTTTTACTAGAAAAAGTTAATCCATTCATCTTTATTGTCATTACAAATATATTGGGATTTATTTTTTTGTATTTTTGTTTTCTATTTAAATTGTTTTTTGTTTTCAGTTTCTCTTTTCTGCTTTAATTAAATTATTGAAAAAATTTTCATTTCTTTCTTTTTTCTTCTGCTGGTTGGATTAGATCAAACTCCAGTTCTATTCCTCTTGGTTATGGAAGTTAGTATGACACAGCACTTCTACAGTACAAAAGTCTCTATAAATAAGATCAATTGGGGAAATTAGATTTCCAGCTAATAAAAGTGAATCTCAAAGTATGAATTGTAAAAATAGGAGATGTGATCATATTTGTGCACAAAATTTATAGGAAATTTTTATTACATATAAAATGGAGATAATAATTTGATATGCTTTTCCTGTGTTACAGGAGGGGAAAGAAGATAAAAAGGAAAATAAAAGCGAGCTCTATTCTGTTGATGTTTATGTTAAGCTAGTTATAGTTTTATTTAAGCAAATTATTTAAACTAATGCTCAAAGCTTTAGCCTTACCTATGAATTAAAAGTGATTGGACAAATTTCTAGGCACAAGAAAATACGTACGCCTATCTCTAGGTCAATATTGACTTTTCCCTATCTGCAAAGTTTCCTTTCTGCACTGAAACCCTCTGAGCAGATGAAAAGCTACAAATTAAGAGAAATGACTCTGTGTGGCTGCCTCCCTTAAGGGTTCCAAGTACATTTCCTAACCAATTTTCATGAGCAATCTGTGTGATTTTTATAAATCAAAAGAGGAAATTGTATCTGTTTAATGGTTGCTTTAATTTTGTTTACACAGCTCAAAATCTTGTTTACATGTCCTAGCTTTTTACTTTTTTGTCTCTACTCACATCCGGTTCATTCTCCTTTCCTAATGTTTCATCTCACATTTCACTGATTAATTCATTTATTTATTTATGTGGTAAAGATTGACTGAGTGCCTATGAAAATGGCAGATACTAACAATACATAGATAAACAAAATGTACTTCTTTCCCTTGTTAAGTCACGGAAAACATCACCCTAAAGTATGGCACTTTGGCATGCTGAGTTCTTGGAACTAAAGGAGATTGGAAGGCCTCAGAAGCATCTTTCTGACCTTTGCCTGCCCTCCTGCCTCCCACTCTTCTTTCTCTTCCAAAGCAAATCATTGAAATCAGAATTCCTCTTCCTCAAGATGGGTCATGGAAACTAGAACTCCTCTTCTGCAAAGCAAGCTATAAAAGATGGAAAGAGCACTCTGCCCCTTCTCTCTTAAAGACCATCATTCCAGAGGGGTCCTGCCCCATGCCACAGAGAAGCGAATGCTACCCAGAGAGGGCAAAAAATATCTGGACAGCTCTTGCTGAGTTTCCCACCTCCCCCTCAGTCTATTTCTGTTAGATCATATCCTTTTGCCCAATCACATTTCTACATGGTTGTCCATTCTTCATCAAACCTAAGCATAAAAATGGACAGTTTTCTCTGGGTCTTTGAGTCTTCATTTCTGAAGTCTCCCATGACACATAAAACTGTGATTAAATACATTTGTTATGCTTTTCTCTTTTTAACCTCTCTTTTGTTACAGGGGTAATGGCTGTGGTCCTTATCATGGGTGAAGAAAGGTATCCCACTTTCCAGTCCCTATACCCTCCAAGGTACAGAAGCTGGTTCTTAAGGGATGAATAGTAGGAATTTTATATAAATGGAGAGAAGTCCAGGCAGAGTTAAAAGTATGTACAGAATCCTTTTCTACCACCATGGTTCTTTTCTAATATGTCTGGGATAACTTTACGGTACCAGGTGATGAAAAAGAGAGGTTTAGGAAAGTCGCTTTACGGAGGAAATGACAAGAAATTCATTCCTCAGCTGACCTTACAGTGTGGGAAAGAGCCTTACTGCCTGGGACTCATTTCCACTCTTGGGGGCACTGGTAGATGGTTCCTGAAATCAGTGTCAGAGGCACCAAAGAGGATAAAGATACAGGAGGAAAGAGATGGATTTAAATAATTAACTCTGGGATCATCTGGAGAGATGGAGCCACAATCCTCTAAGTCCAATATTGATTTCTATGCAGAAAAATTCTACCTAAATCTGGGACAGATCCAAGTTCTGTGGAGCCTGATGATTTTACAACTGCGGGCAGGGATGAGGGGGAGGAGGGAAACTCGTAAAGGAAGTGAATACAAAGTTACAAATTGAAAACAGAGGCAGAACCTTAGAAGGGGCCCATATAAGTGAGTGTCCCTGGAGCTCGCACTTTATTGGCTTCCCGGTGAATCTACTTCTGACCAGAGCTTCATCAGTGGAGGGAGGGAAACATTTGGAATCTTCTTATGTATCTGTGCTGTGAAGACACTGGGATTTGTTTTGTTAACATGTTTCACAGGATGCAGCCCATTCAGGTATTCTTTCGCATCAACTTTATCCAACCCTCTTGGGTACCAAAGTTTGGATCCATGCAAGTGGCCAAGAAGAATGTGTTTCCTGAGTGTCACAGGGACCTTGGGATGCAAGTCTCTTCTCTGGGAGGGTTGTTAATCTTCAGAAAAACAACACCATTCCTTCCATGGCCTGTGAGAGCTGTGGACCTGCACAAGCCTTCAGAGCCACCAGAGAAGTCTCCAAGGTCTTCCTTGTGTGCAGAGTAAGCTGCTTTGTCTTGGGGTGTCAGGCATGTCCCCACATGCAGTTGTGTTAATCAGCTCAAGTTCTGGCTTAAAGGCAGTGATTTACCTTAAGGACAGACTGTGCTGTTGCTGCTTGCAGGTGTTTAGATGGCCAATTTGGAATCCAACACTGTGTTGAACTTAGAGGGAAAAAAAATGATATATAAGTAGCATGTTTCTCTCCCACCAAAGAAAACAGGATTAATCCTTATTAAGAAAGAGGAAAGCTCCCATGACTGGCAGGGAAGGAATGTTTGTAGGAAATAGTCATTTGCTAATTTACTTGATATCTTCACTCCTGTTTGACTTTCTTCTTCTATAGAAATGAATAGGATTGAGTTAAATTAAATGAGCTCATGGCTTGGAGGAGAGTAAAATATAAAAATGTAGTTATTATATATAGTAATAACTGTTTTTCCTTTCCTAAATAAAGGGTTCTAGATTTAGAGAGGATGGCATGAAATCCAGGTTCAAATCCTAGTTGTTATTAATCACCAGTGTGACCTTGAGCTAATTGCATAGTATCTATATGACCATTTCCTCATCTGTCAAATGAGAGAGATTAAGGCTAGTACTTATCTCAGTGTTGTAAAGTTACAATAAATAATATAAGTAAAACACATATTAATATTAAGATACCTGATACATATGTTCAATATTAAGAGCATTTTGAGTAGCAAAATATTTATAAGGGCTAAGGGAACACAGAGAAATGGGAGAGAAGGAAGTTTTGTGTGTGGATGGTGGGGGACTAGGATGTACCTTGGAATGGATGAGAGGATGGATGGATAGATAGATAGATAGATAGATAGATAGATAGATAGATAGATAGATAGATAGATAGATAGTTGGATATATGGATGGTTGGAAGGATGGATGGATGGATGGATGGATGGATGGATGGATGGATGGATGGATTGGTGGATGATTAGATGGATGGATGGTGGAGGCAGGGTAATGGTGGTGCAGGAGAGGGGTTAGCACAGGATCTGTTGTTTTATCTGGTCTTGACAGAAGCTATTTTTATGTCTCACTAGCTTTCATGTCATCCAGAGGATAAACAAGGTGTGAAAAAGTACTGGTATAAGGGCTCTTTTTCCATTTCTGCATAATCTACAATGCATAACTGATACAGTGAGACAACAACACACCAGGGATTTGGGGTTTGGGGAAGGGAGAGGCAGACAGAGAAGCAATGTTGTCAGGGAAGGCATTGGCAGTGGTGGAGAAATTCAGGTGCTTTGGGACAGTGAACATTAACAAGGAGGCTGAGGCAGTGGGACAAGTTTGGACCTATTCCTGAGTACTGGTAAGACATACGGACTCCATCACATAATTAACAGGATCTTTGAGGAAGAGTTGAGATCATGCAGGTGGGGCTGTGAGCTTGTAAAATTTGGGTATTAATAACTTATTCATTCCCTCAGGTTGGTGGAACTGAGGACATTTGGGTTACACAAAGTTTTAAGTATTCACAAGATTATTTATTCCCTTTAGTGGTTCTCCGGTGAATTTTAATCATCTTGTTCACTTCTTTCTCTGATACTTCCAGAAGGGAGAAAACTAACATCAAAGTGCCTCACTATGTATTATGTTAGGTTTAGTCAGGTTATCCTATAAGATGTCTCTTTTTTACAAACAAATGAGAAATTGGGGGAAGTAATATGCATCAAATAACTCACCCAAGGTCACAGCTGTTTATTAACAGACTATGATGAATTATTCTCAATGTGTGACACAATCCTGTTGGGGCTCAGAACATGATTCCCCAAAGCACAGAGCTTTGGCATGCTGAGTACTTTGAACTGAAGGAAAATGGGAGGGCCTCAGAGGCAAGAAGTTCTCTCTGACCTTTTCCTGCCCTCCTTTCTTCTTCACCTATTTCTCCTTCAAAGCAGCTCACAGCAACAAGAATTCCTCTTCCCCAAAGAAAGCCATAAAACCTGGAAATGTCACTCTCTGACCTTCTGTCTTCTTCCCTGAAAACCCTCATGTGACAGGTGTCCTGTCCTATACCAGGAGAAGAAATGCTACACAGAGAGGCTGAGAAGAATCTGAACAAACAGGCCTTGCTGGATTTCCCCTTCAGTTTATTGCCATTTGCTTTCACTTTTTGTCCAATTACATTTCTACATGGTGTTAACCAAACATAAAATACAGTTTTCCCTGGGTCTTTGAATCTTCATTTCTGAAGGTTCCTCTGTCACGTAAAATGTTGATTAAATAAATTTGTTATGTTTTCCCTTGCTAATCTGTCTTTTGTTATAGGAGAGTTGGCTGTTACCCTTGTGATGAATGAGAAGAGGTATTACCTTTTCACCCCTACACTCCCATGGGTATGTCCAGGGTTACACACAATTCCTCACACGCTGAGACATAATCCCACAGGAAAGCCTATCAGTAGACAATTGCATGACACTGACATTATTATAATTGGAAACTTAAATCTGTTGTATATATTAAATTGTGTTAAAATACACATAACATAAAGTTTACCATCATAATCATTTTAAAATGAACAGTTTGGTGGCCGGGCGTGGTGGCTCATGCCTGTAATTCCAGCACTTTGGGAGGCCGAGGTGGGCGGATCACGAGGTCAGGAGATCAAGACCATCCTGTGAATGGTGAAACCCTGTCTCTACTAAAAATACAAAAAATTAGCCGGGCGTGGTGGCGGGCACCTGTAGTCCCAGCTACTCGGGAGGCTACGGTGGGAGAATGGCGTGAACCCAGGAGGCAGAGCTTGCAGTGAGCCAAGATCATGCCACTGCACTCTAGCCTGGGCGACAGAGTGAGACTCCATCTCAAAAAAAAAAAAAAAATTAAAAAAAAAGAACAGTTTGGTGATGGTATTAAGTGCATTCACATTATTGTGCAACCATAACCACGATCCATCTCCAGAACTCTTTTCACCTCGCAAAGCTGAAACTCTGTACCCATTAAATACTGTACTATATCTTCAAGAAAATAACTTGCCAACATTGTTTATGTATCTATTATTTCTAATACATTAATTGTGGTCACCACAATCCACTTCTATGTTATGACACCTCAGCTGGAAAGGTTGCCCTGCCTTATGCCATTCAAGATGTGTAGTAAAATTCTGAAGACCCACTAAGTTACCCACCCATGCTGGACCAAACACCCAGGCATTGTCTTGAAAACAAAGGGGTGGATTCGCAGAGTCTTTTGTCAACTGGTGCCATGTTCAAAGTTCAGGCCAAGGGTTGGATGGCCTCCCATAGGGAATGGAGTATGGCTACTTTGATTGAGAACTCTCCTCTGAGCAAGGGTCTTTAAACAAAGTCAGTTAAGTGAGAAAAACAAGCCAACTTTCCATATGTTGTGGCCCCAAATATGACAGAAATAGATTCAATGTGTACATTCAATTTATTCATGCCCTAGAGACAGACCTAGGAAAAGGATGCACAGTCTTGAATATGGATTCCCTGTCCTGGGGTTTTCCTTTCTGGGTCCCTGCACCCTCACTGCAAATTGGAGGACAGGAGTAGGGGTCTTCCTCTAATTTTTGCATTCATTTCTCATCCATTGCTCTCTTGGTGTCTTTCTCCCTGCCTTCCATTTCTGAAAACATGTAGGAAATATGTTCATTACTGCATGTAATTGTCCAGCTAAATTAAAACTTCTTGAAGGCAAACACTGTATTTTTTAAAAATATTTTCAATATGCATTAGTATTCAATAATAAAGACACAGAATAAAGAAACCAAAGTACCCCTCTTCCCTCCTTGTATAAACAATCTCTCATTGCTGGTAAGGGATCATGTATAAGTCAGATAATAATAATAATAACAGGCATATATTAAGAACTACCCAGTGATCTAAGGGTCTTTTATATATCAAGGAATCCTGTGTTCCCAAGACTCACATGCCAGTCAGACTTCAGCTAATCTCATGCCAGGTTTATCAGAAAGAATTCGGGAGTACAAGAAACATGGGAGCGTAACTACAACGTCTGTTACATTTGTATCAAGTAATTTCAACCTTGAAATGAAGTCTGAGGGTTAAAAAAATGCCCAAGCATATATATTTTATTTTACCTTTTTGAGACAGAATCTCTCTCAACCATCGTGCATTTGCACAACCTTAGCTTACTACAGCCTCGACCTCCCAGACTCAAGCAATCTTTCCACCTCAGCCTGCCAAGTAGCTGGGACCACTTGGCTAATTTTGTAACTTTCAGTGTATCTGTATTGTATTTTCATTTATTCCCAAGTATTTCAGTTTTCATTTATTCCCAAGTATTTTGTGTGTTTGATGTTGTTATAAATAAACTTATAAAATATTTTAATTGTTTGTGGCTAGTATATAAGAAATATAAGTATATTGACTTTATAACCTGCAGCCTTGCTAAATCCACTTAGTAGTTCAGTAGGTTGTTGCAGATTCTTTACTTTTTTTTTTTTAAGAAGTAGATATATTTTACCATGGAGCTCACTAAGAAATCCTTAAATAGACAACTGAGAATGGTATACATTGGGTTGTAAGAGACAATTCTACCTCCTCATCACTCAGGAAGTAATGAAAACCAGTTCATTATTAGTTAGTTTGAGTTCTGATGTGTTCAGGTTTCTCTTCTAGAGTTGCTCAAGATTGGCGACGCCTTCCCTGTGGGTGGGCGGCCTGCCCTTGCCCCTTGCCAGTCTGAGATGCTGCTTCTTGCCTCCAACACTCTGCACCATGCTAGCTGCCAGCTGGGTTTCCACCTCTCATTTGAAGATTAGCTTCTCAAACGCCCTCTCTTTGCCTTGAGAGCTGGTTGGGCAGTATTTTCTGGCTCAATAAGCACTTTGTTCCATGCTTCACACTCTGGTAGTCATGGAAGAGAAGAGTGTGAGGAAAGAATGATTTCTAGTGATTAGAAACTGAGATAAAAAAGAATCCTAGGCTGGGCATAGTGGCTCACACCTATAATCCCAGCACTTTGAGAGGCTGAGGCAGGAGGATCACTTGAGCACAGGAGTTTGAGACCAGCCTGGGCAACATAGCAAGACCCCATCAACAAAAAAAATTAGCCAGATGTGGTGGTGTGCACCTGTAGTCCCACCTACTCCGGAGGCTGAGGCAGGAGGATCTCTTGAGCCAGGAAGTTTGAGGCTGCAGTGAGCCATGATTGTGCCACTGCACTCCAGTTTGGGAGACAAAGACAGAGCAAGATCCTGTCTCAAGAAAAAAAAAAAAAAAAAAGAATCACGCCTTGAGCAGAAGAACAGACTTCTGATACTTCCTATGTGAACTATTTAAGCTTCCAGGCTGCAGGAGTCCAGTGGCTTGTTCTTCTACTTGGCCTTTGCCATCAATTATCATGTAGGCAGGGTTGGGATGGAGGAGTGAAAGGAGTTACCTAGGAAATCACAATAGAAGGTACACAGAAAAGCAGCCATTGTATTTGACCCCATCCCACACTCTTCCAATTCTCTTCATTACTCAGTAATAGGAGAATAATCTGAATGCTGTACACATATATTCACAGTATTTTAAGATGTGAAAGTATATTCAGGACTTTTCACGAATTTTAATTGGGTTCACCAATATTAAAAGCTGGATCTTCTTCTTGCTCTTTGTTTTTGATCTTTCACTTCTGTGGCCTGTCGTCTCTCCTCCTTCACAACATCCATCACACTCTATCATAACTGCCTATCCACTACAAGACTACGAGTTTTGAGGGGCAGGCCTTATACACGATATGGTCAGAGGTTATCTCTGTGCCCAGCACACTACCAGGAACAATGGGAGGGGATCATTCCTTAGATTTTCCATGTAAGCAATCATGTTGTCTGCGAAGAAAGACAATTTTACTTTGTTCTTATCAATCTTCATGACTTCTTTTTCTTGCCTATGGCACTGGCTGATTCCTTCTAAATGTCAAACAGAAGTGATAAGAGCAGACATCCTTACTTTGTATTTCATTGTAGGGAAAAAGCGTTTAGTACTTTACTATTAAGAATTATGTTAAACGTAAGATTTCTTCATAAATGCCTTTTATCATCTTAAAGGGCATTTAGGCCTCTTCCTATTTTGCCAACCCTTTTAAAAATAAATGAATGCTGGATTTTGTCAAAAACCTTTTTGACATCTATTTTGTTAGTCACATGCTTTTCCTCCTTTATCTTCTTAGTCTGGTTAATTAAAATGATTGATTTTTTAATGCTAAACTACCCTTACATTTCTGAGATAAATCCTACTTTTGTTATAATGTATTATCTGCTGGGTTTTATTTGGAAATATTTTATTAGACATGTTTTTATGTACATTCATGAGGTATACTGATTTTTAGATTTTTTTGAAAATGAAATGTCTTTTTGGTATCAAGGCCATCTGCCCTCTTAAAACAAATTGGAAATTATTTTTCCATTTTCTAAAAAAGAGTGTGTAAGATTACTATTATTTCCCTTTAAATGTTTGATAGAACTCACTGGTGAAGCAATTTGGACCTCAAATTTTCTTTGTAGAATGTTTTTAGTTATTTATTTTTTGATGGAGACAGGGTTTCATCATGTTGTCCAAGCTGGTCTTGAACTCCTGGGTTCAAGTGATCTGCCCACTTTGGCCTCCCAAAGTGCTAGGACTACTGGCATTAAGCCATGGGGCTCAGCCTGTAGAAGGTTTTTAATTATGCATTTTTTTGACAGATATAGGAATATTAACAATTTGTACTCTTTCAAAAAGTATTTTTGGTAAATCATGCTTTCCAGGAAAATTTTTCATTGTCAAATTAAACGACATAAAGCTTTTGTAATATTTCTTTAATAACTGTAGGATCTGTATATATCCCTTTTTTCATTACTGAAATTGGCAATTTGTGATTTCCCTCCTCCCTCCACTTTTTTAAAAAACCAGTCTAGCTAAAAGTTTAGCAATTTTATCCATCTTTTTACAGAACCAACTTTTGGCTTTTTTTTTTTACTTTGTTTCTACTCATATTTATCATTTCCTTTCTTCCATGGACTTTGGGTTTAATTTGCTCTTCATTTTCCGGCTATTTAAGATGAAATGTTATAGCATTGATGTTCTTCCTTCCTCTATCCCTCCTTCTCTCTTTCTCTCTCTCTCTTAAAAAACTATTTAAACTATAAATGTCCCTCTAAGTAGTGATTTAACTGCATCTCATAAATTTGGATAGACTGCGTTTTTATTATTCATTTTGAAATATTTCCAAATTTCTCATGTGATTTATGCTTTGAATCCTGAGCTATTCAGAAGATTACTAATTTATTTCCAAATAATTGGAGATTTTTCTAGATATTTTAAATTGTTATTTTATTCTGTTTATTTCATTGTGGTCAGATAACTCATACTCAGTATGATTTCAGTCTTTTGAAATTTATTGAGACTTGTTTTATAGCCCAGAACATAGCCTATTTTGGTGAATTTCCTGTCCTATTGAAAAGAGTGTGTGTTCTCGAATTAATTGTTAGATTTACATGGATTCGTCTACTTGCCTCATCAATTACTCATAGTGACATATTAAAATTTCCACCTATAATTTTGGATTTGTTTATTTATCCCTTAGTTCTGTCAGTTTTAATGCATGTAGTTTGAAAATCTGTTATTAGGTGGAATCCTTTCATCTTTACTAAAAGACCTCTTTAATGTTGATATTATTCCTTATCTAGATACTTACTTTGAGATTACTATAGACACACTGAATATCTTATGATTGCTGTTTGATATGGTTTGGCTCTGTGTTCCCGCCCAAATCTCATCTTGAATTGTAATTCAAATTGTAATTCCCATGTGTTGGGGGAGGGACCTCATGGCAGGTGATTAGATCATGGCGGCAGTTCCCTCATGGTGTTCTCATGATAGCAAGTGAGTTCTCATGAGATCTTATGGTTTTGTGAGGGGCTTTTTCCTCCTTCACTTGGCACTTCTCTCTCCTGCTGCCATGTGGAGAAGGACGTATTTGCTTCCTCTTCCGCCATGATTATAAGTTTCCTGAGGCCTCCCCAGCCATGCTGAACTGTGAGTCAATTATACCTCTTTCCCTTATAATTTATCCAGTCTTGGGTATTTCCTCATAGCAGCATGAAAACGAACTAATAGAGTGTTTGCATGGTACATCTTTTTCCATTTTTGCTTTTAATCTGTTTGAGTCTTTATATTTAACATGAGCTCTTGTAAACTGCATGAAGTTGGACCTAGCTTCTTTTTAAATCTGGCAATCTCTTCCTTTGAATAATCTAGTTCATTTACCTTTAATGTAATTATTGCTATGGTTTGGTTGCAATATTTCTATTTGTTTTTCCTTTCCTGGGTTTTTTTTCCCTCCATTTTTATTTTGGGTTCATTCAATGTGTTTTAGTATTTCATTCTATCTCTTTAATTGGATTTTAGCTATATCTTTTTATTTTTTTTAAATGACTGCTCTAGGAACTGCAATATGCAGCATTTCGTCACTATTTATCTTGAATTAATATTATCCCACTTCACGTATTAGACACTTAACAACAGTATAATTTTGTTTATATCCTCTCTTGTCTTTGTACTATTGTTGTTATGTATTCTATGTCTATACATGCTTTAAATCCCATAATACTTTGTATTATTTCTTCTTAAACTGTCAAATAACTTTTAAAGAGTTTAAGTAAACACTTTAAACCATTTGTTTATCATTTCTTTGCTCTTTATTCCTTCCTGTAGATATAAATTTATGTTATTATATTCCTTCCATTTGAAGAATTTTTCTTTAGAATTTCTTATAGTGCAAGTGAAGTGTGACTAACTGTATTTATTTTACCTTCAGTTTTGCAAGACATTTTCACTGACTAAAACACAGATGCCCCTCACCTTGGACATCTTGGAGTAACATCCTGATAAACCCACTGCAAATTTAAAATATCATAAATTGAAAATGCATTTAAATGCACCTAATCTACCTAACATCACAGCTTAGACTAGCCTACATTAAACATGCTCAGAACATTTACGTTAGTCTACAGCTGGGAAAAATCATTCAACACAAAGCTGATTTTATAATAAGGTATTGAATAGCTCATGTAATTTATGGAATATTGTACTGAAAGTAAAAAACAGAATGGTTGTATGGGTATATGAAGTACAGTTTCTATTGAATGTGTATCACTTTCGCACCATCATAAAATTGAAAAATCCTAAATCAAACCATCATAAGTCAAGGACTGTCTATATTTTATAAAATTCAGCTTTCTTTTCAGTCATTCTATCATCTTCTGACCTTCACTGTTTCTGATCTGAGTCAACTCATATTATTGGTTTCCTATATATAATGTCTTTTCTCTCTTTCTCTCTCTTTTGTCATGTTAGAATTTTTTGTTTATCTTTTATTTTCAGCAGTGCTTTCTTTGTATTTATCCTGCTTGAGGTTTGCTGAGCTTTCTGGGTCTGTGGCTGACAAAATGTGTAAAAATTTCAGCCAGTATTTTTTAACAGCTTTATAGAGATTTAATTCATGTACTAAACAATTCACCTAAAGTGTACAAGTGAATGGTTTTTAGTCTATTCACAGATTTGTACAATGATTGCCACACTTATTTTACAGCATTTTCATTACTCCCAAAAGAGATCCTGTACCTATTAGCAGCCACTCCCCATTCCTCTTCTCCACATTCCAGCTGTAGGCAACCACTACTCTGTCTTTCTGTAAATTTGCCTATTCTGGACATGCCTCAGCCAATGTGCTTTTAATTAACTATCTGATTGATATTGTTTCACATCTTACTGAGACTCTGTTTATGCCTATTCTATCTGTTTTAACTTTATTCTTCAGATTCAATTATTTCTATTGATCTAACGAAAAGTTTACTATTTATTCAGCTATTATGCTCATCCTGTCATCCTGTGAATCTTAAAATTTGAGATAGTCCTCTTTGCAGTTATAGAATTTTTTTTTTTAGTTTCTATGTCTCTGCTGAGATTTCTGTTTATTAATTATGGTAATTTTTAAGTTTCCCAAATGTATTTATAAAAACATCTTTAAAGTCCTTATTCACTTATTTCAACACAGGAATCATCTTAGGTTGGTTTCTATTTGCTGATTCCTCAATTTACTATGGGTCACATTTCCCTGCTTTGTTTTGTTTTCACATGTCTAATTTTTAATATACACTGGTCATTGTGGATAATATGTCATAGAGGTTCTGGGCTTTATTATCTCTTTCCTTTTTTTTAAGGGACAAGGTCTTGCTCTGTTGCCTAGGCTGGAGTGCAGTGGCATGATTATAGCTCACTGTCGCCTTGAATTCCTGGGCTCAAGTGATCCTCCCACCTCAGCCTCCCAGGTAGCTGGGGCTACAGGTGCACACCACTACACCTGGATAATTTTTAAATATTTTGTAGAGAAAGAGTCTATGTTACCCAAGCTGGTCTCAAACTCCTGGCCTTAATGATCTTCCTGATGCAGCCTTCCAAAGCACTGGTATTATAGGTGTGAGCCACTGTGCCCAGCCTTTATCATCTCCTTCTGAAGAGTGTTTTGTTCTAGCAAAAACTTAAATTATCAGTAGTTCGCCTTGGTATTGTGAAGTTTTGGTTTTGGTCTTTGTTAGAGCATGTCCATTTTGGTTCTGCACTTAGTCCTAGGTCAATTCCCTTAGTCCTAGCACATGAACTTTATTCCAAACCACTGCCTTTCTGAGATTCTGATGGACAGCCCAAGCTTTCTGCCATGCCTCTTTTTTTTATTATACTTTAAGTTTTAGGGTACCTCTTTAACATTGTGGAACTCAAACTCCAAAATCTATCTGTCTTGTGGCAGGCAGTTGCTAAAACCTCCGTTTAGCCCTTTTGGCTTCCCAGCTATTATTTGCCCCCTGCACAACTTGGTGCTTTTCTCTAAACATTCATGTCGGAGGTGAGCCAAGGATTTGAGAGGATTTTATTTGGGGATCCATTTCTGTGGCTCCTTCCTTCCAGGATTTCTGACCTCAATTTCTTGCTACTCTGGAAGCCCTGAACTCTGTCATCTGATTTTTAAGGTCAATAAGACTGTGCCTTTCTGCTGGAGCTCTATCCTCTGAATGCTGTAGAGATGAGGGAATGTCTTCAGGTGGAATATCACTAAATTTGGATCTCACCCCATGTGGTTCCTTCTTTCAAGAATCAAACTTTCTCCAATTTATACCAGGTGTTTTTTTGTTATTGTTGTTTGTTTGTTTGTTTAATTCTCTGGGACCATTAAACAGTTGTTTTAAGAAGTATTTTATCCAGAGTTTGTAATTGTCAAAATTATAACATTAGTGTTTTTTACAGTACAATAAAGATTTTATATTTTAAACAGCCAGCTTATCACTGCTATAGAAGGAGAATATCTGAAAGAAAAAAGAAAATAACTTTGATGTGAAGGAATGATTTTAAATTAGAAATAACACAGCCAATAACAATATAACAACGATTATACTTTGTCAAGTATTTACCATGTGCCAGGGGCTCTGCTAAGTGCTTTATCTTTATTGGTTTATTTGCTAATTGCAACAGCTCAAAAAGTGAGTATCATCAGCCCCATTTTAGAGATGAAAAAACTGAAGCACAGAGAGATTCTGGAACTTTCCCAGGAATCACAGCAAGTAAGCTGCAGAACCAGGAGGAGCCTAGCTTGCATGGTGATGGAAGAAGTTCCATGAGCTTTGACGAGCTCTTTAACTTTGGGATTGGTGAGGCTTATTTATCATGGTTATTTTGGAAAAGTATTTTACTCCAGCATCTCAGGGTTTCTTGCTGCCCTCTAGGAGAAGACAATGTTGCAAATCCAAGAGATGTTCTTATTCTGGCTCTGGGCCATTAAGAATTGCTGTATTTTCTGAGCACAGAAAATACGAACTTCTGCAGCCCAGAGGCTAAGGGCTTATATCTTTTTCTAGTTTCCAAAAAGTTCTGAAGGCTAGAATGTAAACAGTCCTTCAGGATGAAACAGAGCAGGGCAAACACATCCGCAGGCGTACACAGGCTAATTTGCTCAATACACAGAGCTCTAATGGCAAACACAGCAAAGCAAACATAACAATGAGAAGGGGAAAGAAGATGAGGCTGAAGAAAGTCTGCTGATCAGACCTAGGAGTTTATCGGCCTGAACATCTGGTTCCCTGGAGAAGTATAGGGAGGAAACTGGGAGACCTATATCTGCCTCCTTCAAACACTTGAACTAATTTTGACATAGCCTATAATTGGGCCAGTGAAAGCCATTTGGAGAGGGCTTTGTCCATATCAAAATTTAGCATCTAAAATGAAAATATCTTGAATGTTGTCATTCATCCCAGCTGGGTTAAAAACAAAAAGACAAATATCAAATTAAGGCACTCCTAAATGTCTGGTCAACAGGCAATGCTCAAGTGGCCTGCACTGGACTAAGGAAAACTCAGCCTAATGCAATCTGGACTTATAACAATTTGGGACCACTTGGCCCAGGGGAACTCCATGGTACCAGGTATTAAAGGTACTTAGGTAAATATTGCCCCCAATAGGGGCTCTATAAATTAGGAGAAGGGACTTCTCCTCCTGTTTACCCACATACACTACCCCCTGATCTTCTCATCCATGCAAACTAATAAATCTTATAATACACAGGTGGCTTTTTCAGTGGGTCGTTGATTAATTGGTACTGAAATCTTGAGTGTTGCCAACTGGTTGTTAAGAGAGAGGGTCTTTAATCCTCTTGGTTTTCTACTTACTAAAATGGAAAATGGCATCATTCAGGGATTGGTCAAATACGTTTGTCGGCAAGACTGGAAAATACCCATCAGATGAATAGTCAGTAGTACAAAAAGGCTAATTCTATAGGGTACAAAGAGACATGGTGAAGATCAATGTACAAAGCACTGTGTCTCATAGCTCTACCTGCCCATTGGTCTGCCTTGAGAAGTAATGAGTCTCCGGGACAAGAGGAGCAACACGTTGTAGAGGGAGCCAAGCATCTGATGAGTGTGTGAGCTAATTGATTTTCAGGTGTCCTGCCAGCTCTGAGATCCAGTTTTTCTAAATTGTTCTGAAACATTTCTTGAGCTTTCTCTATGTTCCAAGCACAATGCTAGGTGTTGGGGGCATACAGTTGAAGACAAAATGCCTCCAAAAGCATGCAGGATGCCTGGGGAGCAGACACATAGATCATTTCCATTGGGCTTGTAGGTGCTGGACCAGGGTTTGGACACAATGGGAACACAATATAGGGGGTAGCTTAGCCCAGGCTTGGGTACTGGCAAGGGAAGGGGTGGAGAAATGATTCCTGTGAATAATGTCTAAGCTGAGTCTGGAAAAGTTAATAGGAGAGGGCTAAGTGGAGATGAGGACAATCTGGAAATGAAGCTGGGGTGAAAAGTGGGGACAGGTAAGACAGAAGTATACATGATGTAGACATTATTATCTGCATGCACAGATGACAAAAGTGATGTTTGAACAGGTTGAATTAAATGCCTATGATTTGAAGTCAAACAGTCCTGAATTCCAGTCTGAGGTCTGCAACTTTCTTATTGAGGCAACACGTAGCAAATTATTTAGCTTCTCTGAGTCCCAATTTCCTCATCTACACACTAGAGCAAATGAAACTGCCCACATGATAAGGTTGTTGTAAGGATCATATGAGGGATCATATGAGGCAGTGTATGCAAAGCACTCAAAGCCTTCAGTGTCTGTCTCAGCACATTGTAAGCACTCAATAATTATGGAAATTAACTTTTAAAATTCTCCATTCAAGATTACACAGAAAATGACACCGTGTGGATCTGAACTTATCTGTAGTAAACACCCAGGGCCAACAGTGGAATAATCTACTCTGGGTGGCAGCAAGGAGAGGTGCAGGGTTGGTAGAGAATTTCAAAAACATAAAACTGAATAAATGTTGGTCTGCATTTTATTATTGTCAAGGCTAGAGAATTCCGAACAATGTCAGTGATAAGATACTCTTCCCCCAAATATCTTTTGTTGGTCTAAAAATTTCTAAACAATTGCTGTGTTGTTACTGTTGGGTTTTAATAATATATTGAAAACCACAGTGGCCTCTGATGGGTTATAAACCAGAGAGGGTTCCCTGGATCACATTCAGCTGAGCATAGTTTTCACATTTGAAAGTGTGATGTTTCCTTTATTCCCTCCTGATTCCCATAGGGCCTCAACAGTCTCCATATCTCTTTTCTTTTTTCCTAGAAAAAAAAAAAAACTGACATCCCAACCAGTAGATTTAGTTGTTTGGGTTAAATTGTATCCATCTGAAGCCTCACAGAATTGCAACGATGTCACCCTGAGATGGGCAACATCTTCGTGCTTAGTGACCATGGACAGCTTTGGATGTTGGAACTCTCCAGAGTAGAGAGCTCTAGATGAGGAACTAAAATAGGGGATGCGGAAAGAGGACAGAGGCAAGGTTTAGAACGAGGAAGCTGGTCATCTGAGGGTGGGAGTGGAGAAGATGATCCAAGTGGGGAGACAGAGTGAGCCCAGAAAAGGGAGACGGCTGATAGTGTGGGGTCAGGAGAAAGCATCAACAATGAAGTTCTTCCACTTCAAGTTTTCCCCAAGGCAAAGGGGTATACACTTGTTTTTAGTGTTCTGCTGGGTTGGAGGAATTCAAAAAATAAAAATGAAAATCCCCAAAGCCTTGGAACTAATTACAGCAGATGATGGGCACTCTTGTAAACACAGGAGAAGAGAGGGACAGTGATCTTTTGAAAAGAGCAGTTGAATAAAGTAGCCAAAAAATTGATAGGAAAAAGATTATGGTATTCAGGCACAGAGATCCTACAAACCCTCCTTGTTGAAAGCATATATGTGTGCCTAATCATCTAAGTAACTGGATTTTAGGAGTCGATGGAGGATTAGATGAAAGATCATTGCAGATTTTACAGACATGGTCTAGAAAATGGCAGGGTACTCCTGTGATGGTCAGTGCCACCAGCTCTCTTCACTATTTCTTGACATAAAATATAAATAAATTAGTTAATCAATCATCTTGTATTCGTTGGACATTTACTTTGCTTCAGGTACTTTGCTAAACCCTGAGGCTACAGTTATCAACACAATCCCTATTGTCACCAAGATTAGAGTCTAGCAGTGGTAAAAGACCTTAAACAAACTATTACAATAACTAATTAAATGACTTCAGGTAGGTAAAGTGCTGTGAAGGAAAAGTACAGGGTGCTAAGGGAGTGTATGATCGAGTGAGGTCAAAGAGGCTTTACCCAACCACCCTGTGATTAGATATAATGGATTGGAATAATTCAACCATGGCAAATCTTAATGGCAAAGCGAGAGTAACATGAGCCTCAGAGCAACCTGGTGGGATCATATGCGCCAAAACGAAACCCCTGACATTTGCCAACGGTGACTCCAGGAAGTTCTTTAACACATTCAGACTAAGGTATATTTAGGAGTTATCTATACTCATATAACTTTATCTTGTACAATGCAACATATCTGGATAAAAAATAGATATCCAAATTACACACAGGCAATTATATACGATGGTGGCAACATGCACGGTGGAAAAGCCAACATTGGACAAAATACTTTAAGTGAGTACTAGATACAATTGGCACTAGCCTAGGGGCCCCAGGACTAGCCAAATGAACTTACAGTGAAAAAAAGACACAGTGAAGAAAAAGACTTAGTAGGCAGACTCACAAATTCAGAAAAAGACTTACTGGAAGGGATGTTATTCCAGAAGGGAGGGAAGGGATGCCAAGCAGCCCGGATCAACAATTCAGCATTCGAAAGTTGGATACAACAAACTCAACAAATAATTAAGCAATATGCTAGTGATTTTTCTCTCTTTAGCCATGGGTCAAAGGCTGTACCCAAAAATCATCTGCAGAGCAGCAGCAAAAAAAGGGCCCTGCTGAGGTAGGAGGCGGGGTCCCTTCTGGACAAGATTGAAGACTTGGGAAACAGGGAAGAGGGGAAAGCACCTTTCTATAAGACACACCCACCAGTGACCGTTTACCATTGCCATAACAGCACCCAGAAGTGACCACCCCTTTCCATGGCGATGATCTGGAAGTTACCACCCTTTTTATAGAAATTTCTGAATAACTTGTTCCTTAATTTGCATGTAATTAAAAGTGGGTATGAACGTGATTGCAGAACTGTCCCTGAGCTGCTACTCTCAACACACTGCTTGTGGGGTAGCCCTGCTCTGCAGGCGCAGTCATGGAGCTGTAACACTGCTGCCTCAGTAAAGCTGGTTTTTTCCTCCACCTGCTAGCTCTTGAATTTCTTCCTGAGTAAAACCAAGAATCTTCCCAAGTGGATCCCCAATTTTGGGACTTGCCTGACCTGCAATATTGCCACCTTAGGAGAGCTTTTTACGTGGCTATTTATTTAAGCTCTTTCTGAATGAGCAACCCTGTGCTAAAAGCTTTGTGTACAGTATTCCATTTAAAGCCTATAACAAATATTTTCTGGTGGCAGAGCCAGTAGATATGCAACACAACAAATTACAGCCATGACTCCATGATTGAACTCAATGAGTAAGTACATTTCAAAAATAGAACTATAAATTTCAACTTTATGAAGACAAACATTTTTCCATTATAAAACTTCTATGTTAATTGTAGTTGGAAAAATCTAATCCTGCTGCTGATATGTAGTTTCATCCACAATGCTAGAGTTTGCTTAAGTGTTCCCTAAGGCAATGGAAGAAAGTGATATGCATTTAAAGGCTTCAGTGAAATAATTAATTGCTGCTCTAAAGATACACCAATGTTATTTCACGATTTTTGGCCTTCTTCCTTTTTGCCTGTAAGGATAGAGAAGGACTGCATGTTTTTCTTTTACAATTATTTAGAGGTGAAAAGAAGTCTTTTTTTGGCTCAATATGCTATACCACTGAAAAACTGATCCTTATTTTACACGTCACAGTAACATTTGTGAGAAATGGGTGAGCAGTATTTTTACCCAAGAACTTTCTTTTGTGTCTTGTGTATAGTAACATCGTTATAAGGAAAGAAGAATCACCTTGCTTTGCCAGCTTATGTCTCATGACAGGACACGGGCATCTCTGTGGCAGGCTTTTGATGTTCTAAAATGATGTAGGAGGTTTTAAGCCAGCTCCAGGAGGATCCATGAACCTGTAAAATTGCAAATGGTATGTTTTTGTTATGCACATGCTTTTTATCTAGGATGGGTCCATAGCTTTCATCTGAGTCTCAAAGATATCTTGACCAAACCAATGATTAAGAGCACTGCTGTAGAACTTTCTAAAGGCATAAGTAACCAAATATATGAAATAGAGAATTCTTGTTGTAGTAATTATATGTAAATATAGTGTCACAACTTCCTGTTTTCAAAAGAGTATCAAATGAGTTACAAGGTCCATGTTTGTGACTCAAATGTTTTCTCTCTCTGAGGTTCTTTAAGTCTATTCAATTGTTATAAGTATCCTATCTACACCCTTGATATTATATAAGAAGGTTGTCTTTTGTTTGCTGAGATTTAGTCTAGAGGTGGTATTTTGATTTTTTTCTTCCAGTAGAGAAGATGCACTTGCTCCAATACAATCACTTTCACTTGTCAGTTCCTCTTGAATATCAGAAAGCATCTGTAGATAACTGATCAGGCTACATGATGTATATGCATATGAAAGCATATGGGTGTATACATGATAGCTAATGTTGAAAATGCGTGCCACTTACTATTCAATATATAAACCATGTATGTCTCAACTACCTACTGACACCATCTTTACATGGTTTCACATCGAAAGAAGTTTAATCCTGCATCTAAAATAATCAAAGAGAAACCTACATTTTTATTGAAGTCGCTCAAAGAGCACCAAATGGGAAGCACTAATGAAAAACGAAAATGACTTGACATTCTCATTTTCCATCCCATGCACTTTTAACATGTATGTGGTACCTGCTCTAAAGTATTTCTCCTCTCCCACTCCAAGTTCTCTAAAATTTCCCACAGTTCAGTCTATTTAGGCTCTGATATCACCTGTCTTCTCTCTGTCGTAATTCTATGCTATATATCAATTTAATCTCTCTGGTTTCTTTCTTTTACCTGCTCTGTCACTGCCCCAATTCCCCTCCCACCTCCCACTAGAAGCTGATCCAGCAAGCAGCAATGCTTCCTTGGGTGGGGTATGGGATAAAAGGTTTACATTTGAAATTCATTTCTTTTGTCTCTGATACCAGTGCAAAGAAAAACACCACATCAATTTGAGAGCTAAACATAACTTCAATTTGAGATTTTATATTTCTTGACTAACTCGTCTAATAATTAAACAGTTCACATGTGATTAATTTGCTAAAATGAACTGTTTACACACATTAGTCAATACATAGTTGCTTTGGATTATCCTCAGCATATTAACTCACTATTCATAACACACACACACACACACACCACCACCACCCTTTTAATGTTTAATTTTTTTTATTTTAATTGAACCAATCTTTTACTCTAAGTACCATGGTAGACAACTTGATCCAGGAAGGAAGAGCTTTAAGCTTTAGGCAGATGGAAAATTAATTTGAGTAAAAGTATCTCGGCATCAGTGAAAGTTCGGCACATCTAAATCCTGTAAGTACTTAGCCTCTCTTCTTTTTTCACCATTAAAACCTGGAAAAGAAACCTCTAGGGAAAATGTCATGGTAGGGTGTGTGGGGCAGGGCACACTGGTAAATGTAAGTTTAAGAAGTCTTCAGTCTTTGTTCCCACAGCAGGGGAGCCCTATATGCCACCTGACCTGAGGCCATGGTCATGGACATGCACATACATGGATTTCAGAATGTGCCAGTCCAGAGTCCTGGAAGCCAGTAATCCCAGGAATGATTGCTGCTGAAACCTGCCTCGGTTTTAAGAGCAAAGAGAACAAATGGCACAGGCCCATCAAACCTGCAAATATCCTTCTGAAGATATCCATCAGTAGTAAGAAAAACTTGAAGTTGATAAGTCAACAAGTGGCCTTCAGGTGGCTGCATTAAGAGTTCCCTATGGGGCAGGACGTTCGTCTTACCAGGAACAATGATCACTCATTGTAAACAGATCTACAATCAATCAATCAATCAACAGTGACTAGAAGCACCCACAGAAAAACCCTCTGGTCACAGAAGTACCAGACTGGGAGTTGGGAGAACATTCTTTTCCTGGCTGTGCCATCAATTACCTGTGTGACCTTGGCCTTAAAGACACCTTTCAGGTCTAATATTCTCTGATATGAACACCTTCATAGTCCATGATTTGAAACCAATGTACACATGAAAACATTATGTAAGAGAGTGAACAATAATGATATTTCCTGGCTCTGGGCTTTGGTTTCATCATTTGTAAAATGAGTAGGAGGAGAGGGGGGAATTAAAATGATTTTCTTCTAAAGTGTGGTCCAGTTTAAATGTGTGTGTCTGTTTTTATAGAAAGCGCCATACCAGAAGCTCCATGTAAAGAAGCATTAAAAAAAATCTTCTGCCCAGAAGAGGGTTCCAACCAAGCTAGCTAGAAAATATTTATACACACACACACACACACACACACACACAATCAAATAATTTATGAACAAAAATTTGACAATGTAATGTGAGTCAATATTAGCAAGCACTGATTGCTTGGAAATGGCTGTTAGAAATAATAGTAATGTATAAAAAATGCCAAATGTGTAACACAGAAAACAATGTGAAAGATGTTAGTTCTGCATTCCTGACCTGGCTCCCAGGCCTACTGTGTATTGGGTCCTAACTTTTACAAGTGAATCCTGTAATCCACATTTGCATATAGCTCCAAGCACTGCAATCAGTGCCCTGGCTTAGGGAATGTGAAATGACATGGCAGTAGTTCTCTGTCACAGTAAAGTATTGCTCCTGCTGCTTGTCTTGAAGTTACCTTGGTTCCCTTGCCTCTCACCTCATTCATTCATTCAACAGAGAAGGTAGACACTTTGTTAGGTACTGGGAGTGCAAAGGAAAGTAAGTCTTAACTTAAACATCACTTCCTTAAGGATGTCAAATTATATGATGCCTCAGTGTGGGGTCCCATAGTTCCCTGGATCTCTCTTGAATTCCATACCAACTTGTTGCATACATCAATAGTTCATTCTTTTCTTATTGCTGACTAGTATTACAAGGTATAGATGTGCCTGAGTTTGTTCAACCATTCACTCATTGAATGGCACTTGGGTTTTATTTTCCAGTTTTCTGCTATGAACATTTGTGTATAGGGTTTTGTGTGAACATTAAGTTTACATTTCTCTGGGATAAATACTAAAGAATGCAATTGCTAGGTTCTATGGCAAGTACGTATTCATTTTGTAAGAAACAGCAAAACTATTCTCCAGAGTGGCTGTGTTACTTTACATTCTCACAATCAATGAATGAAAGAGCCAGTCTCTTTATATCTTTTCCAGCATTTGGTAAAATCACTATTTTTTATTTTAGCTGTTCTTGTAGGTTTGTAGTGATATCTCATTGTAATTTAATTTGCATTTCCCTAATGAGTAATGATGTTGACAGTCTTTTCATATGCTTCTTTTGCTGTCCATATCTCTTTTCATTCACTTCATAATTGGATTGTTTCACTGTTGAGTTTCAGAGATTTTTTTACATTTCAAAATATAAGGTCTTTGTCAGGTGATTTGTAAACATTTTCTTCCACTCTGTAGCATGTTTTCTTATTTTCTGTTAAGAAGATCTTTTGAAAACTGAGGTTTCTAATTTTCATGAAGTTTTATGAGTTTTTCCATTATGAATTGTGATTTTGGTATCATGTCTTATAACTCTTCACCTAGCCCTAGGTCCTGAAGATGTTCTTGTATATTTTTTTTTCCAAAGTGTTATAGTTTTGTATTCTACATGTAAATCCATGATCCATTTTTGAATTAATTTTTCTATATGATGCGAGTTTTAGATTGAGTTCATTTTCTTTGCCTAAGGATATCCAATTGTTCCAGCACCATTTGTTGAAAAGACTATCTTTCTTCCTCCATTGGGTTGTTTCGCACCAGCAATCAATATATTTTAAAGTTGACTTCCACAAAAGCTGTGGTTCTGGCCCTCACAGAGCTCACAATCTCCAGAGGGAAACAGCAACAATCACAGCACTTTAAGATAAAAGCTAGAACAGGGGTCTGCACAGGGTGCTGGGGAAGCCAACGAGGCTATACCACAGTAATGAGCTTCCTGTCCACCTCCTTGCATCCACAACTCCCTGTGGGTAACTGTCTGTCCTTGAAGTCTGCTTGTAGACCTTCCTGGATTTCTACTGTTTGCCTCAGCTTAGAATAGTCAGATTTAACCAGCTGCATTGGAACAACGGCTACTGAACTATGCTCCCAGGTTTTTACTCCAGATCCCTGCCACTTCAGGTAAACTAGACTCTCATTCTAGGTCTACTTCAGTCTTGGCCATCCAATATCACTTAACATTCTGTATTCCAATTTTTTTGTTTGTCTGTTTTGTTTTGTTTGTTTTTTGAGGCCGTGTCTCACTCTGTCACCCACACTGGAGTGCAGAAGCGTGATCTTGGCTCACTGCAACCTCTGCCTCCTGGGTTCAAGCGATTCTCCTGCCTCAGCCTCCAGAGTAGTTGGGATTACAGGCACACACCATCATGCCCGGTTAATTTTGTATTTTTAGTAGAGACGGGGTGTCACCATGTTGGTCAGGCTGGTCTCGATCTTCTGACCTCAAGTGATCCCCCTGCCTCAGCCTCCCAAAGTGTTGGGATTAAAGGCATGAGCCACCGCACCCAGCCACTGTATTCCAATGTGTCAGACCCACGGTTTCTCGCCAATTTTGTTTGGGGTCGCCTGCCCAGACCAAAGACATCAGGATGGAGTAAAGCAGAGAGATATGCATTTTCCCATGAGTTGGTGCTGTGCAGGGAACCAGTCAGGTATATTCTAACTCCAGATTAAGGAGACAGTAGACAGAGAAGAAAGGGGTGTTTCTTGCTAGGTTGACAAACTACTCCATTTGAGCTCATGGGTCCTTAATGGGTAAAATATACATTAATAACAACAATAGCAACAACAATAATCCATTATGTGGCTTAAACTATCTAAAGTGTTGGTCTACATAATTAAATGGATTAGCCACAGAATTGCTCCACTATCCCCATCTGAGGATTTGTTGGGCACTGATCACATTCAGCTATCTCTGCTTAACTATTTATGATCTGAACTCCTTTGAAGAAAACTCACCCTAAAGCAACTAGTAGGGGTCCTAGCATGGGGGAGTTTCTCTTCTATGGTGACAGGGTCTGCTAGGAACTGAGGAATAATTTTTTTTTTGGCCAGGCTAATAGCTAGAAATGTGATTCATCAATTAAGTACTGGAAACACTGGTCTCTTTCATAACTCCAGATTCTCAGGATGTTAATCAAGCAGAGTCATCCTATTTCTCTGGCAGGCCTGGCATAGAGTCAAGACCTAAAAGGAAAAATTCTAAACATGACCTGTTAGCACTGAAGAACTTTCTTTTTTAATAAGATGTATCCATTAATGAAGCTCTCCTGCTTTGGGATGTGTGTTAATTAATCGTAAATGGGAGAGATGATCCCTGTTATTGTAATGCCAGCTGCTGTAACATATAAACTCCAAAATATTAATAGCTTAACAAAATTGAAATGTACCTCTTGCTCCTGTACATGAGCGTTTCTACTTAAAGGTGGAAGTAGTAATTCAGGAACTCAGGGTCCTTCTACCTTGGAGCTCCTCCAGCTTCAATATGTGGCTTCCAAGATTGTTGACCTGGGGGAAGAGCACAGAGGATGGCAATTGGGTGTTTTTATGGACCAGGCCTGCAAGTAGCTCAGATCATTTCTGCTCATATTCTATTAGGTAGAATCTGGTCTCATGGCCACACTAATTTCAAGGGTGTCTGGGAAATGTAGCAAATCTCTGTGTCCAGGAGGAAGAGCATCAGGTTTGGTGAACACCCTATGGTGTCTGACACAGTCCTGAAGTAACGCATGTCAGTGATCTAAAACCAGATATGTGATTTGCAGAATAATTGGAGAGCTTCCAGGGTATATAGTCCTGTATAGTCTAGCTTGCTCAACATGATGATGATGATAATGAGAGTAGGGTTGTTAATGCAGCAAAGAGTTCCTGATGGGCCAGTGAGCGCATTACCAAAATTTGTGCAATTGTCTTGCTTCTTTCAATCTGTACATGAGTGGGTGTATAAACTGGTGATATATTTCCTTTATCATTGAAATAAATTAATGATAAATGGTCATTAGCATGATTGTCATATCTTCACCCAGAACACTGCATGAGTTAAGCAATTCTTTAGAAAGGTAATATAGTGTAGTGGCTACAAACATAGCCGTGAATTATACCTGGGTGCCAATTCTGCCATATGTTAGTTGTATTAATTAATACTTCTTAATTGCAAATAACCAACTTTAGCTAGTTTATGCTAAAATGGGGAATTTCTTATAAGGATATAGGGCTATCTTGTGGAATTCATGGGTAGAAATACAGCTAGAGCTCAAAAGGGCCGTAAATTAGGATCTGCAAGGCTGTCATGACACCTCTCACCCCTGCTTCTCTCTTTGCAGCTGCTTCACTCTCATATTCTCTGCCTCTGATGCTTCTCCAACTGAATTATCAGAATCTACTTCTCCAAGCCTGTCAAGTCTATATGTTCCAGCCATAAGCAGGGACTTGCAGTGTTTGAATTCCAACTTCGTATTTCTAGGAGAAAAAAATTTGTTTCGCTCAGCTTGGTTGATATATTCATCGCTGGCCCCAATCAATAACGAGGTTCTGTCCAAAAAATCTCTTTCAGAGACCAGCTTCTTTAGATGTGGGGTTAGTTCTTAGTAGAGAGAGAAAGAGAGACAGAACTATGCTAGCAAGTATCTTACCTCTCTGAGCCTCCTTTTCTTCATCTGTAAAATGGAGATAATGCTACCAAACCTAAAGATTATTTTGAGGACTAAATGAGACAATGTATACAAAGTCTAACATAGTACCAGGCAAAAAGGATATTTAATGAACAATGAATGAATGGATGTATATAAACTAACAGTGTATCACTCCATTTATCAGAGACTGCAAGCTCAAGATAAAGTTGGATAAGTAGGCAAAGTTCTGATATGAAGGCTACTGGGTTTCAATGTTATACAACTGCATTACTCATGCTGCAGTCCTGAAAACCTGAGGATGTTATGCATTAAACAATAAAAATATTAGGAATTTAAACTCTAATATAGATTTTCAGGCTTGCCAAATTCCACATCTGAGCTTTCAAATCAGAATTTATGGAATTACAAATACACCTATTATAAAAAAGGAAACTGTTATTGCTAACTCATATGATTTAATATACAATGGGTCAAGCAGATAGCAGTTTTAGAAAAACAATTCATTCCCCGGCCTCCAGACTGCCACTTAGTTGGAAGTTCCTACCCACGGCAGTCTTTACTGCCATGTTTATTAATCTGATTTTCCATGCAAGCAAAATAATTAGAAGCAGAATTCCATCAAACTCTATGCTGAGCCACATTTGGCTAACACTATAGACAGCCTAGGTTTCCCTTTGTACCATCTACCACAATATGAGAGTCTCCTACAGAAAACAAAAGGCAGGAACCTCCAAAGCTATAAAAGTCTTGTTCAGAGATATTTCTGAGTTATCTCTGTAGTATTTTCATATCATGGAGTACCAATATGGAAAATATATTCCTCCCAAAAAACATCTGCTGTGCTTCCCTTTCTGAAGACACATGAGGATTTGGCAGCCAAGCAAATGTCTTTATTGCTATTCCAATCCTAAAGGAACAAGAGCAATTATTCATACTCATCCAGCACACTTGCAGTCGATCTCCCCCACAGAAAGCCCATATCACATCAGTAACACAATTGTCGCTATTTGAAATGAATATATAAACGGAGGAGGTGGGGATTGCAGAGTTTCTTTTTTTCTTTTTTTTTTTTTTTGAGACAGAGTTTCACTCTTGTTGCCCAGGCTGGAGTGCAATGGTGCAATCTCAGCTCACTGCAACCTCCGCCTCCCGGGTTCAAGGGATTCTCCTGCTTCAGCCTCCTGAGTAGCTGGGATTACAGGTGCCTGCCACCATGTCTGGCTAATTTTTGTATTTTTAATAAAGACGGGGTTTCAATATGTTAGCCAGGCTGATCTCGAACTCCTGACCTCAGGTGATCCGCCTACATCAGCCTCCCAAAGTGCCGGGATTACAGGCCTTAGCCCAGCCCAGAGTTTCAAAAAATATATGGAGCCATTTCCCTCTCAAGGGCATGGAGCTTAATTCCTCTCTGCTTGAGAATGGGGAGCACTTAGTGACTCACATCCAAAGATTAGGTTATGGAAAGGGAAAAAATAGTAACTTTACAACAGAGAAATGTGGCAGACACCAACTTAGCCAAATGATCAAAGTTAATACCACCCATGATGAGTAACGATGTCACATACCCCTGTTATGATGGGTTGAGAAGAGTACCTCACTTTGTGTTATGTTTCCAATAAACTTATAGTTCGTAGTCTAAATATGAGGAGAACATTAGACATACCTAAATTGAGGGACATTCTTCAAAATAGCTGACTAGTACTCTTGAAAACTGCCAATGTCATGAGAAACAAAGAAAGAGAAACTATTACAAGTCAGAGGAGACTAAAGAGACATGATAACAAAATGCAGTGTGGTATCCTGGATAGAATCCTTACACAGAAAGAGAATATACTATTGGAAAAACCAGTGACATTTGAATACAGTCCGTAGGTTAGTTAATAACACCGTACTCATGTTAATTTCTTAGTTTTGACAAAATGTACTGTGGTTATATAAGACATTAACATTAGGAAAAGTTGGGTGAAGAGTATATGGGAAGTCTCTGTACTAGCTTGTAAATGTAAAATTATTTTAAAAATTTGAATAGCGATACTATTCCCTACAAATAACCACAATTAAATTTTCTTTCTCAGTTCATTCTTGGCTCAGCAATTTGCTTTTATCATTATGTCTCCCTCCCAACTGAAAGATAACCTAGAAATTCTGACTAGAATTAATTCGACTAGAATTAATTCAACTAGAAATTCTGGTGTGATCAGAAAGTTGCTAGAACTTGATGGCAGCTCTGAAGCTTGTACCTAAGGGTCTGTTCTTTGAAGTACACGGTAATATTTCAGAGTACCTATATAGACCTTTCCATGAGACTGTAACACTATCCTTTGTGGAAAACACAAATTCCAGCCTATAGCTAGAAGCAAACATCAAGAACCATCATCCTCCCAGGATCAAAAATTCAAAGTTATTTTCAACTTTTCACTCTTCTCCTTCTCCCCATAGTAATGGTCGTCCAGGATTCTCCATCTGAAATGGCTCTTGCAGTGGTCCACACATCTTCAACCCTATTGCCACTGCCATGCACAGGGTCTCATTATATCTCTCTTGGGTCAGAGAAGTAGCCCAATCTGTGATTCTCTTTCTACTCCACTGTCACAAACCTTCTCAGGCTTCCCTCTGCAGAAAAAGTAAACTTCATTCTCTTCAGCTGGGCATTCCAGGTCCTTCGTCATCTGATCCCAGAATATTTTCTCACCTTGTTTCTCATTACCCTTTAATTCAACTCCAGTAGCCTCCTTTCCATTCTCTAAACACTCTTCAATGTTTAGCCTTTATAAATCTGCTTATGCTGAAGGCTGGAATCTCCTATCTTAATTCCCTCTGTTTATTGAAGTCTCATCCACTTCGACTCAGACCTCAGCCTCCCCACAAGACTTCCCAAAATCACTTCAGTTAGTAATTTCTCTTCCCATCTCTCCAGATACGTATTACCTACTGTGACATATCAGTTGTTTGAATCAATTGTTAAGCTATTAAAATATTGATATTAAAAGTCATCATGAAAATGAAAATTTCATTATTCATTTGTTGGTAGGTCTCTGTTTAAATAAAATTCTGGATGCCAATAACAAAATCCTAGTATGCTTCATGGGGGAATATAAGTCAATAAGACTTTAGACTACAACTTCTAAAAGTAAAATGTAAAAAAATAGATTAGTGTTGAATTTCTTATTTGCAACATATAGTAGCTAGTAGAACAATATTCACAATTTAGACAAAAGGACTATAATCTAAGAATCCTACACTTATGAATGCAAAGAAAGTACAAAAAATTTTAAAGTCATGCAGTGATTAAAAAGGTATACCACCTGTGGTGGGCACCTATAGTCCCAGCTACTAGAGAGGCTGAGGCAAGAGAATGGCATGAACCCAGGAGGTGGAGCTTGCAGTGAGCTGAAATTGCACCACTGTACTCCAGCATGGGTGAAAGAGCGAGACTCCATCTCAAAAAAAAAGGTATACCACCTGTATTCATCCAACTCTTGATTGAAACTCACAGAAACTCAACTAATGTACTTCCATGTCCATCGATAGACTTCAGACATGTACTGATATTTGTGCCTCAGTGAATATCAACTTTGTATTAGCTCTGTCAAAGAAATGTTGAAAAAGTTCATATATATGAGACATATGAAAACCAAACCACAGTAAGGAGGCAAAATTAATATCAGATAAATTAGAATTCAGAACAAAAGGCTTAATTAGACAGAACAGGATATTGTGAATGATAGAAGGAAACTATAACTGCCACAAACCCTTATGTACCAAACAAAACAGGAATGACCTGTATAAGGTAAAGACTTTTAGCAATAAAAGAAGAATTTGATAAAGCCAAAATCAAAATCATATTTGGGTTCTTTCCAATTTTTGTCTATTCTTTTGAATAAGTCTGCTATGAACATTCAAGTAAATATATTTGTGTATATATGTTTTTATTTATCAAGAATAAATATCTAGGAGTAGGATTGCTGGATCGTACAATACATGTATGTTTAACTATATAAGAAACTGTCAAACTGTTTTCCAAAATGGTTGTACCATTTTGTATTTCCGCCAACAATGTGTGAGTCTCAATTATTTCACTTCTTTGTCTACACTTGGTATTACCAACTGTCTTTATTTTAGCCCTTCTAGTGAGTGCAGTAGTAACATGAGCCTTTTATAAAGACTTAATGAGAGTATTTTTAAAGCATTAAGTCCAGGATAAGCAATGTAAGCACTCAATGAATATTAGCCGTTAGAATTATTATGTAGCAGAAAAGGGGATAATAGACCTCCAATACAAAGGATATCTATAAATTGTTTAAAAAAGATAACCCAGCATAAATATGGATGATGGAAACAAATCATCAGTTTTCAGAAAAGAAATTATGAATACACAATACAAATATAAAAAGATTCTCACTCTCACTAGCGGTCAGGAAAGTAAAAATTAAGACAATAATGAAGCATTGTTGTTTTTCATTCAATTAACAAAAAGAGTACAACTGATAGCATCAGTGTTTTATGAGTACAGAAAGAGGGATATTTTTGTATACCATTAGTGAGAATGTAAATTGCTGTAATTTTGAGGAAAGCAGTTGGGCAGAATCTATAAAAATTTTAAATGTGGATATATTTTACATCAGCACTTCCATTTCTAGGATTTTTGTCATTCATTAAGGAAAGTATGTCAACATGATAATGTAGTTAATAATGGAAAGCAATAAAAAATCTCCTAGGTACCTATTAATAGTAGAATGGAGGAAGAAATTAAATCTGACCTTACTAGGGAATACCATGCATCTATTAAATGAAAATGGAAGAATTACATATGTTGTCTGGGGAAAATTTATTGATATATTGTTAAGCAAGTCACAGAGTAATATAGTATGATCCCATAGGCAGGAATAACCTTCATGGGTCCCAAACTCAGATGTGCAAAAATTGTCTTTATTTTTCTATGACTAAATGTAAGTTCCGTCTTTTTTAACGGTTAAAATGATAAATTTTACATTATGTAAATTTTTTAAGTGCTGTCTTGAGTCCCCTTTCTGCCTGATGATAAACACAGTGTCTTTAGTCAATTCATAGTAAATTCAGTCAGTGCAGGTTTCCCACCCTCCACTCCTCTCCTCTTCTTTCTCTATGTTGAGTTTAAGGAGAGACAAGGCCTTGAAGTGTGTGAGGGGGCAGGCTCAGGGCACATAGTCCTTGGTCATCATCTGCTATTGTATCCTTTCCTTTAGATGGCCAGGTCTCTGGGTCTGCCAGCAGCTGCTGCCACCTCCACACTGATCCCAGCACAAGGGCAAACATTCTGCTGCTCACTAAGGAACATGGTGGGGAGGGGGGCATAAAGACTGCATAGGGGTGCTGAAGTCCTATTTTCAAAACACCATCTCTTCTAGCCACTATTCTCACTTCCATTTCTGACTACAACGCTGCACCCAAACAAACTTCCCACTAAGAAACAACTGCAAGAGGTAGATAAATTTTAAAAAATAAAACACAAATCTGTTTGAGGGCATCTGAGCTCTACACAGGAGCCAGGATTAAGGTCCCAGAGCTGAGGTCCCATAGAGAAGGGAAAGCCTGAGGTGAGCACATTCCACCCTGTGTTTCCTATGAGGCATTTACTCATTCAGAAGCAGTGACGTGTGGAAAAACCAAGCAGAAAAGCAGAAAGCAGCAGCTGAGCAGAGCAGTGACAGTCATTTGCAGATAGCGTTCAAAAAGTAGAGTTTAGAGTTATCAAGTGCTAGACACCGAATGCTTGTGTATTCCCAAATTCATATGTTGAAACCCCAGTCCTCAATGTGATGGTATTAGGAGGCAGGGCAGGGAGGTGATTAGGTCATGAGGGTGGAGCCTTCATGAAGGGGCTACTGCCTTTATAGGAAGAGACAGGAGAGAGTTCACTCTTTCCTCTCTCTCTCCTTCTTCACCATGTGATGACACAATGAGAAGGTGGCCCCCACGAGGAAGATGGCCCTTGCCAAGAACCAAATCATGCTGGCACCCTGATCTCAGACTTCAAGCCTCCAGAACTGTGAGAAATAAATGTTTGTTGCTTAAGCCACCCAGCCTATGATACTCTTGTTATAGCAGGCTGAGCTAAGACACAAAGGCATGTAAATATAGAGACCAAGAACCTTGAGGAAGGAAAGTGCACAGAAGTGAGACCATGAGTCATTTGCCAGCCCTAAGTGGCCCCAAACGGGAAGCAATGGTTACAAGGCTTAGATGCCTAGATGAGCTTTTGCTTCACGCCACTTTTTGAAGATAAAAATCAGAGTTCAGGACCCTCTGAGGAGGAGGGGCACTGGTAGATATTCCAGACTCTCAGTTGGGGACCCAAAGGGCCGTACTTTAGACATCGTGGACTAGAAACAGGGAAGGTCTTTATTTTAAAAATATGAAATTGGGAATTGCTTGTCTTTCTTTCTTTAGACCGTTAGCCCAGGAATTTATATGTTTTCTGTTGTGGGTCAAAATTTACTTTGAAAGTATTCTTCAAGCCTGTTGTTTAGGCTTTATAGACAAGAACCAATTCTCTTGATTCTCTTTTTGTTTCTGCTGCAATAACCTTACTCTGTGGATAACCAGTGTCAAAGGTGAGTCTGAATACAGGAAGGGCACAAAATTTAAAGATGAAAAAATTAATTGCCCAAAAACACAAATCCATATCTGTTAGATTGAGATGATAGGACCCACTCTACAAAGCTGTTGGAGGAATAGAGATAACAGTTGTGAAACATCTCATTCAGTGCCTGGCACACACAGTAGGAGTACAATAAGTTATTAGTCTTATAATTCTCTCTTTAATGATTGTTTCTATGACACTAAAGATAAGAAGTGTATTCCTTCCAAACTCAACCAAGTCAATGTTCAGGAATGCATGACCCTAAAGTTCACTCTAAATTTTTCCTTTAACAGTTACTAGTTGACATTTTAGACACTCGTCTATGAGCAATGTTTCCTGGAACCAGAACCTTCAAAATTACAACAGTGTTGAATCCAGCTAAGATTTGGTAAAAGAATCAGGGAGCCTTAGAATAAAGGTTTCTCATTCTCACTTTGGCCTCTCCAGAACCTGAGGTTTTAGAAGACTTTAGGTTCAAAAGCTTTTTCAGCTTTGCAGAAACTGAAAGCATGTCACACTAGCTAAAACAAAAGGTCAAATTTCTTTAGGCTGAAATAATATCAACTCTGTGTTAACACCACTTAGCTCATGCTCTTCAGTAGCTTTGATTGCTTGTCAATGACATCTTTGAAATTTCTAGGATATAGTCGGTGGGTGACATAATTTTATAGACTGACATTTGGCAGTTTCAGTATTCCAATGGACTATGTCCAGAACAGGCATGACCTTGGATGCAAGTATAGCACAACAGCTGGAGTTAGGCCACTAACTGCTGACTTAACATTTCCCTCATTATTATAATTAGTGCCACATCTATGACAGAGACTCATGTGATTATCCAATACATAATACTAAATAAAAATTACATTATTGATAGTTATACAATAACTGCCCAAAAAAGCACTGATTGAATAGATGAAATTTTTCTTAATAAATGTGTTGTTAATTAAACTGTGTTACTTGAGTAACATACTTTTTCAAAACGTAGAATTCATAGAAGGGAAAAGAGGTCTTATTCGGTGGTAGGAGGAGGAAGATTTGGGAACTTACGCACTTGAAGTGCAGACCAATACCCTGAGTGATACGAGAGTTCTGAGAGGAAAGATGTACTAGGCAAAGCTTGCAGGGTAAGGGGGCACATGAACTAGGCCTTAGAGAACGTCAATGGTTTAGACATTGGTGAGTAAAGGGTGCTCCAGGAGGAGGCAACTGCTTAAGCAAAAGCAAGGAGGAGCAAGAGAAAAACTAGAGCAGCAATCCTCAGTGACAAAGTTGGAGAGCCCAGCATCAATGCATTCCAAGTGTTCCGCCTCAGAGAAGAAATTCCATGAAACTCACTTTTCAACATACCTTTTTCTGATGAATCTAAATTGCAGACATCTTAAAAGATAACTATGAAATTGTTAATGCCAAAGCAAGTAAAGGAGTATATTATATTTCTTATTCAGTAACTCCTGCCTATTTCTAAGGCACCTACTACTTTGGGTTGCCAATAAAAAAAAGTTATACCTATAATAAAACCCATAAAAATAATATATAACTTGTTTGTATACCATTTATTTGTACACATATTTTACACATACACACACACACGTTTGTTAGCTTTTCAATACCCTGGCTCCAAAGTACAATTGTTTATATTTGCCCCAAGAAATAGAAATAAGCAGTAACCTCATTGTGATAGATAAACTTGAGTTAAATATATCCAGTATTGGCTGGGTATGGTGGCTCATGCCTGTAATCCCAGCACTTTAGAAGCCAAGGTGGGTGGATCACATAAGGTCAAGAGCTCGAGACCAGCCTGGCCAACATGGCAAAACCTCATCTCTACTAAAAATACAAAAATTAGCCGGTCGTGGTGGTGTGTGCCTTTAATCCCAGCTACTTGTGAGGCTGAGGCGGGAGAATTGCTTGAACCTGGAAGGCAGAGGTTGCAGTGAGCTGAGATCACACCACTGCACTCCAATGCAGTGTCACTCTGGGCAACAGAATGACTCCGTCTCAATAAACAAATTATATATACATATAATTGAAAGAAACCAAATCTTAATATTGGAGATATATATGTGTGTATGTCTATATATATATACACACACATATGTATATATGTGTATATATGTGTGTGTATATATGTACATGTATACATATGTGTGTGTGTGTGTGTGTGTGTGTGTATATGTATATACACACACACATACACACATATATATCTCCAGTATTAAGGTTTGGTTTCTTTAATCCTAAGCTTTTATAGTATCCTAAAAACCAACTAACTCCTTGAACTTCTCATATATGTATATACATACACATGCATGTGTATGTGTGTATATATATATATATATATACACACACACACACACACACACATACACACATATATATCTCCAGTATTAAGGTTTGGTTTATTTCATCCTAAGCTTTTATAGTATCCTAAAAACCAACTAACTCCTCAAACCTCTTAAGAGATCATTGTTGTCCATGGTTTTTCAGCATAGAAAAACCCACAGTGCCTTCCATTGCAGCAACCAAAGTTTTAGAGTTAGGAGTCATTATATGCTCATCTTTTCTGCTTTATTAACTTTAGCATTTAGGTATACTTGCCTGTTGGGATTTACCATGTTCTGGCCCTAATGAGCCAGGCAGGATTGTGATCAAATCTGCTTTGGGCTTCCCAAGGAACCATGACTGGCTGGAAGAGGCTATGTGGTCCAGGATCCCAGGCACTCTTAGGACATCCAGGGCAGAAGCATCCAGGGGTTTTCATGTAGCTACATAATCCACCAATAACAATGGTAAGTCAAGAGGATCCATGCCTGACATGGATTATTGAATGTGATCCAAGCATGAGACAGACACATAGGAAAACTTACTTTAAATCTATGTTTCTTGTACTCAGTAATCCTTTTTAAAGCCCTGGTATTATAACAGAGCATTAGTGAAAATAAACCTTAACACCTCCAAGTTAGACAACAGCATTCACTTTCTTCCTAATGATTAATAAATTGATCCATACCTGCTGGGGTCACACTTCCACAAATGGGAGAGTCAAACAGGTGATTATAGAACTCTGTCTTTCTAGTTCAGATGTGTCATCTAATTAGATAGCATTTTTTGTTTTGGCTAAAATTCTGTCTCAGAAGGATGGTACCTGGTCCATGAGCTACATCTAACTAAGATGCCTGTGCTCAGAGTTCCTTGATCTCTAAACCTCATGTTTTAATATTACTTACTTCTCTTGTCAGTTCTTCCTTCTACTAAATTCTCTCTGCCCTACCACCCCCTTTCCACCATACCTCCAAGCATCCTTTAAGGCATAGAAAAGAATAGCTTAAGTATACCAAAAATAGACAATAGGGTTATCTGGACAGATGACCCTATTCTCCAGTTAATTCAAGGTTAAGTGGATCTTTGAGGGGTTTCACATCTTGTTGAAAATAGATTTATCCACTCTTTTATTTTTTCCTTGTAATGATTAAAAGTTATTAAAGATGAATTCTCCCTTTGCAGACCTATCACTACTGTAGGGGCACAAGGGAAAGGAGAGATTGGGTAGAATGCAATCGAGTCCATCCTTACCATGTAGTTTTTTTTCTTACTGACTTCTATATTAGCTTATTTTATTAGTGTTTCTCTTTCTCTAAAAAGCCCGAAGCTGCAAAAATTACTAAATGAGGGCTTCCCAGTGTTGATATTTTGGCTGACTGAATACTGTACCAACTGCCTTTGACCGTGTCCTATCTCCAAAGTTCCTGGTAATGTAGGCCCAGAAGGCCAGTTTACCAAATGTGTATGATGTAAAACTCTGAGGGACCACTAACACATTGGATTACAAAGTCAACGTTATGAAGATTGCAACAAGCTGAAAACATGAGCTGAAACAAACAAAATTACAGTGAAAAGGAATAAAAGAACATAGAGGTATTTAGGTTTAAAGTTTTGTAATCCCAAAAAAAGATTGTCAATTGTTCAAATAGACAGCTGCCTCATTAGTTATTCATCTGACCTTTGGGTTTCCATTAATAACTCAATGTAGCCAGCAATGTGACAGAGCTCTTGCAAGTTTGAGGTGATTTGAGGCTGCATTACTAGAATTTTGATGGACTGAGGTAGGTAATAGTTCCACTGCACTTTCCTTATCAGTCCACATCTGAAATTTGTGGTCAGGCAGGTGGACAAGAGTATCTGCTATTAAAAGAACTGCATATTCTTACTCTTCTCACTTCAGTGATTGGCATTTAATACAATTTTATAGTTTAGATTTCCATAGATATTTGTTCCAAACAGCTAGTCCTTTCCTAATATGATGTTCACTGAAAATACATATTAGCATGCTTCACCTCTAAATTGTGTTTTTCTTATTAAAAAGATCCCAGATCTCTTATATTAGAAAAGCATGAGCTTTAACTAATATTAGTGTAACTAGTTTATTGAATATACTGAACTCAATGGAATACAACAGGAAATGTCTGTCTTATCCTTTCCCATCACTGTCTTCATTTATGCTTGGTCCAGTCTCCCCTTCATGACCCTTGAGAAAATCTCAGGCAGATCTCAAAACTTCAAAGTTCAGTTTGAAAGTTTAGTGAGGTACAATGTGAAGTTCCAATTTCACATTCATTTCAGAGCTTCTTCTCCCAAGCTTGGGCCTGCTTCCCATGGAATGAGGAGCCTCTGTAGGAGTGAGGGAGGGGTAAAACCTGTGCTTCCTTCCTCTTTCCCCTCATCTTGCCAATTCTGATTCCTACATGGTTGGAGGAAGAAAGGGGGATAGGAATGTAGGCAGTTGAATTGTAACCTCCAAAAAGATCTGTCCACATCCTAATTCCTGGAACAGTGATTGTGAATGTATTTGGAAATACAGATCTTTACAGAAGTAATGAAGTTAAAGATCTTGAGTTGAGATTATCCTGGATCATCCAGGAGGGTCCTAAATATAGGGACCTATTATAAGAAACATAGATAAGGGAAGCTCACAGAGAAGAGGAAGAGGCAATGTGACTGTGGAGATCATTTGGACAGGTGCTGCCACAAGCCAACACACCTGGAGTCATCAAAAGCTGGAAAAGGTGAGGAACAGATTGTCCCCTAGAACCCTGAGAGAGAGAGAACAGCCCGGCCAACACCTTGAATGGCCTCCAGAATTGTGTGAAAACACATTTCTGATGTTTTAAGCCACCAAGTTTATAATAATTTGTTATAGCAGCCCTAGGAAATCAATCCAAGAGGCTAAAGGGCAAAAAACCTTTTCATTTAGATTGTGCTCTAGTTCTCTCATGGCTGCCGATGCCCTCTGTGGGCAAGCATCCCAAAGCTGGCTATGTTGTTGGGTGCAAGAGCAGGTTTTCTTTTTTTTTTTTTTTTTTTGAGACAGAGTCTCGCTCTGTCACCCGGGCTGGAGTGCAGTGGCGCAATCTCGGCTCACTGCAAGCTCCGCCTCCCGGGTTCACGCCATTCTCCTGCCTCAGCCTCCGAGTAGCTGGGACTACAGGCGCCCGCCACCGCGCCCGGCTAATTTTTTGTATTTTTTAGTAGAGACGGGGTTTCACCGTGGTCTCGATCTCCTGACCTCGTGATCCGCCCGCCTCGGCCTCCCAAAGTGCTGGGATTACAAGCGTGAGCCACCGCGCCCGGCAAGAGCAGGTTTTCTTGGATGCCCTTGAAGGGGCCCAGCTTAGGAAAAGAGCTCCCTGGCTGGCCTCTTGTGACCCTTTGCTCAGGTCCAGCTGGGGTGACAAGTTCCATGGCCTCTTACTGCTACAACTTCCTCCCCCGAACAGGCCCCCTCATGGGTGCAAGACCCTCAAACGACTCAGCTACTTTCTATGGTACTGCCTGGCTTTCAAGGATCCCCACTCACCCTAGCCATTGTGAAGAGGAGGAGGTCACTCCACCATGACACTGCTCTCTTTCCTCCCATAGTCACTGACTTCCCTAGTCCGCCTATGCCAACAGAATCCCCTACCTCCAGGGCCATGGTTCAGCCTCTCTCATGAGCTGCCTCATGGCAGTCCACCCTGGTGGCCCTCCCAAATTGGGCAGCTTGCTAAGCCTCTAGCCAGAGACTGAGACACCGGGTAACCTCTTAGAGCAGACCTCATCTCCACGTGTGACCCCCTTGGCGGCTTCATTCTTTGTCTACACACTCTCCTCAGCCATGGGGTCTAGCCTTCTGCTCATGAGGTGGTGGGGATGAGAGTTGGAAGATCCCTTTGGCCACTCCTTAAAGCACTGGAGGCCATGTCTGGTGGCTCCTTGGTTTCTTTACAGAATGTGGGGTACCACCTATTAACCTTAGCTTGTAGCTTTAGCTGAAATCCTGAGATAATAAGAAAAATCCCATTCAATATCCTGTCATATTCTATATATAGAATAGCAAATAAGATTTTACAAATGTAAACATACTGTTCCAATTTGATAGTTTTTCTACTAATTCTCATTTATTTTAAATCCTTTCTTATTTTCTCTAGGATTTTTATCGTCTTGGCTTGGCTAGAGCTTGTCAGTTCTGGTGATTAGATAAAAAATTCTTAGAATCTATTAATTGCCACGAACTTTCTCTTTATGATAGCTCTAGTGCTCAGAATACGGGCTGTTTATCAATCCAGTCTCTCACATTCTTCTTATAAAGGAGAACATGTCCTTTTTAACATGAGGCTTGATAAAAGCTGAAAAATAAGAGGGTAAAAATATGGCTGCCAAGTACAATCATCCTTTTTTAATGGTTTTCTTCTTGAGAGGAAGGGGTTTTCCCCCATTTCATTAGGTATCTCACCACTGCCGGCTTGCTGAGCCGCCCTGCCTCTGGAAAACTTCTCAGGGAGCAAAGTTTCTATTCTTAGCAGCATCACTGATATATTATAAAACCTAGATCCCTTCCAACTTTAAAATTATGTAATTTCATGTACCTGTAATTAGGAGGAATTTTAGAAAGCTCAAATTCAATACTTCTGATTCGTGAAGAAACTCCATTCCTCTCCTCATCTCTGTCACATACATCTTGTTAAATGAAATGTTTTTAAAGATATGTGGCAGAGTATCTCGGCTGTCTGAGAGCCTGGATTTGGATGGATATCTTCTGAATTACCCAGCTTCCTCCAGAGGTCTGCCATGTGCCTGGAGCAGACAAACATCTTAAATGTGGCAGGGTAGTCAGGGATATCTATGGAGCATCTGGGTACATCACTGATTTACAGGGGGCCTTGGAGCCTCATGAAGAGGAACTTGAGCCTCGTTACAATTGACTGACATGTATGTCTTCTAAACCTGGTGGGCCTACTGAAGCTTGAATGCAGAGATGGAGAGTCTCTCCCCTCCAGAAAAAAACATAGTAAACAAAAAATGTTTGCAGGATAGGCTAGCATTAGAAGCAGGCCCTGGAGAAAGCAGAAGTTCACAGTATGGTATGAGGTTGTCCTGGAATCCACTTTGGTCCGGTCTTTCCCCAGGACCATTTGTGTGCCCCGATAAGAAAAGAGACACAATAACGGAATCTGTAGAGGCCCATGCCATTCTGCTGGGGACCTGCCCTCTTCTGAGAGGGCAGTAAATCTAAAGGGACCATGTTACAAGGAGTTCCTGACTTTTCTACCTTACCCTGCAACATCAGGAGAGGAAGAGTGAGTAACCACAGAAATGCAGAGAGAGGTAGTATAGAAACAGCAGAGTTTCAAGCAGCACCAGCTGGGAAGCAGCTATGCAAAGGGCTTCAGAAGTTATGGTGGCCAGGGGCACAAGAGGGAATCTGAGCCAAATTCCAGCAGCACTGGGGTCTGAAAGAGGTGGCCACAGCCCCAGCGAGCAAAAGGGGAGCAGAGGAGCTATACCTGTAGCTCAGATTATATAGAAAACTTGCCTCTCTGCTAGGTGGACTCCCAGATATGCACAAAATTGGGGTGAGCTGAGGTCCTGGTATTTGATAGGTGGTAGAGGTAGAACTAGTAAAGGCCAGTAGTGCAAGTAAACCTACCTGCAACGTAAGATGAGTGGGGCCCAGGGGACCTTCACCTGACTTCCATTTTAATAGAACCTGACATTGTATCTAAACCTCTGTGTGTGTGTGTGTGTGTGTCTAAACCACATGCACTGTGATAATTTAAATATAATGAAACTCAATAAATATTCAGCCTCTACCTCTGGGCATTAACCTGCCTTAGAGAGATTTCACATTAAGCCTTTGAAGCCTGGGCCTTTGAAAATTCACTTACATGCATTTTAATCAATGTTTATTCAGCAATTATTACGTGTCCAGAATTGTTTTGTGGGAATACAGAGGAGGTATTGCAATAGTAATATTTAATATTTACTAAAGATCTACTATGTGCCAGGCACTTAATCCTCACAACAACCTTATAAGCTAAATACTATTATTGTTATCTTCATTTTATAGATAAGAAAACTGAGCTTCAGAGAAATCAAGTAAACCCCCCAGGATCACTCAGCTAGTGAGTGGCAGAGTTGGGATCTAGACCCAGATATATCTGACTTTAAAGAGAAAGCTCTTAGCTACTATACAAAGAACAAAAAATTGTTTGTTTGTTTGTTTGTTTTGAGACAGGGTCTCGCTCTGTCACCCAGGCTGCAGTGTGGTGGTGCGATCTTGGGTCCCTGCAACCTCCGTCTCCCAGGCTCAAGTGATCCTCCCACCTCAGCCTCCTGAATAGCTGGGACTACAGATGTATTTTTTGCAGAGATGGGGTTTTGCCCAGGCTGGTCTCAAACTCCTGAACTCAAGTGATCCACCTGCCTTGGCCTCCCAAAGTGCTGGGATTACAGGTGTGAGCCACCATGCCCGGCCAGAACATGAAATTTATACTGGCAAAAATCTGAGCGGACAACCTTAAACGGCAACCTCGGTTTACAGCCTTGTGCAAATCAAAGTGTTAAATAACATGCTGCTGGAGCTCAAATCTCAAAATCTGCTTTGCAACAGCAGTGTCAAGCCTGTAAAAAATACAAATAAATTAATAAATAAAGTGTGTAGCTAATTACAATGCCCGAAAAGCAAAAAGATATCTCTCCATTCCATATCATCTGTATGCTGCTTAATCAGTCTCCGCTTTTTACCCTTTGTGAGTCAGTCTTTTAGATTTGATACTAAACCCAAAATTCAAGCTAAGGAGAACTAAATCCACCTGCTCTTAGAAGCACAAGTGTTCCTGAAAATAAGATGCCTCTGGTGAACAATTGGTATAACCTGGAGGGAAAAACATTAGCTTTGTGGTCAAAATCTTTGCTCGGTTCCATAGCTGAGTGAATGCCTGCTCTGTGGGCTGCTTGATGACACAGATAACATCCATTACAATAACAAACTACACAAGCTGAAGCTCAAAACCTGTGAATACGCAAAGGAAACAAATTACATCTCTTTGGGGGAATCCTCAGTGAATCAGGCCAAGGGATTGGAGGCTAAATGCAGACTGAGAGGGGGAGTCAAGTAGCTAAATCTGTGAGAAGGGAAAACAAAAACCAATTGAGGTGATAAGGAGCTGAAGAGAACCCAAATGCACTGGGAACAGCGTGTCTTCATCTCACCAATTATATGCAAAGAAAACACAGTTTAAAAACACTTAAATCAAAAATAACCTAAACTCTTGTAAGAACCCCAGGATTCCTCCAGATTACTGATGATTTTTGTCCCACCAAGAAATGATTGTCAATGGGGAAAACTATTAATATTTTTGTTTCCTATTATGGAAGTGTTGCAAAGTTAATTAGGAAACTCAAGGATATGCTCATTACAGCTTAACAAGCTTGGAGCCCATGAAGGAGCTAGTGAAGCTGGCGACAGGGGTCAGCTGGTCCAGGGGATGCTGAATAGGCCAGATGGGCAAATCACACCATAGACAAAGAGCTTTCCCCCTATCCTGCTGGGCCACCACCCTGACTTCCAAACAAACACTAAGGGCACAAATTTGTTCCCCCTTATCAGCTGCTTAGCTCAGCAGCTGCTGCCATGGCTTTCTGTTTCTGCATCTTGTCTTTTTCTAACAGTTGCCTTTTTGTCTAACTTCTGTGTGAGGCAGGAGGTGGCCAAGGAACCCAGGGCATAATGAAGAAATGGTGCGGTGGCCATCAGAGGACTGAGTTCTTGAATAGAGTGTTTCAAGAGGGGCAGAAAATAGATTTTTAAAAACAACTTCTGGGAAATGTGGAGGCCCGGAAAATACACATAAAGTACTGGTTACTAGTTCTGTCTCTGGTCACTCTGATTGAGGATACTATTTCCTTCTTGGAACTCCTACTACATGGTAGAAGTGGGGGCATGTCTAAAATGCATTGTCAATTGTGACTAAAGCAGCCATGAAAATAAGAGCTGGCCAGGCTAGGAACATAAGTGGGCCTTAAGAGTTAGCTTCAGACTAAATGAGAAATCAGCCAGGGGGTCTGAGGAGTAATGCAGTCTATTGTGTCCTTCTGTCTGGAAGCAATTATGTTTGGTGCAACCACTACTTGAAATAGTTTATAAACAAACATTTCAAGGTGATTTTGTGGTAACACTCTGCAGGGGTAACTGAACCCCGTGGACCACCTCTCTTAGGAATGTGGTTATTTAAAAGATATTTTCTTGTTGAAATTGGGTATTAAAAATTATGACGATGCAACAGAAGAATAGAGGAATAGAATGTAATGCAACAGAGAAATAAGAAATGTATTTTCTGCTACCCAACAAAATGGCCCTTTTATTTTTGCTTTTGATATTCTCAGAATGTCAGAGAACTGTTTATTCCTACTTAATAGAAAAACAGAAGTCAAGAAGCCAAAGTGTAGTACAGGGAAAGCGTGGCAGGGAGGTGGGGAGAGAGTCAAGAAGAGAGGGAGAATCAGTTACCTTGGAAACAACTCCAAAGGAAGAGTCAGAAGGACAGGATGTAGAAGCTTCATGGCTCCATTGTCTCCTCCATGTCCTTTTTTAACTCAAGCCCGTTCTATACCACAGTCCTCCCATATTTAGGTAATCAGACTCAATTCAGTAGGCATTGATTGCACACACCCTGTCCTAGGTGTTGGGTAGGATGAAAGGCTGAAGAGTGGTGATGAGGATGACGATTGGAGATCAGAGAACCACTGTTCATTGAGTGCTGGCCATGCAGCAGGCCTGACCAAGCACTTTACGAACACGAGCCCTTAGTGTCCTGGGACCACCATGGCACCTGAGCCTGGGTTTAAATCCCAGCCCACTTCAGGTGAGTGATTTAACTCTCCTGGATTTTATTTGTAAAATGAGGATAATAATGGTACCAATCTATAACAGATGGGTCCAGTTGAGGAGACAGAACCACACAAAGTATATCTCAACAAGAGGAAGTTAATATAAAGAACTGGTTTCCCAGGTGCTGGAGGGCTGGATGAGAAGAAAAGGAGTGCTGAGGCAATCACAGGTGGTAACCGGAGCACACAGCTTCCATCTCCAGGGCTGGAGGAACAAGCGGAAGTGGTTGGACCATCAGAAGCTGGACCTGAGGTGAAAAAGACTTGCTGCTAAGTCTGCGGAAGCCTGGGACGCCTGATTCTAGGCTGTGAAAGGGGGCTGGAGGCTGGGCCCAGTGGCTGATGCCAGGTAAATGGCTGTTGCTGGGCGGATGCTGCAGGGAACCAACAGCAAGCAAACAGAAAGGAGAAAATTTCCCCTCTCCAGCCCTCGGTCTCCCTCTAGTGCCCCCTATTGGCAGAAATGAACAGGAACCCTGCTGCCAAAGAACGGGTTTATAGGGCCCAAGCTTCAGCCATAAGCCAGAGTAGAAAAAGGTAGATCTGGAGCTGAGCAAAATGGCATAATAGCTCATGAGGCTAAATGACTTTGCGTTTATAAAGTGCTTAGAACAATGCCCGGCATGTAGGTGGTAAGTGTATGCTATAATGAATTTTAAATAAATAAATACAGCAAAAAACAATGTGAGAAGTGATGTTAGGATCTCAGTTTTATCCATGAGGATGGTGAGGCTTAAAGAGGTCACATAAAATGCTCAAAGTCACTCACTGGTAGAGTCCAGACTATCTGGATTTAAAGCTGTTCACTTCTATGAGCCTCTTTGCACAATAGGAGAGATTTTCAAAAGTGCAATAAAAGTGAATAGGAGAGATAAAAATAGCAGAGTTTGTGGACATCGGGGGGAGGGTAAGCTGCTGGCTGGGACTCTCGGAAGGCTCATTGGAGGAGGCAGTGTTTGAGTGGAATTGTAAAGGACAGACAGGGCTTCAAATGGCAGATGCTGGAAGCAGAGGAAACTGCTGAGCAAAGGCCCAGAGTTCAGGGCACATAAGCAGAGTGATGAGTATGCAGACTAGGAAGAAATAAGTGATCCCCATAATTCCCCTTTGCTGCAAATAATAATAATAATGATAGAGTTGAAGTGTCTACAAATATTACTAGCAGCGATATGAATTTAAAGAGTTCTTTGGGGCAATCATGAACATTAAATGTTGTGTAGAATATTATGAATAAGTTTGTGAAGCAATGGGATTAACTGAAAAATAATGAATTTTATATTCACCTCCTTTTTAAAATCATGTGTGAGGTCATTAACATCTGCTTTCAGAAGATAAGAGATCTTGTTTTAAGATAGCTGACTGAGTTAAAAATCTGACTTGAAGCCACTTTGTGCCCTTTTAACAATGTACCAAATTTAGTTTCAATTAATTCCACTCCTTGGAAGGTTATGCACAAATTTGAACCATAATTATATTTAATTCAAGAAACTGAGTTAATTCTAAGTGCCAGGCACTTTCCCAGGTACTAGAGATGCAAAGAATTATAAATGGTCATTCTAGTCATCAAGGAATTCACAATCTAGTAGGGAAACAGGTAGATATTTGAATCTCTGTAATCAAAATGGAAAAGCAAAAGTATTAACTATGCCTGGAATATGGAACTGTAGGCTGGAGGAGATGGAATGAGATTCCTTCTATGCCATCCCAAGAAGCATCATTACAATGATGGCAGAAGTCAGTAAATGCGATATGAAAGGAGAGGGGCCAAGACAAATTATGGAGACCCATTAATTCTATATAGTGCTGGACCAGATCACCAGATCACAAGCCAACTTCCTGGCTGGCTAAGGAAGTCAGAGTTGTATGGAGTTGGAAAGAAGTTCTGTAATGTTTCCACGGTTCTGAACCTGGTCTCTGAAATCCTATATTCAGCTCTAAAAGTAAGGAAGTTGACACAAAAGCAGAGATGGAAATCACACGTGCCAATAAAAACAGCTCACAGTTTCTGATCACCCACTATGGGCTAAGCACTTCAACAGAAAATGAGTATTATATTTAGACTTCTAGTTAGTGGTCCCTAGGAACCATTCTCCCCTTCTTCCTTTTAGTAATAGACTCCCCACTGAACTTTAGTAGAGCACATACATGCCTTTCCTTCTACAAACAATATTTTCCAGCCCTCCCTGTAGCTTGATATGAATGTGTGACTTAGTTTTTACCAATGGAATGTGAGTAGAAGTAATATATACAACTTTCATGTCACTTCCATAAAACAGATTTGCTTTGGCCGGGCACAGAGGTTCTCGCCTGTAATCCCAGCACTTTGGGAGGCCGAGGCAGGAGGATTGCTTGAGCCCAGGAGTTCAAGAACAGCCTAAACAACACAGACCCTGGCTCAATTAAAAAAACAAATAGATTTGTTTTCCCTCTGTTTCCTTGTGCCCCCTTTCCACGGCTGGGATGCTAACATGGTGTTAGCGCTGTGTTGAGGCGGGCAACAGCTAAAGAAGAGCCCGGCAGCAAAAGAGAAAACCTGGGTCCCTGGACAGCTGTATGGAACTGAGAAGCCACCTCCTCTTGCTACTGCCTTCTGTCACTGCTCCTGGTGGACCTGCCTTTAAACTTTCCTTTCCTGTCACCAAAGAACAAACACACACACACATACAAAACAACGTTGTAGAATTATGCCTGGGTTAAGAGAATATAGGCCACAGGTGAGGACATGTGAGAGCCTTTTATATATAAACGGTACAAGCTTTAGTGAATTGATGCTATAAAAATTGTATTTGCTTGTTTGGAAACCTTTGTTGTTTACATCCTGGTTTCAAATGACTAAAGTTACCTATTAAATATCCTCCAGGGGAGGGAAAGGTCATTGTATTCAGCAAGGGCAAACTGATTCAACAATCAATTTCCAATTATTTGTGTGCACTAGATACCAAAGATGGAAACACACGTGATCTCTGCCCCCCAAAGATGTTGACTGGTGAGAAGAAGTGCCAATATAAAAATAGTGTTGAAAGGATTTAGTTAATACTAGTGGTTGCACACAATCACACATCTGACACTAACTGGTTTAAGGCAGAAGAAAAGATCATTTATGAGCTTATGTAAATATGTAATCCAAGAGTAAACCTGACTTCAGGGATGTAAACCCTACTGGATGAGAATCTTCATGGATGGGGCCTGGAAAGCTGTATTTTTGCCCCATCCTTATTTCCTACCAGGTAATTGTAATTCTGTTTTGGAAATAACTATTTTATGTAGATCATTCATGTTGAAAATTAGATATTACACAGGAAGGGGAGAGACTGCAGGAGGAGACAATTATTCCTGAAGGGATGGGGGAATCCTGAACTCAGGCAGGAGCAGCCCTTAGCACATTATGCGCCATGATGTCTGCTTGGTACTTACAACGGGGCTAATGCTGGCACAGGGAGCTTTGAAGGGGTGTCAGCAGAGGACCGTGCCACCTCTCTGTCAGTAAGTCTAAGGGTTCACGATCCTTATGAAAGTAGCTGTCACTTCCCTCAGTTCACCTAACAACTATTTATTGTGCAACTACATACCAGGCAGTGAGCTAGGCAGTGAGGGCACACAGGTTCACAGGCAAAGAGCCTCTCCTCATGAAGCTTACATTCTAGATAGGAGATAGTAAACAATCAGAAAAACAAGCACACTAGTGACCGTGTTAAGTTCTCTAAAGAGAAAAAACCCCTTCACTCTATAGTTCCTAGTGCAGGCGGACATTGAATGGAATAGAGGAAAGGCCTTCGAGTTGACAACTTAGTGGAGAACTGAGAGGTGGGAAGAAGCAGTGGTTTGGAAGGCTGGAGTACGAGCCTTCCAAGGAGAGGCAATAGCAACTGGAAAGGCCCTTCAGTGGGAGGGAACCAAGTGGGGTGAAGACACAGGAAGGAGCAAGTATGGCCAGAGACCAGTGAGAAGGAAAGAGTAGAGGAGGAGAAGTCTGAAGAAGCTGGCAAGAGCCAGTTTATGGGAAATCTTGTAGGACCTCAAAGTTTGGATTTTATTCCACACACAACAAAGTGTTTGCTTTAAAAGGAATCTCCTGACTACTGTGTAGAGAAAGTATAAAATTAAGTTTGGGGCTAGATGGACCCCAAGATCCCTGTCTGGCCCCAATAACCCACGGCAAGCTCCATGGGGTCCTCAGCAGTCCTCTTAGTAAATGTGGCTCCTATATCAAAGATGCTCAATGGAAGTATCAGCAAAACAGAAATGTTCTGTATCTGCATACAAGTGGCTCTCGAACTGGAAATGTGGCTAGCGTGACTGCAGAACTGGATGTTAAATTTTATTCTATATAGACTATTTACATTTATATAGCCACACGTGGCTAATGGCTATTATATTGGACAGCACAAGGCAACACTGAGCACCGAATGCCTGAGGATTTCTACTCCAAATCCTGAAGGCACGCCCTTCCCCGAATGTTGGGAGAGTGCGAGGATATGCTGACCCCTAAACGCAAATCCCCCTCTGTGCATTTAGTCTTGCCAAGATGGAGAGTCTCAGGCGGGCATTCTGAGCTGCTTCTTGTCACTGGGGAAAACCACGTGCACGCAGTGCTGAGGCGCCCCACGCGCGTCCTCGGGGAAGCCAGGCACTGAGAACAAAGGTTGTGGGACCGCTCTTTCAGCAACGCACCAGCTCCGCGAGCTGGCGGCCGCCAGCGCGGTCCACCCATTGGCGGGAGAGGACTCACAGACCGCAGCTCCTCACCCCGCCTGCTCCACAGCGGGACCACGTAGACCTCAGCTCCCTGAGCAGCGCAGGTGGGCCAGGGAAGGAGAGGACCGAGGCAAGCCAACACGCGGGATTAAGGGTTCGGGGACCCCTCGCCGCGCAGTCGCCTCTTTTTCACAGGGATGGGAGCAGGGGTGGCGCCGGCTGTCACCCGCACCAGATCTGCTTCCAGGGCTTGGTTTCGCTTTGCCTGGCTCTTGGCTAGGCCTGGCGCACCGCACGGAGCCGAGCAGGTGGCAGCCGAGGAGTGGCGGAGGCTGGAGCCTTTAACCCTTTGGGAGCCCCTGCCCTCTCCCAGAGGGCGCGTCCCCGGATCAGGCCCGGTGCCCCGCAGCGCGCGTGGGTCCTGGCTGGCTGGAAGGAGGCCCTGACCTTGCTTTCTCTCCCGTGCCAGGTCTGCACAAGGACCATGGGAGCCGCGCTGGGGACAAGCACGCGGCTGGCTCCCTGGCCGGGCCGGGCCTGCGGCGCCCTCCCGCGCTGGGCACCCACCGCCCCCGCCCAAGGCTGCCACTCCAAGCCCGGCCCTGCGCGCCCTGTGCCCCTGAAGAAGCGTGGATACGATGTCACCAGGAACCCTCATCTCAACAAGGTAATGGGCCAGAGGGCAGGACGGCCCGCGTTGCGATCCCGTGGCTGCGGGAAAATTGCGCCCCGCCCCCTGGACCTAGAAAGGATCCTCCCGGGCGCCCTTCCAGTGGTTTTTCTGTTTTTGCCTTGCAGGGGCTTGTTGTGACTTGATTTGGCTTTCTCGTCCCTCCTCTCCCTTTTATGCTGGAGAGAGGCGACCAGTAATGCAGGGAGCCTAATTTCTTCTGCAGTAGCAACATAAACCAGGTTTAGATCCTCGCGGTCAGTCTGACCTGCGGTCAGCTCTCCCCTTGATGCTTACTAATTTTATTGGTCTTGGGCAGTTCATTTAACCTACATGAGCCTAGGTTTCCTTATCTGTAAAAGAGATATAATTGTCTTAGGAATGTCGTGAGATCTAAAGAGAAAATGGGGGTAGAAAATGGGGGTATGTTAGCACACTGCCTGGTACCCAGTGGGAGATAAATAAGGTTATGATTATTATTCTGAGAAAAATATTAATTTGAGAGCAAGGATGGAAAAGTCTAGACTTATAGAAATTTTAGAGCTTGCAGGAGCATTAGAGATTCTAGTTTAAACCTCTTCTTTTACAAAAAACAAGACAAAGGAAACTCGCCCAAGGTCACCAGCTAGTTAGTTCTGGCTCTGCCACTGGAATCCAGATCTCCAATGCTTTGGTCAAGTTCAACCCACCGCTAGCCCTTTGGTATTTGTTTCCGGGAATAGAGTTTAGTGTCTTTGGTTCAGAGGATTGGGTGAGAGAAATAGAAGCAAGAGACTGAGATTTAGTCCTGTCTCCCCCTACCTCCTCAAATTAACTCACACATCTCATTTAACTTATCTGAGGCTCAACTTTCTCCAGCCTAAAATAGATATTATGATAGACCCACCATTTCGATCTCATTTGGTTATTGTGACAATAAAATGAATCACTGAACTTGAAATCATATTTTAAACTGTATAAAGTGCTGAATAACAATTACTGCACAATAAAATTTTTTTATATAATTGCTCTGACTCTGGATTGTGAAATTCAGGTGAGGCAATCTGTGTGGAAAAGATGTTTTTGAGAAGTAGGAACAACTATATAACGTGAAGTATTGTGATTGTTTCCTACAGAACTAATAGAAGCAGCTAAGGAAAAAAAAATCAACCTCTATCACATTGGACTCCTGCTCTTTCCAAAAGAAGCCTTAAATGGTTTGGATACTACCACTTTCCAAAGTGTTCAAGGTGTTTGTTATCACCTTGAATTACTTTGCTAGTAAGCGTTAGAAAATACAAACTGGCTTAAGCACACAAAGGCTCCTTTATCTAAAGAATCTAGAGGAAGGGTTGCAGGCAGGGCTTGAACCAGAAGCCCAGATGGCATTGCTCAAGATGCAGATTCTCTCTGACTCTCTGCTCTGCCTCTCTGCAAGGTCAGCTTCATCCTCAAGCTCTATTCAGTCTCTCACTTCGTTATTGCCACAGTCCTCCATCTCCTGTTCTCACACCACATCATCCAGGAACAGAAAGATACTTTTATTCTGGTAGCTCTTGCGGAAGAGAAAATACCCTTTCTCTGACGCCTCAGAAAGCGAATCCTTCTGCCTTATTCACTCTGATTAGATTCTCTCTTCCCATTCCCAAACCAAAACCAATCACCAATAATTAAAGCCAGTCAGACCCCACCCCTGGTGTTAAAATAGGGTTTAAGGTAGGGCAACCCACACCATCTGGCTTGGAATAAAGGGAATATAGATCCTCACAGTAAATATGGATAGTGTCATCAGAAGGAAGAGGAATAGATGTAGAAAACAAAACAATAAATTCCCACTACAGGCTCCAATCATTGTGAAGATAATTGCCTTAGAATTACTGGCATGTTACCAACCAGCATTTATTGCTTTGTAAGTAGTTAAGAAAATGAAGGAAGATCTTTAAGCCTTTTTTTAAAACCTAGGTTTTGGTCCCCTGAAATCACTCTTGCCCCTGTCGTTTGCCTCTGATGTAAATTTTTTTCCTCCCAAGTACTTTAAATAAGTTGTTGATATGGTTTGGCTGTGTCCCCATCCAAATCTCATCTTGAATTGTAATCCCCATAATCCCCGTGTGTTGTGGAAGGAACCCGGTGGGAGGTAATTGAATCATGGGGGTGGTTTCCCCCCATGCTGATCTCATGATAATGAATGAGTTCTCACGAGATCTGATGGTTTTATAAGTGCCTGACACATTTCCCCTGCTGGCACTCATTCTCTCTCCTGCCACCCTGGGAAGAGGTGCCTTTGCCATGATAACGAGTTTCTTGAGACCTTTCCAGCCATGTGGAACTGTGAGTCAATCAAACCTCTTTTCCTTATCAATTACCCAATCTTGGGTATTTCTTCACAGCTGTGTGAGAACCAGACCAATACAGGTGTTATCCATAAATCTAAGGACCTGACCTTTCCGTGATGTTAAACAACATCTTTTATCTATTCCTGAAGTCAGTTGATGCTTGTCTGGGATAAGAAGGGTATCTAGAAGGAGGCTGACAGCCTGTTGGCATCCCCTGTTCACTCACCCTTGGGGACAGAAGAGGAGCAACAGAGGGAGTGCTTCCTGGGAGGTACTGTGAGTGCCCTTCTCTTCCCACTGGAGTGCCACCCTCTGGCTGTTCTGTTGTCCTCCAGTGCTCAGAGAGTCTCCATGGAAGGCTTGAGCCTTGGTACTTTCCATCAGCCAGGTGGGAAGATAGTGCTGAGGTTAAATAGAACAATGAGGTTATTACTGAGGAAGCAAAATGGAAGTGCAGTTTTGAAAGAGTCTTTAGTGCCATGCTTAGTGTTCAGGTCTGTGAGTGGATTTTTTTCTGTTAGAAGGAGAGCCCTTCCAGGCCAGGTAATGAGTTTCATCCACCTGTGTTTGGCATGGGGTAGTGCCTGAAAGATCTAGCAAGGGCGTTAATATAAAAATTAACATGAAATTCTTGGAATGTGTTCACTAGATTTGCATCTCATTTCGACAGATTAGGAGTGGCATTTAAGTTGCAGCTGTATGACAGAGGGTGGTGAGGAGGTGGAATTATCTGGGAGAAGAGGTGCCGACCAGGGCTAGTGTTGCTGCTATTGTGCATTCACTCAGTTCTGGTACCAGCTCCATCATGCTCTGGCCATGTGATCTGTGATGAATCTCATAAGCTCCTCTGCCTGTGTTACACTACTGCTTTGAGGATCGTAGGAGAGAGCCCCCATGTGGTAAATATTAGGTGATAATGAGGATGATTTCCATAATTGGGGTAGAAAGGCCCCTCAGAGATGATCTAGTCTGGAATTGTTCAGACTATGAGTTACAAACTATGAGACATGAAATTAGCTTAGTGGATCTACCAGCAATTTTTTTAAAGAAATGTATTAGAATGAAATAGAAAAATAGCAAATGCATTGAAGTTAATAAAAATGGCTATTTTATCAGGTCAGCATGTAAAATGACTGTTTTTACTGTGGATTGTAGTAACAAAAAGTTTTTGAAAATCTTTGTTCTCATCTAACATTATCATTTTCCAAAGAAAAGACAAGCCAAGGAAGAAGCCAAGCAACTCCACAGAGATTATCACTGGTCATAGAAGTGGACAGAGGCAGCCTGCCTACTGTATTTGAGTCTACTGAATAATGATGGCAATTCACAACTGCATAGATTGATTTAGGCATATTCCTGATGGGGACAGAATTGATACTAGATGATTCCAAGCTCCCTCCAGGAGTCTAGATTTTCTAA